>NC_044549.1:191886305-192575577 GCF_007565055.1 Rhinopithecus roxellana | reverse complement strand
AGTTGTGCGATCAGAATATCTTAAATAGTAAGGTATGGACTTAGGCCCATCAGCTGCCCCCAGCCGAACCTGTGAAGATGTAGAAAAGAAAAAACCTTCCCTGCCTCCCTCCCTAGTCCCTGCTATGCTGGAGGCAGGCCACACACAAGCTAGGGAGGCAACTGGACTGGAATCAACTGCCCTCTGAAGGCACTTGTGCTTCTGGCTTCATACAGGAGGCTTGTCTTACAGTTTCATGGGGTGGACCATTGATTCACTCTGAATACAAATGACCTTGGGGAGAATCCAAAGTATTTTCTGCCAAAAGTTGAAGTGTTTGTCCCCAATAAGTTACATTCTATACAAGATCCAAATGATTCTATGAAAGTGTTAGATTGTTAGAACAGTGAAAAGAAGATCTAGATACAGGTACAACAAAAACCTGCATATAAAACTTTGGAAAAACAAATATGTATACTTCCAGGATATGAATATCAAATTAACTCACTATGATCTCCCTTTACTGTGACACCATAAATTTTAGGTAACATTTGAATGAAACTGAAATTTCATCATGGTCTTAAGTTTTAATGGTGTCATGCTGCTCATCCAGAGCAAGAACCCGTGGTCTCAGCTCGCTTTGTGTAAATAAAACTGCACACAGTGGAGGAAGGAGTGAAACGGCTGCACCTCCCTGGGGTTGCCACAAAGCCAGGACATCATGGGAGGGTGCAGCATCACTAGGCACAGGCTGCGCAAACTCTGGCCCAGCAGTCCAAGTGCTATGATCCAGCACCTGGAATTGCAACAGATCTTCCTACAAGAACACATCTGAGATGCAATATTAAAAATAAGCCCAACATTAATCTTTTATTATGAAATGGGCTGGTTCTCAAATTGTGCAACAGCAAATTCCCATTAAAAATAACTGTCTTAAATGGTGAAAACAATTTGTTTTTTTTATATGACAAACTTGGAAAAAGCCTTCATATCTATTGCATGAATGGAATGTACTCTTTTAGAAAAGCTACAGAGTGTGTGGGTTTGAAGTTGAAACAGACAGTTGTGGCCCGATCGAGGTGTCTCTAACAAGTGCTAACAGACAGATAAGGTCCTTTGAAACAAGGAGGAAGCAAAGTCTGCACTGGCCTGCTGTCAGTCTTCTGTACATCTCGAAAGACATAGTCTGCTTGGGGCTCTTCTGCTCTTGCATTCTGCTTCCCTGGGGACAGCTTAATCTACACATAGAGACTGGTTTCTATATTACATCTCGATTAGTCACTTCAATTGAAAGATAATCTCGGTCCATACCAAATCGGCCATTAGAAGTCTTGCTCCGGTTGGGGCTCAGTGAGCTTCCTAGGACTACTCTTGGGGCCATAGAGGAAGGTCGTAAATGAATACCCAGGAGCATTAGCCCACCCTTCACGTGGACTTCTGACGGTAATGGAGGGTTAGGTCTCCACCGCTCTTCCATATGAAGTGTTTCACTGTCCGAAGGTCCATATTTGGATCCAAAACCTGAATAGCCAAAATTAAGTTTAAAAATTTCAAAGTCTCTAATATCTAAAACCTTTATCATTAACTCAGGGACTCTCATCAGGTGATCCAGCTTGCTCACTCCTCCCCTATGCCTGGTATCCAATTCTTGCTGTCACGGCTTCCATGCATGTGGGAATGAAATTGAGCTTAGTGAGATGTACATCTTTTATGATTATGCCAGAAACACCAGGCCATCTTTCGGCCATTTGTCTAAGGATACGTTTTGAGTGCATCTTGATTTAAAAAACCGTTCTGCCATTTCTCCGCATACCTTCACTCTAAATCATAAACTAACATGGCACATGCTGCTTTGCAAATCAAGAAGACCATGTGTCTTTTCCTTGTCAGAAAAAAAAGCTACCAGCACATCCACATTTGTCTATGTATCCCTTCTCTGAAAATCTCCCCAGCAGTAAAGAGGAGCTTTAGGGTGGGCTTTAGGTGGGAGAGGCCCAGGGCTCCTTAGAGCCCCTCTAAAAGTAGAAGCCCCCTGCCCAAAGGCATGTAACTCTTGATGAGCACCAGCACTGGAAAAAATGGGGCTGTAGTCCTCAAGTCCACTTACCTGGTCCTGGCACAAAAGTTCAATTTTCTCCTCTGCCAACAAAGCAATATCCTCTTCTTTTTCCTGTTCTCCTGGTTTTTCATTATTAGAAGAGCTAGTGGTTTGAGACTCATTATCCAAGTTGATAATTTTTTCATAAACATGTTCCATAACTTTTCGGACTTGGAGCATGTCACTAGCGGAGAGTCTGTCTCTGTAAAGAAGCAGTGGCATATTGTGACATCAGGGAAATCACTAGATATTATTTATTCCACATTATTTTTCTTTGATGCAAACATTTTATAAAGATGAAAAACCAATAAATGTTTTTGGTCATTACCTTAATTCATTTTTAGAGCTGCCGAAAGATTTTCTACAGTGTCCTTCTAAGACACAGTTTATGTACAACTAAATGAGATTAATACATGTTCTTAAAACTTACATATACAGGCCAGGCGTGGTGGCTCATGCCTATAATCCCAGCACTTTGGGAGGCCAAGGCAGGTGAATCACTTCAGATCAGGAGTTCAAGACCAGCCTGGCTAACCAACATGGTGAAACCCTGTCTCTACTAAAATACAAAAAATTAGCTGGGCATGGTGCACGCCTGTAATTCCAGCTACTCAGGAGGCAGAGGCTGCAGTGAGCCAAGATCATGCCACTGCACTCTAGCCTGGGCAACAGAGTGAGACTCCATCTCAGAAAAACAAACAAACAAAGACACTTACATATATATACATAGTAGCCTTCTGGGTTTTATTCCCTTGAATACTTTCCCAGAGCCTGGGCAAACTAAATAATTCTGGAAAGGCAGGCAGCTCCCAATGCTTACTAGGGTCTGACACTGCTCAGTTTTCCCTGGGCTTTCCTCCCCACTGCCATGCCTTCAACTAGCACCTGTGGGTAGACAATGCCTGAGTCTAGACTTTGAGTCTCAAACTTCTGTTCTAAACCACAAACCCAACAGCTGGTTGGGTATCTTCAGTTGGATGTCCTACAGGCACTTCAAACTCTCTATGTCCCAAACTAGACTCATCAACACCCTACCTCTGTATCTCTGATAACAGTCAATAACTATTACACCAAAAAACTAAGGCTTACGCTCTGAAAACCATTTGAACTGCAGTTGTTAAATCTATCTGAAGTGATGTCTAAGACTCACTTTAAAGTAATTGTGTGTGTGTGTGTGTGTGTATGTGTGGAGGGAGGTGGGTGGGAGGGCAGGTAGAGGTATAGGTGAAGCAAAATGTTTAGCAAGGTATTAATTACTGAAGCTATCTGGACAATGGGGGCTCACTAGTTTCTTTCTATATAAGTTTGGAAATCTCTGTAACAAAGAGGCTTACAAATTTTTTTGATTTTATTTGCTAGAATATACATATTTTTCATAGTTTAGCATCCCATTACTACACTACTAAAGTTCTTGGGTCTCCCTGGACCATATCCCACATTGGCTCAAAAGTTTCTGGTGTTTAGTCACTGCATGCTCTATGGCTTGGCATTCAAATCCAACATCAACAAAACCTTTAATAGCCTTTCCAATTTACTTCCTAATATCTTCCTGCTGTGCCTCCATCCCATGCTGCAGATGCATGGCTCCTCACACTACCTTCCACTATCTTATGCATGCTCCCACTACCTTCCACTATCTTATGCATGCTCCCACTTCTACATCCCTGATCACACTGTGTCTTGGACTTGGAATATCTATCTTTTGAAGTTCTACCAATCATTACATGTCCAACTCAAATTCCATGTCCTTCAAGAAGCCTTTCTGGGAAGCTCCAGCCACAAGCTCATTTCTTTCTCCCACTCTCATTATTCCTTAAGTATCCATAAAAGCAACTATTATATACAGGTTGGGTCCTAAACTGTGAATTAAGGCAACAGACAAAATGCATGTTTTATTTATCATTTTTTTCTTAGAGACAAGGTCTCTCTCTGTTGCCCAAGCTGGAGTGCAGTAGCATGATCTTAGCTCACTGCAGCCTCAAACTTCTGACGATCCTCCTGCCTTAGCTTCCTGGCTAGCTTGGACTACAAGTGTATGCTACCATGCCCAGCTAATTTTTTTACTTAAATCTTTTGTAGTGAGGGGGGGTCTCACTATGTTGCTCAGACTGGTCTCAAACTCCTGGCCTCAATTAATCCTCCCACCTCACCCTCCCAAAGTGCTGGGATTATGGGTGTCAGCCACTGTGCCTGGCCTTATTTATTTTTGAACACCTGTGGTCAGCCAAAGTTGGTACCTAGTAAGTGGTTTAATTGTATAAACTATGAATATTATAAAATCAGCCTTAGATCTGGTATCTGCTTCCTTTGCTATAAAAGGAAGGAAAAGGAATTCTCTCCAGTAGTTAATTAGATCAATAAACCATATATTTACTTACTTTTTTAAGGTTTTTGCTCCTGAAGATGCATGAGGTTGGAGGTAGAAAGGAATTTTGTTGAATTTGGGCATATTTTTCTGAAACAGTAAAAGTTAAAAAGGTATAATAGTTTCTATTAGTTGATAAATGAAAATAATGTTAATAGGAAAACATGACTTGCAAGTAATAATTATCTTACAATTAAAAGTGATTTTCTATGAAATGTATAGTGAGCTATCAAATTACCGAAGTCAGCCTTCGAGAAAATTCATCAGAAAAATATATGTAACATTAGTGGCAATATGAAATTGTAGCATGGCTCTTCTTAGATAACAGTACAAGGTATTAGAGAGAAACAAACTTTATTTTAATTTTTTAAGCCATACAAACCAAAATCTCAATTCTACATTTAAATATTGGGGCTGATACCTAAAGGCCCAAACAAAAACTTAAGTGTCTTGAGAGATACCCACAGCATTCACCTTTGAGCAAAGCCACATATTCTGTGCTGGTGAGGCCCATCATCCAACTGAAAAGGCCAAAGTCCTCCCATTTTCTTTCCCTCTGACATCAGAGTGAGGTCTGAGGTGTTAAGAAAGAATGGAAACTTCAGCCAAGAACCCAGATGTCTACCATGAAGTAAACCACATTCTTAGATGAAAGATAAAATTACGTGGTCATCTTTTCTCAGGGTATTAATCCCCTCCGAGCCTCCACGTCACATCCTGTCTGGATGTCTCCTCTCAGGAATAAGCCACAGGCCTAAAGTCAGCAATGTGTCCCAGGTGAGTTTCACACTCAAAGAAATTAGTGGCTTATGGGGTGCTCGGGCATAGAGAAGACCATGGAATATCCATCAGGTGTCACATTGGCTTTAAGTCTTAGGGGTATATCCGGGACAGAAAATAAAGTTTCTGAAGGTTCTAAAGATTAAATTCCTTTTCATACGGCTTTAGAAAGATATGAAATACATCCACAATACATAAGACAGTCTAGAAACAGACCCATGTGTATACAGAAATTTAGTACATGATAAACACAGCATTCCAGATTAGCAGAAAAAGGACAGATTTTCAATAAATTGTGCTAGCACACTAGCTGTCCATTTGGAAAAAATCAGAATCCTACTTCACACCAAACAGAAGAATAAATTCTAATAGATTAGAGAGCTAGACATAAGTATCATAAAAGAACTAGAAGAGAATATAGGAGAGTATCTGTGTTACTTTGGAGTAGGAAATACCTAAACAAGACATGAAACTGAGAGCCATCAAGGATCAATTTGATTATATAAAAAGTAAAACTTTTCACCTGGCAAAAGACAGCAGGAACGAAGTGAAAATTTAATTGAGAGACACAGATAATAGTTAAAGGGTAAATATTCAATATAAAGAACCACCCCACAAATCAGTAAGAAAAATGACCCAATAGAAAAATAGATAAAGAATACAAACAGGTAATTCACAGAAGAAAAACAAATGGCCAATATGAAAAGATGCTTAACCTATTAATTTGTTTTTAATCCACATAAAAATAATGAGATACCGTTTGCCTATTTTTTAGCAAAGATTAAAAGTATCCAGTGTTGGTGCAGGTGTGGGGAAATGGGCACTCATACACTGTTGGTGAGAATGTAAACTAGTACAGCCTTTGTGAGGGCAATTTGGCAGTATCTATCAAAATTTAAAATGTGCATACCCTTGGATCCAGCAATTCCACTTCTAGGAATTTATCCTAAAAAGTACACAAAGATATATGTACAAGGATGTTCACTGCAGCACTGTTTGTAATAGAAAACATTGGAAACAACCTAAATGTCCATTAATAGGGGACTGATTAAATAAATTATGGTACACTTATACAGTAGAATCTTAACACAGTCATTAAAAAGGAATGATTCGCATGTACAGACATGAAAAGATGTCCAAGATACATTTTTTTAGGTGAAAAAAAGTTGCAGAACAGTATGTATAAGAGATTTTGTGCAAAACAAAATGAACTGTAGACACATCTATGTACACAAATATATGCTTGTATAGAAAGAAAAAAGTACTGAAGGCTATGCATTAATTTATTATGCATGGGAGGAAGGATAGGGAGTGAATGGGCAAGAATGAATGCTTGGGGAAGAGATGAGGGCTTCATTCATTTATTATTTTATTGAATAAGCATATATATAAAAACCAACAAAGCTAGATATATAAATAATTATCAGTACTACTTCTGCAACTTTGGAACTGCAAGGAAGCAGATGGGGATTCCACTTCGGAGTCTAGCTTTTAGTAAGGTTTAAGATTATACTGTCTAAAGCAGTTCTTAATTTCATGAGTTGCAAAAAAATAAAATAGCCAAGTGGGAGTGGAGGATACTTACATCCACAGTGATGTCAATTACCCATTGTGGCACTGTCTCATTAAGAAGCATTGACTCAGTCTCACCCCCAGAATCTCGGCAGAGCAGCCTAAACACAAGCCATCAAGTAGTAAGTAACCCAACAAGCACAGACGTCAAAATCACTGTCAACAAATATTAGAGGAAGGAACCCTCATGGTTTTCATGTAGGCTAACCCCCACTTGACAGCTGAGGAAATAAAGTACAGCCTGGAAGAATGACTCACTCAGCTAAAAAGGACAGCAGGCCCTAAAACTCAGGCCCCCAGATTCCAAGGCCAGGCATACACTATAGCTGCTATAGCATCACCAAGGAGTCCTTGGGTGATGATAGGAAACCTGGGTGCAAGCAAAGCACTCAGTAAATGTCCCCAGCTAGTGCCACAGTGCATGGCAGAGACTTTCACATGCAGTAGAAGTTAGAATATTTCTGGTAACCACTCAGGAAACTATCAGAAAGAAAGATAATCCTGCATTCAAGAATAAGACAAGCATGTCTTATTCTTTCTTTCTTCTGGCAACTATAGACTAGTAAGCTCTCCCCCTGGCTCTACCAGGACCTTGCTGGCAACCTGGAGGTGAACCAGTCCAGCCCTTCCCTGAAGGGCCCCACACGTAACTGTCTGGCACCCCAGGCAATGTCAGTGTCAGCCTCAACAGTTCCCAGGAGCAGCCCAGCTCATCTTGGCTAGACCAGCCTAAGGAAAGTAATGTACTCTGAAGCTCTTCTGTGGGCAGGGAATTCTAGTGGTATCATCTGTTGCTTGACCCTTGCAGTCACACGGGCAAAGTGAAGAAAAGTGAAAATTTCCTACAGAAACCAATAGAGAAGCTGCTTCGAGGCAAAGTATTCTACCTCATTCTAACAGTAGAGGTTCTCCTCCCAATTAGAATGTGGTCTAACAGCAGCAGACATTTCACTATCTCATGGACATGGGATGCTTCCAATCCTTGGCATCCCTAGAATTTAATAATAAACTATTTCTAGTATCAAAATATTGAGTTTGAGTCGACACTTCTTAGCAAATGGGATACCTTCTCAGGCAGAACCTCTAGTCTTTCTTACCCATACCTGAACAGTGTGCGACCTCCAGCTTCACCAAAGATCACAGGTGTGTGGGGGGGCACTTGAAAATATCCATTTCCCTTCTGCACGCGGTTCTCCTGCTCCCCATTTACTAGGAAAAGATGCAGGTGGTGGTAATATCAGAGTTAGTGCTAAAAACAGATTCTAAACATTTTACTCCCATAAGCTTCAAACATTGCAAGATCAAATGTCCTCTAAGTCCACCAGAGTTAGAAATAAAGGTTAAAAACAAAAGTTAAATTTCTGAAAATAAGAAACACAGCAACTTGTGGTATATTTTGTGGAAAAAATGACTGTATTTTCAAGGATTTTAATAAAAGAGGAGATTAATGTTTGAGATTCAGAACAAAAACATAACCAGCTACTTCAGCCACAAGGAAGTCTAGGACAGCCTGTATATAAATGATGATCTAGGGTTTTTTTTTTTTTGTAGAACACCAAGCTCAGAAAAATTTCTTGAGGAAAAAAAATTACATTTAATGGCAGCCATGACTAATGACAGAAGCATTTGTGAAAAAATCCTCAAGGAGTCCACAATTTTGCTTTTATTGTTCTCTGCAGATTTCCTTTCCATTGTTGTTTTTTCTTTGAGACAGGGTCTCATTCTGTTGCCCAGGCTGGAGTGCAGTGGCGTGATCACAGCTCATTGCAGCCTCAACCTTCTCCTGGCTCAAGTGATCCTCCCACCTCAGTCTCCTGAGTAGCTGGAACTATAGGAACACACCACCACAGCCGGCTAATTGTTTACATTTCTTGTAGGGACAGGGTCTTGCTATATTGCCCAGCATGGTTTCAAACTCCTGGGTTCAAGGCTGCTTGGCAGAGCAGCCTAAACATAAGCCATCAAGTAGCAAGTAACCCAACAAGCACAGATGTCAAAATCACTGTCAACAAATATTAGAGGCCTCCCAAAGCACTGGGATTACAGGTGTGAGGCCACCACGCCTAGCTACATTCTGCTTTCTTTATAAACTTTTGACCCAGCACAGGTGACACCAACTCAAGTGGCCAATTCATTCATTACACTTTCCTCATTAAACTGGAAGCATCTGACCCCCTGAAATCCTACTGCATTTGTGGAACCTCTCTCCTAGCACCCAACTCTTCTATCTCAGAGTGCTTTCCATAAGTAACTCTGCCATACCAGAACATCAGCTCCTGAAGGACAGGGACCATACCCATGTGTCTTTAGTACCCCCACCTGAAACTTGGTAAGAGCTTCTGAATAGTAGAGCTGCTCACCATCTGAACAACTCCAGAGTGTCCACTGAGTATATGCTGCAGGTGCTGTGGTCTGAGCTCTGGATGAGGAGGTGGCCATGCCCTGCCCTGCCTTCCCCGTGCAGTCTGATGTTAAGGATGACGTGGTTTCTGGTGATGTCTTCCTTATACTCCTCACCCAAAGCCTAGATCCAAAGGGTGCATGACTATACCACTGTTTTGATAACTTAATCCTTATTGCTTATTTGGGTAGCTGAAAGTATCCCATCTAACTGGAAATGATCTGCCCACAGCAGATCACTTAACACAGCGGTTAAGCTGCAGAGCCCACCCCAGAACCTAGCTTTCTTGACCCTCTGTGGAAAGATTTTTCCATCAGTTTCTCTGACTCAAAGTCCATGGTACAATTCCGACAGGGATCAAAGTGTGTTAGGTGATGTAAAAGAAAAGCTACCATGGGTGGGACAACAGCACCCTCTCTCTGACAGGAACATCAGAAGACTGGTTTTCAAGGAAGCATGTCATCCTCATGTGAGAGATTTAAATTCCACATATCATTATGGGTGAATGTGACAGCCAGAACAAAGTCCCTGGCAGGAGGTACTCGCCATTGTTGCTCACTCCTGGTGGCCAGCAGAGAATCTTCAGAGGAGTGAGTAAGCCTCAGTTGATGGGACTCAATGATTCCTCAACCAGCCGTAGGTTTCACATGAGGATGTGAAATTCTAAGTTCTTGTTTCCCCTTCCTTTGATCAAACTGAGTCAAATGCATATATTCCAAACATGTTCTCCTCTGCTGCTCAGAGGACTTTACTGCCACTGCCTATGGCACACACACCTTTCAGATGTCCTCAATGACATTAATTCTTTTTTTTTTTTTTTTTTTTTTTTTTTTAGGCGGAGTCTCGCTCTGTCGCCCAGACTGGAGTGCAGTGGCGCAATCTCGGCTCACTGCAAGCTCTGCCTCCCGGGTTCACGCCATTCTCCTGCCTCAGCCTCCCGAGTAGCTGGGACTACAGGCGCCCGCCACCTCGCCCGGCTAGTTTTTTGTATTTTTAGTAGAGACGGGGTTTCACCATGTTAGCCAGGATGGTCTCGATCTCCTGACCTCGTGATCCGCCCGTCTCGGCCTCCCAAAGTGCTGGGATTACAGGCTTGAGCCACCGCGCCCGGCCGACATTAATTCTTTACACATGCTTGAGCATATGCCCTGTCACTTCTGAGATGGAATTTGACTTTTTTTTGAAACAGAGTCAAAATCAGGTAGGCCATGAGACTAGCAAATACCAACATTTCAGCCCAACATGAAGAGTGACTATGCAATGACAAACCTGGCTTTCTGATGCAGCTACCTACCTAGCTTTGGAGGTTAATCCAAAAGATCACAGGTATCTTGAAGAATATTTTGGAAATAAGTCTGTTAAGGTGCCTCATTTTAAGACAAAAGTCATCTGAATATAAATATAGGGTATTTTATTTATCTTGAGCAGTCTCACTAAAAGCCACATCATAAGGTGGTCTGCTCTTTTGGAATCTCAGTCTCAGTTAAGACGGGATGGATGTTCCTGCTTTGAGATGTGGAAGGGCGGACAATAAATTGAGCACACCACAAATATTTTAGCAAACAGTTTAAGTAAGTACCTTTTAAGTAAGTACCTCTAACTTTTTATGCAACTATCTGAATATAAAAACTAACCATGGTTTACTTCATTTTCCTCTTCATCCATTGGATTCACATGTGTTCTAGGCCAATATTCCAGGAGTGCTTGGAGTAAAAGTCCTCCTAAATTCACTGCCAAGAAGTTAATTAAAAAGAGATAAAATGGAAAAGAGAGTTAATTGGCTTTAACCTAAAAAGAGAATAAAAATTCTAAGTTTGTACATTTTCTGATGTTAAATTCTTAACCCAATGCCAATGATGTCTAAAATCAAGACTGTAGTCATTTTGCCAATTCTGCTAAAATTTTATCTTAGAACATTTAAAGCAATGATCATATGGAGCAAAGAGATATTCTACATGGTTGCTCAGATATAGCTATTATTTAAAAACAAAAATGAGAATCAGATTCTTTAAAGGGCTATTTCCATATGAAGTTACTAAAATGATTTGTATACATCAGGTATTTGTACATACCACATTTTTAGGACATAGTCAACAAAATATAGAGAACTTTTACAAAAATAAATACTTAGCAAAAAAACAGCTCATATTCGTCTTCTCTTTAGAAGGGAGGAAAAAAATGAAGGACACTTAAACTCACATTTTGGATCTGACCCATCAGGGCTGCTGAAACCAGCATCTTTTGCAGAAACCCAGGCAGCAAAACAGTCACTTTCATCCAAAGTAATAGTTAACATCTATCAAAAGAAAAAACTTAGTGGCATTCTATTTGAATATATTCTCCAAATAAGTCTCTAAACCTTCGTTTGTTTGTACTATTTGATTAAAGTGCTAAGTCATAAATTCAGGAACCAAAATGTGTTTTATGTGATTCAATGCAACTACACAATTTAGTTTCCTGGGATACCAAAGGCATTCTGTAACTTTTTAATTTAAAAAAAAATTTTTTTTTTGTTTGTTTCCTTTTTTATTCTGTTTTGCATTTTGTAAGTTTTAACACAGATTTTTTTTTCTTTCACGCTTAAAAACACAGGACTCTGTAACTAAAAATAATTATGAGCTATAATGAAAATCTTCAATTATCCCAAATTATACAAGTATCAACTGCTAACTTACCCCTGTTTTTAAGTCTACTGAGAACCAATTTGGCACATACACCATTTTAAATCTTTTCTTAATTTCATCTTCAAAATCCACTTTGCCCAGATCTTCAACTTTACATGCCTATACATCAAAAGAAAGTATAATGATCAATATTAAGTGGTGAATTCACTTGATTCTGACTTTGCTATTCAAAATTTTACACATTTTCACATGTTTTAACAGTCTAAAATACATTTCAAAAAGAATGTGGTCCTTTTTTTAAATAACAATCTGCTGCTATAAAAATTTTAAATTAAAAAAGCACAAAATATTATTTGGGAAGAAACTGTAATTTAATTGTGCTGATACTGATATAATATACCACCTCATCTTAACAGCAACATGGCTCTTTCGAGGGTCCCAGTTGTCGGCCATCTTCTCAAAGGCGGACTGTTTATTTTCCCACATCCCATTGTTCCTTGATGCTACATGGAGACCATTACTCCATCATCTCCATGTAAAAACTTACTTCTCTGAGGCCCATGTCATTTAGCAGCAGTAAACTGTACACCTTTCCTTCACTGCCATCTAGCAACCTGCCACTCTCCCCTCATTTACTGGAGACTTGAGCCCTGGGCTCACTGTCTCACAGTCCATCTCAATTAAATCTCTCTTCTACCTTTGACCTTGCCACCTTCCCCATTACCCTCAGCACGTGATTCTGACTTCTTTTTCTTAAAACAAAGAAAAGCCTTGACAGAATCCCCTTAACTTTCTCTATCATTCTCCCTGGTGCAAGGAAAACGGTATCCCTTCTGACTGTGCTCCAGTCCCCCTCACCTCTTGCTTCTTGGGATGACCTTGTATTGTCATCTACCCATGAATGTCTCTACTGGCTTCTCCCCAGGAGCAATGAAATATACTCAAATTTCTTATATCTGAAAAATACCCAAATACCCAAACAAAACCAAACAAAATCAAAAGCTTCCTCTGGCCCTCTGACTCCTACCTCTTCTCCAGCTTCTGCCTCTTCCTGCCTACCCCTCCAATCAAATTTCTTCAAAGATTATCCAGTCAAATTTTCTGTTTCTTCACCTTCAAATCACTACTCAACGCACTCTATCTGGCTTTTGCCCTTAAGACTCTAACCAGAGGCCACCCTCTTTATTTAAATCCATGTGCATGTTACAGTCACATCTTAAATCAACTCACGGCAGGTTAATGCCACTAACCACAAGCTCCTTCCTGAAATACTCAATTTGTTCTTGAGCTGCCATTGGCTCTTGGTTTTCTTACTCCCCCACAACTTTTTAAAATCATATACTATTGTGGCTTCCTCTTTTCCCAACATCCCTGAAAAACTGATGACTTAGTTTCTTCTGAGTCTACATATGTCCCTTGGAAACTCTGACATTTCCTATGACATCAACTGTAATCCACAAGCTGATGACTGCTGAGCCTTTTACTCCAGCTCAGTTCTTTAACTGTGCTTGAGACTGTACAGCTGTCTGCCCAACATACATCTCTATTCTGATATCCCACAGAAACTCAAATTCAACATCTTTCTCAGCATATCCTTTTCTCCTGATAACCCGTTTTTCATCTTGCATTCCCTACATCACTTCTATTCAACAAACTGTCCAATCAAGAAACCTGGGACTCATTCTTGCTTCTTCCTTTCCTCATACTCCTTTCATTAAAGTATCACTCCTGTGGCCAGGCACGGTGGCTCACACCTGTAATCTCAGCACTTTGGAAGGCCAAAGCGGGTGGATCATGAGGTCAGGAGATTAAGACCATCCTGGCCAACATGGTGAAACCCTGTCTCTACTAAAAATACAAAAATTAGCCTGATGTGGTGGTGCATGCCTGTAGTCCCAGCTACTCAGGAGGCTGAGGCAGGAGAATTGCTCCAACCAGGGAGTCGGAGGTTGCAGTGAGCCAAGATCGCACCACTGCACTCCAGCCTGGGCAACAGAGTGAGACTCCGTATCAAAAAAAAAAAAAAAAAAAAAAAAGTTATCACTCTTGTTCACAGGCCTAAATATTTTCCTATTCTATTTTTTCCATCTCCCTTGTTCCCACCCTAGTCTAGACAAATATCACCTTTCACCTGTATTACTGCAACAGCCTCCTATTATGTACCAGACACTGTGCTTCTCAACATCACCAATAATAGGCACCCTCGACATTTTAGGAATGAAGAAACCATTTTAGAGATGTTCCCTAGCATATTCCCTAGGTCACTTGGTGAGTACTTGGCAGAGCCAAGGTTAGAATGCAGTTCTGTCCAACCCACAAGCCAATGTTCCTAAAAAACTCCTGACTGTCCCACACTGTTCAGCCATGTCTATTACACCAGATCATTTGATATCAAAACTTCAAGGTCTGGATATGGGAAGCTGCTAGGTACACAGAAATGCCTATCATGATGTGTGCTAGCCCCATCTAAGTAGAAGGACCTCCCATTCAGACAGCAGGACTCAACTCAGGCCTCAGTTAACCAGACCAAGAGTGGGCAACAGACCCATATACAGAAAACCTGATAGGTCAACTCTCAAAAGAGTAGCTGGCCTGATCAGATTCTCTTGGGTATTCTGGAGATAATTACGTCCTGGGCAGCATGAGGTGAAGTCTAGCCACAGGACAGAGTTAGGGACACATTTGTGGTACAGTATCAAAGTGAAGAGTCAAGAATTCCTGCTGCTCAGTTCCTCAGGGCTGTTCTGGATCCTCCCAGTCCCCCAAGGGAACTCTCTCTGAAATCAACATGAGTTTCTACCCCGACCCCCAACAGGCATCTCTCTATTGTAAAGAAAAAGTAATCAGATTTTTGAAGCTTGCTGCAACTAAACTTTCTACTCAAAGAACTAAAGCCTCTCATAATTAAAGCCTCAAATAACTGTTTCATAACGGACTTCTCACATAGATGTCCCACCGGGAGGAAAACCAGTAGTCAAGTCAAGGTTTCTGTTCAGAGACAGTCCCTTTTTCCTAACAAGAAACTTGCCTGTCTTATTCTTTAGATCATTAAGTAAGTGAATCTCTTTTCTTTATAACCAGGAGCTTAACCAAAATACCAGCTCTTTTCAATTCTTCCTTTATAATATGCTCAACATCCGTTTCGCCCTTTATTTTTATTTATTTATTTATTTAACCTTTCCTATGGTGCTCATGTCTCTTCCTTTAGATCTCTAATCATGATGTCTTCCAGCTTTTAGTCTCCCATTACATACACTAACTACTACTGCTCTCAACATGAGATTTTCCTGCTCTAAAATTATCTAAGGTTCTTCTGGGAGTACAAAAGAAAGGCCAACTTTGGATCCTGCAGCTTAAGACTCTTTGGGAAATAACCTATATGTCATTTTTCAACCTTACACCCCCTATTACCTCCTTATATTTACTCTGGTCTCCAAATAAACAAAACTGCTCACCTTGCCCCAAATAAGCACATACCACCCTTCTTCTGTGCCTCTGCCATTCATTTCCTTTTCCTGAAATGCTCTTCCTCCTACCCCCCATTATCCATCTACTAGAAACCTTTAAGTCCTTGTTCAAGTGATTTCTCCACCACAAAGCTCTCCTGACTTCCCTCATCCATAAGCTATCCTGAAATCTGTTCCTTATCTATAAGGTTTTCCCATTCCACTTGTCCCTCCTACCAAAGGGGATCAAAGTAAAGACTTTTTCATCATTTATGACCCTTAAGCATGGTTCTTTGCACATGATAGTCATTCAATCTAAGAAATATCTGTTGAACAAATGAACAAGTATACCAACACTAAAAAACTGGTCAGAATGATAAAAATAGACTAACTTTTTAATCTGCTTACAAACACTTCAGTGCTATCTGGAATGTGATTGAATAGCTTCATGCATTTCAACTGTCCCACAGGGAGTTATTGTAACACGACCCAGAGTTGTAACTAATGCTCATAGTGATGTCTATAAATCCTAAGAAACAGCCAACCTTATTTTGTGCACTCCAGTGTGTCTCGTCTAGGGTGATTTTACACCATTCTTCCTCCCTCCAAACATCTGGCAACATGTGGAGACACCTGTGGTTGCCACACCTCGGGGGAGGGAGGGGTATTACTGGCAACTAGTGGATAGAGGCTAGAGAGGTTCTAAACATCCTACAATGCATGGAATAGCCCCCTACCTGCCCCCTCCCCCCACCAAATAATTATCTGGCTTAAGATGTCAATAGTGACAAGGATGAGACTTTTAAGGTAAGGCAGCATATAAGATTGTCTGCAATACACTAACCAGAGAAAATGATTCCATTTAAACAGTTTATTTACTTAAAAAGATGAACTATGACCTTATCTGATATTCACATAAGAAAGTATACCCCACCCCATAAAGTATTACTGCAATTACATCTTATATTATCTTAGCACATACAAAAAATAAAAAATAAAGGGAGTACACAATCTAACAACCTATATTTAACCCAAAAAAGATACTCACCTTCAATACGTCCCAATATGCCACATTATTATTGGTATCTTTGGTTAATATATGTCTCTTATCATTAAGAATGTGGCACTGAATAATACTAGCACCTCCTAATGGGAAAAAAAAAAAGACCACACAATTGGTAAAACAATCCTCCTACATTTAAATTCACAGTGTGGTAACAATTGTTAACTAGTATGTAACAGGAACACAAACTGTACTAGCTACCAGAAAGGAAAAGGCAAACCAAAAGACTATATGATTATATCTAAAGCAATTCAAGGGCCATAAATTATTTATGTCCATTTATAAACATTCAAAGAAAAACTGTCTGATTTTAATAATACATTATGGATTAAAGGATTCTTCATGTCAAGGGGGTACTAGTGGAAAATTGTTGAAAGACAACAGCTTTATCCACTGGGAAAAGTCAAAATGATGACAGGAAGTCTCTGCATTAGTCTCATTTTGCAATAACTTTTGCTTCCCATCTTTTGCTTCCTGAATGAATATTCTAAAGGTTTAACAGCATGAACAAATGAATGTGCCACACAAAATTCTAATCCCAAACTCTGACATTAAACATACGCTGCTTTTTTGCCATAATCAGCTGCAGCATGTAGAATTTGAGGATCACATCTGTCCTTTTCTGCCTCATACCTAAGTACAATATTAAATCCTATATATTTTACAAAGTGGCTACTGGTTTTATCATGACTATTCTCATGTTAGGCAAATAAACTGACTCAAAAAAGTCCACTTTAAAAGTCATTAACAGCATTTTTTAAAATAACTTTTTCTGGCTGGGCGTGGTGGCTCACGCCCATAATCCCAATACTTTGGGAGGCTGAGGCAGGCAGATCATTTGAGGTCAGGAGTTCGAGACCAGCCTGGCCAACAAGATGAAACCCCATCTCTACTAAAAATATACAAAGTAGCTGGGCGTGGTGGCTCACACCTGTAATCGCAACTGCCTGGGAGGATGAGGCAAGATAATGGCTTGAACCCAGGAGGCAGGGGTTGTAGTGAGCCAAGATCCCGTCACTGCAGTCCAGCCTGGGCGACAGAGCAAGACTCCTTCTCAAAAACAAAACAAAACAAAAAACCTCTTTTTCTTATATTAAAAATAAACCAATGTATTATCTTTTGTTTACATCAGAATTATATTTAAAGCAAGGTCACTGTCTTCATTTTTGTCAATTTCTAAGTAACCACTGCTAACTTCAATAAAGGGCACAGTACCTTCCATTTTCTTACCTTTAATAACCTGGTCAGGTTGTGTACAAAGAGGTGTTATAGGATTTGTACAGTCATTGTCATAATCTCCAGAGGCTCTAAAATTATGAATTCCCTTCAAAGTCTAAAATAACAAAATGTATTACTGGATCATTTTACGCTCTACAAGCTTTGCCAGCCTGTTTAAAGTGGCAAGAAAAATAAAGTCAAAAAACAAATAAGAAAACCCCAACAACCACTACATCAACCGAAAAATATCTGATCACAATACAATTATCTATCATCGTTTAAAAAGAAACAAATATTAAGAAGGGAATATTGTCTTTGGGAGAGAAAACTATGCACGAAAGGAGGAGTACTCTTCCAGGTAAAATTATGTTGGTCATAAATTGGCATGATGAAATTAACACAAGATAAACAACATTTAAAAATAAGTACACAGAAAGAACACTTGACCTGCATGTCAACAGGAATAAATGCAAACACTTTCTCTTTTGTTACCTACAGATAGTGTGGTAAGCAAGAAAACTTAAGTCTTTTAATTAAGATTTACAAATTAACAGTGAGCTTTGGATGACTTCTGTTTATCCTCTATTTCTATCCCTGTTCTTCATGCTATGAGGAAAAAGAAAACTAATTTGAAAACACAATTTTCTGCTTTCTCTTATGTTTAAACAAATTTGAATCCTGGTGAGTTTCCCTGCCTTGTTGGTACTTGGGCTGCCTATCTTCAAATGTAGCTTCATGAGGTCAGAGGATGTACTAAGACTTACTGGTTTTATCAGGGAACTGTGTCTATTCTAAGGACATGGAACAAGTATCTTGGCTCCGGACAAAGAAGTCAGAATAGTCATTTTGATTATTATCTTAATTTTAGTATGATCTTTAGGATTCTACCTGCATTCACAGGGCTTTCAGGTTTTTGCCCCTGCCCAAAAGCATGCTAGAGTTAGGGCCACACTGAGCATTTGCAACCAGTGTCTACAGGTCTGTGATGACAAAATACATGTTTATAAACCTTTGCCAGGTTAATGGCTCACTTACCCATTTATTTACTGTAGACTTAGTTGTTGCAACCCAAATTGCAGGAGGAGGATCAGCTGATCTATCAAGCTCCATCTGAAAACAAAGCACAAAAATATTGCTTTGTGGAATGTCAACTCTTCTGAACCGCCAGGACTAGATACGTTATTAATATCAACTCCTTCATTCAACAACTGTGTGTGACTATACCTGGACATGTGTGAAAAACTAAGGATGTACAGAAAAATGAGTCTTTTTCTTTGCTAAATAAATTCACAGCCCTATAAAAGTGTAATGAGTAATTTCTCACCTAAAACAGTGGCCAATAATTTTAAGTGTGGTCAATTTGAGGGACTTGAATGGATACAGTCAAAAGGATGACTTTCCATAATTTTTTCTTTTTGTTACTCCAGTTTTTATGTTCTTTTTTTTAATAACAAGGAAATAAATTTCTTTTTACTTTGAAAATGTCTGAAGTAAAAAACATCCTAACAACATAGTAAAAGTGAAAATAACCCTTGCCTAAGGACGGGACGCCTGGGAATAGCTTACTGTCTATTCTTCTGTATGTAAAACACGGCACATATAAGATTATGTTTATGTGCATGTATATATTACACAAGTGGAATCACTCTACATTCATCCACTATTCTTCCCACATCAGGAAACTGCAGGTTTGCAGTGGTGGGGACAGGGCAGGACTCCTAGCTAGCAACAATCCTCCTTAGTTAAGATGATATTCCTCGTAACATACAATTATGTTTGTGCCAAATTCTTTCAGTCTTTTCCCCACAGCCAAGATCCTGGCAAGAGATCCAGGCAGCCACAGAACTCATAATGCAGAGTGTTTCTCCTCCAAGCTTGTCTCCCCATCAGCCTACTGCCTGCACACATGTTGTATATGTATGATTATTAATTCAGCTCTCTTTGCTTCTCTAAAGAATTACTGGTTTGGTCCACTAGGATATGCCATCTATTTTAAAGAACTGTACTTGGCCAGTTTTGTCTGAGCTCTTAGACTGCAGACATCCTCCTAACCTTCACATTTGACCTCCATTCCTCTTTTCAGCCCTTCCTCCTACACAGCGGACTGAGGTTTCAGATGTCACTTAGTTTTGCAGAGAATGGGTATCTGCAGTTCTGTTTCTCATTTTCCTTTTAGGTGATTTCTGAGAAAAGGGAGTAGTAGTATTTTTCTGCCTTCATTTTAAAATTTGGAAACTTCCGGCTGGGTGTGGTGGCTCATGCCTGTAATCCCAGCACTTTGGGAGGCCAAGGCGGGCGGATCATGAGGTCAGGAGATGGAGACCATCCTGGCTAACATAGTGAAACCCCACCTCTACTGAAAAAAAAAAAAAAAAAAAGCAAAAACAAAAAACCAAAAAAATTAGCTGGGCGTGGTGGCGGGCGCCTGGCAGGAGAATGGCCTGAACCCGGGAGGCAGAGCCTGCAGTGAGCCGAGATTGTGCCACTGTACTCCAGCCTGGGTGACAGAGCAAGGCTCTGTCTCAAAAAAAAAAAAAAAAAAAAAAAATTGGAAACTTCCTCACAGTTGTTTTAATGTGAAATTCTGGGACTATCGGTGAGGTTGAACATGTCGACCGGCCATTTCTCAGTCTAGGCTTCACTTCCAGCAGGTGTCCATATGGATGGCGTCCAAAGACTTCCTCAAGAACCCTTTGACCCACATGACAGATCCTGATGGTCAGGGCTGCTCTGAGGCAGTGGTGGTTTGGAGTATGAAGCAGCCTGCTCCCTCTTCTCTTTGAGGAGAGTACTCTTTCACTTCCTTACTCCTGAGACCATGGACACATTTCCTGACCTTCCTCTGCTTTGTCATCTGCTCACAGATAACCTTAACTCCTCATATTTCTCCTCCTAAGGACTGCTCAGGAAAGCCAGGCAAGCTCAGGAGCAAGTATGAGACAATTTCACTACAATCCATCAGTGGGAGAGTCATGCATCACTGATGCACCAAGAAGTCACACTTTCTTCTACAGGTGACTTACAAAACTGTTTAAAAAAAAAAAAAGAAGCAAAACACAAAACTGCCCCAGAGTATCTCATACCGACACTCTTCCATCCAGACAGATGCCTACTTTTCCTTGTCCTGTCAAGTTCTGCTCATGATGGAGTATCTTTTTTATAAACCACCCCCCACCGGCAGTTGAGTCATGTTTTAATATAGCTTTTGCTCTATTTGACTAACACATGTAACAACCTTAATTATAAAACTAAAATATTAATGTATGACATACCTTAAGAACTGGTGCTTTTTCTTCACAAATTAGCACCCGAATGTCAGGGTTTCTTAGGTCTGTACAATAAATCTTCCTGTCCCTTCCACCAGAATACACATGTGTGAAGGCATCATTGACTTGCAGCGCCCAAACACCTTCATCATGGACTCGGTATGTTGCTATACATCTCTGCTGGCCAAGGGACCAAAGGCGAATTGTCCCATCAGAACTGCCAGAAAGGCACTACAAACAAAGAAAGGTAAAGTTAGAACTTGCCACAAAATTCCTGCTTTCTTGTGCTTTGCACCTGACTTCTCCCGAGTCCACATTGTCAAACACACAACTCTAATAACCTGTGTTTCTGCCTCGGATAAAGGCTTGACAACCATGCACCACAGGCTAAAGTGACCTAATTCACTTAATTTGGGGAAAATTACTTATTTTTCCCAAATATGTAATTAGGGTAGTTTTGTTGATCAATTCACTAATCTGTAAGTAAAAGTTTCTTTTCTCCTCATCTCTTTTTCCTAAATAAGTAGTTATGGTTGTTTTGTTGATCAATGCACTCATGTAAATATGCCACGTTGTTGGTGGTAATTTTACATTTAGTCTACAGTTGCCAATAGGGAAAATGGATGGAAGAGAAACTAGATGAATGATACCTATAAATTACGCTTAGAGATACTCCAGCAGGAGAAATCACTGAGCAAGAACTGCCTTTGTCCTCTCTTCCTGGCCACTTGTCGATTTCTGGTCAATCCTGTAGACAAGCCCTATTTGCATAATCTACTAATAAGAGACACAGAGTCTGAAAGCAGTGGAAACGAAGGTAGTAGTCTGCACTAGGCCCATGGGTCTCAAAGTGTGGTCCCAGCAGCATCAGAGTCCCCTGGGAACTTGTTAAAATATAAATTATTGGGTCTCATTCAGAGCTAACAAGGCAGAAACTCTGTTGGAACCCAGCAATTGGTGCTTTAACAGGCTCTCCAAGTGATTCTGATGTTCACTATGTTTGACAAACACTGCACTAGGCCAGCAAGCTTTTTGAAGCCCTGGGTTACACCGCTGTCTCATGGCTCTGGACTCCTGATGAGGCCAGGTCTCTTGGATTCTACTGACAGGAGTCAGAAACAAAATCTTGTCTCAGGCTTACCATTCACTCTTTGTGCTGGACAATTTCCATATGAGGAGCCTCAGGTGAGTTAACAATGGCAATTCTGACAATTTCTGATGGCTCAAGAGAGTCAACCACATAGAAGCTGCTGGTATACAAATGAGGGCTGAGTACACTGTGAGTGTGGCGGAAAACAACTGAATTAGACACCCTGCATCCACACTCAGCATGTTACTGTGGTGACTTGCAGAAGAGGATAAATACTTGATTTCCTCGGGAAAAAGAATGGCCCGGAGGAAAAAGCAATTGCTGCTGCTGGAGTATGAAGTTAAGTAAGCAAAGAGCTTCAAAGAAGGAAAGACAGTTGTGGTCTTAGAGATTTGGAAGGTGCCCAAATACATGAGGCCTTCAGGAATAAAAATTTACTGGCCTGCCCCATGACTTTAAGGGCCCCTGAGAACTCCAAGCATGTTTAATTAAATGAACACATATTAGGAAACTCCCCCACAAGATGCCAGGAGCATCAGTAGTTTAATAACCTATTCCAGCTAGTTTACAAGGGAACCAAGAAACTAACCAATAAAGAAACTGTCAGCAGTAAGGTTAAAGCAAATCTGCAACATGCGTGAGAGAGAAATATGGCAATCTGATGGCGTAGGGGCCAAGGAGGGGCTCCCCATTCCAGGAAGAGGTGTTATTCTGAGGTGGCAAACTTTCAGTAAAGCTTTGATCCCTCAGATCCTAGACTATGCATCTACAGAGTAAGGTCTGACAACTTAAAGAGGATAAGGAAAGTAAGATATGATGGGTTAGAAATCCTCGTGGCCTGGGGCAACTTGTAACAGGAAAGGATAAGTCCCAACTAAGGGTGCACAGTTGGAAGCAGATAAGGAAACACAGTTGTATCAATGCTGATATAGAACGCAAAGTAATCTCTGATGGTAGTTAGTATTCTAAGACTACAGAAAAGCAGGCCCCCCAACAAAACAACCACTTTAATCAATATTGTGAAAATGGCCATACTGCCTAAGGTAATTTATAGATTCAATGCCATCCCCATTAAGCTACTAATGACTTTCTTCACAGAATTGGAAAAAACTGCTTTAAAGTTCATATGGAACCAAAAAAGACCCCACATTGCCAAGACAATCCTAAGCCAAAAGAACAAAGCTGGAGGCATCACACTACCTGACTTCAAACTACACTACAAAGCTACAGTAACCAAAACAGCATGGTTCTGGTACCAAAACAGAGATATAGACCAATGGAACAGAACAGAGCCCTCAGAAATAATACCACACATCTATAACCATCTGATCTTTGACAAACCTGACAAAAACAAGAAATGGGGAAAGGATTCCCTATTTAATAAATGGTGCTGGGAAAATTGGCTAGCCATATGTAGAAAGCTGAAACTGGATCCCTTCCTTACACCTTATACAAAAATTAATTCAAGATGGATTAGAGACTTACATGTTGGACCTAAAATCATAAAAACCCTAGAAGAAAACCTAGGTAATACCATTCAGGACATAGGCATGGGCAAGGACTTCATGTCTAAAACACCAAAAGCAACGGCAACAAAAGCCAAAATTGACAAATGGGATCTAATTAAACTAAAGAGCTTCTGCACAGCAAAAGAAACTATCATCAGAGTGAACAGGCAACCTACAGAATGGGAGAAAATTTTTGCAATCTACTCATCTGACAAAGGGCTAATATCCAGAACCTATAAAGAACTCAATCAAATTTACAAGAAACAAACAAACAACGCCATCAACAAGTGGGCAAAGGATATGAACAGACACTTCTCAAAAGAAGACATTCATACATCATCACTCGCCATCAGAGAAATGCAAATCAAAACCACAACGAGATACCATCTCAAACCAGTTAGAATGGCAATCATTAAAAAGTCAGGAAACAACAGGTGCTGGAGAGGATGTGGAGAAATAGGAACACATTTACACTGTTAGCGGGGCTGTAAACTAGTTCAACCATTGTGGAAACAGTGTGGCGATTCCTCAAGGATCTAGAACTAGAAATACCATTTGACCCAGCCATCCCATTACTGGGGTATACCCAAAGGATTATAAGTCATGCTGCTATAAAGACACATGCACACATATGTTTATTATGGCACTATTCATAATAGCAAAGACTTGGAATCAACTCAAATGTCCATCAGTGACAGACTGGATTAAGAAAATGTGGCACATATACACCATGGAATACTATGCAGCCATAAAAAAGGATACGTTTGTGTCCTTTGTAGGGACATGGAAGCAGCTGGAAACCATCATTCCCAGCAAACTATCACAAGAACAGAAAACCAAATACCGCATGTTCTCACTCATAGGTGAGAAGTGAACAATGAGATCACTTGGACACAGGAAGGGGATCATCACACACCGGGTCCTATTGTGGGGACGCGGGGAGTGGGGAGGGATAGCATTATGAGATATACCTAATGTAGATGATGAGTTGATGGGTGCAGCACACCAACATGGTACATGTATACATATGTAACAAACCTGCATGTTGTGAACATGTACCCTAGAACTTAAATTTAAAAAAAAAAAAAAAAGTACAAAAATAGAAAAAAAAAAAGTATTACGTTGGCCAACTTCTTTGCAGTATTTGGTAGTATGATTAAAGAATGTCCTGTTTTATAGGAATTCTAGTGCCTGAGATCTTGTAGGAGTTGGAGGAGTCATCAAAACATTTCCACTGCCTCCATCCTTCACTAGATAAACATAGATAAACATGAAGATGTTCATTATAAGGTAACTCCTAGGACAAGGACAGAATGTCCTTCAATGATTCTGCTAAATCAGATTTAGTGGAATAGGGTCTGTAGCCCTAATCAGGTGCTCTTTGTTTCTGTCAATGAAGACAGGAATTACTGAGGCCAAGTTGCTGCCGACCAACAGGAGTGTTCCTGGGATGGTCACTAACACACAATCTCAAGTGCCAGCAGAGATCAGCCAAGTAGACGAGGTAAGTTGAGGCAATAAGTGGCCTGATGCTCTGAGACCCTCAGACCCATAAGCTAGGATCAGCAGACTTGTATTACCAAAAGAACCCTGTGAGTGACATACAAGGACATGACTGACTCGAATCAAGATGGCAGGCTGTCCCCAGCTCCTCAAGCAATTAACTGCCTGAGTAAAAGGAATAAAAAGATAGGTGGCTCTGCCCAATAACGTGAGCACCAATCAAAGCAACTGCAATGCTGACCTCTTTACAGGCAGAACTCCCTTAGGGAGAACCTCAAATAAATTTGGTAAATAAGAATCTTACTCTACAACAAAAGAATGAGGCAACAGGCAGATGTTCATGGGATTCATTGGCCTATAACATATATATCTTACTGCCAGTTCCTGACTCAACAAAGTCACCAGATACCCTATATTATAAGCTCACAGGGCAATTTAGCAGGATGCAATATAAACTTTGGCCCAGTAACTGATAACCACCTCTTCCATATTACAAGAATTCAAGAATCTGTAAGTAGAAGTTTCTTTTTCCGCACCTCATTTTTCCAAATAAGTAATTATAGTTTTTTGCTGGTCAATTCATTAATCAGTAAGAGTTTCTTTTTTCCTCACCTCTTTTTCCCAAATAAGCAGTTATTACGGTTTGTTGATCAATTCACTAACGTAAATATGCTAGGTTGTTGGTGGTAATTTTACACTTAGTCCATAGTTGCCAATAAGGAAAATGGATAGAAGAGAAACTAGATGAAGAATGATACCTATAAAGTATACACTCTGAGACTAACAGGCAGTTTTTAAAGTAGAACCACAATATTGCCTCTGCTTACAATAAATGTAGCTGACTTCAGATGAAGTACATTTCTAACTGTACATGTGATACTTAAATCATCTTTTATAAAAGCACATTCATAACTGCATAGATAGAAAACAAGAGATGGAATAGACAGGTAGAGCTTTAGAAGGTCTGCCAGCCCCCTTCTGGAAACCATGGAGATGATATGATCCAGCCCAATCCTGGCAAAGCTAACTAAAGACACATGGGCAACCATCTCAATTGCAGCCTTGCAGCTACACTGCAAAACAGTGAGGAGCTGACTCCACTGGGCTTCTTACACTCACATGAAAATGAGGTCACAAAGGAACTTGAGAGCTCTAGAAAATGCCCTGGCTTACAGTCAAGAAAGTACTTACTATTAACACATGTATATACACACAAACACACTCTCACCAACTATATATTATGATCCTCACTTTGCAGATAAGCAAATTAAGGACTAAAGTGAAATCTTATCCTCAAGGTCACACAGTACATCAAGATTCTTCACATTTCCAAAGACCTCCACAGGTATCTTTAAGTCTTTCTTTTCCTGGTTCTGAAAAATGATTTCCTACCTTAGACTAGTTTCCAAACCTTCTGTTCACTTCTGGAGGCAACGGTTTCTCTGATTAATCTCTAAAGCAATTTCTGTCTTAACTTCCACAGGAAAAGAAACTGATGGTGTTTCTCACCTCATCATCTTTCTACTAGCCCTTTTCTAACCCTATCACAATCAATTCCAGTTATCTCTCACTTACCACTGCACTCTGAAAAAAAATGGCTGAGGGAGTCAAGGGTACATGGTAGATGTATGTCATACCCACAAGATGATGGCTTTTATTTTTTATTATCTACATTGATGAAATAGTATTTTCCACTGCTACAGAACAGAATTGTGATTATAATTCACAAATTACGTGGCCAATAGACCTAATGTATAACAGTACCAAAATGCTTTTCTTTGAAATGTTCACCCTGAGCATTATCTTAGAAAACTAAATTTATCAACTGTATCTACATAGTCAACTGACAAAATGTGCCCCAAAGTCAGATCCACTGAGAAAATTTTCCACTTAATACATTGGCAAAAAGCATTTGATATCAAAGCTTCCTTTTGCTTTACACAGGTAACATTTTTAGTTATTTTAGCCTCTATGCACCATAAATGCATATACTCATTTGCATTAGAATTATTCTAAGGAAATTCTTTGTTCGGTTTTTAAAAGTGATGCAAATAGAATAGTTTTTAAATGTAGCTTATATGTGCAATTTAGTATTTTAAAATTTTTTAATTAGACCACAATTGATAGTAAGTGTGGCTTTTGGTTCAAATCAACCTATACAATAGTATACAAAGTGCGGAAATTTCCAACAAGGCTATTAGATAAACACCCAAATGAAACTGCATACTTGCGTGCCATCTCTGTTTAACAGCAATGCTTTCACATTATCCGTGTGCCCTTTAAGCTTCATTAGTTTTGCACATGTTCTTGGATCCCATACCCTTAACACCTGTGAATTTTAATAGAATATTACACAAACTAAATATATCAGTATCAAATTTAAATAACAGACAACTCTCATCAGGCAAATGATAACCATTAAGTTCTGAGAAGGCAATACTGCTTCTGCCAATGGACACTGTCTAAGCCTCCCAACCTCAGGGAATTGGGTCTTTCAAACATCAAAAATGCACAGCCTCTTTATCTTGTCACTATACACACAACAGTTATAGTTTTACCTATTCAAATAAAACCTTTTGTTTAGCACCCACTAGGCAAAACCACTGTCTATATATTTAATAATTACACAGATTAAATTATTTTTGTTTCTTTATTTTCTAATATTCAAAACACCCTTTAAGCTCCCCCTGATCCAGTCACAGGGGCTCTCACGCCTGTAATCTCAGCACTCTGGAAGGCTGAGGCAGGTGAATTGCTTGCATTAAGGAATTGGAGACCAGCCTGGGCAACATGGCGAAACCCTGTCTCTATCAAAAATATACAAAAATTAGCCATATGGGGCAAGGTGTGGCCTGATGAGCGTGATGGTGTGTGCCTGGGGTCCCAGCTACTCAGGAGGTTGAGGTGGAAGGATCGCTAAAGTCTCAGAAGTCCAGGATCATGATGCCACTGCACTCCAGCCTGGGTGACAGAGTGAGACCCAGTCTCTAAATAAATAAATATAAAGAAGCTAATCGTAAAATACCTGCTTAAATAATAGGAGACAAGGTATGTGAAAAATAATTAAAAAAAAAAAAAAAAAAAGAAGAAATAAGCTCCTCCTTACCTTTTCAGTGGACCCTGATACAATGATTGTTCCCAGTTGATTCATGGCCAGGCTATAAATGGAATCTTTGTTTCCACTTAAAGAAGAAGCTATTGAGGATAAATGGAACTAAATGTTAACAAGATCATCAGCCATTTAGTAACTAGTCAGCAAAAACTTCAAGTTTAATTATTCAATTTAGAAAATCTTATAAGTACTCTAAGTAAAAGAAATCTACCTATAATGGAGATAATTCTAAACAGTATTATTATCAAAATGTACATATTTTCTGGATTTGAATATACACAAATGCTCAATAAATATCTGATAAATTGCAGTGCCACTGAAAAGCTATCCACTTAAATGACATATGTTTAAAGCAAAAAATGTGCCATAAATACGAAAAAAAGTTCAATTTCAGTTTTTTTCAAACACAAATCAAACCAAAAATACTGTTTCATACACCAAGACAAAAAACAAGGTAATACTTGATTCTAAAAAGAAAACAGTACAATGGAACTCTCATACATTACTTATGTGAAGTATGTGGTACAACCTTTCAGGAAGGAATTCAGACAATATATAGCAAAAATTATGTTCATGCTCTCAGTATCACTGAAGTGAAAAAAACTGCATGTGAAACTGTCTATATAGTATGATTCCAATTTTACAAACAAATATATTAAAAAGTTGGAGTAAATAAGTTAATACATGTAGTGTTTAGAAAAATGTCTACTTGTAGCAAGTACTCAATACATGTTAGCCATTATTAGTGTTATTTTTATTATTACATATTAAAAAAAAAGTGTGATATCCTCTCTAAACAACTCTAAGCAAGATGTATCTATAGCAGAATCTGTATCCACTAAGCCTGGGCCCTGACCTCGTGACAATCTGCTTCTTTTTTTTGCTTTGTTCCCGCCCATTAGTGTCTCTTTGAGGCAGGCCTTACAGCCAGACTTAAAATCTAATGATGTATCATGACAGCCCCTAACAGGGACCAGCTGATGAATCAGAGATAATGTACAGGTGAAAAATCAAGAACAAGGGAAATAGAATGTTGAGACCTTCACATATTTCCTGGGAAACAAGGCAAAATAACAATCAAGAGATTATAAACACCAGTCTCCCAACTTGCCCTTCTTGGCACATACTATGCTATATTAGTACAAGTGTATTGTCTATGTCAATGTGAACACTCCACAGAGTCATTATAAAATGGATCTATAATGTAGGGATCCAGAGAGTGCAGGCCCATGTCTTCAATGTAGACTTTCCAGGTCAGGCCTCGCCAAAAATGTGCTCCTAATAGTCCCTTCTGAAACTTGGCCTGGAGGACTCTAGTAGGTTGGACCAAGCATGAAGCTCAATTTCAATCCAGACTTGTATGAGCCTGACTTGGTAGTCTGAGATCTCTTAGCTGATGAAGTATCCATGCTGTGAACATCTCTGGATTGCCTCTAGAAGCACTCTACCCTTCTGGCTCCTCTGGAATTGGCTCGATTTCTCAGGGCTGCTCTAAAAGGCAGAAAATTGAATAAACTGGCACTGGAAAACTTTTCTTTCTTTCTCTTGGGTACTTTTCATCTTGGCTATTAACTCAAAAGCTGTTAATATATATTAACACTTTAAAAGGTCAGAAAGCCGCCTACTTTGTCAGATAATCACCACCTCCTTCAATAATACCTGCTGAGTGTATGGATTTGGACCAGAGAATGCTGTGGGAGACACAAAGTAGTAAGACAGTCTTCTCTACCCTGTAGCGACTTACATTTTAGCTAGGGAGCTAAGGCATGCACATGTACAAAAAATAACCAGGTTATACCTGGAGAAGTTACCATTTTCAGACTGCAGTGAGGAACTAGCTCCTTGTTGTTCAATCATACTCTTGGGGGCTAGAACGCTGTAGGTAGAAGCACTCTCAAAATATGAACCACTGTCTTGATGCAAACCTATCAAAAATGTTTTATAAACCATTCTTTATTTATGTTAACTTGGATCACTTTCAAAGAAGTTTCTTTTAAACACCTTACTTGTGACAGTGTTATTTGAGGCAGTCAGTGCTGTTAGAGTATTCACATCCCAAAGGAATATTTGTCTGTCCAACCCAGCGGATGCTACTAGTTCTTTATCCTTGGCATATGCTAAGGCCTTTACGTAATCCTGCAAATAGAACAGACATACTATGATCTTTCTGTAGATCAGTAATAAAATAAGCCACACAAAGTACTGAGATCCCAATATTACAGTAAAGACACTGAGAACTGTATTGTTTTACCTTATGTGTCCTTAATGTTGACATGCAAAATCCCTTATGTGCATTCCATACTTTTACTGTCGTGTCAGAAGAAGCAGATATCACTAGAAGAAGCAAAGAATTAACAAACTCCTTAGTAGTATGACTTACAACTTTGAAAACTTATCTTACAACAATGTAACATTATTTCAAACTAACCTGTTCTCTCTCTCACACACACAAACACACCTAAAAGCTCTTTCTAGAACCTACTGTATACTGCTTCAATTTTTTAAAATCTCAAGACATATGTTTAAAGAAAAAATATATTTTTAAAACAAGCAGTGCAAACATTTTTAATCTTCCAGTTGAAGGCTCAACTAATGTGATTGAGAAAAATTCCTGTAGCTCAGACTGCAAAACCAAGGCATGGATCTCACCAAAACAAGAACAAAAAGAGGTATTAATAAAGCTAAAAGAAGAATACATGAGTCTATATACAGTTCAAATCAAGGCAAAACTACCCTTTGGTGTTCAGAAGACAGAAGAGCAGTTACCTTGGGGCAAGGGGGAATAACTGAAAGGGTGGCAAAGGGTGGCACAAGGAGGCTTCTAGTAATATTCTGTTTCTTGATTTGGGTATTCACTTTCTAAAATTGTGTTGAACTGCCATCTCGAACTGTGTGTACTTTTCTGTATGTATATTTCAATAAAAAAGCTTATATAAAAAATAAAAAATATATCAGAAGCCCAATAATAATCCGAAGAAATACTTACATGTTTTCCCATTACAACAGAGTACAATGTCGTTTACCCAATCCGTATGGTGTTCCATAGATGCTATATATGGATCTTGCTGAAATTAAAAGAAAAATCATAAGAGTTTATATGAGAGAATGAAATATATTACGAATGATAAATATGGTTAAATTCTTCAATTAATGTGACACACTGCTCTAGGCATTAAAACTAACACCTGAATTATGAGTAGAATCTCACCAAATAGGTGATGCCTCCAGATAACAGATGTAAACAGTTTTGTTTCAGGATAGTTTTACTCTTACTGAAAGCTTAGGTTTCCAGGATAAATACTCCCTTTTTTTTTTTTTTTTTTTTTTGCCTTGTGAAAGTGAAGGCAACAAGCTCTGGACTAAGCACTGTGTGTGACATAAAATCCTCTAAAAAGGGTTCACTAGAAAGGACAGGGCTTGCAGGAATCTGTAGGCTGTGGGGATTTGAATGAGTGGTGGTGAAGGTTCAACAGCAGACAGCAGGGGTGGCAATGAGTCTGATGAGTGTGGGAAGGAGCCTGGTCTGAATGCAGAGGGAGATAAACACCTCTGCTTTCAGCTTCCTGCTGTTGGGTTCACCTTCTGAATTAAATGTTTTCCTCATGGTACCTATAGTCCTTCAGAGACAAAATGAAACCCAATGGCTGAGAAAGAAACCCATGTCACCATTTCAATTAGGTAATTCAAGATTCTACTTCTCTTACCTGGCTTAATAATCGGCAGAAGACTTTTAAAGAACAGTATTTAGTTACATCCTACACCTAAAACAGGCAAGTTTGAGACACTTTATGGGCAAACAGAACAGCTCTGTACAAGTCTGTTTGACAAATAATGCTATTCAATCTTGTCATAAAAGGAAGACCAGAAAAAAGATGTTTGGGGCAGGACAGGCAGATTTCCAGATTCTTCAGGTTAGTTCTTATGGGTATTTTTCTTAATTTGTTTGAAATACTGTGAATTCTCAGAAAGGAGACATCCCAATTCAAATGGAAGTACCAAAAAGCATTTCAAAACCAAACACAGTTTTCTTACTTTTCATGCTTTTGACATTTGGCCACCACTGCTTCCATTGGCTAAAGAATTCAAAGCCTGCCAGACTGAAGTTCTACGCGCATAAAGTAGTGGTTCTTTTTCTGAACTGAGTATCAGATTTGTAAAACTTGCTAAAAATACACAGACTGTTAAAAATACAAGGCCTAGCACTAGGGTTTTCAAGTTGGGTTGGGTGCTAATTCTCTGTCACTTACTAGCCACTGAACCATGGGTTCCTCTGAGCCCATTTTCCCACCTATGAAAATGGATCTGGCTGAGTGCAGTGGCTCACACCCACAATCCCAGCACCTTGGGAGACAGAGGCAGGTGATCACCTGAGTCTAGGAGTTCAAGACCAGCCTGACCAATATGGTGAAACCCTGTTTCTACTAAAATTATAAAAAGCAGCCAGACGTGGTGGCATGTGCCTGTAGTTCCAGCTACTCGGGAGGCTGAGGCAGGAAAATTGCTTGAACCCAGAAGGCAGAGGTTGCAGTGAGCCAAGATCGTGCCACTGCACTCCAGCCTGGGTGACAGACGAGACTCCGTCTCAAAAAAAAAAAAAAAAGAAAAATGGATCCTAATAGATACCTTGAGGGACACTGAAAATTAAACTCACTTTGGATATGAAAATGCAAAGAGCATCTGGCACATACTTAGAAGATCAATAAAGGCTCTTCTTTTCTTCCCTCTTTCTTCTTTTCTAAGTCATTCACAATATAAGTGTTCTAACAAAATACTAAAAGGGCTCCTTCCCATTTGCCTGGGGATTTATCTTTATATATATTTAAATCCTGTTCCCTGCTTAAGAAAGGGAAATCTTTGAAGGGCAGCAAGTTGTCTTCATAGTTTTAACACCAATTTTATATTACCTTTATTTATTTGGGACAAGGTCTGTTGCCTAAGCTGGAATGCGGTGGTGTGATCGTGGCTCACTGCAGCCTCAACCTCCCATACTCAATCAAGTGATCCTCCCACCTCAGCTTCCCGAGCAGCTGGAACTACAGGTGTGTGCCACCATGCCCAGCTAATTTTTAAATTTTTTTGGCAGAGATGGGGTATTGTCACATTGCCCAGGCTGGTCTTGAACTCCTGGACTCAAGGAATCCTTTCACCTTGGCCTCCCAAATTGTTGGGATTACAGGCGTGAGCCACCGTGCCCAGCCTAACCTTGTATTATCTAATTAGGCCCTGTGGGGTTTGTGAGGACCCTAATTACTTTTAAATGAGGAAAATAAAATATTTTTAAGATTAATTATAAATGTAAAAGAATATTCAATCTTTTTTTAGTAAGGTTACCAGGAGGTTTTTGGGGAACATATTTAAAGGAGAAAAATTAATTGTTGAAAGTAATCCCCCTACTAGCCAAATCACTTTGTTCCTTTGTGGCAAAGAACTCTTAAGGCAAACTTAGTTTAGGGAGTCCTTGTCTTAGCTAAAACACTTCTGAAACTTTCCTAGGTACGGTTTTTCTCAGAGACTTACAGAATTCTGGTTGCGATGTATTTATAGAGTGTACCTAATAACTCAGTATTCAGAGAGATTAAATCTGAAACTGTGAAAGAGGTGTCGTATTACACAGCGAAAGCCATTTGCACAAAATTTGCTGGGTACAGATTTTAATCCCTGCATTACCTTGTGCTGATTGACACTCCATATTCTTATGATAGAGTCTCGACCGGCTGTGAAAAGTCTATTTAGTGCTGGATCCAGCTGCAGGGCATTGACTCCATTTCGGTTGTACTTCTCTACTTCATCTCGAATAACATAGGAAACCTGACAAATATGTCAACATATGCTTTTTATAAAGTTAGAAGCCATGCAGTAATAAAATATAGTCTACTAGTGGCCAATCTGAAACAGAAAATCCTATGTTTTCCAATATGTACTTTTTCAATCCAATACAAATTTAATTTTAATTTTATTCCTTAAAGACTAAAGGGCTGAAGAGAATGATGCTATCAATGATAGCCTAGTCCAACTCCTTTCCCACTCTTTAACACATTTTTCACAAAGCAGCTAGAGTAATTATTTAAAAATGTATCTTAACTCTGCTCAAAAACCTCCAGTTCCTGACTACTAGACTCATGATTGGGTGTAAATCCTTAACATGGTCTCAAGTGCCCTGTTTGTCTTTCTGGCCACTCATCTGTGCTCCAGGTTCTGGTGCACATTGTGCTGCCAGACCATCACACATGCCGGTCCTCTCTGTTTGGAAGCTCTTCCTCCCACCTGTTTTGCTAACTCTTGTTGCAGCCTTCAGGTTTCCATTTAAACAATACTTCCTTTAGAAGGCCTTCCCCGACTTGGCAAGCAAAAGGAGGTTTTGAGCTCCTATCACATACTAATAACCTTTTTCTTCAGGGCATTTTTCTCTACTTTGTTACTGTTGGTGACCTCTGCCTGTTCCTTGTGAAAACAGAGGATCAACTGAAAACAATTACTCCTAAGAAAAAGTCAATAAGCTGGCTGGCAGCCAGAAGTAAAACTTTCTAATGTAATGAAATCACCAGTTAAAAATTAACTCAAGATGGATTAAAGACTTAAACGTTAAGACTTAAAATCGGCCGGGCGCTGGTGGCTCAAGCCTGTAATCCCAGCACTTTGGGAGGCCGAGACGGGCGGATCACGAGGTCAGGAGATCGAGACCCTCCTGGCTAACACGGTGAAACCCCGTCTCTACTAAAAAAAAATACAGAAAACTAGCCGGGCGAGGTGGTGGGCGCCTGTAGTCCCAGCTACTCGGGAGGCTGAGGCAGGAGAATGGCGTAAACCCGGGGGGCGGAGCTTGCAGTGAGCTGAGATCCGGCCACTGCACTCCAGCCTGGGTGGCAGAGCGAGACTCCGTCTCAAAAAAAAAAAAAAAAAAAGACTTAAAATCATAAAAACCCTAGAAGAAAACCTAGGCAATATCATTCAGAACACAGGCACGGGCAAGGACTTCATCACTAAAACACCAAAGTCAATCACAATAAAAGCCCAAATTGACAAACGGGATCTAATTAAACTAAAGAGCTTCTGCACAGCAAAAGAAACTACCATCAGAGTGAATAGGCAACCTACAGAATGGGAGAAAATTTTTGCAATCTACCCATCTGACAAAGGGCTAATATCCAGAATCTACAAAGAACTTAAACAAATGTACAAGAAAAAAAAAAACCATCAAAAAGTGGGCAAAGGATATGAACAGACGCTTCTCAAAAGAAGACATTTATGCAGCCAACAGACACATGAAAAAACACTCATCATCACTGGTCATCAGAGAAATGCAAATCAAAACCACAATAAGATACCATCTTATGACAGTTAGAGTGGCAATCATTAAAAAGTCAGGAAACAACAGATGCTGGAGAGGATGTGGAGAAATAGGAACGCTTTTACACTGTTGGTGGGAGTGTAAAGTAGTTCAACCACTGTGGAAGACAGTGTGGTGATTCCTCAAGGATCTAGAACCAGAAATACCATTTGACTCAGTGATCCCATTACTGGGTATATACCCAAAGGATTATAAATCATTCTACTATAAAGACACGTGCACATATATGTTTATTGCAGCACTATTCACAATAGCAAAGACTTGGAACCAACCCAAATGTCCATCAATGATAGACTGAATTAAGAAAATGTGGCACATATACACCATGGAACACTATGCAGCCATAAAAGAGGAGGAGTTCATGTCCTTTGCAGGGACATGGATGAAGCTGGAAACCATCATTCTCAGCAAACTATCACAAGGACAGAAAACCAAACACCACATCTTCTCACTCCTAAGTGGGAGTTGAACAATGAGAACACACGGACACAGGGCAGGGAACATCACACACCGGGGCATGTCGGGGTGTGGGAAGGGTTGGGGGAGGGATAGCATTAGGAGAAATACCTAATGTAAATGACGAGTTGATGGGTGCAACAAACCAACATGGCACATGTATACCTATGTAACAAACCTGCATGTTGTGCACATGTACCCTAGAACTTAAAGTATAATAATAAAAAAATTATCTAAAGTAAAAGTAACTATAGTGATTCCTTTAGGAACAATTATATCCTTTCTCCACATCTTATACCAAAAATGAACTTTTCTATGAATTAAAGACTGAAATTTAATAACCATAAAAATAATTTTGTATTTATTTTTTGAGAGAATCTCGCTCTGTCACCCAGGCTGGAGTGCAGTGGCCCGATCTTAGCTTACTACATCCTTTACCTCCCGGGTTCAAGCAATGCCTCAGCCTCCTGAGTAGCTGGGATTACAGGCATGTGCCACCGTGCCCAGCTGATTTTTACATGTTTAGTAGAGATAGCGGTTTCACCATGTTGGCCAGGCTGGTCTTGAACTCCTGGCCTCAAGTGGTCCACCTGCCTCAGCCTCCCAAAGTGCTGGGATTACAGGCGTGAGCCACTGCACCTGGCCAGCATAAAAATAATTTTTGAAAGACGGGTGAATAATTACATAGTCCCTTGGCAGAGAAAACTCTTCCAACATGCCAAGAAAGATGGTAATCTTTACGAAGGAAAAGAACAATGGTGATCTGGCCAAATGCAAGTCAAAACCTTTTCTGTGTACAAGAATGTTCACAGCATTGTGCCATTCACAATAATGCCACAAAAGTAAACAACCCAAATATCCATCAACTGACAAAACAAACAACCCAAATATCCATCAACTGACAAAACAAAACAAAACTGACAAACAAAATATATATACACACATATACACATATATATACACAGATATATACAGATATACATATACACACACACATATATATACTGTACTGACACATGCTATAACATGGATGAACTCTGAAAATATGCTAAGTGAAAGAAGCCACATATTTTACAGCAGGCCACATATTCTATAACTCTATTTATATATAATGTCTAGGATAGACAAATCCACAGAGAAAGTAGATTAGTAATTGCCAGGGGATTGAAGGAGGAAAAACTAAAAAATGGGGAGTGATTGCTAATGAACGTAGAGTAATTAAACATTCTGGAGTTAACTGACCAATAAACAAGTTTCTGAATATATAAAAAAGTCACTGAATTGTACATTTTGAAAGGGTGCACTCTATGGTATGTGAATTTTATCACAATGTTATTTTCCTAAACCTGAATGTCAAAAAGTAACATGAGCAAGACTAAGAGAATAATGAAATAAATATGAAAGAAAGTTTACTCTTAACAAGATTCCTTACAAAATAAGAAAAAGTCAAATTTTCTAACAGAAAGAGGAACAAAGTTGCAAAAAGGAACTTTAAAAAAAAAGAAATGGCCAAAAACCACATAAAATAATCAAAGACATAATTAATATGAGATTATTTTACCTATAATACAGGAAAATTTTAAAAATAACTGCCATTTTTGTTTCCCCTGAGGATAAATAAACACTTTCTGACAAAAGTTTTAAACTCTTTGAAATGTTCTTTAAAATTCAATTTCCAGAAATTTGTCCTTTAAAAAGGGCCAGGGCTGCAGACACAAATCGCTACAAGGATGTTGTTTTAACCCAGTCTTTTGGATGCAATTACCTGTAACTGAGATCTACTCAAATCAGCTTTGTTTGTTTGTTTGTTTGTATTTTAAAGGAGACTTCAACACAAGGATACAAGATATCTTAACAGAGCCCCAGGTCAGGAAATACAGTCATCATTTATAAGAGGCATTTAAAAAATCAAATCATGACACTTCTCTGCTGAAACTTTCCAATGGTTTTTCACAAAATTTAAAGTTCAAACTCCTCAAATGCTTAGTTCTAACCCCACATCCTCACACTCATTTCAAACTGACTGCCCCCAGCTTCTTTTATGACAGTCACTCCAAACTCCTTTCTGTTCCGTAAACACATCAAGCTCTTTCCCATTCCAGCACCTTCTCATTTACTGTTGCCAGTGTCATGAAGATTCACCACCCCTCGAATCCCTATAGCAATACTCTTTCTCCAGCTTTCATCTTGTCTAACTCACCCTTTCTCTTCAGATCTTAGGAAAAAGGTCTCCTTGGAAAGGCCTTTCCTGATCTCATTCTCCTCAGGGTTATGACCCGATTACTTACCCTACTTATTTAATAGTTCTTACCACATTCTTTATTCTTTTTTTTTATTTTTTATTTATTTATTTTTTTTGAGACGGAGTCTCACTGTATCGCCCAGGCTGGAGTGCAGTGGTGCAATCCTGGCTCACTGCAACCTCTGCTGCCCAGGTTCAAGCAATTCTCCTGACTCAGCCTCCCAAGTAGCTGAGATTATAGGCACCTGCTACGGCGCCCAGCTAATTTTTGTATTTTCTGTAGAGACAGGGTTTCGCCATCTTGGCCAGGCTGGTCTTGACCTCCTGACCTTGTGATCCACCCACATTGGCCTCCCAAAGTGCTGGGATTACAAGTGTGAGCTACCACGCCCAGCCACCTTCATACTTTTTGGTGTATCTTCTCCATTAGAATAATAGCTCCAAGAAGGCAAGAGACTTGTCTGCCTTGTTTCTTCCACCATTGTGCCCCCATTATAGTGTCTGGCATATAAAAGACATAAGTATCATTGCATGAATTGGCTTTCCAAAGCCACTAGGCACCAAGCTAGTTTCAATGTCAACTTCAGTCTCTCTCAATCTCTCTTTCTCTGGGGTCCCAGGGCTGCTTACCTAGCTCACATTTCCTTTAACTGAGACTGCAGCATATCTAAATCTTAATATCCAGACTTCTGGGAGATTATCTGACTGATTAAGGCAAGAGTGAAAGAAGAACCTGAATGTCAGAATTCTCATTCTAGGTGGAAAGTAATTACTGTCAAAACCAGTCTGGGCCAACCTCTTCAATGGTATTTCCTAAAGATGTGTGCTTTAAAATGTAAAAGAATTAGAAGTATCCTAGTTGGATAAATTCTAGCACGCACATCTGTAAAACACAATACTATTCAATCACTTAAAATGTTGATGTAGGCCAGCTGTGGTGGCTCATGCCCGTAATCTCTGTGCTTTAGGAGGCTGAAGTGGGAGGACTGCTTAAGCCCAGGAGCTTCAGGTTGCAGTGAGCTATGATGGCACCATTGTACTACAGCCTGGGCAACAGTATGAGACCCCTGTCTCTAAAGAATAAGAAAGAGTTGATGGAGGTCTAGACTAATAAACATGGGAGGAAAGCCATGATATATTTTTAGTGAAATATGTGTGGTCCAACACAGCAATGTACAATAGTCATTATTATAAAAATGTTTCAAAATATTAAATATTTCAGAATACACAAGTTTTGAAGACTATACATATATAAAAATAACCAGGGGCCAGGTGCAGTGGCTCACGCCTGTAATCCCAGCTTTGGGAGGCCAAGGCGGGCAGATCACAAGGTCAGGAGATTGAGACCATTCTGGCCAACATGGTGAAACCCTGTCTCTACTAAAAATACAAAAATTAGATGGGTGTGGTGGTGCGCACCTGTAGTCTCAGCTACTCAGGAGGCTGAGGCAGAAGAATCGCTTGAACCCAGGAGGCAGAGGTTGCAGTGAGCCGAGATGGTGCCACTGCACTCCAGCCCGAAGACAGAGTGAGACAATGTCTCAATGAATAAATTAATTAATTAAATAACCAGCAGTTATTTCTGAATGATGGGATTACGGTGATTTTCCACTCATTCATGTCTCTTTTATGAGGTCTGAATGTTTTACAAATAACATATATTACTTGGTTTTTAAAATTTGATCATTTGTTATCCAAGTAATTCTTGCCTGTATTTAGAAAATCAAATAGTAATGACTGTAATGAAAAACAGTCTCTCTACTGTCTGGATAAGACTCCCACAGCTAGTCTTCATCCCTAAAGGTAACTAATTGCAACTCAGTTGTTGCTACTGGATAGTTAACTGCATTTCTCTAAATATTGTGCTTATCTTATAACTTTTTGGCTCATCCATTTTAGACATTATCAATTTACTCATGCTACTGTAGATTAGGATGTAGCTCTGGAACTACCCTCAATATCTCCTCCCTCTACTCTTCTAATATAGATATATCCCTATTTTTAATTGAACAATCAGTGCTATATTGTTGTGACTGTAAGGCTATCTACTAAGTACTATATTATGAATACATTTCCTTCCTCAAAGACCTTTTTGTTTTCCCTAGAGTTTTAATCTTTCCTTCTTCAATGGTTTTCTCCACTTTAATTTTCTTTAATTGTTGTGCCACAGAACTCACCCCCACCCCTTTATTTTCTCAGAAGGCTTCCCCCTCCAAACCCTCCTTCTTCTCACTACAATCTAGGCTGACTGCCCTCTAGATCTGCTGGCACAGCTGTCACCTTTGGTGTTTTCCTTTACTGCTTTTCTGGGTATTTGTTTCTTGAATTCTAATGCCTCCTTCTTTCTTTGTTCACGCCACAGTTTTGCTGAAGTACATCCCCAATACCTTAAGAAAGTAATATAAGAAAAGGCATACGGGTGGCAACTTAGTCCCTGGATGGCTGAAAAGGTCTTTCCTCCACATTTACACTTGATTTAGCAATTCTCTCAGCTCTTGAAAGCATTGCTGTAAGTTCCTCTAGCATCCAATGTTGCCACTGATTTCAATGCCATTCTGTTTCCTACAGCTTTAAAGGGATCCTATTTTCATTCTTTCCTCCACTCCCTCGTCATCTCCTTCCCTAAGCTTTTAGGATCTTTTCTTTTTCCTCGGTGTGACATTTCCTTGTTTGTTTTTTCTATCATGAGTTTTGCTGTGCATTTAGAAAGCCCTTTCAATCTAGAAATTTGTGGCACTTAAGCTCTGGGAAATTTTCTTGTATCCATTATTAATAATCATCTCTGTTTTCTTTGCTTTTTCTTGAACTCAAATGAGTCAGATACTGGAACTTTCAAACTGATCCCTCATCTTATGCATTCTGTATTATCTATCTTTGTCTTTTCGTTTATTTTTGCAACACTTCCTTTACTATTTTATAACTCTGGAAGTTTTTTCAAAGCAAATTATAGTATGGTGGAAAAAAATCAAAGCAATATATTCAATAAGGAAATGGCTAAATTATGGTACATCCATTCTGTGTGGTCATCAAATAATGAAAACTATATACACTGATATGTTTCAAGACATGTCACCTTAAAAACTTGTTACCGCATCCATTAAAGTACAGAGAAAAAAATTAAAATGTCTGGCTACAGAAAAATAGAAGAAAATGGATTTAATTCTTTCAACGAATATTGACTAGGCACCCACTTGTTGCCAGGCACTATTCTAAATGCTGAGGATGTGGCAGTCAGCACGAAAGTCCTCTTGGCATTTAGCTGGGGAAAGAGCGTAACTAGAAGTGACAGCAAGTTAAGTGAAGTATTTTTTTTCCCCAAGATACAGGCAAGCTTTTTCAGGCAGAAGAGATGGGAGTAAAAGAAAGATAAAAGTAGAAGGTACTAGAGACAGAAGCAATAACTGAGTGTACAAAGTCATGGGAGAACTTCATTTAGATAGTCAAGAATATAAGCTAAGGCAGACACAAGATGAAGATGCATATCCAAATATCTTGATTTGCTTTAAAAAATGGGAGCAGGGTATTATACGAATTTTGCGAAGGAATGGGAAGTCTGGCCTTCAGTAGAAAATACGCATTTTGAAAGAGTCAATCAAAGGGACTCCAACAGGGAGAAAAATAACAGAATAGTTCCCAGCGCAAGTATCCAGTTAAGTTACAGTGGAACATTTGCAGCTGGCTCAGTAAGCATTGTTTAGTTTCTCCAACCATTATCTGGGACCACAAACAAACAAATAAAAAATAGTGAGGATAATCCACTGTACTTCATGTGATCTGTTTCTGCCTTTCACACTTAAATAATCCTAGAGTCATTGGTAGTGTGCCAGAGGGGAGACAAAATCAAGAGATAAACATATCTTTCCTTGTTCATCATTTTATTTGAAAGTAATCACATTGATTTTCTATTACCGACGTAACAAATTACCACAAATTTAGTGGCTTTTAAATAACCCCATTTATTATTTCAATTATGAAGGTCAGAAGTCCAAACGGCTGAAATGAGTCCCCTGCATAAGATCTCACAAAGCCAAAACTGACAAGGGTCAGCAGATCTGTGTTCCCTACTCGAGGCTCTAGAAAGAGTCTGCTTCCAGGCTCATTTAGGTTGCTGGTCAAATTCAGTTTCTTGCGGTTGTAGGCCCTGAGGTCTCTGTTTTGTTTCCTTGCTGACTGTCAGCCAAGGGCCCATCTTTGCTCCTAAAGGCTGCCTGCATTCCTTCTCATGCTTTCCAGTGGTCCTCTCCAGCAATAGAGGGTTGGGTCCTTCTTACAACTCAAATCCTCTGTCACCACATCTCCCTGCTTCTGCCTCCAGCTAGAGAAAGCCCTCTGTTTTAAAGGGCTCATATGATTAGAATGATTAGAATGGGCCCACTAGGATAATCCCCTTATTTTCAAGTCTGTAACCCCATTACATTCACAAAATCCCCTTTATCATATGACATAATACATTTGCAAGGGATTAACATGTTACGTGATCATGTAACATAGCATGTAACATAGCATGTTACATGATCAGGTAGCATATTTGCAAGGGATTAGAGCATGAACGTTTTGGGGAGAGCTCACTCTGTCTACCAGAGTAACTAAACCTTTCTAGCTTCTCCCCAAACACTATGAAGCAGTGAAGGAAGAGGCCATAACAGGAGGAAAAATGGAGGCAGAGAGAGCCAATCAATAGACTCAGGTTTTTGGAAAATCGTAACACTAAGGGACTGCCAAGGATGGAAAAGACTTGCTTTGATATCTTGGTTACCAGAGAAAATACTGCATCATGTATCTGAATTCACATATTTGATTATGTTTCTGACAGTCACAAATCCATCCCTCTCCCCTCATATCTCCAGTTTTCTTAGAAGCTGAAGATGGTAGGACATGGACTCATTTAAAATTATGTCGATAATTAATATGCAGTATGTTTGGACCCATCTCCACCGATTTTCTTTAAGTAATCATTTTATTTTATTTTTGAGATGGAGCCTTGCTCTGTCTCCCAGGCTGGAGTACAGTGGTACGATCTCCGCCAACTGCAACCTCCGCCTCCTGGGTTCAAACGATTCTCCTGCCTCAGCCTCCCGAGTAGCTGGGATTACAGGTAAGCACCACCATGCCAGCTAATTTTTGTATTTTTAATAGAGACAGGATTTCACCATATTGGCCAGGCTGGTCTCGAACTCCTGACCTCAAGTGATCTGTCCATCTTGGCCTCCCAAAGTGCTGGGATTACAGGCGTGAGACACCACGCCCGGCCTCCACTGATTATTTAGCAATATTTTAAGTCTCAATGGTTTGTCTTGGCCTACAACTTGACAAGGAGCTCAGGGCTACTATCTCTTGGTCTGAGACAGTCCGGAGACAAAGTATATTTTACTGCAAGTACCCATATATGCTTTTTCCAAAACGAGAAGTTTTCTTTTTGATGTATAAGAGCAAATACTGTGGTAAAAAGTTCAAAAATACGAAGTTGTGTATACTTCAAACTGAAAGATATCCCATGTTCTGTCTTATCTATAATCACACAATCTATTCCCAAAGGGATAATCACTGCTATTACCCTTACAGACTTTTAAAGCGCGTATTTCCTTTGTGGAAATGGGAATATGCCATGTGGACCTGCTTTTCTGACACACTCTCTCTCTCTCTCTCTCTCTCTCTCTCTCTCTCTCTCTGAGGCCTCCCTGGAAGACAAGCAGATCCCAGCACCATACTTCCTGTAAAGCCTGTAGAACTGTGAGCCAATTATGCCTCTTTTCTTTATAAATGAGCCAGTCTCAGGTATTTCTTTATAGCAATTCAAGAATGGCTTCACACAACACCCTTGCATAAGTAGGGACAGATATATGCATATGCAAATCTGTAGAATATATTTTTACATAAGGAATTCTGGGCTAAAGGGAATGTTTATTTAAAAATTTGACAAAGCAAGACACAAAACAGTGAATACTATGGCTCCATTTATAGCAAAAAAAAATCACATTAAGTCAGGTACACAAGCAGGAAGAGGTACAGAACAGTGGTTCTCAACCAGCAGCAATTTTGCCCTCGAGGGGACATTTGAAAACGTCTGGAGACATTTTTAGTTGTCACAACTGGGGAGATGCTACCACATTTAGTTGGCAGAAGCCAGGGATGATGCTAAAGAACCCTGTGATGCATAGGACAGCTCCCTCCCTCAGACACAGCCAAGAATTATCCAGACGAAAATTTCAAGAATGCTCAGGTTGATAAACTCTGGTCTAGGATTAAAACATGACATTGCCCACAGTAGCTTTCTTGGAAGCATGGAGGGCAACTCTAATCTATACTTTTGTTTGCTGGGCTTTTTACAATGAACACGCATTAGTTTAAATAACACCTCATAGACAATGATGGTTCAGATGAAATCAATCCCTGTGGCTTCTCAGGCTGCTTCTGTACCTTGGGGACAAATTCTGAAAGCTCCCTGAATCTTCTCTTCAGCAGGTTAATCTTAGACAGCTCTTTCAAAAGTTCTTCATAGGAAATAATGTCAAGTCAGTTCACCAATCTGATTGCTACCTATGAAGAACACGGTCCTAAGTGCTGAACAGCAAACTCTAATTTTTTATTCTGACCAGTGAAAAGTGGAATTATCCATCACCTGTCTCATTCTACATGCACTGGCTCACATTCAGCCTATTAAAACATTGGTTTTCCAAACCTGCTGCAGTTAATTTACATTTTCTCCATCCCATACTAGTACAATTGCCTTGTAAGTCTTTTTAAAATATATATACTTTATTGCATGCATTTTGGGAGTGGGTAGGCCTGGGAAGGAAGCAAGCAGGGAACACACCGAGTAATAGCACGTTTAAGTCTTAATGCAATAAACTCAAAGGCCTGATTAACTACCCTTACTCCCCTGAGAAGTATACCACCATATAGTGTTACAGACTTACAACACAATCAGGTTACAATTTTGAGTTATATTTCCGTCCCGAGGAGACATTCTCACTACCTGCCTTGGATGCTGGTGATACTTAAATCCTATCACTAATGCACTGAAAAACTCACCTAATAGAGTGAGTTTAGACTCATTAATTTCACTCATTTCAGCAAACATACAGTGAGTGCTTAAGACACTGTGCTGATCAATGAGATCAATAAAACCAAGATGTGAACTACTCAGAAGACTTTATAGCCTACCACTTTCTGCTGGGATTACCTTACTGAAGGACCCCTTTATCAAACTACCTTCATCTGACACTTGATTTCAACCTGCAGAACTCCATATAATGCTGTGTTTTATAAAGAAAGCCTAGGTGTAAATTATTCCTACAACCTTTCAATCCCTTTTCCCCTCTGGGGGCCACTCTAAGTGCTAGGTAAATGTTTAAATCAAATGCACCAAACTGCCACTACCACATACAATACACCTGCAGGCAAACACCTGTAAGAGGGCTTTTATTCCCTGCATCACGGAAAATATTAAATGGCAATAACTTTTTTTTTATTATTATTATACTTTAAGTTCTAGTGCACATATGTGCATATATGTGCACAACGTGCAGGTTTGTTCTAGTGTGCATACATGTGCACAACGTGCAGGTTTGTTACATAGGTATACATGTGCTATGCTGTTTGCTGCACCCATCAACTCGTCATTTACATTAGGTATTTCTCCTAATGCTATCCCTCCCCCAGACCCCCAGCCCCCCAGCCCCCCACAGGCCACGGTGTGTGATGTTCCCCGAAGTGGCAATAACTCTTAAGCGTAACCCCAAATAAAAGTGAATTCACAGAGGCATAAGGCACAAGACACACACGGTAAGATTAGACAACTCTTTAGCACACGTACAATAAATTATACAAACAATAAAGAAAGGTTCAGCGATTCACACTGAAGGTGAAGAAATGGTGAAGACGAACTTATATTCCCAATTAAAATTATAATTTCCCCACGCACATTCTCGTGTCACTTCTACCTACCCAGGGTACAGCTCCAACATAAGAGAAGACTAGGGGCTCCCAAGTGCCGAATCCTCAGCAGAAACCCCGCAGGGCCGTTGGTGCTCCGCCGCCTCGCCACGCCCCCGCACAGGCCGCTCACTCCTCCTACGCCCACCCTCCCGGGAAACCCCTGGAGGCCTCCGCTCCGACGCAGCGAGGGCAGAGCGCTTCGAAGAAAGGCAGGGGAAGAGGGAGGCAAGTGGGCGGGGAACTAGCCTATCCCGACCCCGCAAGTCCATTCCTACAGAAAAGCGGCGACCAGCAATCCCTGGCTCAGAACGCCGCCCGCGAGGGTCCCGGGCCTGGGCCCCAGAGGCCAAGCAGGCCGACCCCCGCCCCTTCCTCTAGCCGTTAGCGCCGCGGCCCCACCCCTCAAGGCCGGCCGCGCCCCGCCCTGTTCGCCCCATGCCGTAGCCGTGGCCCCGGGCACCTTCTAGCTGGAGTGGGCCTGGAGCTGCCAGCCGCGTCCGAAAGGCCGAGGAACCGGGCTTCCATACCTGCACTTTCCTCCGCCCTGCTGTGTTCTGCCGGTGATGGGCCGCCATCTTGCATGTTGACACTCCAACGTCACTTCCGGAGGTGGCTCAGACCGGGCGGATGTTCCTCCCCTTTCCTTTTGGCCAAGGGTTAGTGGCGGGGCTGAAGGTAGACAGGGTCTGTGTTTCCTAGGTGGTGTTCATTGCTGTATGGCCGGTAGCCATGTAGTGAGGTAGATGCACCTAAAAAAAAAACTACTGTGCAAGTATAATGCTGATGGGGAGAGAGCCACTTTTCAGGGCTGAGTGAGCAATCCAAATCCACTTCTATGTGGCCCTAGACCCTGGCTTGTGCTCTTTTCCAGGCCCTCCCGGAGAGGTCCAAGCGAAACGAAAGTACTGAAAGAATTAACAGTGCAAGACATGGCGCTGGACGATCTCCTAACCCTTCCTAGGCAAGCAGGGGAACCAAGTGATTTACTATTAAGTACCTAAAAATGCAGAGAATTATATCTTGGCCTCAAAGGGGGAAGAATAGAAGTCCTTGCAAAGGAGGTTGCTTCCATCTTCAGGAAGAGCAAATAATCCATTTAAATTAAAAGGATAAAAAGTGGGGCCATGAAAAGGAATGAGATCATGTCCTTTGCAGGGACATGATGGAACTGGAGGCCATTATCCTTAAGCAAACTAACAAAGGAACAGGAAACCAGATACCGTGTGTTCTCGTAAGTAGGAGCCAAATGATGAGAACGCATGGACACAAAGAGGGGGACAACACACACTAGGGCCTTTTGGAGGGTGGAGGGTGGGAGGAGGGTGAGGATCAGGAAAAATAACTAACGGGTACTAGGCTTAATAACCTGGGTGACAAAATAGCCTGTACAACAAACCCCCATGACACAAGTTCACCTATATAACAAACCTGCACTTATATCCCTGAACTTAAAAGTTCAAAAAAAAAAAAAAAAAAAAACAGAAGACAAAAAGATGTTACAGGAAGGTGAAAACGGTGCATCAGCTAAAATTGTTCCCAGAGACAACTCAGTTCCAAACCCTGAACTGAAAACCCAGTTCTAGTTTAAATCATCTCTTATACTAGAACAGTTAGGTCCTTCTGGGTGAAAGTGTGGTTTTCACTGACACTAATTATAGGAGCTGAGGGTGATCAGGCCCTCTCTAGTGAAAGTGAATCCTATAGAACTACACTGTGGGATATAGCATATGATGTTGTATCTGCTAGTCATCTGTGGCTCTTGAGCACTTGAAATATAGGTAGTTCCAGTTGAGATACGTAATGTAAACTACCCCCAAATTTCAAAGTTTGAAGAAAAGAATGTAAAATATCTCATTAATAATTTTTTGTATTGATTTCATGTTGAAATGATGTTTGGGGGTATATTAGGCTAAATAAAATTTATTATTAAATTTTGTCATGTGCATATTAGAATATTTAAAATTACATCTGTGGTCACAAATTTCTGTTGCATAGTGCTAGTATATAAGTAATGCTTAGAAAAGTTGTCTTGACAAATACTTGTCCTTAAATTAATAAAGAAATGTGAATTAGAGGAGTAAAAATTGTGATGGCAGAAAGCTTCTTAAGCGAAACTGGCAGTGATAACTTGTAAGTAAATTACTGCATCATTATAGGCTCACTCATTCACTGATTCATGTATTCATTCATTTAACAAAATATTATTTAGTACCTCATATATGCCAGGCACTATATTAGGTGTTGGGGAATCAGTGGTGAGTGCACATAGTCATAGAACTTAGAGTCCCAGGATGAGACAGGAATTAATACAGAAATAAGTACTCTGAAGAAAGATGATTGTAAGACAGGAAGTATCTTGAGTCAAGAGTTAACTAGGCAAGGAGAGGGAACAGTCTGAGCAAAGATCTTGTAGCAGGAGAGAGCATGGAACATTACAGGAACTGAGGGTCAAGGCTCATAGTACAGAGAAGTGAAAGGAGTATGCAGAGGCCATACCCAGCAGGGTCTTTTAGACCAATGGGAAGCTGTTGAAATATAGCAAGGGAAAAAATGTGGTCTATGTTTTAAAAATTGTTTGAGTGTCCATTGAGCACCTATGATGTGCAAAGTACCATACAGGTATGTTGCTCTGGACAATATGCTGGTACTTGCCAAAAATTGATTGTTATGTTGTAGACCTGCTTTGGACGTGAAGAATATTGAAGTAGTGAAGTTCTTTCAGTGGGCAGAATTTTCACCAGTATGTTTTGATGTTCACTTTGGCTGAAAGGAGAAATGGTCAATTCAGGGTCAGAGGATAATTTTTTGGCCACTTTGTCAAAGACATGGAAAGAGCAAGATTGGGGAACTAGTGACAGAGAAGACTCCGGAAGGGATATAGTGATGGACCTGTCAGAATAAACCTTAAGAATCATATGGATGAAATGAACTGCTTTGTGATGAAACTCAGCCTCACTGCCTGCTCAGTAGAATCATGAAATAAATGGCAATGACAATGGCAATGGCAGCAGGATTGGAGCTATGCATGGGATCACCAAGCCACTGCTGGGTGTTCAGGTCACTGAACACTGCTGAGTGTTCAGATCACCAAGCCACTGCTGGGTGTTCAGAAGCAGTGACCAATACCCCATGCTCTAAGAGGATCAGCCAGCCACATATAGGCAAGTCCATTCCATTGGCCATTGGCCCTCTCCCATCATTGAGGGAGTTATTATTTGTTCTCTCTGAAATATATTTATTCTAGATTGAGATTTGCTTCCCCTGCTCACTGTACTTCCACTGACACCACCATCTAGGGAATTACTCGGTGCTTTAGACACTATCATTTTCTCTAACGCTATATTGCTTTTGACCAAGAAATTCACTCTACAATGAGAGAAGTAATGCAATGGGCTATTGCCCATAGAATTTATTGGCCTAATTGTGTACTCAGTCACTGAGGAGTATCTTGTCTTATTGAAGACATATTGAAGACTTAGTTATGGTGCCTTCTGGGAGATAACCCTTTTTGATACTGTCCTGTAGGATGCAGTATATGCTCTGAACTACTGTCCAATATTCAGCACTCTTTTTTCCTGTTCCTTTTGTCTATTGCTGTTTAACTACCTGCAAAATGTAATGGTTTAAAACAGTTGCAATGCTTACTTTACTTCCAGATCTGTAATTTATGCAGAGCTTGGTGGGAACGGATTGTCTCTGTTCCACTATCCACTTCACATCAGCAGGGGCAGCTATAAGATTGAGGATGGAATCATCTGAAGACCCCTTTTCTTACATGTCTGGTGACTGATACTGGTGTCGACCTAGTCCTTAACTGAAGCTGTGGCTAGAACACCTACTCATGATCTTTCCATAGCACTGTTTGGTTCCTCACAATGTGCTGAGTTCCAAGGATGAGCATCCCAAAGAAGAAAAATCTGGTTGGAAGCTATAATGCTTTTTCTAAACTCACAGTGGAAGTCATGCAGTGTCACTTTAAGCCACAGTCAATTCATTAGAACTTAGTTACTAAGGCCGTCGGTGTTTTTTTTTTGAGGCGGAGTCTCACTCTGTCGCCCGGGCTGGAGTGCAGTGGGTGCAGTGGCCGGATCTCAGCTCACTGCAAGCTCCGCCTCCCGGGTTTACACCATTCTCCTGCTTCAGCCTCCGGAGTAGCTGGGACTACAGGCGCCCGCCACCTTGCCCGGCTAATTTTTTGTACTTTTTAATAGAGACAGGGTTTCACTGTGTTAGCCAGGATGGTCTCAATTTCCTGACCTCGTGATCCGCCCGTCTCGGCCTCCCAAAGTGCTGGGATTACAGGCTTGAGCCACTGCACCTGGCCAGATGACTCCTTTTTTTAATGAAGCATCAATAAATTTGTGGATGTATTTTTTAATTGACACGTAATAATTGTATATATATGGGGTACAGTGTGATATTTTGATACCTGTATACAATCTGTAATAATTGCTTTGGGAAAATTCAATATCCACTCTTTTAGCTATTGGAAAATATAGAATAAGTTATTGTTAACCATAGTCACCCTACAGCAGTGACCAAAAATTATTCCTTTTGCCTACCTGTAATTGTATATGTGTTAACCAACCTCTCTCTATATAATCATCTCCTTTACCCTTCTCAGCCACTAGTTACCACTGTTCTGTTCTCTACTTCTCTGAGATCAACTTATTTATCTTTCACATATTGTTGAGAGCATGCAGTATTTATCTTTCTGTGCCTGGCTTATTTCACTTAAGATAATGACCTCCAGTGCTGTCCATGTTGCTGCAAATGACAACATTTTATTCTTTTTTATGACTGAATAGTATTTCATTGTGTATATGTACTACATTTTCTTTATCCATTCTTCTTTTGATGGACACTTAGGTTGACTCCATATCTTGGGCACTGTGAATAGTGCTGCAGTAACTATGGGAGCACAGACATCTCTTTGACATACTGATTTCCTGTTCTTTGGGTAGTAGTGGGATTGCTGGATCATATGGTAGTTGTAGTTTTAGTTTTTTGAGAAATCTACACACTGTTTTCCATAATGGTTGAACTAATTTACATTCCTATCAATAGTGTATGAATTCCCTTTTCTCTGCACCCTCACCCTCTGCATTTGTTTTTGTCTTTTTCATAATAGCCATTCTAACTGGAGTGATTTGATATCTCATCGTGGTTTTGATTTGTATTTCTCTGATGATTAGTGATGTTGAGCATTTTTTTCATGTATTTCTTGGCCATTTATATGTCTTCTTTTGAGAAATGTGTATTCAGATCATTTGCCCATTTAAAAATTATTGGAGTTTTTTTGCTATTGAGTTGTTTGAGTTTTTTGTACTTCCTGGATATGAATTCCTGGTTGGATGAACACTGCAAATATTTTCTCTCATTCTGTAGGCTGTCTCATTCCTCTATTGATTGTTTCCTTTTCTGTGCAGAAGCTTTTTAGTTTGATATAATCCAATTTGCCTATATTTGGTTTTGTTGCCTGTGCGTTTGAGGGCTTATCCATAAAATCTTTGCCCAGGCCAATGTCCTGAAGCATTTCTCCTATATTATCTTTTAGCAGTTTCATAGTTTTGGGTTTTATATTTAGGTTTTTAATCCATTTCGCGTTGATTTTTGTATAAGGTGAGACATAGGAAGTCTAGTTTCTTTCCTTTTCATATGGGTAGTCAGTTTTCCCGGCACCATTTATTGAAGAGACTGTTCTTTTCCCAATATGTTACAGGGCCTTTGTTAAAAATCAGTTAATTGCCAGGCATGGTGGTACATGCCTGTAGTCTCAGCTACTTGGAAGGTTGATATAGGAGGATTGCTTAAGCCCAGGAGTTTGAGGCCTACAGTATACTATGATTGTGAGTAGTCACTGCACTCCAGCCTGGGAAACACAGCAAGATCCAGTCTTAAAAAAAAAGAAGGGTTGGGGGGTGGTAGGGGACTGGGTGCGATGGCTCACAACTATAATCCCAGAACTTTGGGAGGCTGACGTGGGTGGATTGCTTGAGCCCAGGAGTTCGAGACCAAACAGGGCAACATGGCAAAACCCAGTCTTTATCAAAAAATGCAAAAATTAAACGGGGATGGTGGTGCACACCTGTAGTCCTAGCTACTCGAGAGGCTAAAGTGGGAGGATTGCTTGAGCCTAGGAGGTTGAGACTGCAGTGAGCAGAGATCACATCATTGCACTTCAGTCTGGGTGACAGAGCAAGACCCTGTTTCAAAAAAACAATTAGTTTGCTATAAATACATGGATTTATTTCTGGGTTCTCTATTCTGTTCCATTGGTCAATGTGTCTTTTCTAATGGCAGTACTATGCTGTTTTGTTTACTATAGCTTTGTATAGTATATTTTGAGGTTAGTGTGATGCCTCCAACTTTGTTCTTTTTGCTCAGGATTGCTTTGGCTATTTGGGGTTGTTTGTAGTTCCATATGAATTTTAGGATTATTTTTTCTATTTCTATGAAGAATGTCATTGGTATTTTGATAGGGATTGCATTTAATCTGTAGATCACTTCAGGTAGTTTGGTCATTTTAACAATATTAATTCAATATATGAACATTGATGTCTTTCTGTTTTTGTGTATGTCCTCTTCAATTTATTTCATCAGAATTTTATAATTTCCTTCCCTCCCTCCCTTCTTTCCTTCCTTCCTTCCTCCCTTTCTTTTTGAGACAGAGCCTCACTCTGTTGTCCAGGCCGGAGTACAGTGGCATGATCTCGGCTCATTGCAACCTCCACTTCCCGAATTCAAGTGATTCTCATGCCCCAGCTTCCTGAGTAGCTGAGATTACAGGTCCATGCCACCACGCCCAGCTAATTTTTGTATTTTTAGTACAGACAGGGTTTTGCCATGTTGACTAGGCTGATTTTGAACTCTTGGCCTCAAGTGTTCCTCCTGCTTAGGCCCCCCAAAGTGTTGGGATTACAGGAGTGAGCCACTGTGCCTGGCCTCTACTGATTTTTGTATATTGATTTTATATACTACAATTTTATGAATTTGTTCATTAGTTCTGAGAATTTTTTGATGAAGTCTTTAAGTTTTCGGTATATAAGATCATACCATCTGCAAATAGTGACAATTTGACATTTTCTTTCCAGCTTAGATGCCCTTTATTCTTTAATCTTGCCTAAATGCTCTGGCTAGTATTCTCCATACTAAGTTGAATAAGAGTGGTGAAAGTGGGTATCTTTGTCTTTTTCTGGTTTTTAGAGGAAAAGTTTTCAACTTTCTCCTGTTTAAGATGATATTAGCTGTGGGTTTGTCATATATGGCCTTTATTGTGTTGAGGTATGTTCTTTTTGTACTTACTTTTTTGAGAATTTTTATCATGAAAGGATGTTGAATTTTATCAAATGCCTTTTCTGCATTGATTAAGATGATCATTTGGTTTTTGTCCTTGATTCTGTTGATGTGATGTATCTTTTGTTTATTGATTTGCATATGTTGAATCATCCTTGCATTCCTGTAGTAAATCCCACTTGATCATCGTGTGTAATCCTTTTGATATGTTGTTGGATCTGGTTTGCTAATATTTTGTTGAGAATTTTTACATCTATGTTCATCAGGGATATTGGCCTGTAGCTTTCTTTTTTTTCTTGTGCTTTTGCCTGGTTTTGGCATTAGGGTAATGTTGGGGTTGTAGAATGAGTTTGGAAGAATTCCCTCCCCTTTAATTTTTTGGAATAATTTGAGAGGAATTGGTATTAGTTATTTAAGTGCCTGGTGCAATTCAGCAGTGAAGCCATTGGTCCTAGGCTTTTCTTGGTTGGGAGACTTTTTATTTCTCCCTCAATCTCATTACTTGCTATTGATTTGTTCAGGTTTTCTATTTCTTCCCAATTCAATTTTGGTAGATTGCATGTGTCCAGGAATTCATTTCCTCCAGGCTTTTCATCTTGTTGGCATATAGTTGTTTCATAATAGTCTCTAATGATCATTTGTATTCCTGTGGTAACAGTTGTTTTTTTCATTTCTGATTTTATTTATTTGGGTTGTTGCTCTCTTTTATTTAAATTAGTCTAGTTAGTGGTTTGTTGATTTTATCTTTTCAAAAAAACTTTTTGTTTTGTTGGTTTGTATTTTTTTGTCTCAATTTCATTCTTTCTGCTCTCATCTTTATTATTTATTTCCTTATGCTAATTTTGAGTTTTGTTGGTTCTTGTTTCTGTAGTTCCCTGACGTGCATCATTAGTTTGTTTATTTTTAATCTTTCTGCTTTTTCGATGTAGGCATTTATTGTCATAAACATTCCTCTTAGTAATGCTTTTGATGTGTCCCATTGGTTTTGGTATGTTGTGTTTCTATTTTCATTTGTTTCAATAAATTTTTAAACGTCCTTCTTAATTTCTTCATTGATATATTTATGATTCAGGAACATGTTATTTACTTTCTATGTGTTTGCACAGTTTCCGAAGTTTCTGTTATTATTGATTTCTAGTTTTATTTCATTATAGTCAGAAAATATATTTAATATGGTTTTGAATTTAAAAAATGTGTTGAGACTTGTTTTTAGGGCTAACATATGGTCTTTTTTTTTTTTTTTTTTTTTTTTTTGAGACGGAGTCTCGCTCTGTCACCCAGGCTGGAGTGCTGTGGCCGGATCTCAGCTCACTGCAAGTTCCACCTCCCGGGTTCACGCCATTCTCCTGCCTCAGCCTCCCGAGTAGCTGGGACTACAGGCGCCGCCACCTCGCCCGGCTAGTTTTTTGTAGTTTTTTTTAGTAGAGATGGGGTTTCACCGTGTTAGCCAGGATGGTCTCGATCTCCTGACCTCGTGATCCGCCCGTCTCGGCCTCCCAAAGTGCTAGGATTACAGGCTTGAGCCACCGCGCCCGGCCACATATGGTCTATCTTGGAGGATGTTCTATATGCTGATGAGAAGAATGTGTATTCTGCAGCTGTTAGATAAAGTGTTCTGTAAATGTCTGTTAGGTCCATTTGGTCTATATCGCCGTTTAAATCTGATGTTTCTTTGTTGATTTTCTGTCTACATTATCTGGTCAAAGCTGAGAATGAGGTATTGAAATCCCCAACTTAATTGTGTTGGAGTCTGTCTTCCCTTTAGATCTAATGATATTTGCTTTGTATATCTGAGTGTATATATATTTAAAATTGTTGTACCCTCTTACTGAATTGATCCCTTTATTATTATATAATGACATTCTTTTTCTCTTTTTACAGTTTTTGACTTAAAGTAAAAAGCTCTTGTTTGTTTTTGGTTTCTGTTTGAATTTACATTTGGCGTTTAAAAATTATTTTTATTTTTAACTTTTGTAGGTACATAGTAGGTGTATTCATTTATGGGATATATGAGATCTTTTGGTACAGACATGCAATGCATGGTAATCACATCATGAAAAATTGGGTATCCATCTCCTCAAGCAGTTATCCTTTTTGTTTTTTGCATTTATCCTTTTTATTACAAGCAATCTAATTATACTCTTTTAATTATTTTTAAATGTACAATTAAAGTATTATTATAGCCCCCCTATTGTGCTATCAAATACTGACTGTCTTATTCATTCTTTCTAATTTTTTTTTGTACTTATTAGCCCTCTCTGCCTCCCCTCACCCCCAACTACCCTTCCCGGTTTCTGGTAACCATTCTTCTATTCTCTATATCCATGAGTTCGATTGCTTTGATTTTTAGATCCCACAAGTAAGTGGGAACATGTGATGTTTGTCTTTCTGTGCCTGGCTTGTTTCGCTTAATATCACGACCTCCAGTTCCATGTTGTTGCAAATGACAGGATTCTGGGTTTTTTGTTTGTTTGTTTTTTTGTTTTTTTTTTGTGGGGGGGCTGTATAGTACTTCATTGTGTGTAAGTATCACATTTTCTTTATCCATTCATCTGTTGATGGACACTTAGGTTACTTCCAAATCTTGGCTATTGTGAACAGTGCTGCAACAAACATGGGAGTGCAAATGTCTCTTTGATATACTGATTTCTTTTCTTTTGGATATATACCCACCAGTGGGATTGCTGGATCATATGGTAGCTCTATTTTTAGTTTTTTGAGATTGCTAAATGATTCTCCATAAAGGTTGTACAAATGTGCCTTCTTACCAACAGTGTACGAGGGTTCTCCCTTCTCTTCATCCTTGCTAGCATTTGTTATTGCCTGACTTTTGGATAAAAGCCATTTTAACTGGGGGTGAGATAATATCTCATTGTAGTTTTGATTTGCATTTCTCTGATAATTAATGATGTTGAGCACTTTTTCACATGCCTGTTTGCCATTTGTATGTCTTGTTTTGAGAAATGTCTAGTCAGACCTTTTGCTCATTTCTTTTTTCTTTTTTCTTTTTTTTTCTGAGATGGAGTTTTGCTCTTGTTGCCCAGGATAGAGTGCAATGGCATGGTCTCAGCTCACCACAAACTCTGCCTTCCAGGTTCAAGTGATTCTTCTGCCTCAGCCTCCTGAGTAGTTGGGATTACAGGCATGTGCCACCAAGCCCGGCTAATTTTGTACTTTTAGTAGAGACAGGGTTGCTCCATGTTGGTCAGGCTGGTCTCGAACTTCTGACCTCAGGTGATCGTCCTGCCTCGGCCTCCCAAAGTGCTGGGATTACAGGCGTGAGCCACTGCACCTGGACCTTTTGCTCATTTCTTGATCAGATTATTAGATTTTTTCCCTATAGAAGTGTTTGAGCTCCTTATATGTTCTGGTTATTAACTTCTTGTTATGTGGATAGTTTTCTAATATTTTCTCCCACTCTTTGTGTTGTCTCTTCACTTTGATGATTGTTTCCTTTGCTGTGCAGAAGCTTTTTAACTTGCTGTGATCCCATTTGTTCATTTTTGCTTTGGTTGCTTGTGCTTGTGACGTATTACTCAATAAATTTTTGCCCAGATTAATGTACTGGAGTGTTTACCCAATGTTTTCTTGCAGAAATTTCATTGAGATTTCTTTTTTATATTTTTTCACTTTCAGTCTATGTGTGTCTTTACAAGTGAAGTGAGTTTCTAATAGGCAGCATACAGTGGCTCCTGGTTTGTTTGGGGTTTTCTTGGAGATGGAGTCTTGCTCTGTCTCTCAGGCTGGAGTGCAGTGGCACAATCTTGGCTCACTGCAACCTCTATCTGCTGGTTCAATTGATTTTCCTGCCTTGGCCTCCTGAGTACCTGGGACTACAGATGCCTACCACCACGCCCAGCTAATTTTTATATTTTTGGTAGGGACAGGTTTCACCATGTTGGCCAGGCTGGTCTCAAACTCCTGACTTTAAGTGATCCTCCCGCCTCAGCCTCCCAAAGTGCTGGGATTACAGGCATGAGCCACTGTGCCTGGCCTGGGTCTTGTTTTTTTAATCCATTCAGCCAGTCTATATTATTTAATTGGGAAATTTAATCTATTTACATTCAAGGTTATTATTGAAATATGATATTTTTTCCTGTCATATTGTTAATTGTTTTCTAGTTGTTTTGAAATTCTTTGTTTTTTTCTTCCTCTAATCATTTATCTTTGCAGTGATAAGGTTTGATTTATTTTTCTTTCTCATTTGTGTATCTTTTCAACCAGTTAATTTTGTACTTTTGTGTTTTCATGATGGTAGCTATCATCCTTTTGCTTCCAGGGGTAGGACTCCTTTAAGTATTTCTTGTAAGGATGGTCTAGTGGCAATGAATTTCCTCAGTTTTAGTTTGGGGAAAATTTTATTTCTTCTTCATTTCTGAAGGATAGTTTTATTGGGTTTGATATTCTTACTTGGCAATTTTTTTTCTTACAGCACTTTGAATATATCATCCCATTCTCTCCTGGCCTGTAAGGTTTCTGCTGAGAAAAATACTGTTAGTCTAATGGGGATTTTCATACATGTGACTTGACACTTTTTTCTTGCTGTTTTAAAAATTCTCTCCTTGTGTTTGACTTTTGACAGTTTGATTATAATGTGCTTCAGAGAGGACCTTTTTGAGATGACTGTATTTGAAGATTTTTTTAGTGTCCTGGATATAAATGTCCATATTTCTCCAAAGTCTTAGAAAGGTTTCAGTGATTATTTCATCAAATAGGTTTTCTATTCCTTTTTCATCTCATTTCCTTCTTAAACATTCAGAATGTGAATATTTGTTTGCTTAATGGTGTCCTGTAAGTACCATAGGCTTTCTTTATTCTTTTTGAATTCTTTTTTCTTTTTTTAGTCTGACTGCGTTATTTCAGAAGACCTGTCTCCAAGTTTAGAAATTATTTTCTTCTTCTTTATCTAGTTTGTTGTTGAAGCTCTCTATTGTACTTTTTATTTCTTTTGTGGAATTTTTTAGCTTCAAGATTTCTGTTTGGTTCTTTAAAAAAATTAATATGTATTTCTTTGTTGAAATTCTCATTCAGAGTGTTAATGTTTACCTGATTTCATTTAATTGTCTGTATTTATCCTGTATCTTGCTGAGATTCCTTAGGCTCATTAGTTTCAGTTCCTTTTTAGGCATCTGATAGCTCTCATTTTGGGCAATGTGTTATTGGAGAATTATTGTGTTCCTTTGGTAGTGTTGTGTTTCCTTGTTTTCTTATGTTTCTTGTGTTCCTAGGTTGATATCTGTGCATCTGATGAAACAGTCACCTCTCCCAATTTTATGGAGTAGCTTTCATTGGGAAAGACTTTTTTCCTGTAGTTGTGACCTATAGTGTTGACTGTGTAAGGTGCTTTGGCTTTGGTTCTGAGTGGGTGCAGTAGTATAGTCTCCACACTCGATCTTAGACAAAAGGCTGAGAAGCAATAACAGTTATGTAGTCTCTGTGTGATTTTTGACAGCATCAGCAGTATTTGAGTGCCACAGTGGCATAGACTGTGGACATTTGTGGAGGCAGTAGTGTAGTTTTGCTGGTGGTAAGTGTCCACTGGTGGTCAGTTCTCGGATTATGGGAGGGTGCTTACCTGGAACAACAGCTTTACTGATTACAGGAGTGCCATTGCCAGCTGTCGTGGGCACCAGGTGGGCACTAGTCCCTGAGGAACACAGCATGTGATGTCTCTACCTCTGGAGGGGGTGGGATTAGCAGAGGTGGTGTGTGCTAGGTAAACCAGTCCTCAGTCTTTGGGGGACACATACACATGCTATATCTCCACTCCTGGATGGGGCAGGGTTGCTGGCAACAGTGGGTGCTAAATGGGCAGGTCCTTGGTCCCCTGGGGACTGCTTGAGGTACATGGTAGCTCTACTGCTGGAGGGGGCAGGGTCTCCAGTGGTGACAGCCTCTAGGTGGGCTGATCTTTGGTCTCTAGGGGTGCCCATGCATAAGGCAGCCTCATCACTGGAGGGGATAGGGTTACTGGCAGCAGTGGGTACCAGGTGGCTGGGCATACACATTGGCTCCCTCACTCCTGAGTGTGATCTCCTTACTGTGCTGGACTATCTCCTTCTTGGATCACAGAGTGCTATGTGGGCTTTAGTGCTGGAGTCATGGCTCTACTGCTAGGTCTGGCTGGGATGTTGGCACTGAGTCTTCTGTATGGGCATGGTGGAATGACCACAGGGCCCCAGGGATATTGGAGATATAGGGGCCATTAGGTCCTGGGGCAGGATATACTTCAGCAGTGGCTTCTTTCCCAAAATGGTACCATGCCATGACAGCTTAGGTCCCAGGGAGTGTGCGGGAGAGGGCTCATCGTGTGTTTGTGGATTGTTGCAGGAAGTCAGGGACCCTGAATGCAGGAACCGGCTGGAGCCACAGCAGAGGAACATACATTGTGAAGATTTCATTTTAGTATGGACATATATCAGTTCCCAAAATTCATACTCTTATAATTTCTTATGCCTGTCTTACTTTAATCTCTTAATCCTGTTATCTTCGTAAGCTGAGGATGTACGTCACCTCAGGTCCACTGTGATGATTGCATTAACTATACAAATTGATTGTAAAACAGGTGTGTTTGAACAATATGAAATCGATGCACCTTGGAAACGAACAGAATAACAGTGATTTTCAGGAAACAAGGGAAGACAACCATAAGGTCTAACTGCCTGAGGGGTTGGGCAGAATACAGCCATATTTTTCTTCTTGCAGAGAGCCTATAAATAGACATGCAAGTAGGGAAGATATTGCTGAGTTCTTTTTCCCAGCAAGGAATATTAATAATTAATACCCTGGAAAAGGAATGCATTCCTGGGGGGAGGTCTATAAACTGCAGCTCTGGGAGTATCTGTCTTACGTGGTTGAGATAAGGACTAAAATACGCCCTGGTCTCCTGTAGTACCCTCAGGCTTATTAGGGTGGGGAAGGAACCATACCCTGGTTCCTTCCTAAATTTGAGGTCAGACTGGTTCTCTGCTCTCGAATCTTGTTTTCTGTTGTTTAAGATGTCTATCAAGACAATACGTACACAGCTGAATGTAGACCCTTATCAGGAGTTTTTGATTTGCCTTTGCCTTGTGATCTTTATTGGCCTTAGAAGCATGTCATCTTTGTTCTCCTTTTTGCCCTTTGAAGCATGTGACCTTTGTGACCTACTCCGTGTTCATACACCCCCTTCCCTTTTGAAGTCCTTAATAAAAACCTTTTGGTTTTGCAGCTCATGTGGGCATTACGGTCCTTCCGATATGTGATGTCACCCCCAGAGGCCCAGCTGTAAAATTCCTCGCTTTGTACTCTTTCTCTTTATTTCTCAGACTGGTCAACACTTAAGGAAAATAGAAAGAACCTACGTTGAAATATTGGGGGTGGGTTCCTCCGATAGTGGATGTATTTTAAAACCACCACACTGCCATAGGCAAAATAAGTAGATTTAGAAACAAAGGGATATTATACCTAATGACCCCCCACTTAAAACAATTTTTTAGACTTCCATTCTCTGAAATTCTGGGCTTTGGTGGTTTAGAGATTTGTTTCTAAGGAAAGGAGTTCCTCCAGCAAGAACTAAACAATGATTCCCTTGATTTGGAGCTGAGACTGCCATCTGACCATTTTCCAAGTCATCTGTCATTGGATAAGCAAGAGAAGAGGAAAGTGAAAGAGAGGAAAAAAGTATGGTATTGTTTGATGTGATTAAACTTATCATCAGGCAAAAAAATAGTTTAGCTCATATAATACCTTTAAACAGATAGATCTACCAAATGCTTGGATCCCTTAGAAATGAAGGTACTGGCTGAAAGGAAAAGGAGCATGGAATCGCTGGTAGAGAAAATAAGTCATAAATGGAGGGAAGGCCTTATGATCAGGGGAAGAAATGAGAGCTGTCATCTTATTTATGTATTTTTTAATGTTTCATGTATTCTTTTATGTGTTTTCACTTTTCTTTCTTTAGCCTTTATACTTCACTATTGTATATAGGGTGTGATACTGTTGTAAACTTCATCATTTAGTCCATAAGTATCAGAATGTGGATGTGATATCAGTACAGAACCTGAAGAGAAATGGCCACCAACTAGACTTGGTGATGGATGGTTCTAGCTTTGGAATTGGGTTGATGGATGTGGTAACTGATGACACATTGGATTGGCTTCCTTGGAGAGTGATAATGTGAGTGCGTCTTTGATTGTATAAAGGAACATCGCAATATATTAAGTGGCAACACTTTTTTGAAATATAAACATTGGAAGCAACGGTTATATTGGTGTTGGGCAACAAAAGGGATGGCTTTGTGTTTGACATTTTTGTGGGTTTATTTTCTGCTGTCTATCATCTGAGCCCTCTTTCTATGTGTGTGGAATTCCTCACTGTATGTGTCTTGGTTGTGGTGAGCAATACTCCCACTATAGAAAATGAGGATAGTTACTCACTTTTGTAGTTAAAGTATGTGCATGTAACCTCAGCTTGACTAATCAGATAACATCTTGACTGCAATCTCATGAAACTCTGAGATACAACCAACTACCTAAACTGCTCCTGAATTCCTGAACTACAGAAACTGTGTGAAACAATATATGTTTATTATTGTTTTAAGTGGCTAAGTTGTGGGATAATTTGCAATGCAACAATAGATAATGAATACACCTTCTCTTCTTCTTTTTTTTTTTTATTATACTTTAAGTTCTAGGGTACATGTGCATAACGTGCAGGTTTGTTACATATGTATACTTGTGCCATGTTTGTGTGCTGCACCCATCAACTCGTCAGCACCCATCAACTCGTCATTTACATCAGTTATAACTCCCAATGCAATCCCTCCCCCCTCCCCCCTCCCCATGATAGGCCCCGGTGTGTGATGTTCCCCTTCCCGAGTCCAAGTGATCTCATTGTTCAGTTCCCACCTATGAGTGAGAACATGCGGTGTTTGGTTTTCTGTTCTTGCGATAGTTTGCTGAGAATGATGGTTTGCAGCTGCATCCATGTCCCTACAAAGGACTCAAACTCATCCTTTTTTATGGCTGCATAGTATTCCATGATGTATATGTGCCACATTTTCTTAATCCAGTCTGTCACAGATGGACATTTGGGTCGATTCCAAGTCTTTGCTATTGTGAATAGTGCCGCAATAAACATACGTGTGCATGTGTCTTTATAGCAGCATGATTTATAATCCTTTGGGTATATACCCAGTAATGGGATGGCTGGGTCATATGGTACTTCTAGTTCTAGATCCTTTAGGAATTGCCATACTGTTTTCCATAATGGTTGAACTAGTTTACAATCCCACCAACTGTGTAAAAGTGTTCCTATTTCTCCACATCCTCTCCAGCACCTGTTGTTTCCTGACTTTTTAATGATTGCCATTCTAACTGGTGTGAGATGGTATCTCATTGTGGTTTTGATTTGCATTTCTCTGATGGCCAGTGATGATGAGCATGTTTTCATGTGTCTGTTGGCTGTATGAATGTCTTCTTTTGAGAAATGTCTGTTCATATCCTTTGCCCACTTTTTGATGGGGTTGTTTGTTTTTTTCTTGTAAATTTATTTGAGTTCTTTGTAGGTTCTGGATATTAGCCCTTTGTCAGATGAGTAGATTGCAAAAATTTTCTCCCATTCTGTAGGTTGCCTGTTCACTCTGATGGTAGTTTCTTTTGCTGTGCAGAAGCTCTTTAGTTTAATTAGATCCCATTTGTCAATTTTGGCTTTTGCTGCCGTTGCTTTTGGTGTTTTGGACATGAAGTCCTTGCCCATGCCTATGTCCTGAATGGTATTACCTAGATTTTCTTCTAGGGTTTTTATGGTATTAGGTCTAACATTGAAGTCTCTAATCCATCTTGAATTAATTTTCGTATAAGGGGTAAGGAAAGGATCCAGTTTCAGCTTTCTGCTTATGGCTAGCCAGTTTTCCCAGCACCATTTATTAAATAGGGAATCCTTTCCCCATTTCTTGTTTTTCTCAGGTTTATCAAAGATCAGATGGCTGTAGATGTGTGGTATTTTTTCTGAGGACTCTGTTCTGTTCCATTGGTCTATATCTCTGTTTTGGTACCAGTACCATGCTGTTTTGGTTACTGTAGCCTTGTAGTATAGTTTGAAGTCAGGTATTGTGATGCTTCCAGCTTTGTTCTTTTGACTTAGGATTGTCTTGGAAATGCAGGCTCTTTTTTGGTTCCATATGAACTTTAAAGCAGTTTTTTCCAATTCTGTGAAGAAACTCATTGGGAGCTTGATGGGGATGGCATTGAATCTATAAATTACCTTGGGCAGTATGGCAATTTTCACGATATTGATTCTTCCTACACCTTCTCTTCTTCATGGGGAGTGGAAATGTCACAGCGCCTTCACAACTCTCACAAAGATATTCTTACCATCACCCTCTTCAATCTACCATTTAATTCTTTGCCCTCTCTTGCAAAATTGCTAGGAGGCTTGTCCTGGCAGAATTCCTTCAACAATCTTTTTAAGCATTTTCTGTATGAAAAGATTGGTTTCTTTATTCAAAATGTAAGAAACCTTGACACCTATTATATTGTTTTCAGCTCTTAAGACTTCTGCCAAAACTCCTAGATAATATGAAAAGTGTAACATCCTTCTTTATTTTTGACTCCCATTCTCATTTGTATCCCCCATTATAAGTACAGTCATCCCTCAATATCTATGGGGGATTTGTTCCAGGACCTCCTCTGATACCAAAATGTAAGTATGCTCAAGTCTCTGATATAAAATGGGATAGTGTTTGCATATAACCTACGCACATCCTCCCGTACACTTTAATTTTTTTATTTTTAAATTTATGGGTACAGAGTAGGTGTATATATATTTATGAGGTACATGAGATACTTTGATAGAGGCATACAATGTGCAATAATCACATCAGTGTATATGGGGTATCTATTACCTGAAACATTCATATTTCTGTGTGTTACAAACATTCCAATTGTACTCCTTTAGTTATTCTAAAACATACAACAAATTATAACTGACTGTAGTCACCTTCTTGTGCTATCAAATACTAGGTCTTATTCATTCTATCTAACTATATTTTTGTACCCGTTTTGACACCCACTTCCCCCACCCCCACCACTACCCTTCACAGCTTTTAGTAACCATCATTTTACTCTATCTCCATGAGTTCAATTGTTTTAATTTTTAGTTCCCACAAATTGGTAATAACATGCAAGGTTTGTTTTTCCATGCCTGGCTTATTTCACTTAACATAACGTCCTCCAGTTCCATCCATGTTGTTGCAAATGACACTATCTCATTCCTTTTTGTAGTTAAATAGTACTCCATCATGTACACGTGCCACATTTACTTTATCCATTTGTCTGTTGATGAACACTTAGGTCCAAATCTTGGCTATTGTTGAGTAGAGCTGCAATAAACATGAGAGTACGGATATCTCTTCAATATATTGATTTCCTTTCTTTTGGGTATATACGTAGCTGTGGGATTGCTAGATCATATAGTAGTTCTATTTTCAGTTTCTTGAGGGAACTTCTGTCCTCCAGAGTGGCTGTACTAATTCACATTCCCACCAACAGTATATGAGGGTTCCCTTTTCTCCACATCCCCACTAGCATTTGTTATTGCCTGTCTTTTGGATAAAAGCCATTTTAACTGGGGTGAGATAATATAGTTTTGATATGCATTTCTTTGATGATCAGTGATGTTGGGCACCTTTTCATATACCTGTTTGCCATTCATATGTCTTCTTTTGAGAAATATCTATTCAGATCTTTTGCCCATTTTTAATTGGATTATTAGATATTTTCTTACAGAGTTGTTTGTGCTTGTTATATATTCTGGTTATTAACCACTTGACAGATGGATAGTTTACAAATATTTTTTCCCATTCTATGTGTTGTCTCTTCACTTTGTTGATTATTTCCTTTGCTGTGCAGAAGCTTTTTAACTGATGATCCCACTTATCCATTTTCTTTGATTGTCTGTGCTTTTGGGGTATTACTCAAGAAATCTGCTTGGCCAGGCGTGGTGGCTCATGCCTGTAATCTCAGCACTTTGGGAGGCTGAGGCAGGCGGATCACTTGAGGCCAGGAGTTTAAGATCAGCCTGGCCAACATGGCAAAACCCCATCTCTTCTAAAAATACATAAATTAGCCAGGTGTGGTGGGGCATGCCTGTAATCCCAGCTACTTGGGGGGCCTGAGGCATGAGAATCTCTTGAACCTAGGAGGCAGAGGTTGCAGTGAGTCGATATTGTGCCATTGCACTCCAGCCTGGGCTACGGAGCGAGACGGTGTCTCTTAAAAAAAAAAAAAGAGGCCGGGCGCGGTGGCTCAAGCCTGTAATCCCAGCACTTTGGGAGGCCGAGACGGGCGGATCACGAGGTCAGGAGATCGAGACCATCCTGGCTAACACAATGAAACCCCGTCTCTACTAAAAAATACAGAAAACTAGCTGGGCGAGTGGTGGGCGCCTGTAGTCCCAGCTACTCGGGAGGCTGAGGCAGGAGAATCACTTGAACCCGGGAGGCGGAGCTTGCAGTGAGCTGAGATCTGGCCACTGCACTCCAGCCCGGGCGACAGAGCGAGACTCCGCCTCAAAAAAAAAAAAAAAAAGAAAAAGAAATCTGCTGAATTCAGAATGCTGACGCAGGAGGATTGCTTAAGTCCAGGAGTTCTGGGCTATAATGCACTATGGCAATCAGGCATCTGCACTAAATTTGGCATCAATGCGGTGACCTCCCAGGAGCAGGGGACCAGACCACTTGGTTGCCTAAGGAGGAGTGGACTGGCCCAGGTCAGAAATGTAGCAAGCCAAAACTTCCATGTTGATCAGTACCAGGATCACACCTGTGAATAGCCACTGCACTTCAGCTGGAGCAACATAGTGAGATCCCATCTCTAAAAAAAGGAAAAAGAAAAAATTTTGCCCAGACTGATGTCCTGGAGAGTTTCCTCAGTGTTTTCCTTTAGTTGTTTCATAGTTTGAGGGCTTAGATTTAAGGCTTTAATCCATTTTGATTTGATTTTTATATACAGCAAGAGATAGGGGCCTAGTTTCATTCTTTTGCATATGGATATTCAGTTTTCCCAGCACCATTTACTGAAGAGACTGTCCTTTCCCCAGTGTGTATAATTGGCACCTTTGTCAAAAGTGAGTTCATTGTAGATGTATGGATTTATTTCTGGGTTCTCTATTCTGTTCCCTTGGTTGGTGTGTCTGTTTTTGTGCCAGTACCATGCTATTTTGGTTACTATGGCTCTGTAATATAATTTGAAGTCAGGTAATGTGATTTCTTCAGTTTTGTTCTTTCTGCTTAGGATGGCTTTGGCTATTCTGGGCCTTTCATGGTTCCATATAAATTTTAGGATTTTTTTTTTATTTCTGTGAAGAATATTATTATTATTTTGGTAGTGATTGCATTGAGTCTGTAGATTGCTTTGGGTGATACAGACATTTTAACAATATTAATTCTTCCAATCCATGAACATGGAATATCTTTCTTTTTTGTGTGTGTCCGCTTCAATTTCTTTTCAACATTTTATACTTTTTATTGTAGAGATCTTTTACTTTTTGATTAAGTTTATTCCTTGGTTTTTATTTGATTTGTTGTTATTGTAAATGGAATTACCTTCCTGATTTCGTTTTCAGATTGTTCACTATTGACATATAGGAATGCTACTGATTTTTTATATTGATTTTATATATTCTGCAACTCTACTGACTTTATCAGTTCTAATAGTTTTTTGATAGAATCTTTAAGTTTTTCCCAATATGAGATCATATCTGCAAACAAGGATAATTTGACTTATTCCTTTCCAATTTGTATGCCTTTTATTTATTTCTCTTACTGGGTTGCTCTAGCTAGGACACTGACTACTATTAAAATGTTCAGTAACTGATGAAAGTGGACATCTTTGTTGTGTTCCAGATCTTAGAGGAAAGACTTTCAGTTCCTCTGCATTAGTCTGATACTGCCGTGGGTCTGTTGTATATGGCTTTTGTTGAGATATGTTCCTTCTATGCCCAGTTCTTTGAGGATTTTTTTTTATCATGAAGGGATGTTGGATTTTATCAAATGCTTTCTCAGCATCAATTGAAATGATCATATGATTTTTGTCCTTTGTTCTGTTAATATGTTGTAGCACTTAAATTAATTTGTATATATTGAACCGTCCTTGCATCTCTGGGCTGAATTCCACTTGGTCGTAATGCATGATCTTTTTAATGTGTTGATGAATTCTATTTGCTGGTATTTTGTTGCCTCCTGTATAGTTTTTTTTTTGTTTTGTGTTTTGTTTGTTTGTTTTGTTTTGTTTTGTTTTTGAGATGGAATCTCGTTCTGTCACCCAGGCTTGAATGCACTGGTGCAATCTCAGCTCACTGCAACCTTCGCTTCCTGGGTTCAAGCAATTCTCCTGCTTCAGCCTCCCAAGTAGCTGGGATTGCAGGTGCACACCACCATGCCCGCTAATTTTTGTATTTTTAGTAGAAATGGTATTTCACTATGTTGGCCAGGCTGATCTCAAACTCCTGACCTTGTGATCTGCCCACCTTGGCCTCCCAAAGTGCTGGGATTACAGGTGTGAGCCACCATGCCCGGCCTATATTTTTAATCATCTCTAGATTACTTATACCCAATACAATGTAAATGCTATGTAAATAGTAGTTCTACTATATTGTTTAGGCAATAACAAGAAAAAACTCTACATGTTCAGTACAGATGCGATTTTTTTCAAATATTTTTTATTTGCAGTTGCTTGAATCCACAGATGTGGAACCCATGGATATTGAGGGCCAATTGTACTGTGTTGTGTTCATATAATCTCTCAGATTCCCTGTGAATGCCTAATGATAGCAATGTGCCATGGCCTAAGGAATATTCTCAAGTCAATCTTACACACCTGAAGTTATTCACATAATACGGGTCGAGTCCTAGGTCAACCTTTGCCATTTGAGAATTCACATTATTTCTCCAAGCCCCCAAGGTCTTAACTAATCTGTAAAATAGTAATAACAATGCTTTTCTCACAAGGTACTTCTGAGGTATATTGTAGTTCTGTTATCTTTGAGTCTCAAATCTTCGTTTTAAGCATTTTTGTGCAATAAAATATAGATTGTACATGAAAAAAGTTTGACATCCGGAAAGAAACCTCACATGTATAATAAGCAAAAATGTAGTAAATATAAAAAGTAAATAAGAGTTTTGGAAGGCTTCTGCTTCCAGATAAACCAGACTTGTTATTGTTAAATCATTTCTGAAGTTTGATCTTTCTTCTGCCAATTACCTGAGCAAGTTAATTTAGTTTTTTTTTCTCTCTCTCTTTTCTTTTTTTTCGAGATGCAATCTCCTTCTGTTACCCAGGCTGGAGTGCAGTGGCACAATCTCAGCTCACTGCAACCTCCACCTACCAGGTTCAAGCAATTCTTCTGCCTCAGCCTCTCCAGTAGCTGGGATTACAGGCGCCCGCCACCTTGGCTTGCCTGATTTTTGTATTTTTAGTAGAGTCAGGGTTTTGTCATGTTCGCCAGGCTGGTCTCAAACTCCTGACCTCAAGTGATCTGCCCACCTCAGCCTCCCAAAGTGTTGGGATTGCAGGCATGAGCCACCATGCCTGGTCAGTTTCTCTCATCTTCAGTTTCTTTATCTGTAAAATGGGAATGAAAATGGTACCCACCTCATATGGGTCTTCTGAATTCAAATGAGATGATCTTAGCATAGCACTTAGTATGCAGGAAATATTCAATATATATTAGATATTAATTTTAATGATCAGCTTGCCCAGGAAACATTGGCAAAGTGTTATAATTTCCTAGGGTCAACTGTCTCATAAGTTTTATGTAATATAGGCTCTATCACTTCTTAAAAATTTTCAAGTCAGTTTGAAATTTTCTGTTTTTCTTGCCTCCTCTCTTGCTTTTATAACCTGGAAAAGGTCTTGGGAAATGATAAAGCTTATTTTTTCTTTTTTGTTGTTGTTGTTGTTTTCAGATTGTCCTGGTGTTTCTGTTTCTGGCTCCATGTTCGATCCATTTGCTGAACACCATGAAAGTATCCAGTATGTCTTTCCACCATACCCCACAGTTGGCATCTTGTTTACCAGAGGGGAGAGGTGAATGTTTTCATGTTTTTTGTTTGTTTGTTCAAGAGGAATTAATATATTTTGAAAATATATTTAAAAACACAACATAATTAGAGCCTTTATTTATAACCACCACTGTGTATTAGTGATTAATATATTAATTTGGATATTTTAAAGACAGATTTTTAAAAGAATAGAATAAGACTCATTTAAATAATGCAGAGATGCTAAATAAACTATTTTTTTTTTGAGCAACTGAGTTTATTTTATTACCCTGCTCCGGACACAGACATCAATCTGTTTTAAACACATCAGTTCTAGAAGTATCTTTAGAAGTATAGGAGGAAATGAGCATGTAAGAGTCAGTCAGTATTCAGAGATTAATCCACACCTTTTGTATAACCATTTTTGTTTGGTTTGTTGTAGTTTTTTTGTTTTTATGTTAGTAAAATGTACTTTTTCTAAGTTTTTCCTTCACTATAAAAATATCTATCAGTTGGTTAAAGCAGGATGCAAATGTGGTGGGAATTGTGACTTAGCAGGGATTGGCAAACTTTTTCTGTAAACTTAATAAAGTTTTTAATGCAAGGCTATCACAGATATTAATCAGATTCATGGAGAAACTGAGAAGCTGCATAATTTCTTCATAGCCCTTTAATAATCTTCTTTGAAGAAATAAGGGTGTTATGATATATAATAGACTACAAGATCATAATTAAATAATTATGCAGAAGTAAAGCAAGATTATATAAGTATACATAGAGACTCAGAATGCTTAAAATGTTTATGTCCAAAGTTGTGTACTATTTTTGTCCTGGCAGAAAGACCTCCGTTTTGTCTTTCTTTTTCTTTTTCCTTCCTTTTTTCTTTTTTTTTTAGACAAAATCTCGCTCTGTCACCCAGGCTGGAATGCAGTGGTGCAATCTTGGCTCATTGCAACCTCTGCCTCCCAGGTTCAAGCTATTCTTCTGCCTAAGCCTCCCAGGTAGCTGGGATTACAGTCACATACCACCACGCCCAGCTAATTTTTGTATTTTTAGTAGAGATGGGGTTTCACCATGTTGGCCAGGCTGGTATCCAACTTCTGACCTCAAGTGATCCTCCTGCTTTGGCCCGCCAAAGTGTTGGGATTATTGGTGAGCAAGAACCTCCGTGCCTGGCCAAGACCTCAGTTTTAAATACAGTCTTTACAATATCCTTTTCAAGTTGTAAGAAGTCATGGTGCTGAATGGCTCATTGTTCAACAGTTCACTTATTTCTGAACACACTGAGAAGAAAACATCCTTCAGTTCTTTTATCTCCTTCTGTCCATATATTTTACATCCCAATATTAGAGACACGTAAACCAATCCATTTTCCATTTCAAAAATGTTTTGACCTCCATCTAGCTTTCCCACTGGAGGGCAGTAGAGAACCATCCAGGCCATCCCTAATTTGAGCTAACTGGCTAATGTGACAAGTCAGACTTCAAAATACTTAACACTTATTGCCCACCGATGAAAAGTCATAACCAAAGTATCTTTTCAGGAAACCTATTTTCTCCCATAAAAGTGCTATAATTGATCATGAAAATACATTAAAAGAAATAAAGCAAAATGTAAGTGTTTGTAAAGTATTAAGTGGACAAAATAAAAACAATATAAAAACCATGTCACAAATGTGCTTTGTGTGTGTGTGTGTGTGTGTGTGGTAGGATTTTTGTCAGAAGCTGAACTGGCTGAGGCTTCTTACAATACTAGTCTAAAAAGGTGCACTGGATGTAAATTTTACTCCATAAACTGATGTGTCAAATTGATGTCTCATTATTAAAAATAAAAATAATTTCAAGCTCTTGGCCAGCTAAAATGATGGAAAATGTAACTTCAGTTACTGTTAAGATTCTTCTGACACTCTAATTGACCATAAAGTCACTCATATATCCCAGAGGTTATATGCCTGGAAGCACCAACAATCTTCAGGCCACAGTGGTTAGGGCTTAGATGCTTTTTTTTTTTTTTTTTTTTTTTTTTTTTATTGTATATGCCTGCTGTTTATTTATTTATTTATTTTTATTATACTTTAAGTTCTAGGGTACATGTGCATAACGTGCAGGTTTGTTACATATGTATACTTGTGCCATGTTGGTGTGCTGCACCCATCAACTCGTCAGCACCCATCAAGTCATCGTTTATATCATGTATAACTCCCCAATGCAATCCCTCCCCCCTCCCCGCTCCCCATGATAGGCCCCAATGTGTGATGTTCCTCTTCCCGAGTCCAAGTTTCCTCATTGTTCAGTTCCCACCTATGAGTGAGAACATGCGGTGTTTGGTTTTCTGTTCTTGTGATAGTTTGCTAAGAATGATGGTTTCCAGCTGCATCCATGTCCCTACAAAGGACGCAAACTCATCCTTTTTTATGGCTGCATAGTATTCCATGATGTATATGTGCCACATTTTCTTAATCCAGTCTGTCACAGATGGACATTTGGGTTGATTCCAAGTCTTTGCTATTGTGAATAGTGCCGCGATAAACATACGTGTGCATGTGTCTTTGTAGTAGAATAATTTATAATCCTTTGGGTATATACCCAGTAGTGGGATGACTGGGTCATATGGTACATCTAGTTCTAGATCCTTGAGGAATTGCCATACTGTTTTCCATAATGGTTGAACTAGTTTACAATCCCACCAACAGTGCAAAAGTGTTCCTATTTCTCCACATCCTCTCCAACACCTGTTGTTTCCTGTAATGATTGCCATTCTAACTGGTGTGAGATGGTATCTCATTGTGGTTTTGATTTGCATTTCTCTGATGGCGAGTGACGATGAGCATTTTTTCATGTGTCTGTTGGCTGTATGAATGTCTTCTTTTGAGAAATGTCTGTTCATATCCTTTGCCCACTTTTTGATGGGGTTGTTTGTTTTTTTCTTGTATATTTGTTTGAGTTCTTTGTAGATTCTGGATATTAGCCCTTTGTCAGATGAGTAGGTTGCAAAAATTTTCTCCCATTCTGTAGGTTGCCTGTTCATTCTGATGGTAGTTTCTTTTGCTGTGCAGAAGCTCTTTAGTTTAATGAGATCCCATTTGTCAATTTTGGCTTTTGCTGCCGTTGCTTTTGGTGTTTTGGACATGAAGTCCTTGCCCATGCCTATGTCCTGAATGGTACTACCTAGATTTTCTTCTAGGGTTTTTATGGTATTAGGTCTAACATTGAAGTCTCTAATCCATCTTGAATTAATCTTCGTATAAGGAGTAAGGAAAGGATCCAGTTTCAGCTTTCTACTTATGGCTAGCCAATTTTCCCAGCACCATTTATTAAATAGGGAATCCTTTCCCCATTTCTTGTTTCTCTCAGGTTTGTCAAAGATCAGATGGCTGTAGACGTGTGGTATTATTTCCGAGGACTCTGTTCTGTTCCATTGGTCTATATCTCTGTTTTGGTACCAGTACCATGCTGTTTTGGTTACTGTAGCCTTGTAGTATAGTTTGAAGTCAGGTAGCATGACGCCTCCAGCTTTGTCCTTTTGACTTAGGATTCTCCTGGCAATGCGGGCTCTTTTTTGGTTCCATATGAACTTTAAAGCAGTTTTTTCCAATTCTGTGAAGAAACTCATTGGGAGCTTGATGGGGATGGCATTGAATCTATAAATAACCTTGGGCAGTATGGCCATTTTCACGATATTGATTCTTCCTATCCATGAGCATGGTATGTTCTTCCATTTGTTTGTGTCCTCTTTTATTTCACTGAGCAGTGGTTTGTAGTTCTCCTTGAAGAGGTCCTTTACATCCCTTGTAAGTTGGATTCCTAGGTATTTTATTCTCTTTGAAGCAATTGTGAATGGAAGTTCATTCCTGATTTGGCTCTCTGCTTGTCTGTTACTGGTATATAAGAATGCTTGTGATTTTTGCACATTAATTTTGTATCCTGAGACTGCTGAAGTTGCTTATCAGCTTAAGGAGACTTTGGGCTGAGACAATGGGGTTTTCTAAATATACAATCATGTCATCTGCAAACAGGGACAATTTGACTTCTTCTTTTCCTAACTGGATACCCTTTATTTCTTTCTCTTGCCTGATTGCCCTAGCCAGAACTTCCAACACTATGTTGAATAGGAGTGGTGAGAGAGGGCATCCCTGTCTTGTGCCAGTTTTCAAAGGGAATTTTTCCAGTTTTTGCCCATTCAGTATGATATTAGCTGTGGGTTTGTCATAAATAGCTCTTATTATTTTGAGGTACGTTCCATCAATACCGAATTTATTGAGCATTTTTAGCATGAAGGGCTGTTGAATTTTGTCAAAAGCCTTTTCTGCATCTATTGAGATAATCATGTGGTTCTTGTCTTTGGTTCTGTTTATATGCTGGATTACGTTTATTGATTTGTGAATGTTGAACCAGCCTTGCATCCCAGGGATGAAGCCCACTTGATCATGGTGGATAAGCTTTTTGATGTGCTGCTGAATTCGGTTTGCCAGTATTTTATTGAGAATTTTTGCATCGATGTTCATCAGGGATATTGGTCTAAAATTCTCTTTTTTTGTTGTGTCTCTGCCAGGCTTTGGTATCAGGATGATGTTGGCCTCATAAAATGAGTTAGGGAGGATTCCCTCTTTTTCAATTGATTGGAATAGTTTCAGAAGGAATGGTACCAGCTCCTCCTTGTACCTCTGGTAGAATTCAGCTGTGAATCCATCTGGTCCTGGACTTTTTTTGGTGGGTAGGCTATTAATTGTTGCCTCAATTTCAGAGCCTACTATTGGTCTATTCAGGGATTCAACTTCTTCCTGGTTTAGTCTTGGAAGAGTGTAAGTGTCCAGGAAATTATCCATTTCTTCTAGATTTTCTAGTTGATTTGCGTAGAGGTGTTTATAGTATTCTCTGATGGTAGTTTGTATTTCTGTGGGGTCGGTGGTGATATCCCCTTTATCATTTTTTATTGCGTCTATTTGATTCCTCTCTCTTTTCTTCTTTATTAGTCTTGCTAGCGGTCTGTCAATTTTGTTGATCTTTTCAAAAAACCAACTCCTGGATTCATTGATTTTTTGGAGGGTTTTTTGTGTCTCTATCTCCTTCAGTTCTGCTCTGATCTTAGTTATTTCTTGCCTTCTGCTAGCTTTTGAATGTGTTTGCTCTTGCCTCTCTAGTTCTTTTCATTGTGATGTTAGAGTGTCCATTTTAGATCTTTCCAGCTTTCTCTTGTGGGCATTTAGTGCTATAAATTTCCCTTTACACACTGGTTTGAATGTGTCCCAGAGATTCTGGTATGTTGTATCTTTGTTCTCATTGGTTTCAAAGAACATCTTTATTTCTGCTTTCATTTCGTTATGTACCCAGTAGTCATTCAGGAGCAGGTTGTTCAGTTTCCATGTAGTTAAGCGGTTTTGATTGAGTTTCTTAGTCCTGAGTTCTAGTTTGATTGCACTGTGGTCTGAGAGACAGTTTGTTATAATTTCTGTTCTTTTACATTTGCTGAGGAGTGCTTTATTTCCAATTATGTGGTCAATTTTGGAATAAGTGCGATGTGGTGCTGAGAAGAATGTATATTCTGTTGATTTGGGGTGGAGAGTTCTATCGATGTCTATTAGGTCCGCTTGGTGCAGAGATGAGTTCAATTCCTGGATATCTTTGTTAACTTTCTGTCTCGTTGATCTGTCTAATGTTGACAGTGGAGTGTTGAAGTCTCCCATTATTATTGTATGGGAGTCTAAGTCCCTTTGTAAGTCTCTAAGGACTTGCTTTATGAATCTGGGTGCTCCTGTATTGGGTGCATATATATTTAGGAGAGTTAGCTCTTCCTGTTGAATTGATCCCTTTACCATTATGTAATGGCCTTCTTTGTCTCTTTTGATCTTTGATGGTTTAAAGTCTGTTTTATCAGAGACTAGGATTGCAACCCCTGCTGTTTTTTGTTCTCCATTTGCTTGGTAGATCTTCCTCCATCCCTTTATTTTGAGCCTATATATGTCTCTGCATGTGAGATGGGTCTCCTGAATACAGCAGACTGATGGGTCTTGACTCTTGATCCAGTTTGCCAGTCTGTGTCTTTTAATTGGAGCATTTAGTCCATTAACATTTAAGGTTAATATGGTTATGTGTGAACTTGATCCTGTCATTATGATATTAACTGGTTATTTTGCTCGTTAGTTGATGCAGTTTCTTCCTAGCCTCGATGGTCTTTACATTTTGGCATGTTTTTGCAATGGCTGGTACCGGTTGTTCCTTTCCATGTTTAGGGCTTCCTTCAGGGTCTCTTGTAAGGCGGGCCTGGTGGTGACAAAATCTCTAAGCATTTGCTTATCTGTAAAGGTTTTTATTTCTCCTTCACTTATGAAACTTAGTTTGGCTGGATATGAAATTCTGGGTTGAAAATTCTTTTCTTTAAGAACGTTGAATATTGGCCCCCACTCTCTTCTGGCTTGTAGAGTTTCTGCTGAGAGATCTGCTGTTAGTCTGATGGGCTTCCTTTTGTGGGTAACCCGACCTTTCTCTCTGGCTGCCCTTAAGATTTTTTCCTTCATTTCAACTTTGGTGAATCTGGCTATTATGTGTCTTGGAGTTGCTCTTCTGGAGGAGTATCTTTGTGGCGTTCTCTGTATTTCCTGAATTTGAATGTTGGCCTGCCCTACTAGGTTGGGGAAGTTCTCCTGGATGATATCCTGAAGAGTGTTTTCCAACTTGGTTCCATTTTCCCCCTCACTTTCAGGCACCCCAATCAGACGTAGATTTGGTCTTTTTACATAATCCCATACTTCTTGCAGGCTTTGTTCATTTCTTTTTCTTCTTTTTTCTTTTGGTTTCTCTTCTCACTTCATTTCATTCATTTGATCCTCAATCGCTGATACTCTTTCTTCCAGTTGATCGAGTCGGTTACTGAAGCTTGTGCATTTGTCACGTATTTCTCGTGTCATGGTTTTCATCTCTGTCATTTCATTTATGACCTTCTCTGCATTAATTAATCTAGCTGTCAATTCTTCCACTCTTTTTTCAAGATTTTTAGTTTCTTTGAGCTGGGTACGTAATTCCTCCTTTAGCTCTGAGAAGTTTGATGGGCTGAAGCCTTCTTCTCTCATCTCGTCAAAGTCATTCTCTGACCAGCTTCGATCCGTTGCTGGCGATGGGCTGCGCTCCTTTGCAGGGGGAGATGCACTCTTATTTTTTGAATTTCCAGCTTTTCTGCCCTGCTTTTTCCCCATCTTTGTGGTTTTATCTGTCTCTGGTCGTTGATGATGGTGACGTACTGATGGGGTTTTGGTATAGGTGTCCTTCCTGTTTGATAGTTTTCCTTGTGACAGTCAGGACCCTCAGCTATAGGTCTGTTGGAGATTGCTTGAGGTTCACTCCCGACCCTGTTTGCCTGGGTATCAGCAGCAGAGGTTGCAGAAGATAGAATATTGCTGAACAGCGAGTGTACCTGTCTGATTCTTACTTTGGAAGCTTCCTCTCAGGGGTGTACTCCACCCTGTGAGGTGTGGGGTGTCAGACTGCCCCTAGTGGGGGATGTCTCCCAGTTAGGCTACTCAGGGGTGAGGGACCCACTTGAGCAGGCAGTCTGTCCATTCTTAGATCTCAACCTCCGTGTTGGGAGATCCACTGCTCTCTTCAAAGCTGTCAGACAGAGTCGTTCGCATCTGCACAGGCCTCTGCTGCTTCCCCTGTTGTGCCCTGTCCCCAGAGGTGGAGTCTACAGAGACAGGCAGGTTTCCTTGAGCTGCTGTGAACTCCACCCAGTTCGAGCTTCCCAGCGGCTTTGTTTACCTACTTAAGCCTCAGCAATGGCGGGCGCCCCTCCCCCAGCCTCCCTGCTGCCTTGCGGATAGATCGCCGCAGACTGCTGTGTTAGCAATGAGGGAGGCTCCGTGGGCGTGGGACCCTCCCGGCCATGTGTGGGATATATTCTCCTGGTGTGCCAATTGGCTTAAAGCGCAGTATTGGGGTGGGAGTTACCCGATTTTCCAGGTGTTGTGTGTCTCAGTTCCCCTGGCTAGGAAAAGGGATTCCCTTCCCCCTTGTGCTTCTCAGGTGAGGCGATGCCTCGCCCTGCTTCAGCTCTCGCTGGTCAGGCTGCAGCAGCTGACCAGCACCGATTGTCCGGCACTCCCTAGTGAGATGACCCCAGTACCTCAGTTGAAAATGCAGAAATCACTGGTCTTCTGTGTCGCTCGCGCTGGGAGTTGGAGACTGGAGCTGTTCCTATTCGGCCATCTTGCTCCGCCCCCGCTTAGATGCTTTAGAGTATCAGAAATATGGTCCCTTGGAAGTGGGCGGGCCACTGATCTTTTCTGCCATTGGGACTGGAATTTTTTGTTAGGACCAGGAATCCCAGTGCCTAGGGCTCCACTTCCCTAAGACCTCTAGCCATCATGACCAGGTTCTATCACCAGGTTAGATGTTTTCAGCAGTGGTCACAGGTCTGCCATCTTTGCAGAGCCTCTCCTGCTTTCCCTCACTCCTCTTCCTGCCTCCAAAGAGAATTGGTTTGTCCCCACCATGCCCCTCCCCACCTAGATTTATAGTTTTACCTCTTCAGTAAGCTTGAGCTTTCACTAAGGGCAAGATCAGAGATGATCTTTAAGCAGCTTCTGCTTTATGCCCAGGAATATAAACCACTCCTGAGACCAGCAAGCACTGTGGGCTGGCAACCCTCAGCAGATGGTGGAAATGGAAGAAAAATTACACCAGAAACAAAATATACTCTAATGTCTGAACAAATCATCCTGCCACAGAAGCTGGAACTGAAGACAATTCTTTTCATAGTAATCTTGTAGAAACCACAGGCATTCTTTATGTCTCTAAGCACCTTCAAACTGCATTCAAAATTAGGGTTGTGAATCTGGAACTCTTTCTTTGCTAATTTGTTGTACATGAATGCCTGCAGAAGCCTTTGAATGGTAAATACTGTGGGAGGGGCAGTTGCCATGGTGACTGTCCAATGGACCCTTTTTCTTACACTTCAATTAGATCTTCATTGCTGAACTGCTATGAATGAGAAGGTAACAACTCAGTAACATCTGGAAGACAGGAGAAGATGTGAGAGATGCTGTTCCAAATGTAGCTACATTCTAAATGCACTGAGTTGTACTATGTTTGCCTTGAACCACCTCTTCATGGGTGCCCCTGCCCACTATGCCCTTTCCCACTATGGGAAAATCTGTTTGGAACACACGTGACAGTGGGCCAATTTCCTTAATATTACAAGAAGTGTTTACAAGTTAATATGAAAAAATACCAAAACACAATAGGAAAAAATGGGCAAAGGATATGCACAGGCATCTCATAGTAAAATAAAATAAGTGGTTTTAAATTGCATAAAAATATATTTAACCTCATCTATAATCAAGAAAATACATATTTAAATAGGATATAATTGTTTATCTATTACATTGGAAAAGATTTAAAAGTTTAAAAGGTACTGTGTTCAGAGGATGTGGAAAACCATCTTTTTTTACACTTAGATTGGGAGGGTAAATTGGTATAACCTCTTTAGAGAGTGACTTAGCTCCTTTTCTAGAAATTTATCCTACCGGTATACTAACAGTTGACTTAAAAACACAGGTAAAGGGATATTGATTAAAGCATTGTTGAAGCAAATGACCATGACAGATGAAATGAATTATTGATACATCCATAAAGATGCATCCAGACAGTTACTGATACTGCCACACATAGGCAGTTACTAATGGTTTGAATATGACTTGTCCCCTATAAAACTCATGTTGCAATTTGATTCCCAATATAATGATGCTGAAAAGTCGTGGGACCTTTATGAAGTGTTTGGGTCATGACGGCTTTGCCTTCATGAAGGGATTAATGCTGCTTTCATGGGACTGGGTTAGTTCTCCAGGGGGTCAGTGAGTTCTTGCTCTAACGGGACTGAATTAGTTACCACGAGAGTGGATTGCTATAAAGCAAGGCCACCCCTCATGTTTTGTCTTTTTTGCACACTCTTGCTCTCTCGCCATGTGATGCCCTTTGCCAAGTTATGATGCAGTACAAAGCCCTTACCAGAAGCTGTCATCATGCCCTTGGACTTCCCAGTCTCCAGAACTGTGAACCAAATCAACTTCCTTTATAAATTACCCAGTCCCAGGCATTCTGTTATAACAACAGAAAACAGGCCAAGACAGCAGTTAAAGAATGGTACGGCATAAGTGTTTATTGTTTCGGTTTGACCTGAGGTAGAAATATAATTAATATGAAATCTCAAATCGGTTTAAGATGGATCCTATGTGCCAATTGACAAATGAAATATCCTTGAGAACTGGTTACAAGCATCTAGAAGATTTAAGGATATTAACAGTGTCGGAGCATGGGAAGAGGGATTAAAAGATTTCTTTGGAAAAAATCTGTGCTGTGAACTCTATCCCTTCTCCCCCAAGGGGATGTATCCTGTGATCCCAAATATAATGAGGTAGATCTTCAGTGAGAGCATCTGAGAGCTTGGTAAGTGACCAGTTGGGTGGTCTGGGGTGTAACCCTCCCAAATCTAGAGGGCTAGAGATGGGCCAACTAGTTGCTTTGCTGGTAGAGCCACAAGAGTGCTAGTTAACAGACTGTACTCCCACAGTTATTTGGGAGGGGGTAAGGGTTTGATGAGGGTTTTCTGTAGACTAGATGGATGTGTGGCAGATGGGAGAAAAATCTAGGCTGAACTGTATTAAGTCCAACTCAAGAGGACCACCTGGGAGATGAGAGAGAAATCTTCAACTATGAAAAATGTGTGGGTGCATCACCATGACCCAGGGCCGAGAGGGATGCAGCTAGGCCAAGGAGCAGAATATGTCACCTCTTCAGGAGACTTGAAGCTGGGTCACAGAGCTGGGTCTCTCAGAAGTGCCCAAGAAAGCTCTAGAAGGTAAAATGCCAGCTTCAATCATCTGCTAGTTCCAGAGAAGCCACCAGCTAAGGAAGAACTGTCCTACCTCCTTACTTCTCAAACCCTTGCTTCAACTTTGGTAGCAAGGTCTGAAATAGCCGCTGTCAATGGGGGTAAACAGCCTCCCCAGTTGGGTTTGTGAGATGTTTTAAGGGATAGGGGCAGTGATAGTTTTAAGGGGCTAAACTTTCAGAGCCAAGTGTTTATTCCTAAAGTTCATTTGTTTGAGAAATTTGCCCACAGCTGAGTGCCAGTGCTGGTCCTTCTTTTCTTACCTACCCTTTCGAGCTCACCTTCCAATTTACAAGAGAAAGTCATGTGTTCTGAATCTCACTATCATGCACTGACCCCTGGGCAACAAGCAGGGATTTTTGAAAAACTGGTGTCAACCTTGAGTAAATGAATGACCTCCAAAACCCAGTAACAATCCTTTTGCAAATCTCATGGTTTAATAAAATTGAAGGAGGATCTATCCTGCCAGATGAGGCCCTTTATGGTTGCCACTGGCTTTGCAAGCATGACTTAAGGAATAGACTTTATTGAGTAAAGGAAAACTCCCCAGGCCAAGGGGGATTTTAAACAAGACAGGGATCTTCAGTGTCCCTCATTCTACCCATCTTTCCATGTGAGTTGTTTCTAGGGCCAGGGCTTCTGCTGGACACTTTTTTTTTTTTTTTAGTAAAGTGACCCATTCCTAGAAGTGGCCTCCATGGGAGGAAGTGGCATCAGGCAGTCTTGATTTGGAGTGCCAGCTGTTTTCAGAAGTTGCCTAGGAAAGTTAGCTCTCCAACTCCTGGGGGCTTTAGGGACATCTGTAGCAACAGACTCTCTTTGACCTAACACTAATCAGGCTCTTTTAAGCCCTGAAGACCCAGACCTTGGGCTCCATCCTTGGCTTGCTTATTCTGCTTTCAGAAAGAATCCTGCTGAGTTAGTGTCATTAGAATCCCCCACCATTGGTGTCTGACCACCCTTGATATCTGATGAAATTTCTCAACCCCTCTCCCTCAGTATCTTACTATCCTGGCTGCCTTCAGCTAGACGCTGAGACAGTTTAGAATCCGTCTTATTGCTGATGTTCCCTTTTAGTAATTTCCATCCACTGACCCCACCCTGCACCTTGGCCATAATTTCCCACTTGTCCTTGTATTCAGAAGGGAGCCCATTATAAACTGAGGTCTCTCTTTCCCTACTGCAATAGCTCCTGAATAAAATTTATCTTCACTGCTTTAACTTCTGTCTGGCTCTGGTTTTCTTTGACAGGGGTCTGCAGGATGTTAAAGGCCCTTCACCTGAGGAAACCATTGGTATCATAGGAAGTTGGACTTAAAGGTACTCATCATGATGGGAGGAGGGAGACCCCCCACGACCCAGTGAGGTTGTAGTTCAGGTAATTTGTGGTGAGCAAATGAGTTGTTTAGAAGACACTTTTAAGTTATATCCCAAGTAGAGAACCGTGAACACGTCTTAAGTATAGAGCTTAATGAACTTTCAGAAAGTGAACCTTCACACATAAAAAAGAACAGAGGATTATTTTAAAGATAAATATCTGCCTTGTATAATGACTTGTCAGCTGAGAAATCATTGCAGACAATCTCTAAGGACAGATCAGAATGTGATATTTAAGGTTGAAAGGATTTTCTTCTATGTATTTTTTTAAAGTTTTGTTTTAGTTTTAATTGACACATAATGTAATAAAAATATGGAACACTTCGTGAATTCGCATGTTATTCTTGTGTAGGGCCCATGTTAATCTTCTCTGTATCATTCTAATTTTAATATATGTGCTGCTGAAGCAAGTACCCTTCTATGTACTTTTGTCAACAAGGTTTTTTAGAGCTTTAGGTATAAAAGAAGAAATAATAGCAATAGAACTATCAGAGGCGTTTGAACCACAGCAACTTCATCTTGAATTGGGGAGGGGTAAAATAAGGCTGAGACCTACTAGGCTGCACTCCCAAGAGGTTAAGCATTCTGTGTCACAGGATGAGACAGGAGGTTGGCACAACAGACAGGTCATAAAGTCCATGCTGATAAAACAGGCTGCGGTAATGAAGCCAGCCAAAACCCACCAAAACTAAGGTGGCGATGAAAGTGACCTCTGGTTGTCCTCACTGCTCCTTACACACTAATTATAATGCATTAGCATGCTAGAAGACACTCCCACCAGCACCACGACAGTTTACAAATGCCATGGCAATGCCAGGAAGTTACCTTATATGGTCTAAAAAGGGGAGGAACCCTTAATTCCAGGAATTTCCCATCCCTTTCCAGGAAAACTCATGAATAATCCACCCCTTGTTTAGTATATAATCAAGAAGTAACAATACGTATAGCCAGCTGAGCATCCTGTGCCGCTCCTCTGTCTATGGAGTAGCCATTCTTTTATTCCTTTACTTTCTTAATAAACTTGCTTTCACTTCACTCTATGGACTTGCTCCAAATCCTTTCTTATGTGAGATCAAGAACCCTCTCTGAGGGCACTTTGGCATGCTGAGTACTTTGAACTAAAGGAGACTGGAAGGTCTCAGAAGCAGCCTCAGAACCAAGGTCTCTCTGACCTCCTGCCCTCCTGTCTCCCACCCCTCCTTCTCTCCTGAAATAAGTCAGGAACAAGAATTTCTCTTCCCCAAGGGTGAAGGGGGGCTCTTAGAAGCTGGAACTCCCTTTACCCAAAGCAAGCTATTATTCCAAAGTTCCTCCAACCTTTCTGTCTAAGAGCTCGTGCAGAGGCCAGGGGGTTCCACTTGGCACTTTGAGGGTTGCTGAAAAACCAACTTGGAAAAGGTAGATTAACTGGAGAAAAGGCATATAAATTGATGTAATGTGTATATACAGGAACCTTCAGAAGGAAGACCCAGAGATACAGGGGAAATTGTCCATTTTCATGCTTAGGTTCAAAAAAGTATGGACAGCCATGTAGAAATGTGATTAGACAGAAGGGTATGATCTAATGCTAATAGACTAAATGGGGAAATCCAGCAAGGCCTGTCTGTCCCTCTCTGAGCCTGCATTCCTTCCTTCTGGGTATGGGGCAGGACGCTTTCTGAAATGGGAGTCTTATGACTTACAGTCAAACAAGGAAGATCAGATAACTTTTTAATTTATGGCCAGTTTTACACAGAAAGGTAGAGGAAAAGTTGGAGTATTATGTTCAGGTTTCATGGCTGGCTTTAGGGGAAAGGGGTTCTGGTTTCTGTGACCTGCCTTGGGGAAGAGGGATTCTAGTTTGTATGACTAGTCTCAGGGGAGAAACTTTTGCTCCTAAGGCTGCTTCTGAGGCCTTCATTTTGGGGTACTGTTTTCTGAGCCCCAACACTGGTCATAAAGATGTTCTCTGATCTGCTCTTGCCTAATAGTAGGTCATAAGACCTTACCTCATTCCAAAGGGTCCTGCCCCGTACCCAGGAGCAATAAATGCTACAACAGAGAGGCCAAGAAGATTCTGAGCAGACAGGCCTTTCTGGGCTTCCCCAGTCTATCTATTACTATTAGGTCATACCCTTTTGTCTAATCACATTTCTACATGGCTATCCATGTTTCATCGAACCTAAGCATAAAAACAAACTATTTTCCCTGGGTCCCTGGGTCTTCATTTCTGAAGCATTCTGGGTCATGTAAAACTTTGATTAAATGAATCTGTATGCTCTTCTCTTGTTAACCTGTCTTTTGTTGTAGGAGTTTCTGCAGTGACACTTGTGATGGGGAGGAAAGGTATCACACCTTTCTGTCCCTACAGTTTATAAACATAGTCAATACTTCTCCATGGAGACAGAAAAAACTGGTGATTGGGAAGCGGGACTGAAAGTTGGGGATCTTGGCCAGGCACGGTGGCTCATGCCTGTAATCCCAGAACTTTGGGAGACCAAGGTGGGCGGATCACCTGAGCTCAGGAGTCTGACACCAGCCTGGCCAACATGGTGAAACCCTGCCTCTACTAAAAATACAAAAATTACCCAGGCGTGGTGGCAGATGCCTGTAGTCCCAGCTACTCGAGAGGCTGAGGCAGGAGAATTGCTTGAACCCGGGAGGCAGAGGTTGCAGTGAGCTGAGATCCTGCCACTGCACTCCAGCCTGGATGACAGAGCAAGACTCCATCTCAAAAAAAAAAAAAAAAAAAAAGGGAAAGTTGGGGATCTGAGGTGAAAGGCAAGTCTATTTTTCATCATCTACCTTCATATTCTGCTTGATTTTTTTCTTTGCTTTTGCCATAAGCATATATTATTTTTAAAGAAAAAAAGGTATCTTTTATAAACCTACTGTGACAAATAATAAAGCAATAAAAGATATAAAGGAAGCATTGCAGAAAATACCAGGAAAAATGAATAGAAATATAAAAGTCATGAGAGGAGAACTCTCAAAAACCCCTTTCAAGTTTTGACAATTGAGCAGACAAAAAATAAGTAAGGGTATGAATAGCAGTTCTCGATATAGGCTGTATATGAAGAACAATTTAGAAGTTTCTTTTTAAATGCTTTTTTGTTATGGAAACTTCAAACATATGCAAAAGTAATAGACTAACCAAATGAGCCCACATGGTCCACCACCCAGCATCAACCATCATCAATTCATGGCCAACTGTGTCCCCATCCACTTTCCCCCTTTCCAAATTATACTGAAGCAAATCGCAGAAATCATATTGCTTAATCTATAACTATTTTCTCCAGTCAGTATCTCTAAAATGTAAGGACTCGTTTTAAAAAGCATAACCACAATACGTTTATCACTTTTTAAAAATTAAAAATTTGTAAGTGTAGTATCATTATCACACTTAAAAATAACAGTAATTCCTTAACTTCATCAAAAATGTAGTGTTAAAGTTTCCAATTGTTGCACAAATGCCATTATTAAAAAGCTATGTTTATTTTATTTTAGTTTATTTCATTTTAGTTTTTTGAGACAGAGTTTTGCTCTGTCACCCAGGCTGGAGTGCAATGGCATGATCAGGGCTCACTGCAACCTCTGCATCCTGGGCTCAAAATCTTTTTGCCTCAGCCTCCCAAGTAGCTGGGACTACAGGCATGCACCACCATGCCTGGCCTTTTGTTGTATTTTTCTTGTAGGGACAGGGTTTTGCCATATTGCCCAGACTGGTCTCGAACTCCTGGAATCAAGCAATCCACCAGCCTCGTTTCCCAAAGTGCTGGGATTACACATGTGAACCACTGCCCCTGGCGAGAAAAGCTGTGTTTAACTCAGGATCTGAGTAAGGTCTATACATTTTGATTAGTTGGTGTGTCTCGCAAGTCTCTTATTGTAATCTATACCTAGGAAGTGTCAAATGAAGAAAGACAAAGTTCATAAATGTGGGAAGGAAAGCTTTATGTCTCATAAAGGGTTGCAGCCTGCAGGATGGCCATTCTGACAGACTGGGAAGCACAGCCTCCAGTAAGAAGCCAGAAACAGACACTTCAAGGTAGGGGCAAAGGGAGCAGAAATTTATGCGGAGCACAGTGGCCAAATATACATATTTATTAAGCTATAGGAAGAGTCATGAATATTTATGAAAGGAGAAACATGTGCATGCACAATTGAGCTTCATGCCTCTCCATGAGTCCCAGGGACAAAACATAGCAAAGTTAGTATGATCTGAGGGCAGAGTTTTTGGCCCTCTGATATCAAAAGATGAAGCAGAGGACACACAAACCCTTACTGTGCCTTCTCCTTAGACTGGCCAGAACTACTTCAGTGGTGATCTCTTATCAGGCAAAAAAGGAGTGACTGCCTTAGGCACTTGGTTGATTGATATCAGTGGTGGAGTCTTTTGAAAGGGCTAGTTTCTGCAAAGCCCTGAGGGAAGAAAGCCTAATCATGGTTAGTCAGGGAGGGGGTATAACAAGGTGTGTCTGACCCCTCCATCCCATCATAGCCAAGAACTCAGTTTTCAAGGTTATGCTGGGGGCTCCTTGGCCAAGCGGTCAGTTGAGGGGCTTAGAATTTTATTTTTAGTTTACAGAAGCTTCTAGAAAATTTTGTTGTTCAGGCTCCATCCAGACAACATAGAATTTTACCTGAGTCCTATGATTGTGGAATAAAGAAACAGCTAAGAATCCTTCCTATGCCCACCCGTTTTGTGTTCTGGAAAAGGCCCATTGCAAAGGACCATCTTTTCCCATATGACTTAGGTGGGACTCAGAACAAATGCCTGTTAACCAAACTTTGGTTAAGATTCTCTCCTTCACTCAGGTCCCCACAACATCTTCTTAGCAGCCCCTCAAGAATAGGCTGGCCTCAGAGCAAACCATTCTCTGATCTGTTATTCCATCAGGCCACCTTTTCATCCCAGGTCACCATACCAGGGTCTTTCTTGTCTTGTTTACTCCTCTGTATAAAAGAAATCCCTTTTTGGCCTTGAGAACTGTCAAAATCATTAATAGGGAGGCCATTAGGCTAATACAGCTCCAGCACCTTGAGTTCCTAAGCAAACTAAAACCCAACTCAATGTAAACAATAAAGCAAAACTTAAGCTTAACCAATCAGAAACTGCCAACTAACCTCTAACTAGAGAATTTACCAATCAGAAATGCCCAACTAACCTCTAACTAGGGATTTTCCATTTCAACCAAGCAAATATTTAATTTGCCTTACTGCTATGAACACCTTTAAAAAGTTTCCCCTTACCTTCTTGGTGGAGCGCTAAACTGCTTGTGGTCTGGTACTGCCCCATCCATAAATAGCTGAATGCTCAAATAAACTTATTAAAATTTTAATGTGCATAAGCTTATTTTTTTTTTAAACAGATCTTATGGTCAGAAGGTTCTCCCTGTTGTAACAGCTCTTCTCTCACTATTGCAATAGTTCCTCCCATTCCCCTTTGCAATATTTTTTTTTAATGAAGTCTTACATCACTAAATCTGGATTTGTTTTTTATTTCACAATTCCCAGAAATTTTGATGCATTCACCAGTTGATTATAATATGAAATGAGAATTGAGAGCCACTGCTTAGAGGATGTGAACAATGCATTTACTAGGACAACCTAATACATATGCATATCTGTGTTAGTGTGTGTTCCTCCAGAAAGGAGATTTAGGAGGTAATCTCAAGAAGCTCAAGAGAAAGAGCAGGAACTGTGAGACAGGAAGAGGAAAAAGCCCATCCAGGGTGCATAAAAAATGAGTGGGTTTCTTCTGTGGGTGACTGAAGCTCACTCTTTCTAGGGATTCTAGGAAGAATATATAGAACACACCTTAGATTTTCTCTCTCAAGGGACAGCAAAGCTGGGGTTTGTATCCTGTTTTTCCTGTTCCTCACTGATTGAGAATTGTCTCTGAGAGTTTCAAATCTCAAACACTGCTGGACTGTCCCTGGAGCAACTTCAGGTAGACAAGCAGAGAAATGTACAGGTTATTGAGGGGAACTGTCCCGTCGGCACATTGTCCAATGCAGCTTCAGGCAAACTCTGGGGGGGGCCAAAGGAATATGGAGTTGGAGGTCAGTAACATCCGCTGCAACATTGAACTTCACACCTATTGAGAATATCCTTTTTAATTCTTTCAAGTATCAGTGAGTATCAAAATTTGACCACAAAGAAGTCTATACATTTTCCCAAATAGAAACTTTAACTAAGATTTGTTGAATGCTTACTATGCGCTAAGGCTTCCCAGGTATTTATTATCTTTATTTAACTCTTGTGGCAACCATTTGAGATCGGTATTGTTATCATCTCCATTGTACAAATGAAGAAATTGAGCCTTAGGTTAAATAATTTGCCCAAGAACATATAGTCAGAAAAAGACAGGGCAGGGATGTAAATCCCAGCCTTCTGACTCAAGCGTTCAAACTATTAACCACTATGTGGTATGCTTCACCAAAGCCTTTACTCATAATGTGGAAAACCAAGAAGTTTATAATAACAATGGTACAAAATGATCAAACAATAAATATGCCAACCATTTGGAGATTTAAAAAATTTATCTGATGAGACAATGAAAGCAATGATAAGAAAAACCCTATAAAGTAAAACGTATGGGTTATGGTTAAAATTGTGATAAAAGGGAATATCATTATAAATATGAAAGAGTGACATGAATTAAACATTCTACTCAAAAGGTTATGAAAAGAATAAATTAAGCTTTGGAAAATGGAAGTGAGGGATTCATAAAAATGACAGCAGAACTAAATCTGGACTTTCACTTCAGGTAAAGATGGAATAACAGAAACTGGATTGATCCTCCTGCTGAAACAACGAAAAAATAGACAAAACATGTGAAACTGTAACTGCTCAATGGACTCTTCCTGCCCACTGCACAAACCAAATCAATTCATGGAGACCATGGCATTGCAGTAAAGAGAGTTTAATTGATGTAAGGCTGGCCACATCACACAGGAGACAGAGTTATTACTCAAGTCAATCTTGCTGAAGGCTCACAGGTTCGGGGTTTTTCAAAGGTAGTTTGGGGAAAAGAGTAGGAGTGCTCATTGGTGATTGGTTGGAGGTGCAATCAAAAGGGTGTGGGAAATGATTCTCCTGAGTGCTGAGTCACTTCTGGGTGGGGTCACAGGAGTGGTTGGTGAGTCCAGGCAGAGCCATCCATTATTGGACACGCAAAAAAACTGAGAAGATATCTCAAAAGGCCAGTCTTAGGTTCTATAATATTAATGTTATCTGCAGGAATAACTGGGGAAGTTGCATATCTTGTGACCTCCAGAATAATGGCTGTCAATTGTCTATGTCTACACCTTAGCAGAATTTAGGGTCCTCTATCCTCCTAGCCTGGTGGTCTCTCATTAGTGTTACAAAGGTGATTGAGTTTAGGGGAAGGGCTATTATCATGTAAACTATAAACTATATTTCTCCCAAAGTTAGCTTACTTAAACCTAGGAGGGCAGCTTGAAGGCTAAAGGCAAGAGAAGTTGGCTAGATCAGATCTCCTCTACTGCCATAATTTTATCACTGTTACATAATTTTTGTAAATGCAGTTTCAAAACAATGATTTTTTTTTAAGACACTCGAAATCAAACAACAAAAGACAGATTCCTTCACAGGAAACAAAGGAGGTGAACCCTATCTTAGAGAGTTTCCAGTTCTTGGAACAGGAAGGGGAACCCAGCAGAGTACAGTACTTTCCTTGAGTTGAGGAGAAGGAGCTGAGAGTCTGAAGGAGAAAAAAAGCATCTGGAGTTTTCAGAACAGACTGCCAACAAGCAAAGAATTGCACACAGAAAGAAATCCAGAGATCTGTAGAGAGTTGTTTTCTAGTATTTGGCAGAGTACACACAGTGCACATGCACATGTGTGTGAGGAGCCAACCTGAGGTCAGGAAAATAAGTTTCTAAAAAGATTAGAAGTAGCAGTGCCCAGGGTTCACAAAAAGCCAGGAATAGTGGCCCAATCTCACCAGCTAGGGCACTGGGTAGTCCCTGTGGAAGAGTCTTGCCTTAATAATGGGAAATAATTAGCCCCCAAATAAATCCTGTTGTAGGTCTACCTAACAAATCTTTAAGACCCAAAAGAAACAAACTCTTTCCAAACAACTTAATAGTGTTCCAAAATAAAGTTTAAGAATATTTATAGGAATACAAAAATACCCACACCTAACAAGTAAATTTCACTATATCTGCCATCCAACAAAAATTGCCAGGCATGCAAAGAAGTAAGAAAATACGACCCATAATAAGGAGATAAATTGTTCAATCGAAATCATGCAGAACTGACACAGATATTATAATTAGTAGGACATTAAAACAGTTGTAACTATATGCATATGTGCATATGTTCACAAAGTTGAGTAGAGATATAAAAGATGTAAAAGAAAAAAGACATAAAACTTTTAAATGAAAACTATAATAAAAGTGAACTGTAGGATAACTTCAAACAATACAGTTGGAGCTTCCAAAACAGAGGAAAGAGAGAGAGAGACAGAAAAAATACTTGAAAAAAATAATGGTTGAAATTTTCCCAAATTTGATGGAACTATAAATCTATAGATCCAAGAACCTCAGAAAATACTCAAGTACATAAACATAAAGAAAACAACTCTAAGGCACATCATAAAACTGGTGATACAGAGAAGCTCTTAAAAGCAGCCAGAGAGAATAAAAGGCATTACAGAAAAGCAAGGATGAGGATGACTTTAGATTTCTTGTTCAATACAATGTAAGTGAGAAAATAGTTATCTTAGTCAGCTTGGGCTGCTATAACAAATTACCATAGACTAGGTGATATAAACAACAAACATTCATTTTTCACGGTTCTAGAGACTGGAAAGTTCAAGAGCAAGATGCAGTCTGATGAGAGCAAGAAAGTTCAAGAGCAAGACTTGACGTCTGATGAGAGCTCACTTTCTGGTTTGCAGAAGGCCATCTTTTTTATTGTGTTCTCACATGGCAGAGAGCAGAGAGAGAAAAGGCAAGCTCTCTTGTGTATTTTTATAAGAACACTAATTTCATTCCTGAGGGCTTTACTCTCATGATATAATTACCTCCCAAAAGCCCCACGTCCCAATATCATCAACACTGGGTGTTAGGATTTCAACATATGAATGTGAGGGGAACACAGTCAGTTCATAGCACTAGTGAAGCAATATTTTTAAAGTGCTAAAATAAAAATATTATCAACCTATAATTTTATAACCAATAAAAATATCTTTTAAAAATGAAGGCTGGCTGGGCGCAGTGGCTCACACCTGTAATCCCAACACTTTGAAAGGCTGAAATGGGCAGATCACCTGAGGTCAGGAGTTTGAGACCAGCCTGGCCAACATGGTGAAACCCTATCTCTACCAAAAAATACAAAAATTAGCCTGGCATGTTGGTGGGTGCCTGTAATCCCAGCTACTCGGGAGGCTGAGGCAGAAGAATTGTTTGAACCCAGGAGGCGGAGGTTGCAGTGAGCTAAGATCACACCACTGCACTCCAGCCTGGGTGACAGAGTGAGACTCCATCTCAAAAAATAAAGAAATAAAGTTAAATAAATAAATAAAAATGAAAGCAAAATAAATATGCTCCAAACTTAACAAAGGCTGAAAACATTTATCACTACTACATGATGCACTATAAGAACTATTAAAGGATATCTTTCAGACCGCAGGAAAATGATGCCAGATGGAAATATGGATCTACACAAAGGAATAAACATCAGAAATTGAATTTCAGTGCCTTAGTTTTGTATACACATGCTTGAGCCGACAGGTATTTCAGGCAATACCTCATACTTGCAACTTTCTCTGGGGGACTACCCCTGAACAACTGAAGCCATCTTACCCCAGATATCTGAGAATTTTACTGCCTTCCCTACCCTGGCAGCCTATGGCCAATGACCACCTGCGATAGGGATGCTAAAGCCCCTTTCCTAGCCTCAAAGTGGGACAGTTTCTGTGGCACAATTTGTACTTCAAAGTTCTCTGTGGGATCATGTGAAGCTACACTTCACCTTAACCCACATTCTTATGTAGCTCCTTTTCCTTCCCTACCCTGCCTCTCTCATTCCCTTACCAGTTTCTCCTGAGACTGCCTTAAAAATATATCACATCTGGTGGCTCACTCCTGTAATCCCAGCACTTTGGAGGCTGAGTTGGGCTGATCACTTGAGGTCAGAAGTTCGAGACCAGCCTGGCCAAAATGGCGAAACCCTGTCTCTATTAAAAATACAAAAATTAGCTGGGCATGGTGGCGAGCGCCTGTAATCCCAGCTACTTGCGAGGCTGAGGCAGGAGAATCACTTAAGCCCTGGAGGTGGAGTTTACAGTGATCCAAGATCATGCTACTGCACTCCAGCCTGGGCGACAGAGCAAGACTGTCTCAAAAAATATATATGTTACATCTTTCCCATGATGACCAGAACAATCCAGCGCTTAGTAACCCTTTTCAGTGTAGTCACTGTCTCTGAGAAATAAATAAACATCTATTTGTTTAAACCCCTGGAAAAAAATTTTGCGTATGTATGAACCCGTGTTTCAGGCTCAGCTTCTGGAAAACCTGAATTAGGAGAGGCACAGAGTATAAAAATGTATCCAATGTAAATACTGAGCAGATGGCATTAACATCAGTGGAGCCTCACAATAACCAAGCTACAAGATGATCATCCTGTGGATATAAGTCAGTCTCTTTTTTCAGTTGTTCTGTTGCTTACTCAGTGGGCTTGTGTATAGAAACCCAAAGTGGTTGTCTTAGTCCATTTGTGCTCCTATAACAGAATACCTGAGACTGAGTAATTTATAATGAGTGGAATTTGGCTCACTGTTCTGGAGGCTGAAAGTCCAAGATCAAGAAGCTGGTACCTGTCAAGGGCTTTCTTACTATGCTATCACATGGCAGAAAGTAGAAGGGCAAGCAAAGACCTAGAAGAGACTAAATTTGCCCTTTTATAACAGTACCAATCACACCCATGAGGGTGGAGACCTAGTGTCCTGATTCTTAAAGTCTCTCTCTTCTTAAAGGCTCCACCTCTTAATATTGTTACAATGGCAATTACATTTTAACATGAGTTGTGGAGAGTAACAAATATTCAAACCATAGCAGTGGCCATGACATGAGAAATGCAGGCCATGTCTCAGTTCAACAGCATGGACTTCCCCACACCAAGACTGATTTGGCTGCTGCTGCTGTTGAAAGCACAATATGCCAACAACAAAGGCCGATGATGAGCCCCTCATATTATATCATTTCCTTGGGAGACCAGCCAGCCACCTGATGGTAGATCAATTACACAGAAGCCCTTCCATCATTAAGTGGGCAGCATTTTTATCTCTCTGAATTTTTTTCTGAATATGAATAATTGCTTCTGTTGAATTTGCTTTAACTAACAGCACTATCCATGGATTTATGAGATTTCTGTTCACTCCCAAGGTAGCCCACACAACATCACTTCCAACCAAAGAAGTCATTTTACCATAAATAAGTACAGCAAGGAATTCAACTGGTCTTACTATGTGTCCCACCATCTAGAAGCAGCTGGCCCGATAAAATGGTAGAATGGTCTGCTAAGGACTCAATTATGGCAGACATAATTGGAAGACAATACTTTACCAAGTTGGAATATTGTCTTATAGGATGTGTTCTGAGCCAATAATTTATATATGTTTCATTTTCTCTCCTGGCAAGAGCACACAGTTTGGAAACCAAGTGATGGAAATGGGAGGGCCTCCTTTTTACAATTAATAACCAGTTTGCAAGAGTTTGTTGACTTTGTCTGTAACTTTGACTTCTGGTCTAGAAGTCCTAACTCCCCAGAGAAGAATGCTTACATCAGGAGACACAATAGTTCCATTGAATTGGAGACATTTCTACTCAGTGAAGACTGAGAAGACCATGTCTGGAATCAGAAATTCCCTGGGGCACCTCTTAATACTAGCATGTTCACTAGAAAAGGTCAGTGTGGAAGAGGAGGGTAAGAGTGACCACAAAAATTCAGGACGATTAAGGACTAAAACCCATAAAGAATGAAGGTGTGGGTCACCTCACTGTGTAAAGAATTCTAACCGGCCAAGGTTCTGATCGAAGGCAGGAGTATTAATGAAATGGGTAATGGAAAAAGGATGTGATAAATATCAACTATGGCTTCATGATCAGATACGAAGCTGAGGACTAAGGCTGCAGTGTTATGTGTATTTAAACCAGTAATTCCAAGCCTCTGCCCCTCACCTTTCCCCTGTGATTTTGCACAAAGACTTTCAATGGTGCTCAACTTTAATTCAATGACAACAAGGTATGAGAAGATACAACCAGACCTGCTGGTGCTGCATATCCCTTGGAGATCTTAGGTTTGATGTGGACAACATGACAGATGAGATTTTGTGTTTCCCCTTGTTGGGGAGAGAGCAAGAACATTCTTATTTGTAGGACAGATCTTCTGCCTAACATTTTATGTTAGGTAGAAGTGTGAGGTTGTTTTATGAGAGTTAAGTATGGGCAGAAAGATTAGAATGGATGCTGAGTAGCAAAAAGGGTGGGCTATGCTGATCCCGTGCTTGTTTGTGCCTCTCCCTTTCTTCCTGTGACTTTCTGGGGCTTCCCTGCTGTGGGCTGCTTTTTCCAGGATCTTTTGTCAGCTGACTTCTGGCTGGGTTCAGCCAATGGGAGGCATTACTGGGAGACTGGAAAAAAAAAGAATGGAAGAAGCTAGGGAATTTCTTCCTCTTTTTTTCTGTCCTAGCATCATCTCCAGCAGGGACCGAATCTCCTGCATAACTCCAACTACGGCATACACAAATTTTATGTATGTAAAAGTTTGTGTGAACTAAGTCTGTAAAATGTGTCTCAGGATCACTTAGTTTGTTATCTCTGCCAAGAAAAAGGATTGGAAGACACTATTAATGATGCAATCTGCTGAAGATTGTTATCTCTAAGTGGTAGCATTATTGATGACTTTTTTTCATTTGGCAGTTTTTAAAATAAAAAAGTATGCCACCCTCTCACTTCTCTTAATGCTCTTTGATGAATAGTGCAAACTATCGCCTGGTATTTATTTTCAGGAACCTCTAATAGCAGTTCATCAAGCATTTATCTTGCATTTACAAGCTCTAGCTGGAGGTACATTTTTAGTCATCCTCAGTTAAAAAAAATAATTGCAGTAGAAACTGTAGAAATGAACATAAGAAAAAGTAAAAGATGAGCATAATCAGTTATTACTTAAGCATTGCTACCTTTTTTCTGCCCACATAGAGATCAGGAAGAGAAAACAACATCTTAACTAGAATTTATGAAGCAAGGAAGTTATTGGAAAGGAGCTCAAAGAAAAATTGCTATGGAGTTTTCATGTAAAGAAAATGATCCAGGCCGAGCACAGTAGTTCACGCCTGTAATCCCAGCACTTTGGGAGGCCAGGGCAGGTGGATCACTTGAAGTCAGGAGTTTGAGACCAGCCTGGCCAACATGGTGAAACCCTGTTTCTAATACAAAAATTAGCTGGGTGTCGTGGCACGTGCCTATAGTCTCAGCTGCTTGGGAGGCTGAGGCAGGAGAATTGCTTGAACCTCGGAGGTGGAGGCTTCAGTAAGCCAAGATAGCATCACAGCTCTCCAGCCTGGGCAACAGAGCAAGATTCTGTCAAAAAAAAAAAAGAGAGAAAGAAAGAGAGAAAGAGAGAAGAAAGAAAGAAAAGAAAAGAAAAGAAAGAAAGAAAGAAAGAAAGAAAGAAAGAAAGAGAAAGAAAGAGAAAGAAAGAGAAAGAAAGAGAAAGAAAGAGAAAGAAAGAGAAAGAAAGAGAGAAAGGAAGGAAGGAAGGAAGGAAGGAAGGAAGGAAGGGAGGGACGGAGGGAGGGAGGGAGGGAAGGGGCTAATCCAGTACACCAAGTTTATTCAATCAACAGAATTTCTTTCTTTTCTTTTTTTTTTTTTTTCTTTTTGAGACGGAGTTTCACTCTTGTTGCCTAGGCTAGAGTGCAATGGTGCAATCACGACTCACTGCAACCTCTGCCTCCCAGGTTCAAATGATTCTCCTGCCCCAGCCTCCCGAGTAGCTGGGATTACAGGCATGAGCCACCATGCCCGGCTAATTTTGTATTTTTAGTAGAGACAGGGTTTTCTCCATGTTGGTCAGGCTGGTCTCGAACTTCTGACCTCAGGTGATCCACCCGCCTCGGCCTCCCAAAGTGCTGGGATTACAGGCACAAGCCACTGCTCCCGGCCCCAGAATTTCATATTATTTAATTTGTAAATCTCAAGGCCCAAATCAAATATTATTTTTCTTTTCTAAAATGTTTTTATCTCTATTTTAAAGGTAAGAGAGTTTCCTTGTTCAGATCAGTCTGACCCGTTTTTTGTAATTCAGAATATTATTGGTAGAACATTCAATAATTTTTTGACTTAATTGTAATCCAAGTGACTATCAAGTGCACTCCTCTTATTTAACAAGAAATTGAGACCAAGTGACTTGGTTAGGATGAGACAGAGCAGGGACCATTTTTAGGACCCTCCCGTCCCCAAGCGTGGAAATAAAGGAAAATCTTGAGCTCCTTCAAGGGGAATTCCAGACACCTAGCTAGCCTTGAGAAATAAATGAGCAACCTGATAAGCGAAAAGGTAGCTTAAAACAGTAGCCAAGGAAGTTAGAGCCACAAGATATTTGGTTCCCTATAGAAACTAAAGATGATATCATATGTCCTACAGTTGCTTTTCAGAAACCTGGACCCCCACCAAATGGAAAATGCCATCTGCTGGCACGTAGACCTCAGAGAAAAGGGAACTGAGGACCAAACTCTGACCACTGTTCTTTGTTCTAAATTTCTTCCTGAGGTCCCTGGAGAGGGTCATGCCTACAGGCCAGAATTTAACATTCCTTTCTACTAACCCCGTTTTTAGGCAAAGCTTTACTTCCTTAACCAATTGCAAATCAGAGAATCTTTGAATCCATCTATGGCCTTTAACCCTGGCTTAAAGATATCCCACCTTTTTAGGCCAACCCAGTGTATAACCTTCATGTATCAATTTATAATTTTGTCTGTAACTTCTACTTTCCTGAAATTTACTCCTCCCCTGCCTTTAAAAACCCTTCCTGTAAACCATCAGGGAGGTCAGGTCTTAAGCAGAGCTGCCTGAGTCTCCTTGCTTGGCACCCTGCAAATAAATGCCCTCCTTTCTTTTGCTGCAAAACCTCAGTGTGAATGTTTGACTATGCTGCGCCAGGCAAGCAGGCCTAGGTTTGGTTCGGAAACAAGGGGAATAAGTGGCAGAGCTGGAACCACAGTCTGCTCTCTTGACTCTGAATTCACTGTTTCCTATAAATATTAATGGTTCCTCAATGAACAGCAGTTTTTCTTCAAACCACACACGCCCCTCCTCAGCAATCCCACCCTTGCGATTCTCTTATGTTTCATTCCCCAGTTGGGAAACATGTATTACAATCTTCCATTTCGCAAATCAAAATTTAAAATTCCAAATTTACTGCAGTGGTCTCTGAATCAAAAAATTTAGCTGCTATCTCATGAATTTATCTATTGCAAAGTCAAGAAAAAAGAAATACTAGGCTGGGCAGGGTGGCTCACGGGCTGGGCGCGGTGGCTCACACCTGTAATCCAGCACTTTGGGAGGCTGAGGCGGGTGGATCATGAGGTCAGGAGATAGAGACCATCCTGGCTAACACGGTGAAACCCCGTCTCTACTAAAAATACAAAAAATTAGCTGGGCGTGGTGACGGGCGCCTGTAGTCCCAGCTACTCGGGAGGCTGAGGCAAGAGAATGGCATGAACCCGGGAGGCGGAGCTTATAGTGGAGCAGAGATCGCGCCACTGCACTCCAGCCTGGGGAACAAAGCAAGACTCTGTCCCCCCAAAAAAAAAAAAAAGAAAGAAATACTAAAACTTCTGTTTGTACTAATTTTTTTCTATTTTCAGCTTTTATCTTTAACAAAATTATACAGAATTAGAATCAAATAATTCCATAGGACTTGTTGGGAAAATACCATCTCCCTCTTCATTTCCCCCTTCTAGAGGTCACTACTTCTACTTTTATTTGTGGGTTTTTTAGGATTTATTTTTATATCTCTAAATGACATGCTTATTTTTAAAATCTTTTTAGAATTAGTTATTACCTGTTGAGTTCTTACTATGGAAGACGAGAATTTAGCTCTTTTTTGGACAACTTCCCTTTAGCTAGACTTGCCCCTAGTATCTAATATAGTTATGTCATACTTTTGATTAGACAATATCATTTTACATTAATATGGCTATGTACATGCCCTGGCTGGGCACAGTGACTCATACCTGTAATTCCAGCACTTTGAGATGCTGAGGTAGGAGGATAGCTTGAGCCCAGGAGTTTGAGATCAGCCTGGGCAACATAATGAGATACCTATCTTTACAAAAAAAAAAAAAAAAATCAGTTGAGCATGATGGTGCAAACCTGTAGTACCAGCTACTCAGGAGACTGAGGTGGGAGAATCACTTGAGTTCTAGAGGTCAAGACTGCAGTGAGCTATAATCATGCTACTACACTCCAGCCTGGGTGACAAAATAAGACCCTGTCTCAAAAAATAAAAATAAAAAATATTTTTAAAAGACTGTGTAGATGCTCTTCTTAGCTGAGTCATCTAGTATGCTATGCTTAGTTTTCCTTTTCTATTCAACTTTCTGTTTTTTCTGGAATTCGTAATTGTTTGTTTGCTTTGGTCTACCTAACAAAAATTCAACCTAAACTCTCCATTAGTTGTCTAAATCAGCAATTCTCAAACTTTCTCATCTCAAGAGCCCTTTCCACTCTTAATATGATGGAGAATCCTAAAGAGCTTATATATATATATGTATATATGTACTTTTTATTTTTGCATGAGCAGGATCAGAGGACCAAAGAGCTTTTGATTATATGGGTCATATCCACTATATTTTTCATATTTGAAATTAAAGCTTACAAATAAAAATATCTGTTTATTAATACATTAAAATACCAAACCTATTTTATGTTAACATAAATAACATTTTTCACAAAATATAACTATGTTTTCTAAAACAAAACAAATACAATAAGAATGATATTATTTTACATATTTTCAAATCTCTTTAATGTTTGGCTTCTTGGAAGACAGCTGACTTCTCATGTCTGCTTTTTCATTCAGTCTGTTGTGATACCACGTGCCATGTAGCTTCTGGAAAACTTTTTTGTATGCTTATGAGAGAAGGAGATTGAAAAAGAACAATAATATCTAGTATTATTACATAAATAGCTTTGACCTTTCAAATTATCTAATAAGGTTTCAGGGACCCCTAGGGCCACTGGACCTCACTTTGGGAATTACTGGTCCAAATATATATATACACTTTTTTTTTTTTTTTTTTTTTTTGAGATCGAGTCTTGCTCTGTTGCCCAGGTTGGAGTGCAATGGCACAATCTCAGCTCACTGCAACCTCCGCCTCCTGGGTTCAAGCTATTCTCCTGCCTCAGCCTTCTGAGTAGCTGGGACTACAGGCACGTGCCACCACACCTGGCTAATTTTTGTATTTTAGTAGAGATGGGGTTTCACTATGTTGGCCAGGCAGGTCTCAAACTTCTGACCTCAGGAGATCCACCCACCTCAGCCTCCCAAAGTGCTGGGATTACTGGCATGAGCCAGGGTGCCCAGCTCCAAATATATTTAGATGCATTTGATGTTCTAATCATTTAATCTTTTAAAAAGGACTTCCTTCTAGATCTTTCTGACTGCTCCATTTGGAATACTTTCCCTCTATATCTGGTGCTCAGCAATTATCCCGGTGTCTCCTTTCACCAAAATCCAGAGGATTCTCTTGATTTCTGTTCTATGCTATATACTCTTCCCATATCCTAAGGCTTCCTCTCTCTTGTTCTGGTGGAATTTATCCTGCAGTAGTTTTCTGTGAAATGATGCATGGGGACACATTTTTTCAGACCTTGCATGTCTGAAAATGACTTTATTCTACTCTCATACTTGATTGAGAGTTTGGCTGAATTAATATAATAATTTGGAAATGATTTCCCATTATTATTTTGAATGCATTACTCCATTATCTTTTAGACTCCAATGTTGCCGTTGAGAAGTCAAAAGCCATTGTGATTACTGATCCTGTTACTCTACACTCAGAGAACTTTGAGTATTAAAATAAAAACTGGTTCCTCTACTCAAAACACTTTTGACACCAAATGTGTAGGTTTCCCATACCGAGCAATTCTCCAGTTCTCTCTGGACACCAACTGGGTGTCCTACAATTTAATTCACTTCTGACACTAACTGTCCAGAGTTAATGCAGACCCCACAGATTAAGGGCTCAGTCCCATAAGACTGCCCCCAATTTCAGATGCCAGTTGCAAGTATTGGGTGTTTAGGGCATCCACATCTCTCTCCAACTTTGCTACAAATCTAGGGTTTCCACGACCTTCTCCTCAGGTTTGATAATTTGCTATAATGGCTTTCAAAACTCAGGGAAACACTCTACCTACACTTACTTGTGTATTATAAAGAACACAAATGAATGGCCAGATGAAAAGGTACATAGGGCAAGGTCTGAAAGGGTCCTGCGTGCAGGAGCTCCTTTCCCCATGGAGTTGGGATGTGCCTTCTGGCACAATGATGTATTTCCTAACCTGGAAACTTTTTTAAGTGTTATTTAGGGTTTTTATGGAGGTTCCTTCATGTAGGCATAACTGATAAATTATTGCCATTGGTGAACAGCTCAATCTCCAGCCCCTTTCCCCTCCTTAAATGCCTCAGTCTTTCTGGCAACCAGACCCTATTCTCAGGCTATCCAGGGGACCCAGCCACCAGTCATCTTATTAATATGAAAAAAGACTCTCCTATCACTCTGGAGATTCCAAGGGTCATAGAGGCTCTTATGTCAGGAACCGGGGAATAACACCCAATGTTATAACAAAAGGTTCTCCTCTCACTCAGGAAATTACAAGGGTTTTAGGAGCTTTGTGCCAGGAATAGGGGATGAAGACAAAATGGACATTTCTTTAAAGGATCGTTTTAAAAATTTTTTAGAGTGCTTTGAGTTGCTCTTTTATGTATATTTCTTATTTCATCACAATATCACTAGTATTTTTTCTTTCTTCCCAGCGTTCTAAAATCTCTCAGTGATATGTCTAGGTATAAGTCCACTGTACTTTGCATTTCCTAGGTCTTTTTAATCTGGAAACTCATGTCTTTCCATTCTGGGAAAATTTCTTGAATTTTTCCTTTGATAATAGCTTCACTTAAATTCTTCTTTTTTTCTCTCTTTCTGAAATTACTATTCAGATCCTCTCTCCACCACCACTTTTTTTCTATGTCTTGTTTGTTTTTGCTCTAGTTTTGTACAATTTTCTCAATTTTATTTTTCAATTCTTCTATTGAATTAAAAATTTTTTCTTTTAGTGACATTAAAGTCCTCTGAATGTTCCTGTTAGTTTATTTAGGTTTGGTTTGGTTTTGGCTTTTTTGAGACAGGGTCTCCCTCTGTCACCCAGGATGGAGTGCAGTGGTGCGATCATGGCTTGCTGTAAACTTGAACCCCTGGGCAATCCTCCCACCTTGGCCTCCCAAAGTGCTAGGGATTATAGGCAAGAGCCACTGTGCTAAAGTAGTTTCATGGCTGCAACATTTTCTCTAAGTACCCTGAAGACTTCGATAATATGTGTGTGTGTGTGTGTTTTTTTTTTTCCCCTCCTTTCAGAATCTGTTTCCTCAAGATTGCTTTTATCTATTGGTTGGTTTGTCTCCATCTTTCATAAAAAGCTCTCAGATGTCTGTTGATTCTTGATTGGTTATATAGTGGTGGGGCATGCAAACCCCGACTGAGCATCAGATGGGGGCTTTACTATAGAATGATCTGGCTAGGCTATTTTCAAGGAATCCTTTATGTTGGTATCATTGGGACTTCTTGGGCTAGTCAGATTCTCAAGAGAAGGTTCTTTCATTCCCAGATACTGATTAGTTGTTTAGGTTGTCACTTGAAACACTGAAAGATCAAATATGTTGATAAACACAATGCAAAATGCAAAAGTAAGCAAAGGTCATCTATAGACTTCATAGTGAATTTCAGAATGTAAAGGATAAAGGGAAAAATCCTAAAATCTTTCAGACACGAAACACATATTACATAATAAGGAATGATAATCAGATTGTCATAAGCCTTCTTATCAAAAACATTGAACAAAAAAGACAATGGAGCAGAATTTTCAAAGTACTGAGGGAAAAGTACTTTATATTTAGAAACATATACCAAGCAAAACTGTCATTCAACATTGAAGATGAAAGAGAGTTATTTTCTTAAAAAATAATGATTTAGAAATCTCAGTACTCTGGACTTTCTCTGAAAGAATTATTAAAGTATGTACTCAGATAAGAAAAACAAAACAAAATCAAAAAACAAATCCAAGAGGTAGTGCAAGGCAGGAAGCAAAATGGGGGAAAAAAATTAGTAGAGCTTATTATTACTTTAGGTACTGATTGAGGATTTTGTTCAATGCCAAATGCTTTCTCCTTTGCTCGAAATACGTAAAAATGGATAAGACAATATTTTAAAATAAAAAAATATGGATAGTTGATCTAGAAGTTAATGGAAAGTTTATGTGAAGCAAAAGACAGCCCACATGGCAAACAGGGGCTGAAGCCACATGGTCCTTGGGAAACCAGGACTGTAAATGGGCACTTTGAGCCAGAACTTAATGCCTTTGCAGGAATGGGAGCCACAAACACTTTCACACATGGTAGGAGACTAGAATTAGGCTCATTATGCAAAGCCACAGGTAGGAAAGGAAAAAGGTTGGTCCCTGAGATAGCTTTGTTACCCCTCCCAGGGGTTGCAGTTGCTTGCCAGTGTCTGGGGAGATCCTAGTACAGAATGGCAGATTTTGTACAGATACAGAACCCTGTATCATGTGAGACTGAAGCAGAAGACATAGAATCATACGTACGAAGAGTGGAAAGAAAAAAATTGTCCACCTGGAATTCTACATATAATTAAAGCATGAGGGCAAAATAAAGATATTTTCATATTCTGTACAATGAAAATTACAAAACACTGCACAAAGAAATCAGAGGAGACACAAACAAATGGAAAGAAACATTCCCTGCTCATGGACAAGAAGAATCAATATCATTAAAATGGCCATACTGCCCAAAGCAATTTACAGATTCAATGCTATTCCTGTCAAACTACCAATTACATTCTTCATATAACTAGAAAAAGCTATTTTAAAATTCATATGGAATAAAAAAGAGCACAAATACTCAAGACAATCCTAAGTAAAAGGAACAAAGCTGAGGTGTCACATTACCCAACTTCAAACTACACTACAGGGCTACAGTAACCGAAATAGCATGGTACCAGTACAAAAACAGGCACACAGACCAGTGGAACAGAATAGAGAGCCCAGAATTAAGGTCACACACCTACAACAATCTGTTCTTTGACAAAGCTGACAAAAGCAAAGATTGAGAGAAAGACTCCCTATTCAATAAATGATGCTGGGATAACTGGTGAGCCATATGCAGAAGATTGAAGCTGGACCCTTCCTTACACCATATACAAAAATCAACTCAAGATGGATTAAAGACTTAAATGTAAAACCCGAAACTCAGACAACCTGGGCAATACCACCCTGGACATAGGAATAGGCAAAGATTTCATGACAAAGACACCAAAAGCAATTGCAACAAAAGCAAAATTTGACAAGTGGAATCTAATTAAGCTTAAGAGCTTCATCACAGCAAGACAAACCATCAACAGAGTAAACAACCTACAGAATAGGAGAAAATATTTGCAAACTATGCATCTGACAAAGGTCTAATATCCAGCATCTATAAGAAACTTAAACAAACTTACAAGAAAAAAAAACCCATTAAAAAGTGGACAAAGGACATGAATCGACAGTTTTCAAAAGAAGACATACATGCAGCCAACAAGCATATGAAGAAAAGTTTAACATCACAGATCATTAAAGAAATGCAAATAAAAACCACAATGAGATACCATCTCACACCAGTCAGAATGGCTATCACTAAAAAGTAAAAAAAAGAACAGATGCTGGTGAAGTTGTGGAGAAAAGGGAACACATACACTGTCAGTGGGAGTGTAAATTAGTTCAACCACAGTGGAAATCCATGTGGTGATTCCTCAAAGAGCTAAAAGTAGAACTACCATTCAACCCAGCAATCCCATTAGTGGGTATAGACCTAGAGGAGTATAAATTGTTCAACCATAAAGACACATATGTGGATGTTCATTGCAGCACTATTCACAAGAGCAAAGGTATGGAATCAATCCGAATACCCATCAATGACAGATTGGATAAAGAAAATCTGGTACATGTACATCATGGAATACTATGCAGTCCTAAAAAAGAATGAGATCATGTCTTTTGCAGAAATGTGGATGGAGCTGGAGGCCATTATCCCTAGGAAACTAATGCAGAAACAGAAAACTAAATATTGCATGTTCTCACTTATAAGTGGAAGCTAAATGATGAGAACTTATGAACACAAAGAAGAAAAACACTGGGGTCTACTTGAGGATGGAGGGTAGGAAGAGGGAGAGGAGCAGAAAAGATAACTATTGGGTACTGGACTTCATACCTGGGTGATTAAATAATCTGTACAAAAAATTCCCATGACATGGGTTTATCTATGTCACAAACCTTCACATGTACCTCTGAACCTAATATAAAAGTTAAAAAAGAAATATTTTCTACAAAGACTAAATAAGTTTACACCATACTAGTTGGGTAGGCAAAACACTGTAATAAATAACTTTTAATTTTCTAAATTAAGTTCCTAAAAAAGAATGAGAACATGATCCTGTTGACTGATTTAGACTGAACTTAGCTGGTGCATTTCAGCTTGACTCCATAGGTCTCCTATCCTTCTCCTGGCCAAGCAGGCTAACTCAAGTATGTTTCTCTTTGACAGAGGCAGAGGTTCAAGAAAGCAAACAAAATTACAGAAGAGCATTTAAGGTTTGCAGCCAACATACTATGACTTCTGCTTTGCTCCATTAGCCAAAGCAAGTCACAAAGCCAAATCCAAAATCAAGGAGTGTGAGAAACTGCAAAGCCACATGGCAAAGGGTATGGATACAGGCAAGGGTGAAGAATTGTACTGCCTCTGTCTCCTCAGCATCTTATATACCCCTGATGTCAGTTGGAGCCTCCATGGTTTGTGTGATCTGAGTAAAATGGCTTTGAACTTTCAGTTACAAAACTTGTAGAAGTACAAATCCCTTCTTAGAAGACAGCAAATTCCTGGACTGTATATGTTTTCCTGTTCCTTTTTGCCTTTGGCCTTCTGCTTGTATAACTCATCCAAGATGGTGAAACTCGGCTCTTTTCACTTCGCAAACATAGTCCACTTACACAAAGCTCATGTGTGTAAGGAGAATTTATTAAAGCACCGGTTGTGGGTCATATTATAGACAAAATGAATCACAATGTTTGTTTCTCATTTAGACTTTTTTTTACTTTTCAGGTTAGGAATCACTGACAGAATTTCAAAACTTATTATAAATTACAGTAATCAAATAGTTTGGTACTGGCATAAAGATAGAAGTAAAGCTGAATGGAATAAAATTGAGAGTTTACAAATAAATTCATACATCTATGGTCAATTGATTTCTAACAAGTGTGCCAAGACCTTCAATAGGGAAATAATAATATTTTTTTTGTTGTTGTTTGCTTTTTTTAACAAATGCTACTGGGAACAACTAGATAGCTACATACAAAAGAATAAAGTTGGACCCCTACTTCATGCTGTACACAAAAATTAATTCAAAATGGATGAAAGACGTAAATGTAAGAAGTAAAACTATAAAACGCTTAGAAGAAAGCATAGATGTAAAAGTAGAAACAACCCAAATGTCCATCAACTGATGAATAGATAAACGAAATGTGTTATATACATCCAATAGAATATTATTTGGCCATAAAAAGGAATGACATACTGATACATGCTACAACATGGATAAATATTGGAAAGGAAACATTTTGCTGAGTGAAAGAAGCCAGTCACAAAAGACCAAGTATTATATAATCGCATTTATTTGCCCAGAGTAGGCAAATTCATAGAGACAGAAAGTAGTTTAGTGATTGCCAAGGGCTCGGTACTGGGGAGAATGGAGATCAGCTTTGTAATAGGTATGGAGATTTTTTTGAGGGGTGATGACAGTGTTCTGGAATTATACAGTGGTGATGGTTGCCCAATATTGTGAATATATCAAAAGCCACTATTTGTACGCTTTCAGATGGTTAAAAAGGTGAATTTTACCTTACTAAAAAAATGAGTTTAGGAGGTTGATGTAACCTTGGTGAAACCAAGGACCATTTGGCATAATCATGGTTTTGTTTTTGTTTTTGTTTTTTGAGACAGAGTCTTGCTCTGTCACCCAGGCTGGAGTGCAGTAGCATGATCTTGGCTCACTGCCACCTCTGCCTCCCAGGTTCAAGAAATTCTCATGCCTCAGCCACCTGAGTAGCTGGGATTGTAGGCGCACGCCACCATGCCCAGCTATTTTTTGTATTTTCAGTAGAGACAAGGTTTCGCTATGTTACCCAGGCTGGTCTCAAACTCCTGGCCTCAAGTGATCTGCCCACCTTGGCCTCCCAAAGTGCTGAAATTACAGGAGTGAGCCACTGCACCCAGGCAATCATGATATTTTAAAAAATTAATTTAATAAATGTTTAGTGATTATCTTCAATGTGCTAGGTAGTGAACAGAATACATGCTAATAAGATCAAACCATAACAGTTGCACCCCAAAATCTTGAGTTTAGAGGAAGAAATGGACTATTACATAATTAAGTTGTATGTGGTAAATGTAACAGAACTGAGTAAAACTTGATCTAAAAGCACAGAAGAAAGTGAGAACAAGTTTGGGGAGGCGGGAGCTGAGAACGCCCTTCTAGAGGGGATATTTGAATTGATTTTTAAGGAGAACAGTTTGCTGATTGAGTGGAGGAGAAGCTGGAGAGTAGGTCAACAGTATAAAGAACACGTGCAAAGTCAGGAGATGAAAGAACAAGCCTTATTCCAAGAGTGAATCATCATGCATACCTTGAGGACTTGTAGAACCAAGCTCTACCCAGTCCACAGCAACCCAGACACAAATCTAAGACCTCCAAACAGACTCCCAGCAGGGGGAAAGGATTTTAAGTCTTGTCAGCTCTTACAAAGCTAAACTAAGCCATCCTAGTGACAGACTACATGCAATGTATTGCCCCCTAGAGTTGGTTACGATGTCAACAACAATCAAATTGGAAATGAAGCTTCAATTCACTAGATGGCAGTAGCTACAAAGCAGATATTTGTGTTACTTTATCTTTTCAGTATTCTAGCTTTAGATGTTGACCACATCTTAGGGCTCAAACCCACAGGAGTTGGGAGCCAAGCCTGAAGGGGTCTTGGTCTATTCCTCAGCCAGCATGCATAGGTTACAGCTGATCACCTTTACAGGTGCTATATCCATCATCATACTTCTTCCTATTAGTCCTTTCACCAAGAACCTGCAATGCTAATTCCTGTTTTTGAGTGCAGGGGAACCTCATTTTCAGAGTATTTTCTACTGGAGTACCCATAATTATAAGTTGGGATGCAAAGGTCATCCCAACACGAAATATTCACTAACAGAACCTTATAAAGCTAGTCCCCACTCACACCTCCCTCCAGCTTAACACTGGCATCTACTCCCACCCAATACTATTGTCAGGTGTTTTTACTGTGATTACTATGCTGACAAATTGCAAGGTGAAACTGCCAATCTCACAAACGTGAAGGATTTCACTAAGATAATGAAAGCAATGGAGGAGGACTGATGGAATAATTATTAGAATGCCTCCAAGAAATGAAGGTCTGGCAGAGTTTGTCTGATTACAATTTAAGACGAGAAAATTAACAAAGATGGTGACACAATAGTCTTCAAAAGGGGATAATTAGAAATTCAAAGGGTTAGGAGAGGTCCTGGAGAAAAGCGAAGTCCTTGATTATTTTGCAAAATTTACCTTCTTTAAAATCTTGCTGTGAAGGTCAATTGAGAAATGATGGATGCCATATTTTGCTATCTTACAATTTTTTTTTTAGAAGAAAAGCACACCAAAATGAGTCTCTATTCAACTTCCTGTCCTAAGAATTCGTCTACAGTTGCAATTATAATCAAAAGTGGTTAAATACAAAAGAAAACAAATGTAGTATTATAATTTTTAGTTCTTTAAAAGCTAAAGCTTCAATCCACACTCTCCCTTACCTCCATTATTTGCTGTTAAATGTTGCTTCCCATTTAAGTGGATTCATGTTAAGTGGACTTTTCCCAGGAGTAAGTATCCTTAAATAGGCTTTTTCTAAGGAACTCCTTAATTCTACCTTATAAGAGCTTACAGAGCCCACTAGACATAAAAGCGTCGTAGAGGTGCTACTATGTGTTTGGTTAGTGGAGATTACAAACCCGATTCCAGACTCACTCATCCAGCTTCTTCCTCCAAGAGGAATGAGGTTTTCCTATGATGGCTACATCTGCTTGCTTCAAACTTAAATCATAGAAATGCTGGGCTGGCTCATAAAAGCTGCCCTTTGGATGTTGTGAGAAATTCAGCTGCAGAGATAACTGTTCTTCCTTCCCTTAATGTAGTAGTCATATTTCTGAAAAACAGTACATGCAAATAAAGTATTTATAAAGTGAGTCTAATTCTAATCATTTCTGGAAGAAGTTCCATGTTTAAAAAGCAAGACTTCTTTTTTATGGGAGGGAGTTGTTAAAGCAAAGAATCCCTCTGTTTTTGAAGGGGATTATGAAAATCCTTTTCTTTTCATCCTTAAGTTATAGATGTTTAATACATTTATTTTTAAAATCGGATTCTCTCCTACCAGCATATGCCTTCATTGTCCCAAGTGAGGATATCTTGAATTAAAAGTATTAATCTATAACATGTACCCTAACAGGCATTGGTTGGTATTCATGATAAATACTTACAGGTATTATGTGATACTGCAGACGGTGGGGAAAGCCCCATTGTCTAAGGCCTACACTCCTTTCTGAATCTTTGGAGATAGAAAATTAGAGATGAACATGGAGATCCCACATTCATTTATTTCCATTATTCAAGCACTAACTTACTCGTTCAACAAACATTTACTAAATGTCTCATTTGTGTTCTATACAGTGTTGTAGGCACGCGAGATTGTCAGTGAACAAAACAGATACAGATCCCTGCCCTTGTGTAGCTAACATTCTAGTGGGGGTGGGGGAGTACATAGCAAACCTAGTATGTTGTATAGGATGTTAAAAGAGAATAAGTACTATGGAAACAAAAACTAAAAATAAAGCATAGCATGGGGACTGGGATTTCTTTGTGAATTATAATTTAAATAGGGTTATTGGTATAGATGTATGGAGAAGGTGACAGTTGAGCAGAGACTTAAAGGAGATGAGGGAGCTAGGTATTTTCACATCTGGGGATGAGCACTCCAGCAGGGGGAGTGACCAGGGCCAAAACCCTGAGAAGAGAGGATCCTGGTTTGTCCCAGGAACATCAGGAAGACTAACGTGGTTGGAGTGGAGTAAGTGTGGGTAAGAGAGACCAAAAGCAAGGTCAGAGATGTAATGGGAGTGAAGCAGATAGAACAGGGCTTTGGAGGTCATTAAGGTCACTGCGAAGACTGAGAGAAATAGAGAACCGTGGGACGGTTTTGAGCAGTGCAGTGACATGACATGACTTTATTAAAAGATCACTGGACTGCTATGTTGAGAATAGATTACAGGGGGCAAGGGTGGAAGCAGGGGGATCAGTTAGGAGGCCATTTGTGGTAACTGAGGGGGGAACTGATGGTCATGTAAACCCAGGAGGAGGCAAAGAAAGCAGTAAGATGTGATTGGCGGTGAAGGAAGAATTAACATTTATCCTGTACAGTGGTATGATCAAGTGGCTGCTCACTGCAGCCTTGAACTTCTGGGTTCAAGTGATCCTCCTGTCTCAGTCTCTTGGTAGCTAGGACTACAGGCATGCACCACCATGCCTGGTTCACTCTCCTTCTTGATGAGAGAAACTGCAAATTTACACAACTATAGGGCATGGAAGAATTTGTTGCCATCTTTGCAGTATACCACAGGAGGGAAGACAGTGATTATGGATGCAGATGCTAATAGGTGGGTCAATACAGTTGTAGTATTATGGAAACATTCTCTTCTCAGCACTTTGATCTTCTCAAAAGTAGGGTCTCAAGTTCAAAGTCCACACAAGGCTGATGTTGATTTACTCATTTACAATAAGAGACAACACTGCCAAGATAACTGGGGCCTTATGGCAGTTTCCTAGAGTCTTTAGAAAAATGCTTCCTGGAAGCCACCTTATCATGAAGTCTGGGATTCCTGCAAATGAGGCTAATTGGATAAATGATGGTTGATGTCATGAATCTTGACAGCAAGATGCACTCATCCTTGAAAAGGACAGGCTTTTCAAGCAGATTGAAATACCTATCTGCTAGGCACTCCCTGTCCTGGATAATGCTACATGCGTGCTACTGGGCTCTGTCTTAGTAGACAGAAAGAGAGAGAAAGAGAGAGAGAGAGAGCTCATGCTCTGGTGTCTCTTCATCTTTTGCAAGGGTACCAGCTCTATCAGATTAGAGCCACATTCTTATGACCTTATTCACAGTCCTTATTTCTACATACATCCTTATCTCTACATTGGGAGGTTATGGCTTTGTATTAGTCAGCATTCTCCAGAGAAACAAAAGATAGATAGATAGATAGATAGATAGATAGATAGATAGATAGAGAATTTATTGTGAGAAATTGGCTCACATTATATGGAGGCTGAGAAGTTCCACATTCTGCCATCTGCAGGCTGGAGAACCAGGAAAAACTGTGGTGTAATTCTAGTCCAAACCCAAAGGCCTGAGAACCAGGGGAGCCAGGGCTGTAAATTCTAGTCCAAGAGCAGAAGAATATTGAGGTCCCAGCTCAAACAGGCAGGTGGGAAGGAAAAGGGAGGAATTTCTCTTTCCTCTTCCTTTCTGTTCTATTCAGACTCCCAACAGATTAAATGATGTCCCCCGCCTCCTGACATGGAGGAAGGTGGTCCACTGAATCCACAATTCAAACACTGATTTCATCCAGGAAGCTTCATTCACATTTCCTCTTAAACTTCTTAAATTGGCTGGGCGCCATGGCTCACGCCTGTAATCACAGCACTTTGGGAGGCCGAGGCGGGCAGATCACAAGGTCAGGAGATCGAGGCCATCCTGGCTAACATGGTGAAACCCTGTCTCTACTAAAAATACAAAAAATTAGCCGGGCGTGGTGGCGGGCACCTGTAGTCCCAGCTACTCAGGAGGCTGAGGCATGAGAATGGCGTGAACCTGGAAGGCGGAGCTTGCAGTGAGCCGAGATCATGCCACTACACTCCAGCCTGGACAACAGAGGGAGACTCTGTCTCAAAAAAAAAAAAGTTCTTAAATTAAAGCTTCTCTTGTATGCCAATATGGCTTATTGGGGCCCAGAAGTCACACTATGTCTTCTCCACCCTTTCCTGCCAAGCTTGTTAGCTTCCCAGGGAGTGTGTCTGTCTCTTTAAGGGTGGAGGGTAGGTGAATATGGATGCCAGGAGGTGGGGAGGTAGAATGAGAGGTAGGGGCATTTCCCTTGACGACTACGTGGTGCTTCTGTGAGTCTTCAGAGACTGGCCTCACATTTCTGGTAGCCTCTCAGCTGCAGACAAATAGCTCCTCTGTTGGCCATGTGAGTCTCTCCCCTAGAGCCCTGTGAGTGTAGGTCCCTCCAGCTTCCATCTGTCTCCAGGTGGATCTTGTGGGCCAAGTCTAATTAAATTGCCTCTCCCCTTTGCCTCCCACGTGGTCCATAGAAACACTCCCCATGCTTTGGCTTGACAAACCCCTCCATGCTCCACAGAGTCTGCAGACTCCAAGGGACTTAGGCCAACTTCCTCAGGAGTGCCCCTTGATATCCTCTCACTAGGTGTGATGTAGGGGCTTGTAAACCTACATGCTTATCTCTGATGGATATGAGGGCAGAAGTAGGGAGGAATCATAATACAACAACAGTTCTCTCCAAAGAAATCCTCTTTCTCTTTTCCAGTTTGTGGGCCCTTAACATCAACAATAAACGGGAAAGTGGCCAAGAGTCTTGGAATCAGTTTTATGTAAGTCCTAGATATGTTCTAAACATGTTCTGAACATTTCCTATGCTAGTCTAGCACTTCACCTTAAATGTGACCCACAGTATCCTGGGTGCTCATTTTACCATCCTGTTACAGGTTCCTATAGAGGGATCCAGGAGCTTAGCTGGTCCATCGTTCTGCCAAGACAATATATAGGAATACTTTATAATTAGCATTAAGAAAAATAAGATTAATTGCAATCAAAGTATATCATTGAGTTAGTTTTCAGTCTTATCTTGTGTCTAGTTTGATTCTTTCAGACCCTGAAACAACAACGACTTGGATGCACATAATTTATTTAGGAAGTGATCCCAGGAAGACCAGTAGAGGACAGAGGAGACTGAGGCAGGGAAAGGAGGAAAGTTCACGTAGAGTATGCTATTGAATGGTTATTGCATGGACAGCTAGGGCTGCACCGCACTGGGGCCCTCTAAGAGACTGCGTGGAAGATGCTGTACAATCTTCTAACCAGAGGAAGGCGAGGCTGCTTCCCACGTAATTTGTGGCGAATTTGCCCCCAGTGGTGTTAATTGCAGCCCCCTACTCCAAGTTCCCTTCATGCAGGAGGCAGAAAAGAAGAGAGACACTAGGCACGTTAGGGGTGGGAAGCCATCTCCAGTGCTGTGGAGCTTAGGTGGGCTGGGATAGGTGGGATATTGGTCAGGGCAGAAACAACAGCTGATACCGTTGCACACAAGCCAGAAGAAAAGTGATGAAAAAAGACTGCTTGGGTGTTTCTTTCTTTGAATGTGTAGATTTTCCTATCTCAGACCTCTTTCTTCCGCATTTGCAGTCTCTCCCTGTAGTTTTATGAAATCTCAGTGACCAGAAGTTTCTCTTGGTCTGATGTTATGATCAATACATGATTTATTTATTATAGTAAAACCAATTTCCCTCCTGTTTAGTATGAAAGTATTTGACAGGAAACTAAAAGTTTTAGAGGAGGAGAAGGGAGCCAAGGCTAGCATAACTTTGAGACATCTGCTATATGACATGACCTGACTGAGGAGAGTGAGACCCAGCTTTGGCTCAGTGCCTCTCAGTGGCATTTGAGATTGGCTTCTGTTGGGGTTCTTTTTTTTCTGATTCCAGTAGCCTTCATCCTGGATTCTTCAATGAGTAACACTCCCAGAGGTGCTCTAGTGTCTGGCGTTTGTTGACCCTTAAGAGGCCCTTCAAAAAGGACACTATTCTTCTCCCATGGCCACCCCAGAGGAGTCCAGGTGGATTCTCAAGCACTTGGGAGTCACAGTTATCTCAAACAACCACAGTCACAGGTAATCTGAAGAAAAGGAATGCCTCAAGAGAACCACATTTTCTTTTCCTCTTATTGCAACCCATTAGGGACCAGTTCTCTGGGGCTGAGTGGGCTGAGTGCAGCATTGGCCATTGCTCCTGAGAATGGGGGATGTCTGTACCTGACCTAGGACTGAGCTGGCAAGTGTGTGTGGTAAGGTAGGAGAGTGGCATAGGAAGATCTCAGCCTGGCCCACAGCTGAAGGCTAAGCAGTGAACAAAAGCAAAATGGAAAAGGGAAGGGTAGCCAGTAAAACTCTACCTGCCCTCCTGCCCTTGATGTATCAAGACAAAGCACTTGATTAGTGCAGGTCCCAGCTGGGAGATATGATGCTTGGCAGGCTACCTAACCTATCTGTGCATTGATTTCCTAATCTGTAATGTGGTGACCATGCCACCCTCCAGGGGTTGCTGTACGTATTCGGTGATACTAAAGGTATGAAAGAGCTTTAGCATGACACACAGGCTGTAAGGGTATTTTCTTTTACTATTTGTAATGAATCAGGTAAAAGGTATAAGGGATTCCTCCTTTTGTTGATACATGAGTCATTCATATAATATGCATGAGCAAGAGAGATGTAATGGGAAGTTGACTGTCAAGGCAGGAAGACAGATCCGCCAGAGGGATGCAGTTTGTTTGTAAAGACAGATAACAGAAATCAGAAGTTATATTTAGTAAAACCATAAGCCTAGGGGAGAGCAGCATGTTGTCTATCAATATTCTGAGGCATAAAAGCACAGAGCATTCTTGAGGAGGATTGAGTGTTGAGCTGCACAGATGATGTGGCCATAGCCAATCCTGGATAGACTGAAATCCAGGTCTTTACTCTGTAACTTAATCATGACAGATCAGTTCATCAGGCCTTCAACGAAAAGCTTCACTGTTAGAATATAGGTGGAATGCAAAGGATGTGTTGGACTTTGTTTCTGCACTTAAGGATCTTTGGGAAAACAGAAGTGTGAAACAACTGGGAGTTATTTGCAATCTAAAGCACAGACTGACCAGGCGCGTTGGCTCACACCTGTAATCCCAGCACTTTGGAAGGCCGAGGCGGGCAGATTACCTGAGGTCAGGAGTTTGCGACCAGCCTGGCCAACATGGCAAAACCTCATCTCTACTAAAAGTACAAAAATTAGCTGGGCGTGATGGCGTGCTCTTGTAATCCCAGCTACTCAGGAGACTGAGGCATGAGAATCATTTGAACCCGGGAGGCAGAGGTTGTAGTGAGCCAAGATCATGCCACTGGACTCCAGCCTGGGGGATAGAGTGAGACTCTGTCTCAAAAATAAAATACAACAAAATAAATAAACAAAAAATAAAGCACAGACTGCCAATTCAACTGCTTACCAGGACCCAGCAGGTGATATAGCTAAGCAAGCATGCCAGTTATAAGAAAAACAACAGCATAGGTGCCGTGTAAATGACATTTGACCTTAACATCAACTCTGCTTCCAAATTGTCCAGTGAAAATGCAGGCCTAGGCTTGTCAGACCTTTTGTTTTATCCAAAGTCATAAATCCAAATTTTTACACAAATTTTGTCAATTTTTGTAAGCTCTCAAGTAACTTTAGGAAATTGCACAACATTATCAGGTTAAACAAAGAGGTCTTCAGCTCTCTGTGATCTCTGCAAACACATGGTTGTGAGTAGAAAGCTTGGGGAGCTCAGAGAGAAAGGAAGAGAGGGTGGGGGTGAGCGTAGCGTCCAGAGCCTGAAGGATGGATTCTGTGAGCTAGCAGGAGGGCAGGTCCCCAGCTCCCTCTGGGAGGAAAGAGTCCATAGGCTCATCTTCCCTGTATGCAGTTGCTGCCAAGGACTGGCCCTGGCTTGGTCTGCTTCTCCTTCTGAGCAAGTGCTTCCTTTAGAGAAATGGTGGGACATGGGGAGGATAGTCTTAATTTGTTTTTTATAAAACAATATTTAGTTGTAAAAGGTGAGATTTTCTAACTTTTAGAAAGTATAAAATACTTTTTTCACTTCACTCCCATCCATTTCTAAGAAGTAATCACTGATAACATTTATTTTTCCATATCATTCCTGAAATTTCCTAAGCACAAAAGACCATATACATGATTATTTTTTCCCCCAGGAGACGGAAGAAAGATGTGATTGGCTGCTGAGTGGGGAGCAGAGGCCCCACTCTGTACATTTGTGTCTGCAGTGTCTCCTGCTTGGAAGGTCCTTCCCTTTCTTCTCGTCTACTTTACTGCCTTGAAAGACACACAGTGTGGTGGTGAAGAACACATGCCCCCAAGTCAGACTTTCTGGCTCCACATCCTGCCTCTACCAGTTACTAGCTCTGACCTGTGCTGAGTTTCTCAACCTTTTCATGCCATGATTTTCTCATCTGTGTAAAAGAGGGATTGGAAGCAGACTCTATCTCGAAGGGCTGTGGAGAGGAGTGAATGTGTAAAGTATATAAAGGGCTTGCACAGGATTTGGCACAGAGCATGTGGTATGTAAGTGTTTACTATTATTATTGTTCTCAAAGGCCCAGCACTTGTTTCCTTCCTAGCAGGAAACCATTTTCAATTATCCCTAATCTTTGCTCCTCTCTCCTGCTCCCATTTACCTCTTTTAATGCTCATTATGCCATCTAAATTGGCACCTAATTATATTGCCTCACATTATCTCACCACCTATCATACATGCAAGCATAATGCTGACTTTCTGAGGGCAGGCACCATGCCTTTCACTCCTTTGTGCCTTCACAGAGGCATTGTGTGGGCAGATTTGGGTCAGGACTGCAGGTGTGAGGGGCTCCATGTCTGTGTTCGTCTCTGCCCCTTATTGCAGAGGTGAGTGAGATGCAGCAGGAAGCCAGGGGCCCAGCAGTTTCTCCCCTCCAGCACCTTGGATAAGGGAGAGATGGAGTGCCTCCCTTGCTTTTAGCTGCTCTTTATATTCCCCAGAAGTTGCTCTGCCAAAATTTAGAGCCAACCATTTTAGAAACTCTCGGCAAGCACCAGGGCCCTAAGGGCAGCAATGCTCTGCACTTCCCCTGCTCCCCGGGGAGCCTCTGAGCTCATCTCAGTAAAACTTTAATGCCTGGAAGTCAATTAGAGTAAATTCTCCAGTAATCAAAAGAGGCAATGCTTTTATTGGAAAGGTGCAAACTGGAAGACAAAGATGACAGCTGCGTGGGTCTCTGGAAAGCTAATGGCTTGGACTGGGAACATTATTTCAACAGAGTCACCCTGTATCTACCAGGCACCAAGGCAAAATAAGAGGGGGTGGGGTGGACAGGGGGAACAGATTGTAGGGGGCCTTAATGATTATTTTCATAATGTACTGCAAAGTTCCCAGAGCATGTTCACACATTTGCTTTCCTAAAATTCCCCACTAGTTCCACAATGTGGAATTACTCACTAATTCCCATTTTATAGAGGAAAAACTGAAGTTCAGAGAAGTTAAGTATGGAACTGGAGTTGGAACCCTAGCCTGTCCACTTCCTTTCAGAAAGCAGACGTTGCTGGACTGAGGCATGTGGATGAGGAAGAGGAATCCCTGCTCTTTCTAAGCACATTCTTCAAAAGCACCATCTTTTTGTTGCCTGTTGAAGGAATTCTGAAAAGCAGTTAGAGGAAGTCATGTGAAATTTATGACTTGAACATCGGTGGACAGATGCACAGGTTGTATCTAGCTGTTTCAATTACTACTGTTGCATAACAGCTCACTCCGAAACTTAGTGTCTTTGAACAACCGTTTTAGTATACTCACAGATCTGTGGGTTAGGGATTCAGTCAGGGCAGCGGGTCTCTGCTCCATGATGTCTGGGGCCTCAGTTAAAAAAACTTTTAGGCAGGGGCTGGAATCTTCTAATGGCCCAACTGGCTGGAAGTCCAAGATTGCTCATTGCATGGCTGGAGTTAATGCTGGCCGCTGGCTGGATGCTCAACTAGGGCTGTTGACCAGAGCGCTACATGTGATCTCCCCAGCATGGCGGTCTCAGGATGTCTGGAGTTCTTATATGGAGGCTGACTTTCCCCCAGAGTGAGCATCACAGGAGAACCAGACAGACTTTTGTTGACTTTTCATCACTTTCACCTTACTCTAATGGTTGCAGCAGTCACAAGCCTGCCCAGACTCAGGAGAAGGGACATAGATACCCACCTCTCAATGGTGCCAAAGAATATGCAGCCATTGTTTTAAAAACCACATACTGTCGTTTTCCTTTATGTCCTTATTCTTTCATTCTCCTATGACCCCATCAGTCCTAACTTTAGGAGTTGTAGTAGGAGTCAGCAAGTGCTGAAATCCCGTCTCGGCTTTGCCACTCATTAGCTATGTGACCTTGGACAAGCCACTTACCCCATTCACATTCCTATTTCCTCATATATAAAATCAGAGTTGTAATAAAAATAAACTTTTAGATATCTCCTGTCACTTATAAAATATCTTTAAAGTCTAGCAGTCTTATAAAACTCTGAACAGAGTTGTTACGAGGGGTGGGAATATTCCCAAGCTGCTGGCAGAACTCTTTTGTTGGGCAGAATCCTGATGACAAGACGAATAAATGAGGCAATGGCTTTCAGAAACAATGGCAGGGAGTTGGAGTAAGGGCTGGACAGGGGAAAGATGTGTGGGAGGACTACCTAAGACAGAAAGAGACTGCAAAGTGTGTGGAAGGCAGGCATGAGCTGCAGACAGGGAAAGAACTGTAACAAGGAGGGATGGGGGAGCCCAGAGACTTGTGATGGAGACCACAGGGTCTGTACTGCCCAGAAGGTGAATGATGGAATTGCCTAGGCTCAGAGAATGAGAGATAGGTGATAAATAAGGAAGGAAGAGTATTTCTCTTTCAGAGCCCTGTGTGGCTCAGCCCGGGGCTAGAGAGGCATGCAAGGAGACTGGCTGGAAGGATGTTAAGGGCAGGCATCAAGGCTGTGGACTCAGAGGAAGTCACAGGCAGGCAGGGCGAGCTTTATGGGTGTGTAACCAGTGCAGTCACACAGGGCCCTGTACTCAGAAGGCCCAGTGCTTTAATGCTCTGTTGTCACCATTCTGAAATTCTTAATTATTTATGGACAAGGAGCCTCAAATTCCCATTTGCACTGGACAAGGAGCCTCAAATTCCCATTTGCACTGGGTGCCACAAATTATGTAGCTAGTCCTGGAGGCAGGACGGTATGACTATTTCCTTCATGCTTGATTCTGAGACTTAACTAGACTTTGTGCTCAAATCCTTCCCAGGATGGCACAGTTGAGTTATGTGCCAGCTCTGCAAATGTGGGCTGGAGGCAGAAACAGGGCAGCAAAATATTCTGCCACTGGAGAAGTCAGACAGGTTTGGGATGTGGTCCTTTATTAGGAAAACTTCTCCTCAAGGTTGGGCCCGGAGGAACAGGGCACCTTGGCTCCCTGAGAGAGCAGCCTTGGGCTCTGTGGCTTCACAGAGCCTGCTCTTTGCATTTTTGAGGTAAGATTCAGCAAATTTGATCAACTAGGCTTCACTGAAGTGCCAGTGTCCAGAACGAGTGTGAGGTCGCCTCAGGGATGAAGTTAGAACCCTTCAGGTCACATGGGCAAATGGTGTCTCCTTTGTGTGATGCCTGCTCTTAGCAGAAAACTCTTGGATCTCAGAGTGTCTTGGGGAGATTACTACTTTCCTCAATACTTGATCCACATTCCTTGAGGATTCCCTAAGAAGGTTCAAGCACTGAGAGAGAGAGAGCGAGCCATGTCCCTATGGAAGAAGCTGTAAGTTAGAAATATGGGCCCCAGACATGCCTGTGCCATTAGCCAGCCTTGCAAGGTGAGTGGCTCCTGTAAAGGACAGGACAGGTGTGTGTGTGTGTGTGTGTGTGTGTGTGTGTGTGTGTGTGTGAGAGAGAGAGAGAGAGAGAGAGAGACAGAGAGAGGGACTGGGAAGGAGAGAAAGGGAGAGAGAAAAAAGAGGAGGGAAGCGGGGAGAAAGGAGAGATGAAAAGAGGACAGGACAGGAAAGAGGAGGAATGGATGAATGCCTGTGATGTTAATTTTCCCATCCTCCCTTCCAAAGATATTCAGCTTCTGTCTTTTACTGAGTATTAGTCACTATGTACTGTGTTTAGGGTGGTTTCACATTAAACACTTGTGTGTGTGTGGTAGGCAGAGGCTTGTGTTTTTCAATGGGATGTGTCTCTACTGGCCTTGTTGTAGTTGTCCAGATGCGGAAAGAAAGGGGTAGGGGTACAAAAATGCAGGGTACTGAATTCCACCTTGACCTGTCAAGGGGAAAGTGGTTTCACAGCTGGAAAATGATATATGGCTCTATAAATCCTTGCTCCAAGAGACTCAGTACAAACCTCAAACACAAGGCTGTGCTCTGCATGGCCAGGCTGCAAAAATCACAGAGTTAATTGCAAGACTTCCACTCTGGTTTTATCAGTATCGTATGGATCTGCCCAGTGTTTCAATGCCTCCTTGTCCCTTGTTTGCTCCTTTCCAACATGCTTGATCTCTGGCTCATTCCCCAACTGTACTCCCACTCAATACTACACCACCACCACTACCACACACACACACACACACACACACACACACACACACACACACACACACACAGAGAGAGAGAGAGAGAGAGAGAGAGAGAGAGAGAGAGAGAGAGAGAGAGAAGGAGGGAGGGAGAGATACTTGCATTTTCAACCTGGTTAGCAGCCTGGATTGATTTCTTTTTACATCTTCAGTTTCGGGTTCCCCCTTCTTTCTTGTGGTCACCTCACTGCATCACCATTCATAAAGCCTGGTGGGCCACTCAGTATGTAAGGCAGAAGCAGGGTCTGTCCAGCTCAGCTCACCCTTTAATGGGGAACACCCAGCTCCACTGAAGTCTCCATTCCATGTGTCTGGAATCATTCCCTTTGACCCATTTGTATCTCTCTGAATCTGATCATTCCACCCCTGTTCCTGCCTATTCTTCAGTTCCTCTTTATTAGACTGGCCTCCCTGACACTCCTGCTGGCTTTGTCTGCACTTCCTTCTGGCAGCTGTGTGGATGGTGTGGTGACTGTCCGTTGAAATGGCCCCTAGTGATATTCAGCTCCTAGTATTCATGCCCCTGTGTAGTCTCCTCCCACAATAAAGGCAGCTGATCTGTATTACCAACAGTATATTGTGGAAATCAAAGAGTGTGACTTCCAAGGCTAGACATTGTGGCTTTTGCCTTACTTTCTTACATCACTTGTATAGGACACTCAAAACAGACTGTGGAAAGGTCCAGGTAGGGAGAAATGGCAGCTTCCCACCAATGGCCAGTACAACCTCACCTCATGAGTGAGCCACCTGCAAAGCAGACGCTTTATCCCCAACTGAGACCAACTAGCCAACATCTTGACTGCAACCTCAGGAGAGATCATGAGCCAGAGGCACCCAGCTAAGCCATTCTGGAATTCATGACCCATAGAAACTGTGAGATGGTAAATGCTTATGGCTATTTTAAGTCACTAAGTTTTGAGGTCGTTTCGTACACAGCAGTAGATGACTAATACTTTAAATGGCATGTCTCCTCTAGTTTTCACCATTCCAGCAAATGGCAAATCCATTTATGCTGTTGTTCAGTCCAAAATCTAAGACTCAGCCTTGATTATACTCTTCCCCTCACAATCCACATCAGCAAATTATGTGAGACAGCTTTTCCTTGAAATAGTATCACGAATCTGTCTGCCTTTCTCACTGCCATAGCTCACACCCAAGCCATGGTCACCTCCAGCCTTCACTCCTGCAACAGTGTCCCCACTGATCTTTTCATTTTTACATTTGTCCCTAACAGTTGATTCTTAAGACAGCCAGCCAGAAAGACATTTTTTAAAAAATTGGAATATGTCATCCTCTGTTCAAGCCCTCCTGTGGCTTTCATTGTATCACAAAACTGAAATAGTATGCTGCAGCCTAGTGACCGTACCTAATCCAGCCCCTGCTTACATCTCTGCCTCATCTCCTACCATGCTTGCTCACTCACTCAACTCCAGTCACATTGGCCTCCTCGCTGCCCTTGAATATGTTTCTGAGTCAAGGTCTTTGCATTTGCTCTTATTTTCTTGGAATGTTCCTTCCCCCAGACTTCTGCGTGCCTTGTTCTCACACTTCATTGAAAGCTCAACAAGAATTTCAGCCAGGTGCAGTGGCTCACACCTGTAATCCCAGCACACTTGGAAAGCTGAGGTGGGCGGATCACCTGAGGTCAGGAGCTGGAGACCAGCCTAGCCAACATGGTGAAACCCTGTCTCTACTAAAAATACAAAAATTAGCCGGGCGTGGTGGCAGGCGCCTGTAATCCCAGCTACTTGGGAGGCTGAGGCAGGAGAATTGCTTGAATCTGGGAGGCAGAGGTTGCAGTGAGCCGAGATCATGCCACGGCACTCCAGCCTGGGGGACAACAGTGAGACTTTGTCTCAAAAAAAACAAAAACAAAAACAAAAAAAAGCAAAAGAAAGCTCAGCACAAATTTCACCTCCTCAGAAAGGCTTTTCTTGACAATTCAATATAAATATCTCCCTTTTACCATCTACCCCTTTGTCCTCACCACTAAGGTGCCATATTGGTGTTAGGGTTCTTGAGTTGCAAGCAACAGAAACCAGCTCTTTCTTATTTAAACTAAAATAACAATTATGGGAAGGTAGGAGGAGCTCTTTAGATTGAATGCAATGTTGAAGAGCCAGAAGGAGGCAGATACTAGTAGCTCTGAACATGTTGATCTCCAGATGAATAGAGCACCTTCCTCAGTGGAGGGACCCACTGAAGAGTGAGTACATTCCTAGAGAATGTGGTCTAAGAGGATTGTGAGTGAAAAGGACGTGATGGCCATGGACCAAGACTGCTCTGGGATTCCTCCTTTCCTGGTGGTTGCAGAGAAGGAACAGTGAGAAAGAGAGAGCCTGTAGGAGGACGACTGGTGTAGAAACTTTCCCAAAGCAATGGAACTAAAAAGATTTAGAAATGTGATCAGCAGGACTTCATTCTACCCTGTTCTCCTGGGAACAAATCAATGAGGTGATCATTATCTTCACCAGAGGCCCATTTAGAAATATAACATTTTTAAAAGCACACAGAACAGAAGGATTTGTAATGTGTAAGTTTATCTCTAAGTAATTTCTCTTTCTAACTTCCTGGTGGATAAAACCCAACACAAGTTAGCTTAAGTAAAAAAGGTTTGTGTTTTTTGTTTTTGTTTTTTAAATAGAGATAGATAGTTCTTTCGTAAAACCAGAGGACTGTCATGATGGTCAAAGAACTAGAACCAGAAACTTAAGAGTTATTAGCAACTCAAAGAGATTCTTTCAAGCTCCCTTATGGGGTAGGGGTTGTCATTAACTTATAGATGAGGAAACTGAGGCACAGAGGTTAAGTGACTTGCCTTAGGGTCACACTTGGCTTTACCTTGATGATAGAAGGGTTCTTGTTTGTCTTGCGGGTTTCAGAATTTCCCTGTTCATTTCTCTATTACTTTCTTTCCCCATTCAAGTGAGACTCAAGTTGCCAACACAGGGGAGGTCAGGTCACAGAGGACCCAGTGTCCATTGAAACTCTATTTTATAGGGCACAGTAAGCACCCTTCCTCAGCCCCCAATGCCGCCTCTTTCTAGGAGCCCTTAACTTAACGAGGGGAGCTGAAAGTCATGCACCTTTTGCCTAGGTCTGAATATTGAAGAATGACCTGACTACTCTGGGGAAGGTGAAAAAGCATCAAAAAGCTCAGGGGTGAAGAGGAATCATGAAGACCATCTAATGCAGGGGCCACAAACCCACATGCAGCAGGAACCTCTCAGGTACTATAAAAGAAATAAGTAGCACAGTAAGAAGAGTGGTGAGGTCTGTGGCTAATGGTCTCATCTAAAACAGCCCTCCCTATTCAGCTCTGGCTTCCTGCTGACATTTTGGATGGATACTCAACGTTGTTCGATTTTCTGAGTTTTCAAGAGAAGCCAGAATTTTTCCCTCCTACTTTGTATTGTTGTGAAAATTAAATGAGATAACTCACATAAGGTGATTGGAAGATGTGTCTGGCATATGGGGTAAGCTTTCAGTAAGTGTTCATGGCCATAATAGCATTTCACAGATGTGGAAACCAAGGCCCAGAATGGTTTCACCCAAGATCACATTTATTGGAAGATGTTACATGACAGCCCAGGACCCTGACCCTGGGTCCAGTGTCCTTCCTTCCTGGTTTTCCTCTCCTGACCCCCACCCCATCCTTGAGCCATCACCATTGTCACTGTGTAGCATGACACATTTTGACTAACTATATACTGCTTCATCACTGTATTTTTCATGCATTATGTCTGCTGATTCCCTACTTTCAGAGAAATTTTCCTCCCTTAGTAAATGAAACCTATTTCAAAGTTTATTCCAGTAAAACAATCCACTGGGTTGCTCGCGTAAAAGCAATAGCTCCAAAGCAGCTCCCCACCCTGCCTTATTAGCTCGGCAGGGCTGTATTACATAATCTCAGACCTTTCCATTTAAGTCAGGGGCTCACCCACTGTTTACCCAGGGCCCATTAAATCATTAAGAAAAAAGGATGCCTTAGTGGGCCAGGAAGGCTTGTGCACTTCGTTGGGAATGAAGCTAATTTCCTCTTGCTCTATGGAAACAAATGTGCTTTACACCCAGTAAAAGTTCCAGGAATTCTGCATCCTGTAGTGGTCCAGGTGTGGTCCCACAGAGCAGGCAGCAGGGACTGCCATTTCCTCCTTAGTACTCACAGCTCCAAATGGGCCTGGGTGGGCCCAAGTTGGTACTTTCATCTTTTGCTCATTCCCACAGTTCTAAGTTAATGCCATCTCCCCTTACGCTCCGTGTCAGCTTCATTCGACTCACTGGAGCACCGGAGGCTGGATGGGGCCACACTGTCCCTTGTGATTTTGTTTGTTTTTGTTTTTTGCTTTTTTCTTTTTTTTTTTGAGACAGAGTCATGCTCTGTTGCTCAGGCTGGAGTACAATGGCACAATCTTGGGATCTTGGCTCACTGCAAGCTCTGCCTCCTGGGTTTAAGGGATTCTCATGCCTCAGCCTCCAGAGTAGTTGGGACTACAGGTGCCTGCCACCATGCCCGGCTAATTTTTGTAATTTTAGTAGAACAGGATTTCGCCATGTTGGCCAGGTTGGTCTCAAACTCCTGACCTCAGGTGATCCACCTGCCTTAGCCTCCCAAAGTGCTGGGATTACAGGAGTGAGCCACTGTGCCAGGCTGTTCCTTATGTTTTTTGAACTGGAATTCTCTCTGTGGATTGCCCTGGTGCTAGATTCATGCTTGGCCTTGGGATGGCTACTACGGCACTTTGTCTAAAAAAATTGCCATAAATCAGATGCCTGCTGATCTTTCCTGAGACCGTGGATGAGGAACACACACACATACACACACACACACACACACACACACACGCACACAAAACCCAGGTACACTGACCCCTAAAGGTACCAGGAAGATGGGCCCCAGAGGCACTGGCCACCTTGGTGCTCAATGTTGCTGCTTTTTCAGGCCTTCTCTCCTCACAGTGCTCTATTCATATTGGAGCCAACTTCAAGTCATTTTCCAGGTCTGTTTTTCTGAATCACTTGGAAATGTAATTAAAGTACAAAAGAAGGGATTCTTTGAATTTGTCCAACAGGTCAAGAAGTGACATTCCTGGATAGTAAGAATTTCCATAATATATGGAAAGCTCAACTCAGAGAAGGCTTGTTAAACATGTGGTTGATCAGATTAGGGTTTTTCTGAATCAGGAAGATAAGGAGGAAAACCAAGAGCCACAGCATAAACTGTAGCCTTGGAAACTGTGACATACTAGTGGAAAACGCAGACGGAGGGTAGACATCTACAGAAAGGGTAGACAAAGGATTTCTCCTGAAATTGAAGAAAACCAATTACAGGGTTTGTTTTGCTACCGACAAGAGAGTGAGATACTGTGTCTGGTGTTCTGGGGTATCTCACCCTGGTTTTGACAGACCATTTCTCCACTGCATCAGAAATTTCAGGCTCTGTGTAAGTTGCGGTTTAAAAAAACTGTGTCTCTGACTATCTGGTCTCCTTGGCTCAGCTTCCACCCCCAGTAAGTAAATCTCTGGGTTATTAATTTGGTTTCATTGAAAGCGTGATGTTGGGGAAAAGCTGCCCTGGATACCAGTCAGAACCGTTTTCTTAAATAAATGAAATGTTTCTGAATCATCAAAGGTGGGGACAAAATTCTGGATCTGACCTGATTTATCTGTAAGTCCCTCTCTGCCAGAAGCAACCACCTCCAGGAAACCCAAAAAGCCCCCACAGGTCTCTCTTGAGCTCATACACACTTGAAAACAGGCTACAGTTTATAACACCTCTTCACATATTCTCCCGCTTTTCTGATGATGTTTAGTTTACCATCTCCGTAACACAGACTCAGAGAGGTTCTGTGATTTGCCTGGGCTCTGCAGTAAGAGCATATTGTAGCTGCGGCTCCATGATGGACATCACTGAATCACAGTTGCCTGCAGTGGGTCTTTTGTTGGATTGCTTCCCCATTAACTTCCCTTCCTGGAGAGATGGTTTTAGAAACCAATTTGCCTCTGGAGGTGATTCCACTTGTTTCTGCCATTCTTCTCCCTGAGTGCAGTTTCCCATGGTTTTCCCAGGATCCATGTAAAGTAAATGATTCTGTTCTTTCAAGGTGAGTTGTTTTTTTTTTCTCAAAGAAAGCAGAAAGAGATTTTCATTCACACCCATTATGAGTTGTGCCTAAGTTGATGCCTCCTCCAGCATTTACGAGCACCCAGCAGCAAGGGTTGTCTGCACCTCTGAGAGCTTCCTCAGGTGTGGGGACTAACGCTGAGTTGCTCAGGTTCTCCTTCTGCCTGGTCTCCTGGGCCTGGCACTAGTGTGGGTGTGATGTGAGCCATAGATGAGCTGCAGGCCTGGGTTGAATCTCAGGGTGACCACAGAACAGCAGGCAGCTTTCTCTTCTGTTGGGCAAAGAAGTTGAATGGGCAGGGTGGGGTCTGCACTAAGGGAGGTGTTAAAATGTTTGCTGGGGAAGCCTTCATGTGATTTGTGGGGAATTGGGAGTTGGGAGACTTCCTAGTGTTTCAGCTAAGAGGCAACCTGCCCATATATGAATTTAGGACTGTGCCTGTTAGAGAATCCATTAGAGAAGACAAAGGCTGGAGAGCTCTGTTAGAATGGTTGAGATGCCAGGGACAAGAGTGTGACTTAGAGATTGGCAGTGGAGATAGAGAGATTTTGGAGAAACACTATGCGGACTTGGCGGAGAAATGATCACATTTTTTTGGTGTTTTATGAAATGTGAAGTCTAAAAGAATCATGGAAGGCTGTTTTACACCTTGTTAATTATATCTTTATTTTCCCGTGTGGAAGCCCCTGCCTGTCTGTCACAGTCCTGTGTGAATGGGATGACACAGATCTGCAAAGGATGGACAATGGAGATGGCAGTATCTGGAGGACTCAGAAGATTCAGAAAGCGCTGACTCTCAAAACTTGTGAGCACCACACTCAGCTGTGCCTCCTGGGTCAAAGGAAGCAGTGGTGACCTCACTGGAGAAAGCTTACAGTATCTCTCACACCACATAATCAAGTCAGAAACACAGGTGTTGAGTAGGGAAGAAAAGAGTTACATCCACAAGGAATTGCACTTTACTACTCAGATTTCAAAGATCTGGGAACCATTCAGTCACTCGTTCACTCTTTCATTCATTCAGCAAATACTATTAAATGCCTACAGTGTATCAGACACCATGCTAAATTCTGGAAATTCAATGGTGAGCAAAACCAGGAATAGTCATAGCCCTGGTGGAATTTACATGACAGAGGCTAATCAAATTCATAAACAAATGCAAAACTATCCCTGGGAAAAGTGCTATGAAGGAGAGACCCACAGTGCCCTGAGGCCGGAGGTAAAGAGGATTCGGCCCAATTAGAAGGTCTTTAAAGGTTTCTTGAGGCTGACCTTTGAAAGACTGGAAGGAGGTAAGTAAACATGATGGGGAAGAGGGTTTTAGGTGAAGGAATGGCATGTGCAAATACCCTGTGGCAGTAGCAGGGCAAGCACTAAGGACAGAAAGAAGGCTGCTGTGGAAGGGCAAGGGGGAGAGTGGAGGGGTTGAGGCTGGAGGGGACAGGGCCAAAGCATGCTGGGTCCACAAACCACATTAGGAAGCTTTTCTTTATCCTCCTTATCATGTTTAAATTTAATAACATCAAATTATCTTCATTTCACTTTATATTACTTTCTGTTTATGAAAAGAGTTATTAATTTTTTTTCGAGACAGGGTCTCACTCTGTCGTCCTGACTGGAGTGCGGTGGCGCAATCTCGGTTCTCTGCAACCTCTCCCTCCCAGGCTCAAGCAATTCTCCTGCCTCGGCCTCCTGAGTAGCTGGGATTACAGGCGTGTGCCCTCACACCCAGCTAATTTTTGTATTTTTAGTAGAAACGGGGTTTCACCATGTTGGCCAGGCTGGTCTTGAACTCCTGACCTCAAATGATCCACCCACCTGGGCCTCCCAAAGTGCTGAGATTACAGGTATGAGCTACTGTGGAAGTGTTATTCACTATTAATGAACAGGAGTGACATACAGATTTTATTTTATTTTTTATTTTTTATTTTTTATTTTTTTTTCATGATAGTGGTTATCTCCTGGAAAAGGAATATTTCTTTTTCTTTTTTATTTATTTATTTATTTATTTTTATTATACTTTAAGTTCTAGGGTACATGTGCATAACGTGCAGGTTCGTTACATATGTATATTTGTGCCATGTTGGTGTGCTGCACCCATCAACTTGTCAGCACCCATCAATTCATCATTTATATCATGTATAACTCCCCAATGCAATCCCTCCCCCCTCCCCCCTCCCCATGATAGGCCCCAGTGTGTGATGTTCCCCTTCCCGAGTCCAAGTGATCTCATTGTTCAGTTCCCACCTATGAGTGAGAACATGCGGTGTTTGGTTTTCTGTTCTTGTGATAGTTTGCTAAGAATGATGGTTTCCAGCTGCATCCATGTCCCTACAAAGGACGCAAACTCATCCTTTTTTATGGCTGCATAGTATTCCATAGTGTATATGTGCCACATTTTCTTAATCCAGTCTGTCACAGATGGACATTTGGGTTGATTCCAAGTCTTTGCTATTGTGAATAGTGCTGCAATAAACATACGTGTGCATGTGTCTTTGTAGTAGAATAATTTATAATCCTTTGGGTATATACCCAGTAGTGGGATGGCTGGGTCATATGGTACATCTAGTTCTAGATCCTTGAGGAATTGCCATACTGTTTTCCATAATGGTTGAACTAGTTTACAATCCCACCAACAGTGTAAAAGTGTTCCTATTTCTCCACATCCTCTCCAACAACTGTTGTTTCCTGATTTTTTAATGATTGCCATTCTAACTGGTGTGAGATAGTATCTCATTGTGGTTTTGATTTGCATTTCTCTGATGGCGAGTGATGATGAGCATTTTTTCATGTGTCGACATACAGATTTTAAAACGAATATATTTAAGAATAAAACTTAACTTGATATAAATAAAAATAGTAAGTTAATAATTAAACAGGTGGTTGGCAGAAGTGGCAAAAATGGCAGACCCGGAGCAGAGATGACTGCGGTGGAAGGAGTGTAGATTCTGGAGGAAGCAGATGTGTTCATGGATCTTGGCCTCTCCACTACCAGCTATGTGATCTTGGCATTGAGCATCAGTTTTCTTGTCTGTAAAACGGGGATAATAATACCTGCTGTATGTGGGTAGTTGCAGTGAGTAATAAAATATTGCAGAAGGTTCTAACAGTGCTTGGCATATCATAGGCAATCAGTGAATGTATGTTCTTCTAAAAGGAAAAGAACTTTCTGGAAGCACTGAGAATAGTAATATTGGTGGGGAGAGGCTGAAGGTGATCTGACTATTCAACTATTCCTGGTGAGAGGTGATGCAGATTTAATATGGGATGGTGGCAAGAAGAGAAAAGTCCATGGAGGAGGTAAACTTGAGTTATGCCTTTAAAAGAATGGCTTATCTGCTGATTAATCAATATGTAGAGAGAAAAAAACCATCCATTCCAAGTAGAAGTGACAGAGTGAGCTAAGCACAGAAGGGGAAGCTCCAAGGCATGTTGTTGGGGGATAGAGATGTTCCAATTTGGGTCTCAGTGGGAAATGAGTCTGGAAAGGCAGGTGAAGGTAGGGCCATATTCTACAGCTTTACTTGCAGAGCAGAGTTGTGATCAAAACAAGAGAAAACACAAAGCACTAACAGCGGTAATGGCTCGCTTTTGTTGAGCACTTATGATGTATCAAGCAATGTTCTAAAGGGTTTTCAAATATTGACTCTTCATTCTCATATCAACCACATGACTGCCTACAAATTATTACCATCTACAATTTACAAATGAAGGAACTGAGGCACAGAGGGGTAAAGTGACTTGTTCAGGTGATGTAATTCTTATCCAGCGCTAATGGGGAGCCCTCCAAGTCTTCTAAGCAACGCTGGTCTCAGATGTGGCGTGTACAGCGCCAGTGGAGGGGGAGGAGGAACAGCAGGCCAACTGGCTAGAGAAGAAACCATGGCAACATTTCAGACAAATTAGGAGGGCTGGACTAGGAAGTCAAGGGTGGAGTGGAAACCCACTTTTTCTTCCTTTTGAGTGATCACAACCTATTCAGCAACAGTAATTTCTTTTTGTTTTCTCTTTTGCTTAATAGAGATGTTTGTGGATCCAAATCCACGGCAGGAAGTCTGATTAAGAGGATTTGCAAGAGGCTTTTGAGAAGTTGGATGCTCACTGCTGGTTAGAAACTGCTGCTCTGGAATGAGCCACACTCTGTGCAGTATTTGATATTAAAATAGTCTCCTGATTGCTTCTAATTCTACAAGTAATAATAAATCACTACCTTCTGAGAAGGAAGGCTCTTATTAAGTAAAATATCTGTCAATATTCCGAGCGTCTACATTAATTTGGATATTGACTGGGTTTGGGTAGGGGGACTGGAGAAAGCTGAATTGCTGGGCATGATGAGCAAGAAGAATTAGAGATTCTGGGTGCAAGTGTGGGAGACAGAGGGGAAGGGTTAAGGGAGAAATCAATGAGATTATATGATGCCTGCAGCTTTGGAGTGGGGTGACTAAAGAACTGCTAAGATCAAGTGTACAATACAGGTTGAGTATCCCTTATCCAAAATACTTGGGACAAGAAGTACCTTGAATTTCAGATTTTTAAAGATTTTGGAATATTTGCAGACCAGTTGAGCATTCCTAATCTGAAAATATGAAATCTGAAATGTTTCAGTGAGCATTTCCTTTGAATGTCATATCAGTGTTCAAAATGTTTCAGATTTTGGAGCATTTCTGACTTCAGATTTTTTAGATTATGAATGCTCTATCTGTATTTGATTTGAAATTGTTTCTATTTTTGTATGCAGTTTCTGCCATCACCTCCCCAGGCCTTAAGTCTGCTGCATTCAAAAGTGTCTTGTGGGAGGTGTGAGTAGATGTTTTGAGTGTATAAAACTAAGAAACAGTTCTCATAAGTATGGAAACTTGGTTTATGACAGTATATATATTTCTGTTCTTTGACTTTCAATATTTCTGTCTTCTTATATTTTAATTGTGTCTCATAACAAGCATGTAACTGGATTGTTACTTTAAATCCAATATGAAAACACTGTTTGAAACTGGAGAGTTAAGTCTATTGAATTTTAAGGTGATTACTGATATATTAAGATGTATTTACACTATCTTATGCTTATTATGTGTTTTCTCTTTATCCTGCATTTTATGGTTAAAAAAGTTCTAAACAATTTCCTCTCTTTTTTCCTTTTAAAATATTGTGGCAAATACACCTAACATCTCTACCATTTTAAAGTGTACCATTCAGTAGTGTTACGTACATTCACAAGGTTGTGAGATCAATCTCCAGAGCTTTTTCATCTTCCCAAACTGAAACTCTATATCCATTAAACAGCTCCTCTTTCTCCCCTCCTCTTGACCCCTGGCTACTACCATTTTACCTTCTGTCTCTATGAATGACTAGGTATCCCATACAAGTGTAATCATATAATATTTATCTTTTTGTGACTGTATTATGTCACTTTACATAATGTTTAACAATCTTCATTTTTGATTTCTTTTCCTTTCCTTACCATAATTTCCTTCTCGACTTGTTTGGAAAAAGTTATCCACTCTATGTCCACTTGAACAACTTGCTCAACTTGCTAAAGAAGTTGAACAATTTGTTGAGCAAGTTATTTTAATATGCCTGCACTAAACCAAAACCAACCCATATATTAATCCTGCTGAATTAGACCAGTATGAGGATCTGAGAATGCTTTAATTCTTGTTAGCCTCTCTCAACTTAGATGCTTTTGTTATTCCGTATTTTATTTCCAGCTTACCTTCTAATCCCTCGAATTAGACATTATTCTATTATTCTATTAGACATTATTACTATTGTTAGTGTTATTATTAACTTCAGAGTCAGAGTTTGCTTAGCTGTATCCCCCTATTCATATCCACTGATGTTTTTACTCACCATTCCTTCATGTGTCTCAGACTTAGCATTTGGAAGTGTTTTTCTTCTGCTTGAAGTATATTTTTTAGGATTTTCTTCAGTGAGGATCTTTTAATGATAAACTTTTCTTAGTTTTTGTCTGAAATTGTCTATATTTTACTGTTGTTTTTGGAAGAGTTTGTATCAGCATACAAGTTTAGGTCGGCAGTTTTGGGTTTTTTCTTCTCTCAATACATCGAACATTTTACTCTACTGATTTCTGTATTCTTTTATTGATATTGAGGTGTCAGCCAAGAATTAGATTGCCATTCATTGGTACATGATCTATATTTCCTATATGGCTTTCAGAATCTAGTTGCCTTTGATGTTTCAAAATTTCACTATTTTGTATGTAGTTATTGATTTAAAAAATTATTTCACTTTGGATTTATTGAGCTTCTTAGATTCGAAGATTGGCATTTCCCAATACTTCTGGAAATTTCTCCATCGTTATAATACACTTCAAATATTGTTTTTCTTATTTTTTCTATTATTTCCTTTTAGAAATTCAATTAGGCTTGAATTAGGCATTCTTTTTTTTTTTTTTTTTTGAGATGGTATCTCACTCTCTTTTTTTTTTTCAGGCTTAATTCACTTTATTTTTCTTGTATAAAAACCCTATGTTGTAGCCACAGCTGGAGCCTGGGTCTGCTGCACGGAGACTCTGATGTGGGTCTTGACAAAGTGGTCAGTGAATTCCTGACAGGGTGTCTCGCTCTTTTGCCCTGGCTGGAGTCCAGTGGCGCAATCTCGGCTCACTGCAAGCTCCGCCTCCCGAGTTCACGCCATTCTCCTGCCTCAGCCTCCTGAGTAGCTGGGACTACAGGTGCCCGCCACTATGCCCGACTAATTTTTTTTGTATTTTTAGTAGAGACGGGGTTTCACTGTGTTAGTCAGGATGGTCTCGATCTCCTGACCTTCTGATCCACCCATCTCGGCCTCCCAAAGTGCTGGGATTACAGGCATGAGCCACTTCGTCCGGCCTTGAATTAGGCCTTCTTAATTCATTCTTCATGTCCCAACCCTTCTTACTTATTTGCGTCATTTTGTATTCCTGTGCTGTACTTCAGTTTAATTTTGTTATATTTACCTTTTAGTTTACTAACTTTCTCTTCATATATGTCTAATCTGTTTAACTTGTGCATTACATTTGTAAATCCCAGTTGTTAATTATTTTTATTTCTAGAAATTATGTTTCTTTAATTTTGAAATTTTCTAAGATTATTCTTTATGATATCTCGTACTCTCATGTTTTTCAGCTGTTCTATTAGTTTTTACATTTTCTATCTATTAATTCCAGTTCCTAAGTCTTCGTGTTGCCTATTACTTTGGCTCTCACTCATGGTGACTTATTTCCTTGTATGTTTTGTGATTTTGATTGTAAGGTGATATTTTTACTAAAATCTTATTTGTGGGAATTGCTTGAGGTCTGGGTCACAGTAGAACTCCTTCAGAAAGAATTTGTGTTGGCATCTGCCAGCCTCCTTCTAAAGAGAGATTTTATTTCTTGTTCACCTTACACTGTAAGTGGAGCCCTTTGATGCTCCAGCTTTACACAATGAACTCCTTTAAAATATTCCACTTTAGGTGGCCCCCAGGCTTTCTGTCCTGCCTCAACCCTGTGCAGTCATCCAAGTAGAAGCCTAAGATCTTCAGGTGGGACACAGATCCTTCAGGTCAAAGCTGCTTCCAACACTCTCTTCTACCCAGAGGTTTCTGTTTTATATTGATCTCTAGAGCCCTTAAATCATCAGAGCTTTTTAAATATTCTAATTTTTAAACTTTTAATATTTTATCTAATATTTTAGTTGTTTTACTAGCAAGAATTATTCAAGGTATCTAACTATCCATACTGATAGAACTGTCCTTCTAGGCTCTTCTTTAAACATCACAGTTTTTTAATATAAAAACCATTATCTCATATTCCTTTCTTTGTTAGCATTTTGATTTTGCTACATATAATTTTATATATATATATACGTGTGTGTGTGTGTCTCAGCACCATTTATGTGGTGTTACTGTTGACTTCTGACTGCAAGAAGAGACCGTGAGCCTCTAATTAACAGACTTGTGAAAAAGCTTTTCATCCTGAGATAACATTTATTTATTCAAGAGCTTATTCAAATGAATATAGCAGTTAAAAACATTTTCTTGTGATAAAACTGAAGGTTGAGAATAGTTTCTAAACATAAGAATAAATGTAAATTTAAATATTGTTTAGAAAAAGTGACATAGTCTTCAAACTTACACCTGTGCTACATCTTATCACTTTCTTTTTCTACTTGTATAATTATAAAAATGCCTTTTGATGGTAGTTATTAACTATCTTGTAGACATGTGGACTTCAACATTTTAATATTGTCTCCTATATAATGTAATGAAAACTCTCCAAGCCTGATTAATTAATTTTCATGTAAACATTTTGTGTGAAATCCTGATCCATAACACATGTTCCTCAATTTCTTTTCTTTGCTGACAGTGTTATCAAGCTCACTTTGCCTGCCTCTTCTCCCTTTGGCCACAGGATTATTAATAAAATCCCAAACTCTAACAGATTCTTTGTGTTGAATTAAGTGTTAGAAAGACTTTTTTTTTTTTTTCCTGTGCAGCCCACAATAAATTCAATATACTTGTATCTGTCTTCCCTAGTAAGTGAAGGCAGAAACTGTGTCTTACTCATTTCTGTATGTCTCCTTTGACCCCTTTCTCCACTAAGTGCTTTATAATTTGGTAAAAACTTTCAGTGTACCTCAGTGTGTTTCAGTGTGTGTGTGTACATATATATATGTGTGTGTGTATACATATATATGAAACGTAAGGGAAAAAAGAGTCACAATCCAAGTTTTTAACTGAGATTAAATATGCTGTTGATGCCATCTAGCTTTCTTTCGGGTGAGAGACAGCTGGGGCCTGGTTGGTGTTTAGAGTCTGGGGCATCCTTTAGGTGACCTCTGGCCACTCAGCTCACCTCTGATTCTCTCTCTCTTGGGCTACCTGGGCTGCCAATGACTCAAGCCTGCTAGAGGACCAGAGCATAGGTTAAAGGACCTGGGTCACCGCGGGAAGCTGGGGAGTGAACGGTGGTTTGTCAGCCCTTCATCGTGGCTGCGTGGTCCTGGAGAAGTGAAAAATCTGAGACTGCAAGGGGGCTTCCAAGGATCCCCCCTCCCTCCACCATCCAGGCAGGCACAGCTCTGAGCTCTTCTCTGTGGCAGCATTTTGTTCCCTCCAATTAACTGTACATAACAACAAGGAGTGAAACCAAGTAATTTAAGAAATAATTTATCATATTCAGTTCACCATTAACAGCCATCTAGTGTTTCCTTTGCCCTCTTAAATGAGTCTTTGTTCTGATGCTCAGCTCTTCTGTGTATTCCATAAGCTTTTAGTGAGTGCCTCTTCCTCCTCCCTCCCTCTCTACCTCCCTCCTTCCTCCTGCCTCCTGCCTTCCTTAAGCTTTGAAGCGCAAGTGTCTTTCTGGAAGCAGTTGAGCCTTCTCCCATCCAACATCTTTTGTCCCAGTTAATAAGGAATTGAATATTAATTTATGAGCATGAACTCCAGGCTGGGTGTTGAGACATACAGAGAATAGGATAGTCTTTGCCCTGAACCAGCTTTCAGCCCACCCAGGAGATGAGGCTCATTCACCAAGAAACAGGGAGGGGAGGAAGGAGCACATAGTATTTGTCAGTGTCATTGGCTGGGCGACTGGAGCCCAAGAGAGGTCAGATCTTGCTGTGAGAAAAACTCCGTGGAAGAAGAGGGCTTGAACCCGTTCTGAATGTTGGTATGGATTTGGAAAGGAAGTAAAGAAGAGGGCAGCTCATATAGGGGTCCAGCAGGAGCACAGATGTGGCTGTGGGAATAAGCCTCTGGCATGAGGGCAGGTGAGACGAGGACATAGAGGTGAGCCTTAGCCAGGCCAGGGCCCAGTTAGTAAGGCCCTTTACCTGCCTGCTTGCTCTTTTGTCTCCGCTTTGGGATCACCTGGCCTGTGAGCCTCTCTTTCCTTACCTCTAGGGTAAAGGGAGTCCAACCGTCCAGAAGAGATTAGGTGGTGTCCTCAGAGATGTTTTAGGTTTTAGAGTGTGTTTCTTTCACTTGTCTCTTCTGCTGAGCTCTGTGTATGTGTGTGTAAGCCCAGGAGGTCAACGCTGCCGGGAGCTATGATTGTGCCACTGAGCTCCAACCTGGGCAGCAGAGAGAGACCCTGTCCCTTAAAAAATATAAGAAAAAGAAAAGAAAAAAAGTGTGTGTAAGTGTATGGGTGAGTGTGAATGCACAGCTGAGCTCTCAGGGACACGCATCAGACATTTACATCTTTGGATTTGAGCCATGGCAGCAGGGTCTATAGCTTTGAGTTGCTGAGGCTGTGAGACCCTGGATCCTCCGCTGGGGCTCTAGTAGCAGCTCTGCCTCTACTTCAAAGCCTGTTAAGCTGCCTGATGGTGGAAGACGGGTCTAGGCATTGGGAGATCAGGAAGTCTGGGTTTTCAGAGGGGCTGAAAGAGTACCCACACATGCCCCTCCTTTTGAGCAAGGTCCCAAAGCTCTGTGGTGGACAATGAAACCTTCATGGTCAGGGTGTGCTCATGGCCCATGGTGCTGACCTCTTCTCAGAAGGCAACATCATGCTGAGTACTATAGGGAAGGGGTCTTGCTGGTGTCCAAGGAGCCTAGAGGCTAACAGTCTGGACTGCCCAGAGCATGGACCACAGATGATCCAGGAAGAGTGAGCTAAGCAGGGACCCCGAGGGTCTGACTCTCTAGACATCTATGAGCAGGCACACACAGTCACCTCAAGGCCTCTTGAATAGTGTCTGAAAGGCCAGGCCTCAACCAAAAAGTTAACTAAGATTTCCAGTATCTATTTTTAATTTCTAAGATTAAATATAAAATTGACAGCAAACTAAAAAAGAAGGATACCTTTAATTTCAAATTATGACAATATAATGAGCTGGTGACATATTTCTTTACTAAAATTTCTTTTAGAGAGGGCATATTATTTGAAAGAAATATTCAGGTAAATTGAGTGAGATAGAGAGTAAGATCCCAAGGGCATGTATGCAAAAATTACAGGGGGTGGCATCTTTAAGACTGGAAACAGTATTGAAATTTGTTTCATTCCTGAGAGGAAAGATGGCAGGAAATTGAGGTGAATAGATACAATCGAGGGTCCAGTAGGGTTAGGGAAGGCCAAGAGAGATCCCCCTTCTTGCTATGGGCTGTGCAGTATAACCCTCCTCCGCTCTCTCCCTTACAGAAACACCAGCGGGATCTACGGTGCTCATAATGCTTTCCTGAGAGCAGGCTCTTTGAGGGGCCAGAAGCCAGGGGCAGCAGGAGTGGATACAGGTGACGGCAGAGAAACAGGCAGCTAACATCTGCGCTGCAGATAAAAGAGAGCATTCAAAAGATGGCCACACGGGCGGGCAAGCCTGGAGGTTTCGATTGGACCACCTTATGTGGGAGGTAGACTCGGGGGCGGGGTTGTGTTCTCCATTTTAAAGAGAGAACCGAGCCTTCTTAAGACTAGGCTTTGGCATTAAGCAGTTACCTTACGGTGGAGTGAGGAGTTGATCCTGTGATATCCAATTATGCTGCTTCTGAACTTGAACTTCGGTTATCAGACACTGTCTCTTTTCTTATGCACATTGTGAATTCATTTCCAGAAGCTTTTAAATTTGTTCCAGAAATACCAACATGCACTTTCTGCCTAGTCAGGAAAAAACAAGGCAAGCTGAAATGACCAAACACAGGGAGCATCACAAGGCAATCCTCACTTGACTCTTCAAAGGACACTAAACTGCAGCCCCCAGACCACAGGGCCAGGGATGGCAGCTTCACAGCCAGGTCAGACATGTGTGCTTCTTCCTGTCACTACAACTCAACTCCCTCACTCCCTGTGTTCCCTAAGGAGGGGCCGTGCAGGCAGCTGATGTCACAGCAGGCCGCTGAGATTTTGTTCAAAGCTTAGACCTGTTCCTCCCTCTTATGTGCTTGGTGGTGCTGCCCCTTTAAGATTTTTCTCCTCCTTCCTCCCCAGTAAGGGCAAACCAGGAAGAATGAAGCCAGGGTAAATTGAGAAAATATTTGAAGCCTATTAAGAATGGCAACAAGTTTATGGTGATTCTTAAGTTAATTATATCCTTTTTGACTTCCAGCCAGTCCCTTCGCTGGGCCTCCATGTAGACTTGGCCACCTATCCTAGCCTCAGTCTGGCAGCATGCCTGCCTGCCTTGTTCCTTCTCTTCCTGCCTCCAACCACCTCTTCCCTGCACCCTCCTGCACAAATAAGTCAGCAAGCCACTGCAGCTGCTACTTGGGGCTTAAATGTGGTAGGTAGGGGCTGTGATGGGCATAAATAATTTGGAGTGTGTATGTATTTGTATCTGTGTGTGGGGTAGAGACATGGTAGCTAGTGGGAGACCACATATATAAACACTATTATCACAACCATATGCATTTATTTTCGCATGTACTTTACAGTTTATAAAGTGTTATCTCCTGATCATTTAAATACATGAAAACTTTATGTAGTAGATGTTATCAGTGCCATTTTCTAGATGAAGAAACTGAGGCTCAGAAAGTTCCAAAGGAGATCGTACAGCTATTAGGTGGCAGAACAAGGTAGGCTTCAGGCCAGGTCTTTGATTCTGTCGTGTGTGTGTGCATGTGTGTGTATGTGTGTGATTGTGTGTTTGTTTGTGTATGCATGTGCGTGCACGTGTGTGCATGCGTGCATGTGTTTGCATATATGCATGTGTGTACATGTATATGCACATGTGTGCACTTGTGTGTGTGCATGTGTGTGCTTGTGTGGGTGTGATTGCATATATGTGTGTGCACATATGCAAGCACGTGTGTGTGCGTGTATGTGTGTGTGCATGTGTGTGTGCATGTGTGTGTTGGGGGGAGGCATGGGTATTTTCCCTCTACACTATTACTGGTTCCCAAATAACAATAAAGTTGTACCTTTGTATAACATTTTAGAGTATACGAAGGGAAGTTTTGACATACTACCTCATTTAATCCTTAAAACATTGCTATAATGTTGCTATCTCATTGGGGGTTTCTTTAGGGATTGCTTCTTCCTGGTCCACCAGGTCGGCAGGGGCAGCTGACCTCCGTCTCTCTAGTCTCTGTTGAGGTTCAGAGTGAGGCCCCTGAGCCAAGTGGGGCCACTCAGTCCCTTCCCTAGGAATTTTGTGTCTGGGAATGAGAGAGAGCAGCATGTAATCATGGTGGTTGAGAGTGACCATTTTCTGTCAGGTGTACTAGGATCAGAGAAAACCAGTGAACACTGAGAAAGGAGAGCAAAGAGGCTGCAGACTAGCAACAACTGCAAGACATAAGGAGACACAGATCTCCCCATACTTCCTACAGGTCTTCATTCTTCGGTTCTACTCCATAAGGGTCAGAAGCTTCTCTCCCCTTGAATTCTGTGTGACACCCATGTTCTCTGCCAGTAAGGTTTCTTTTATAGTTATACTAGCTAGGGTTAATGTTCTGTTCCAAAAGAATCCTCAATACTATATATCAGAATTGGAAGCAGAGTGAACTAAATACTTAGAATAGGTACAATGAATGAATAGTGGAAGTCAGAGGATTGAGCAGTTTTCACTGTTGTGTTGTAGGAGCTCTCATGAGTTGGGCGTTGATGCCTTTGGTGAATACTGACATGTGTGAGTAGCCCTTCGGTGAGCCCTGGGGAGGGGAAATAAGAATATGCAGGAATCATCTTTTAGGAAGTTGCTCCGTCTAGCAGGTGCTGTGGAGTCCGTGCCACATTCCAGCAGCCCACCTCTGATTCCAGCTAAAGCTGTGGTGGACAGTTCCCTTGCATACTGACAGCATATCACCTCAAGAGTCTGCCTTGCTTCACTTGGCTTTTCTGTCTCAGCGCTTTCTCCAAAGCCATGGGAGCTCTCTCAGCCCATTAACAAGCATAGCCCAGGGAAGGAAATGAACCCCTGAGAGTAGAGGGTCTGCTTCCAAGATGACTTACTCATATGGCTGGTAAGTTGGTGCTGGCTATTGGCAAGAGGCCTCAGATACTCCCCACGTGGAATCTCTGTAGGGCTGATTGAGTGGCCTCACAGCATGGCAACTAGCTTCCTCCAGAGTGAGCAATCCAAGACAGCAAGACAAAACATGCAATGCCCTTTATGACTGAGTCTCAGGAATTGCACATTGTCACTTCTCCAATATTCTGTTGGTTACACATGTCAGCCCTGTTCAGTTTGGGATAGAACCACACAAGAAAGTGAATTTCAGGAGATATGGATCATTGGGCTGCCTTGGAGGCTGGTTACCATGACATCTCTGACAATAGGGAATGTAAGCCAGAGGATTAATGTTTCAGCCTCCTAATATTCAAGTACATTCTACATGGTTCCCCAGACAGTCTCTAGAGAGGCTGAGCCACAGTTGGCCATATCAGTAATCATCTCAAGTGCACACCCCTTATTGGCTTTTCCTTCTTAACTTTCCATTGCTCACTCCCTCATTCCTGTTTCCTGAGATCACTTTCCAAATGAACTCCCACACTGAAGTGCTTGTCTAATGCTTCTGGGGGACCCCAAACCAAAACACAAAGGCAATATCGAAAATAATTTTGAAACATGAAAGTATGCAATGCACTGCACAAACATGGTCAAGAAAGGCTTCACAGAAGCCAAGTAGAATAATAGATACCAGAGGCTGGGAAGGATGTAGAGGGCAGTGGTAGGAAGAGAGTTTGGTCAGTGGGTACAAACATACAGTTAGGTAGAAGGCATAAGTTCTTTTTTTTTTTATTATTATTATACTTTAAGTTCTAGGGTAAATGTGCATAACGTGCAGGTTTGTTACATATGTATACTTGTAGAAGGCATAAGTTCTAATGTTCAATAGCAGAGCAGGGTGACTATAGTTAACAACAATGTATTGTGTATTTCAAAGTAGCTAAAAGAGAGAATTTGAAATGTTCCCAACACATACAAATAATACATATTCAAGGTGATGAATACTGGCCCAGATACTCTGACTTGGTCGCTACGCATTCCATGCATGCAACAAAATCAAATATACCCCATAAATGGGTAAAATATTGTATAGCAATAAAAATGTACAATCCTTGCTACTCTCTCCTCTTACCTTGCTTCATCTTTTTTTTTTTTTTTTTTTTTTTTTGGTAAAATACTCCTACCTCAAATTATGTAATTTATTTGTTTTGTAATGAATGAATGATCTGTAATGATAATAATGAACTATGACATCAACAAATGTTAATTTCCTTTGTTATGTGAAACTGATACACAAATGGTGTCCCTCTGGTTCAGATCTCTAAAGTGAAGTCAGGGAGCCATTCTAGGCAGGACTGACGACCTGCAACCTTGCAAACAACAACAACAAAAACCCTCAGAAACTTGCCTCGAATTTGCAACCTTGACAGCAACATTCTGGAAAGCAGCTGAATTTCACCAGTGCTGCAACTTCTGAACAGAAATAACCAATGATCTCAGGTACTAAGCCAGCTGCCTCTACCAATGATATATATATTTTTCAAAACAACTTGCATAATCATCCTCAGCTTCCTTTTTAAAAAAATTTTTTTTTAGGGACAGGGTCTTGTTCTATTACCCAGGGTGGTGTAAAGTGGCACAGTCCTAACACACTGCAGTCTTCACCTCCAGGGCTCCCATAAGTCTCCTGCCTTAGCCTCCCAAAGTGCTGGGATTGCAGGTGTGCACCACCATATCCAGCCCTCGGCTTCCTTTTAAAAACCCGTACTCCCCTCCCTCTCTTTGGAACACAAGTTGACTTCTAGTTGAATCTGTGTCTTCCAAATTACAATTCTTAAGACTCCAATAAACACCTTGTCATATGGGGGAAAAAAATAGAAAAAGAAAAAGAAAGACTTCACAGGAGCAGCAGAAATTCAGAGATTGGGAAATGCAGTGAGAAGAAAGGCCAAGAGGAGAGCACTGCAACTTCAGCAAGACTCAGTGGCCACAAGGCCTGGCCAGGGCAGAGAACAGAGAAGAGTGAGATGTGGCTGGGACAGGGGTGGTCAGGACAGGGACAGCCTACCAGGAGGGAACTGGAACAGATTGTCAATTGTGAAGGCCTTCATGATGGTCAAGGTGAGAGGTGAAAAGGGCTTGCACTGGGCGAAGCTGGCTGGAAACAAAAGATGGGAATGAAGAAACCAGATCTTATGAACATTGTCTTACAGGGGCCTGGCAGGGCCTCCTTCCCAGGACCAGATAAATAAGATTGAGGAGCCAGGACTGGGTCTCAGAAAGGACTACGAGGAGGTTAGCAGTTATTTTATTTATTCACAAACAATTATTCAGCACCTGTTAAGTGACATGCACTGCTTTAATCATGGCACGGCAGTGAACAAGATCATGAAACTCTGTTCTCAATGAGCATGCTTTCTGTAAGAATCTACTAGGAGTCTCCATTAGAACCCTGGAGGAAGTGCTTCCTAGCCACTGATTCTGTGCTTCCTCAGAGCTGTCTCTGCAGAATCAGTCGCAGCCAGTTCTTTCTGGTTTGCTTACTCTCAGTTTCCCCACACAATGCTCTGTTCACTTTGGCTGTTCACTCTTCTGCATGTTACTCATCCTACACTGAACGTTGCCCATTGACATCTGCTTATTTGCATGGACGGCAGCAGTGGCACACATCAGGGAAACAGAAGACTTAGTGGTTATGCCTAAAGTAATCAAGAGCTTGAGATGGTGCCAGTGTCAGGCCTGCTGTGTGAATCAATACAAGTTCAGGTTTGAACTCCTTGGTGGTATGCAAGAGATATTTAAGGCCATGCAAAGCATTCCTTCAACTTTGCTTACATTTCTTCCATGGTCCTCCTGTTGGCAATACCACATCTTCATGAAACCACTTGAGGTTGTCTGCACATGCTTGTACCTCCAGGCCTGTGTGCCCTTGCTCCTGCTTTTCTTGGAAAGCCCGTCCCCACTTTCTCCACCTGTTGAGTTCTTAGTCATCCTCTATGCTTCAGTTTAAATCTCACCTCTTCTTGGAAGCCATCCCAGAATGAGTTGCCCCCTGTCTCACATTGTGAAAGCCTCTGTATCTTACTTGCAGCTCCTTGATGCTCTCTTGCTTTTTTATGGTTCTTTCGCAGCACGCCTGTTCTTTCTCATGCAGCAGACTGCATGCTCCTCAAGAGCTGAGGTCTTGTTTTGATGTTTTCAGGACACAGCATGGTGCTCTGCAGTAGTGGGGGCTCAATGTCATCTTTGCTAAATGAGCAGATGGGCAGTGTAGCTGCCACTAAAGCTGATGTACCTTACCTGGCCACTGATGCTGAAGCCAGACTCCTCATCAGATGGCAGAACTGAGACTGGCAGGGTCTTGCTGTCTGCTATCACCAAGGGAGGGCAATGTGCTGTGTGGCTCCAAGGATGCAAATGTGGGGGGCCTCCTGAATGTGTCTGATGTTGACATCCTCTTACAATGTGGACTCAACACAGGTGTTCTGCTCCATGTGTCAGACGCATGTTTTAATTTCCCACAGGACAGAAAAGTCCTGAATGCAAACCCCATTTAAGTAACCTGTGTGTGTATTATTCTTTGTCACTTAAGTCTTTACACTTGGAATCATTTGCATTTACCTTAAAGAGGAAGCTAGAAAGATTCTTTGGAACTTCAGGAAGTCTGAATGTGACTTAAACGTGACTTAATCGTTTAGAAATTAAAAACAAATTTTTTTCATAAGTTACTGGGGTACAGGTGGTATTTGGTTACATGAGTAAGTTCTTAAGTGGTGATTTGTGAGATTTTGGTACACATATCACCCGAGCAGTATACACTGTACCATATTTGTAGTCTTTTAATCCCTCACCTCTCTCCCACTCTTTGCCCCGACTCCCCAAAGTCATTGTATCATTCCTATGCCTTTGCGTCCTCATAGCTTAGCTCCCACATATCAATGAGAACATACGATGTTTGGTTTTCCATTCCTGAGTTACTTCACTTGAATAATAGCCTCCAGTCTTATCCAGGTCACTGCAAATACTGTTAATTCATTCCTTTTTATGTCTGCATAGTAATATATATATATCACAATTTCTTTATCCACAGTTTAATCACACAGTATTTCATATATATACACATATATATACACATGTATATACATATATATACACACATACATATATATCACAGTTTTTTTATCCACTCATTGATTGATGGGCATTTAGGTTGGTTCCATGATTTTGCGATTGTGAATTGTGCTGCTACAAACATGCATGTGCAAATACCTTTTTCGAATAAAGACTTCTTTTCCTCTGGGTAGATACTCAATAGTGGGATTTCTAGATCAAATGGTAGTTCTATTTTTAGTTCTTTAAGGAATCTCCACACTGTTTTCCACAGTGGCTGTACTAGTTTACATTCCAACCAGCAGTGTAGAAGTGTTCCCTGTTCACTGCATCCATGCCAACATCTACTGTTTTTTGATTTTTTAATTATGGCTATTCTTGCAGGAGTAAGGTAGTATCACATTGTGTTTTGATTTGTGTTTTTCTGATCATTAGTGATGTTGAGCATTTTTCATATGTTTGTTGGTCATTTGTATATTTTCTTTTGAGAATTATCTATTCATGTCCTTAGCCCACTTTTTTTCTTTTTTTTTCTTTTTATAGAGTTTCATTCTTTTGCTCAGGCTGGAGTGAAGTGGCATGATATCGGCTCACTACAACCTCCACTCCCTGTGTTCAAGTGATTCTCCTGCCTCAGACTCTTGAGTAGCTGGGATTACGGGTGCCTGCCACCATGCTCAGCTAATTTTTGTGTTTTTAGTAGAGACGGGGTTTTGTCATGTTGTTCGGCTAAGGTCTCGAACTCCTGACCTCAGATGATCCATCCGCCTCAGCCTCCCAAAGTGCTAGGATTACAGGTGTGAGCCACTGCATCCAGCCCTTAGCCCACTTTTTGATGGAATTAAAAGAAATCATAGATGACACAAACAAATGGAAACACATCCCATGCTCATGGATGGGTAGAATCAAAATTGTGAAAATGACCATACCGCCAAAAGCAATCTACAAATTCAACACAATCCCCATCAAAATATCACCAACATTCTTCACAGAATGAGAAAAAACAATTCTAAAATTTATATGGAACCAAAAAAGAGCTCACACAGCGAAAGCAACACTAAGAAAAAAGAACAAATCTAGAGGCATCACACTACCTGATTTCGAATTATACTATAGGGCCATAGTCACCAAAACAGTGCTATAAAAATAGGCACACAGACCTATGGAACAGAATAGGGAGCTCAGAAATAAATCCAAATACTTACAGCCAACTGATCTTCAACAAAGCAAACAAAAACATAAAGTGGGGAAAGGACACCCTTTTCAACAAATGGTGCTGGAATAATTGGCAAGCCACATGTAGAAGAGTGAAACTTGATCCTCATCTCTTGCCTTATGCAAAAATCAACTCAAGATGGATTAAAGACTTAAACCTAAGGCCTGAAACTACAAAAATTCTAGAAGATAACGTTGGAAAATCTCTTCTAGACATTGGCTTAGGCAAGGATTTAATGACCAAGAACCCAAAAACAAATGCAATAAAAACAAAGATAAATATCTAGGACCGAATTAAACTAAAGAGCTTTTTCACGGCAAAAGGAACAGTCAGCAGAGTAAACAGACAACCCACAGAGTGGGAGAAAATCTTCACCATCTATATATTTGACAAAGGACTAATATCCAGAATCTACAACCAACTCAAACAAATCAGTAACAAAAAAACCCAAACAATCCCATCGGAAAAATAATATTTTTAAAGAGTCTACATTTTAAAAGGCCAGGGCTCTTTAAGATAATGGATTTAGAGGCCTCTTACCTTTTCAAACGCACACATTGCATTTATGTAAGCAGTGTTTATTAACTCTAAGTACCTCTCTTATTCTTGGGTCTTCTCTTATTCTGAGAGTCACTGTGAAACCGGACAAGGGCTTAGAATTTCTGATCCCTGCTTCAAAAACCGAAGCCATATGCTCCATGCCAGGCCAGATGCTGATCCCATGTCTGGTTTCAATTCCTCTCCAGAGGACCTGGGTGTTGGCTTAGTAGGGGGAGAAAAGCAACCAGGCATTTTTCCTCTTAAAAATCCATAGATACTTCAATGTAGTGTTTGCTGAGTGTTTTTAGAGCTATTATCGCATTTGCTTCTTAACAGTAAAAAGATTTGAAAGAATTATCATATTTAACATGGAGAAAACTAAGGCTCAGGAAACTAAGTGATCTGTCCATCATCCTGCAGCTGAGAAGTGGTGGAGCTGAAACTAGTATTCAGCGCCCCTTGTGGCAGCACCAAAATTTCCTATTTCCCATCCTGCACTACTTTCCCATCCCGTAAGCACCTACTTCCTTGTGAACACTCACCCTGTACCTTTTATCTCAGCTGATTGTCAGCTAGTCTCCTGAAGGTGACAATGGCTGATAATAGCTTATGGTGTGATACTTTCCAGGGAGAGTTAAATTTTCCCCAGGAAAAAAAAACAAAAACAAAAACACTAAGAGCTTACTTGGGGGAGTTTTGGGTTGGTGACAGGTCTGCTGTGGAGTTGCCTGGATGACCAAAAGTTCTTCTTGGCACCCCGGTGGCCACCACATAAGCATGTGGTTTTTTTATTTGTATTTTTCTAGTTCTGAGCCCTAAGGTTGATGGCACAAGAGAAGAGAAAGGAGGAGATGTCGAACGGACACGCTGTGAGCAATTCCATGTTGTACGGGCCTCAGTGGGTCCTGTGGGGGGTGAGACCCCAGAACCTTGGGTTAGGAGGCCTGCAGCTTAAGTTGAATGCGGAAGCACAACATGGCTTTTCACACAGACTTTTCTGTATTCCCTCACCCACTTGGATGAGGCCACAGAAAAAAAAACAACAACCTGTTTCTTTATTAATGATGCTTTCTGCAGAGTTAGATTAAGCACTGATTAAAGGCAGATGCTTCCAAAGTATAAATGTAAGTACCCTCTCAGTCACTTCTCTGGTTACAGGGTTTCCTACACAATTCTTTAGAATCACTTTGGCTGTCTTCCCATTTGCCTTCCTCCACACTCTCCACCCAGCTTCCAAGCCGCTCCTCCCAGAAGGGCTCCAGACAGCTGCCAGGAGCAGGAGCTTGAACTCTGCTGAGAGACTTGCTCTGGGGAGAGCTTCAAGAAGTATCGCTGGGATTGCTGTCTGGTGCCACCTTACCAAGAAGTCAGGTAAGTCCTCTGGGCCGGGTGCAGGCCTGTTCTGTTCTTTCAAGTCTGGGACCTGCCACCTGGAACTTGGTTGGTTTTCTCATCAGGATAGAGTACAGGACTTTTGTGATTATTTCCTGATCGAATTAGAAGCAGAGAGTGGGTATGAGATATATGGCTCAGCTGGTGGAGCCCATCGGGTTGTTCTTCCTGCTGTCAAATGCACTGAGAGGTCATGGGCTCACAGGGACAGGAGATGGCCAGTTGGCCTGATAGGTGCTGGCAACCCTGGACTTTGTGTCAGCAATTGGACCTTGCTAGAAAAGGTCATCTCAAATCTTGTCTCCATCTGAGGCAATGGTAAAAATCCTCCAAATATTTTATAATTCCCCGTGGCCAATTTATTTAATCAGAAATTGACATGCATGATTTCTTTACTGAAGAGCTAGCAAACTAATCTTGGGATTAACTTTGAATTGAGATCAATTTCATTAAACTCTGATCATGTTCGTTTGCTTTCTGATTTTCTTATGGGATCTATGAAAAGGGAAAGAGAGAAGTTTTTTTTTTAACTATGTTAATAAATATGGATTATGTGTCACCAAAATTAAGAGCTTGTTCATGTTACACCTAAAATGAATGAGGAGGCTTTCTGTAGGGCATGTCTACCATTAAGCTGTCTGACTTGGGTGGTGGGTGAGAGTGTCATGGTGGGGCCAGTGGAATTCCTGTACGACTGACATGTGAATGAGGAGGTGGCAGCGGGCTGAGGTCCTGGGAGGCCACGCCACACATAGTGAGGCTGCCATAGACGCAGACCAGCCCAGTTAGAAGCTTGTGAGGCTTTCTCCTCTTGCCTCCTTTCTCCCATCTCCTTGGGGATATCTTAGTTTTAAGTATGAAGAACTAGGCACGTAGGTGGAATTGCACGGTGGCTAAGAATACAAGGCCTGGAATGGGATTGTTTCAGCTTGAGATTTTCCAGCACTTATTTATGTGATCATCGGCAAGTTTTCTCCATTTCTGTAAGACCTAATGTCTTCTGCAAAATGGGGATGATGTAATCATGCCCACCTTGTAGATTTCTGGGGAAATTCTGAAAGATAATCCATTTAAAGCATTTGCCCCTTTGTTTAGCCCATAATTAATAACTCTTACTAACCTCAGTGTGGACCTCAGGCATTCCAGATTGTGTGAACCACATCTATGCTGAAATGTTCCACGTGAGCAGCTGCAAACATCTTGCGATTTCCCTTACTGGCTAGGATAAAATATGAGAATCAGGGCGTCAGTTTGCTCTTTGCTGAAAGAGAAAGCTAGAAACATCAGGCAAGGAAGGTATGAGGTTAAAGACTCTGACCTTAAAGAGAAGGCCATAAATAATCCACCTTAATTCTAGATGAACGTTTCTTTCAGAAATCCCCAAGAATAATATTAATCTCATAAAATTGTTTTGAGGGTTAAATGAGATAATGTATGTTAGCTAACACAGCCCAAATTTCACCTGGAACAGCATAGACACTATGAAATGGTAGCTTTCTTTATGAAAATGTTCTTGTTATAGGGTTTAGTGAAAAAGTCACCATTTAAAATTGTTATACAGGACAATGACAGTCATGTGAAATATATGGACAAAAAGACTATTGCAAAGAGATACACCAAAATGTTAAAACTTGCATGTATTAGATGGCTATGGCTTGTGAGTAATAATTTCCTTTTCTTGGTTTCTAAATTGTATTTAGTGAATGACTCTATCAGCCAGAGCCCCAGCAGGAAACAGCACGTTCAAATTGGACATTGTGAGGATATTTTATTAAAGGGACTTTTTACAAAGGTGTGGGCAGAGTACCATAACAGAAGCAGGTGATGGTGCATTTCTCAGGTTGGTGAGAGTGAGGTGCCATTACACCCCACATCAGAAGAGGCAAGGGAAGGGAGGTGTGAGCCCTGTAGATGGGCACCTCACAGTGCTGTGGCCCATGGCCACCATCAGGGGAAAGCTGGGGGAGAAATCCCTGCCCTCGCTTTCCCATCATATTCTGGGTCACTTGCTGGATGCCTCTCACCAACCAAACCCAGCCATAAGCCAGAGTGTGAGAGATCCCATGGGGGGCTACATGTGGGTCAGCTTTGCATCACTGAGCAGGGTGGGGAAGGATGGAGAGTGAGCTGGAGGGCACAGTGAGGCTACATGACTTTATAACTGCAGGTGAATTCATAAATAAGAGCCAAGAGTCGATGTGCAACCCTCAGTGTTTTCACACTATGTTGCCTGTTGTCCAGATCACCTCCCTCTCTTCTCCCAGCTAAATAACTTCTGATTCCTCATCACCATGCCCCCTTTAGGGCTCCCACAGTCCCAGACGATTGCCTCTGGTACAGCCGTACACATGGCGTGGTTTTATCCTCCGTCATTTCTTCACCTGGTCCCCACAGATTGGAAGACCCTGGAAGGCTGGTGTTTTATATCCCTTTGCATCCCCAGTGCCCAGCACATGAATGAATGAACCATGGGAGGTCAGGTCTAAATGCTTCTATAAAGCTTGCAGCTTTGGAAAGTGAGGTCTTAGTCCTCTCTCCTAGGTGAGTGTTTGCTTTCTGTCTCTTCGGCAGGAGTGGGCCAGTCCTCAGAAGAGCGATTGCAGAGTTCCCTGTGACAGGCAGCCCTGGCCACCCTGCAAAACAGGCCCCTTGGCTCATCAAGGTCTTGCAGGGGCTCCTCACTGCTCTCCCAGGCTCTGTCATTCCCCACGTCAAGTGGTAACCTGCATGTGGCCGGCCTCCCAGTTTAAGACTGCATGCAAGTTGAGATTCTGCTTGTTTCCTTCATGGCCCAAGGGGATTGGGAGTCTGTCGTTGTGCTTGATATCTCGTCTCTCTAGTTTGAATCAGAAGACTTTTTGATCCCCTGAAGGGTTTTTACAATCCTTTTGCAACCTATAAAAGTAACACAAGCACATAATTCAAGTAGCTTAGGAGGAGAAAATGTTGAGAAGGATATAACATAAAAAGTAAAATGTCTCCACTTTCACCTCTATGCTCAGTCCCACTTCTAACCATTTTAGTTTTTAATTCTGCTCATTGTCTCTCTTTCTTTATTTAATGTTTTTAAAGTTTTATTTTATTTTTTTCTTTGGACTACTATGCCCAGGGACTATTTTATTTTCAACTGACAAAATAATCATTGTATATATTTGTGGAAGGTCTCTCTAACTTTAAATTAGCTTATACTGCTATTTCTTGATTTATCAAGTTTGAGTAGAAGTTTTTGAATTGTCCCAATGGGAGATGGGGAATTTAGCTTATTGACGGTAATCGTTCTGGGCTCCCCATGATTCTTTCAGTTTTTGTTATTTGTATTTAAAATTTGGTTTTGTACTTATCTTTTTTTTTTTTTGAGACAGAGTTTCGCTCTTTTTGCCCAGGCTGGAGTGCAATGGCGCTATCTCGGTTCACTGCAACATCTGCCTCCTGTATTCAAGCGATTCTCCTGCCTCAGCCTCCCGAGTAGCTGGGATTACAGGCATGCGCCACCATGCCTGGCTAATTTTGCATTTTTAGTGGAGACGGGATTTCTCCATGTTGGTCAGGCTGGTCTTGAACTCCCGACCTCAGGTGATCCACCCACCTCGGCCTCCCAAAGTGCTGGGATTACAGGCGTAAGCCACTGTGCCCGGCCAGTTTTGTACTTATCTGTGTAATTTTTTTTTTTTTTTTTTTGAGACGGAGTCTCGCTCTGTCGCCCAGGCTGGAGTGCAGTGGCCGGATCTCAGCTCACTACAAGCTCCGGCTCCCGGGTTCACGCCATTCTCCTGCCTCAGCCTCCCGAGTAGCTGGGACTACAGGCGCCCGCCACGTCGCCCGGCTAGTTTTTTGTATTTTTTAGTAGAGACGGGGTTTCACCGGGTTAGCCAGGATGGTCTCGATCTCCTGACCTCGTGATCCGCCCGTCTCGGCCTCCCAAAGTGCTGGGATTACAGGCTTGAGCCACCGCGCCCGGCCTTATCTGTGTAATTTTAAGGAATAAACTTATTTTTGTATGGCTTGACCAACCTTTCATAGAGTGCCTTGACTCTCTAAATGTTTAAGGTGAGAAAATTGGTATCCTTAATCTTCCCTTCACTTTTTCTCTCCAACTTCAGCTTGCAGTAAAATTTCATAACATTTATAGCATTTGTATTCTACTCTATAATTATATTAATTCTGCTTTATCTTTATGATGATTGTGAAAATTAAAAACTAATAGATAACCTGAATTATATAATAATTTTGTAGTTATTATTCTCCAAAAGCAAGAACTGTACTATATTTGGACCCATAATGAAGGTAAAAGGATGGACTCTGCTGTTACTGACTGTCTGCTGCACATTCAATGGCAAGGTCAAATGAATGCTCTCATTTTTCCTATTATACAGAAGGATGGTCCTTACCAAGGTTCCTGTCAAAATGGCAGGGTATAAGGGCTCAAATCATTTAGTTGGCTTTATCTATAAACCATGACTTTTGAAGTATGTCTTATTTTGATGGAATTTCTCATTGCCTTTCTTTTAACATGTGGAAAAATCATTTTCTTAAACATATTCTTTGTTACTTAAAATTTTCTTTATAGTTTAAACATTTTTCCCAGGATTCTCTGACTTTTCTATCCAGTTGGAGCAATTGCTTGTTCTTCTTCTTCTTTTTTTTTTTTTTTTTTTTTTTGAGACAGAGTCTCTCTCTGTCACCCAGGCTGGAGTGCAATGGCACAATCTTGGCTCATGGAAACCTCCATCTCCAGGGTTCAAGTGATTCTGCTGCCTCAGCCTCCTGAGTCTCTGGGATTACAGGCACACACTACCACACCCGGCTAATTTTTGTATTTTTAGTAAAGACGGGGTTTCACCATGTTGGCCAGGCTGGTCTCGAACTCCTGACCTCGTGATCTGTCCTCCTTGGCCTCCCAAAGTGCTGGGATTACAGGTGTGAGCCACCATGCCTGGCCAAGATCCCCAACATACAGCTTTTTTTTTTTTTTTTTTTAATTAACTTTAAGTTCTGGGATATATGTGCAGAACGTGCAGGTTTGTTACATAGGTATACATGTGCCATGGTGGTTGAACAATTACTTCTTAAGCCTATTGATGTGTGGTTGACTGGAAATATTTTATTGTACTCTTGGATTAAGGACACGATGTCTTGGATTCCATGCATCCTGTTTTCTGAATTCTCTTTTCATTGTTTGGAAGCATATACTCAAGTAACTTTTTTTTTGTAAAGAGTCATTCAATATCCGAAAATTTTACCTTCAAATTTGTTAGCAGGACTTAGAAAATAATTGCACCTAGCTAATTTAATTCTTTGATCAATTTTCTAGTAATGGAATCTATTTTCTGTACAGAAAACTTTCAGAATTAAGTATTTTTGTACAAATTTCACCGTAAAGATTTGAGTCATTTCAAATTTTACCAATTACAGCTCATGATTTTCTATTAATTTATCTATTTTATCTATTTTGTGGATGCAGCCTTGATTTTCACAGTCTAATTTTCTTGAGTTTACTTATTAAAGAATACTTGATTCTTCCATTAATTTTGTTTTTAGTAAATAAGGAAATTTCACTGCATACTGCATGTGATTTTGTCAGACTTAATTTGAGTTGATAATTTTTATTCAGTTTTCCTTTTCCTGGGTCAATTTTTGCAGTTTTCAATGTTACTTTCTTTTTTTTGAGACAGAGTCTCATTCTGTGGCCCAAGCTCAAGTGCAGTAGCGTGATCTCAGCTCACTGCAACCCCTACCTCCTAGTTCAAGTGATTCTGGTGCCTCAGCCTCCAGAGTAGGTGGGATTACAGGCACACGCCACCACACCCTACTAATTTTTGCATTTTTAGTAGAGATGGGGTTTCACCATGTTGGCCAGGCTGGTCTCGAACTCCTGGTCTCAAGCAATCTGTCTGACTTGGCATCTCAGTGTTGGGATTACAGGTGTAAGCCACTGCGCCTGGCCTCAATGTTACTTTTTTCTTTTTCTCTTTCTTTCTTTCTTTCTTCTTTTTTTTTTTTTTTTTTTGAGACACAGTCTGACTGGGTTACGCAGGCTAAAGTGCAGTGGCATGACCTTGGCTCACTGCAACCTCCGCCTCCTGGATTCAACTGATTCTCTTGCTCAGCCTCCTGAGTGGCTGGGATTACAGGCACACGCCATCGTGCCCAGCCAATTTTTGTATTTTTAGTAGAAACAGGGTTTCACCATGTTGGCCAGGCTGGTCTCAAACTCCTGACCTCAGGCCATCCGCTCGCCTTGGCCTCCCAAAGTGCTAGGATTACAGGCATGAGCCACCACACCTGGCTAATGTTACTTTCAAGATGTGGTTCTTCAGGTGTGTGTGTGTGTGTGTGTGTGTGTGTGTGTATGTGTATGTGTTTTAATCATCTATAACAAATTTTAATGTGTGCACTTTCAGGAGTTGTCAGTTTTATTTTGTGTTATTTATTTTTAGCAAGTTTCTCTTTCTTAAGAACCCAGGCAAAATATCTCCCAGGGTCAAAATGACAGGGCGATAGTGTCCGGTTGCTTCTTTAATCACCACATTAGAATGGCAGCACCCGCCACTGGACTCCTTGCTGTAACTGAGCATAGCATCCAGGTTTTGCCATCGAGGGTCTTTCACAGAGCATCCGTTTTACAGGATTGACTAGCATCGATGTGGTGTTCACTGCAAAAGACTTATGCTCTGAATTAAATGTATTTCTTGAGCTCTAGAATCAAATGCAGCAGAGTCTCATTATATGCCCACTTCATTCATACAAATTCAATTATACATGTTCATGAGGGGGGGGAATTTAAATAGTGTGGGAAATTCAATCATCCAGACTCATCAGTAATGAACTTGACTCTGGATGAGTATGAGATAGAATGTGATGAATCTACAGTCCTACATTCAGTTTCAGCCGATATATGGCTCTCACAGTATTATCATTGCTTGCCCTAATCATACTTGATCTAATCATACTTGATTACTATGATAAGTAATTATCATACTTGCCCTTCAAGTACACTAATCATAGTACACTTGACGGGTCATATATTGCTTTTATCACGGCCTTGAAACACAATCCAACTACTTTGTTTGGGGCTAATCTGAAGAAAGAGTGCCTGGTTCTGGCCCTGGAACAAAAGCTGGTTGTATTGAACTCATTTAAGTAGTGAGTTGGGATGCCTCTTTAGTATGGTGTCTTCCTGAGGGAGTTTCAAGAGAAATTGTGACTACTTTTTTTTGCTTTCACACTGTTTTCAGAGCCTGACATGTGTGAACTGTGATTTCCCTATATTTGAGAGCCTTTTGGTTCTCTCCACTTGCAGGTCCCTCAGGCAGCTTCAGCTTCGTGTGTTGTAAATCAAATTTTTCTCTCGCAGCACCCTCCTTTTCTTGCACTTTCTGTCTCAGTGTGTGACCACGCTGTCCTCCAAGCTGCCCAAGCCAAGAATCTTGGTAAGGACCATCCCTCAAGTCTCTCTTCCCATTAATCACGTATCAAGGCTATTTATTAACTCTCAAATCCGTCCATGTCATTGGATCATCCCCTGTGGTTTGATTTGCTGCAACAGTTTCCAAGCTCACTTCTCTGATTTTAGCCTCCCCTTTATCCTCCTATCTCAAGCCTTTTCAATCCGCAACAGTTAGGGGGACTTTTTTTTAACTTGTATTTTAAGTTCAGGGGTACACATGCAGGTTTGTTATACAGGGAAACTTGTGTCTTGGAGGTTTGTGGTATTATTTCGCCACCCAGGTATTAAGCCTAGTATCCATTACTTATTTTTCCTGATCCTTTCCTTCCACCCTCCACCTTCCCATAGGCCTCAGTGTGTGTTGTTCCCCTCTATGTGTCCATGAGTTCCTATCATTTAGCTCCCACTTATAAGTGAGAACATGTGGTATTTGGTTTTCTGTTCCAGAGTTAGTTTGCTAAGGGCCTTCCAGCTCCATCCATATCCCTGCAATTCCCAATAGTTAGAGTGGCTTTTCTTTTTCTTTCTTTTTTTTTTTTTTTTGAGACGGAGTCTTGCTCTGTCACCCGAGCTGGAGTGCAGTGGCCAGATCTCAGCTCACTGCAAGCTCCGCCTCCCAGGTTCACGCCATTCTCCTGCCTCAGCCTCCCGAGTAGCTGGGACTACAGGCGCCCGCCAGGTCGCCCGGCTAGTTTTTTGTATTTTTAGTAGAGACGGGGTTTCACTGTGTTAGCCAGGATGGTCTCGATCTCCTGACCTTGTGATCCGCCCGTCTCGGCCTCCCAAAGTGCTGGGATTACAGGCTTCTTTTTCTTTCTTTCTTTTTTTTTAAAACAAAAACAAAAACAAAAACAACCAAATCTGATACTGTTTCTCCTCTGTAATAATAATAATAATAGTAATGAAAAGCCAAATCTTCAGTAATTCCCCATTACCCTCAGGGGAAGTCCATGATCTTTACCAAAGATTACAGGCCTGCCCACTCTCTCCCTCTGCTGAGTAAAGCCCTATTAGCCGTTCCACTCCATGAAATCCCCATTCCTGGCAAACAAAACCAGTTGCTGGACACCATGTTCTTTCTCAGCTGAGGGTTCCTGTACACACTATTTGCTCTCCCTGCAGCATCCTAATGCCCCCTTTTTCTCTTGTCCTAAGTCTTATATCTCCTTCAGGTCTCAATTTAGACATTAAAGCTTTGGACAACAATCCCTGATTCCCTGATGAGATGCCTATCCTATGTTGAGACACCTGTCCTATGCATAGACATAGCCCCACTACTTCTCCCTGCAGTAGCATTTGTTCTATTTTAATTTCCTGTCTTTGTCTTTTCTACTACTCCAGGGCAGTGTAACTGTTGGACCAGGGACTGTGTTTCTTCACCATTAGTGCCTGGCACCATGCCTAGATAGACACAGTGCACATAATTGTTGAACGAACAAACCAGTGATATGTTGGGTTTCTTACTATAATTTCCTGGAGTGGGTGTAAGAGTCAGCCCTAGATTAGCATTCAGTAAATAAGAAAGAAAGAGGATGCCTGGCATGGGGAATATAGGCATTTAACCTGAACACTACTGCTTCTTTTAAGTGTTTAGCTTGAACCTTAGGGCTGTAGAGAAAGTCCTCAAAGAAGCTATTATCCTGTGGTAGAGTAACCCTGTTAGCAAACCCTTTCCGCTTTCTTAGGGTCAGAGTCCTAGAAGTGAGAGAGCTGGCACGGGGTCGCAGTTCATGCCTATGTTTATGGCTCTTCTGTTCCCATTTTATCACATTTTAAGAACTTTACTGACTGGATGTGAGAAAAAACCCATGCACTTACAGCTTTGCTTTTGCAACCCATACCCATGGCCCAGTCAATCCCCTATTCCTTTTCCTCTTGTTTGGGCCATGGTGGTCACTCACCTGCTACTTGCAGGTGCCACTTCAGCAGTTCAGCCTGCTCAGCCTTATTGTTTTGCTTAATGTCTGGGTTTCAGTTTTAGAGATGGGGCTTCTTCTGCTCACTTGTTCCTAAACTCAACTTTCCACCTCTTGCCAGGTCCTCCAGGAATAATGCCCTGCTTTGGTTTTGTCTGTGCCAAAAGTTTCTGCTATACCCACAGTGGTGGTCATCTCTTCTGATCTTCACAGCCAATCAGCTTGCAAGGCCCCTGACCTCAGCTCAGCTCTTGTAGATCCTTATGACATCCTCCTTTAAGAGTGGAGTCCTAGGGCAAGCTGTTTTATTCCTGCCTCCTGAGGCCTTTCTGAGGATCTGTGGCTTGTCTCTGTCCTGAAGGTGAAGATGGATGACAGATGCTACCCAGTAATCTTTCCAGATGAGCGGAATTTTCGCCCCTTCACTTCTGACTCTCTGGCTGCAATTGAGAAGCGGATTGCCATCCAAAAGGAGAAAGATAAGTCTAAAGACCAGACAGGAGAAGTACCCCATCCTCGGCCTCAGCTTGACCTAAAGGCCTCCAGGAAGTTGCCCAATCTCTATGGCGACATTCCTCGTGAGCTCATAGGAAAGCCCCTGGAAGACTTGGACCCATTCTACAGAAATCATAAGGTACTTCATGAGGAGATGGGGGTGTTCTAACCATGCAGTTATAACTGGTGTTATGGGTTCTCCAAACACCACTCTTGGAGTTTATAGCAGGCAGGCTGTGCCTTTTCTTTGCTGTCATGCCCTGGCATTGCCTTGATAGTCCTGAAAACCCCTTTCAGTCCTCATTTTTTCTCTGCAATGCGTGTATTAGAGGAGAAGATGAGGATGAGGGACTAGAGAAGGATAAAAGGAAAACAGAGAAAACACAAAATGAAGTCTGGAAAGAGGACTGGACTAGTAGTCCCAGAAGTTAAGTACAGGCCATTTCAAGTGATTGGCTTTATGACTCTGGGCAAGTCACTTTACAAATCTTCACTTTGAAAATCTGTGTAACAGAAATAATGCCTGATGTTCCTACCTGAAAGCATAGACATGCTGGGAAAGCACTTTATCACTGTAATGCATTACACTGATACAAAGGATTAATATCATGGTCCAGAAATGCTCATTTTAGTGACAAGATTGTACCTTAAAAACTCTTGGATAATAGGCTTTCTAGGCTATTAAATGAGACTGATAGGGTTCAAACCAACACTGGATGCATAGTAGGAGCTCAGTAAATGAAACCTAAGAAAATGGTAACCAAGTGGGCACATGCAGATTGTATGTAAACTCAATGCAAATATGTGAAAGCCTTGCTATTTTATCTGCCTGGATGCAGTTCTTGCAGGAAAAGTCTAGTAAAGGTAAAGGTTTCTTGAAGGGGCTCCTGAGTGAGGAAATGTAAACTTTTAGCTCCCACGTGACTGTTTTAGAGCCTGAGGCTGTGAGCACACTTGTTCCTTTCAGGAAAGGCTCAGAAGATTTTGCCATCATCACTTCGCAGTGTGATCCAGCAGGGGTTGGAAACACCACCTTGCCATACTGAGGTTAGAGGCCTAGGAGGCTGGGAGCTTTGGGGAAGCCCAAGAAAATATGGGATGCTGAGAGCATCTTTGGCTGGCATCCATAAGAAACTGATCTTTCAAACAAAGATTGCCTGATTTGCATGTCCTTCAATTGGGACAGACTTAGGGTCGTCAGGCCAAATGAGGACCACATGTACAGAGGAAAGCAGAGTATAAGTAGGAAGGACAAGCAAGGGAAAGAAGTGAAGGAGCAAAAACACTCCAATATTTCTCCTTTTTCTGATGCCCCAGGATTCCAGGGTCTTCTTGGAGGTGTAGTTGTTGGAGGTGAGTTAACTGTAGAGGTCTCCTTCTGCCTCAATGCTGGAGAAGAGACCCCTGAGTCAGGCAGCAGTTTGGTGTGCAGCTGACAGTACTGGGAGAACAGGACTATTCCAGCCTGAGTGGTAATTCTAGGACCACCACTTCTCAGCCTGGGTCCTCCCTTTAAATCAGAAGACATGATATCTGTTTAGAGCTCTGCACACCCATGATCTCACATGATCAGCGCCCTCAGCAGTCATGTGAGGTGTGTGTGATCATGATTAGCACTCTACCTCACAGATGAGGAAACCAGAGCCCAGCTGGGAAAGCGGCTTAAGCCAGGTCAAGCAGCCTGAGTGGTGGAACTAGGATGCAAACCCAAGGGTGCTTTTTATCGTCACAGGCTACTTCTCTTTAGAAGCCTCATTTTGAAGAGCAACAGGGGAAAGAAGTAGAGAAGTGTCAGCAAGCAGGCAGGAGGAGCTAGTACCTATCATTTTAATCATTAAAACCCTGGCACATGCAGTTAAATACACCATTAGTTAAAATATTTAAAGCAGTAAGAAGAGGCATCAATAAAACGTCAAAATCAAAGGGCACAGAAAGAGAGCCATATTGTACCTACTTATTAATGTGGGGTGACTTACCTCAAAGAGAGGTTTGTTTCTGCCCTAAAATTGTCTGTCTGTTCAAAGGAAAGGCACAGAATTTCCAAAGCAGGTCTTGGGCTCCTGGCTCAAATTTAAAAAAAAAACCCTGTGGCTCATTTCATTATTATGGGGGCAAAGAAAAATATCCTAGCACAGTTTTCTCTGCAGCCAGATGACCATCAGACCAGTCAATCCCAGCAACTCATTAAAGGAAGGTTGATGGTTGGCAGTGGCTGACATTCTGGCACCTGAGCCAAGGTAGCACTCACAGTGCTGACTGTTGGGCCTGGGTGCCGAGGTCTGTTTCTCTTGCCCGAGAACATGCTGTATTACATGGCCAAGTAGTACTTTTTGCAAATCTGAAAGGAGTCATGAGTTGGAGAGAAATGAATGACTTACTTTCTGAAGGCTTTTGTAACTGACAGCCATGGGGACAGATATGGGGACAGCTAGATAACAGTTAAATGGAAAGAGGGAGGTCTGGAGGTGGATGTTAGAAGCCTGTTAGTGACAGGTTGTTGTCCAGGGGCTGCTTCATTCCCAGTGCCCAGGGAGTCATGCTAGGAGAAAATGGGCAGAGGTTCAGTGTTCTTCAATGGGACTCCATTGGACACCTTGGGGGGTCATAGTGTACCACTGGCAAGTCTGTCCTGTTTGGCATCCCTGAGTCTTCCCAATAAAGGCCAGTAGAGCCCATAGTCATTACAGCAGACAACCAAAAATACCCACACACATTTCCAAATGCCTTCTGTAGGGGCAATGCCCACCTCTCCTGCTGGTTAAGGACCATGGGCAGATTTGCCCCTATGTCCATAGAGGTAAAGAAAGAGCAAATCCAGGAAACTTGGTGACTTTTTTCTTGAAGATCATCAAGGTTAGAATTGACTGGTTATTTCACACAGTGCTTCTCAGACCTGAGGTAGCAAACATGGACCCTTTAGGTCACTTACTATTCTAAGATTCTTTACAAAGTTTTCATTAATAATCAAAATAATTTAAAATAATCTGCTGAATCTAAATGTCCAAGCTCAATTTCTGTCTCTTCAAGTTCTCTCCTAGTCCCTTTCCCCATTGATACATACCATGGAGTACAATATTAAGGGTTTTGTTTTCCCCAGTTATTACTCTATACTCCTAATTTTGGTATTTTCAAGTCCCATGTTTTCCATCTCTGATTCCTCTGGAGTATCCCATTGGATAAATATTCCACAACCCAACAGTTACATTATAATTTTCTCTGAATGAATTCATGATAAATATTGCTTTGTCACTGCATTTAATTCCTGTTGTGTATGTGTGTGTTTTCTTGTTTTGTTTTGTTTTGCAGACATTTATGGTGTTAAACAAAAAGAGGACAATCTACCGCTTCAGTGCCAAGCATGCCTTGTTCATTTTTGGGCCTTTCAATTCAATCAGAAGTTTAGCCATTAGAGTCTCAGTCCATTCATATCCTTTCATTGCACCTTTTACTAAGTCCAGATCATTTGAAAAGCACATGTACCCCACAGTGTTCATGTTATTGAATGGAAGCGAATAACTAATTCTTTCTACAAATACTGGCTGAATGCCTACTGCTCAGGCAGGGACTGTGCTGGATGTGAGCAAGACGTCATCTCCTTCTCTGGGGTCCTATGGCCTCAGAAGAGCATGGACTAAAAGGAAGGCAATTTCTTTAGTGAGATGGGTAGTGTGAAAGTGGTAGCAGGGAGAGGCACTGCTCTGCTTTAGAGGCATCAAGGATGGCTTCTTAGAGGAAGGCACATCTAAGCTGACATGTAAAGAGTTCTAAGCTGGCAACCTGTGCACCATATTGAGTTGATAATGTGTTGTGTTGGACCTACACAGTACTTAAAACTTTAAAAAACACTTTCTAATGTGAATACTCCAGATTTCCAGCTTTTCTTGAAAGATGGAAACTGGCAAGAGTAGGTTCACATTTCTGTTAATACCTGGCAAAAATCGGTAGAGTAAGAAATTGCTGCCTCTTTGGAGGGGGCATGTAAGTTCTGTCTCATCACCTCTGCACCCCTCTTGTGGCTGAACACCAGCCCATTTTACCCATTTATATGCCTTTTCAGGCTCTTAAAACTTAGGGTTTGCAATGTCAGTCTTAAAGCGTAAAGGCAGGTAGGAATTATTAAGCATTTCTGATGTATGCAAGGGTTGGGGGAGACACTAGGAAGTTTTAGACAGGTGAATGAGAAAAAGATATGGGTTGGTAGATTTAGTAAAATATTGAGGAGAATGGCAATGAATAACTATTTGGGTTTGGTTCCCTAGAAGCAGAGCCTGATATAGGCATTCTTATTTAAGTGATTTAACAGAGGAGTGCTTTCTGGAGAAGGAGAAAGGGAAGCAGAAGAGGGGGAAACAAAGAGCCAAGCAAGGATATAGTCTCAGCTGAGTCAGCTTCATCCTGATCCCACGAGGAACTCTGGAGCATGAATTGCACCACAGAATTGTCCCACTTTGAAGCAAGGGCCTGTGTCAGTCAGACATGTGGAAGGGGGTGTGTAGCTCTCCAAGTGAGAAGGCTGCCATTCAGCAGGGGACAATTCTCCACAGGAGGGGACAGTTGTGAATTGTTCTCAGTCAATACTCACAGTCAGAAGATAGATGCACCTGCAGAAAAGGGGACCAGCAGGGGTACCCCCAGTCTTACCCAATAGCTAATGGTTCATGCCATCCTACAACATATCTGCCTTAATGGATGCTGGCCACATTGTTCAGCATGTTCATAATCGGCACTGTTATCATCAACTGCGTGTTCATGGCTACAGGGCGTGCTAAAAACAGCAACAGCAACAATACTGACATTGCAGAGTAAGTATTTTTCCTTCACTCACCTGTCCTAAGTTTTTAAACAAATATACGTAAGACAGTTAATGATTACACTGGAGGGAAAGAAAAAGTCGCTGATAATTCTAACACACATGTTGGCAGAATCAGTTTTATTTTTGTCCTTTTTTTTTAACAATTTGTGATAAACAGCCATCATATGTTCACATTTTAAGTGGTTTTCTTTGTGTTTACATAAGTTTTATAGGTATCCATTTTGATGGTTATATAATATTTTATAGGTGAATAAACCATAATGTACTTACCCACTGTAGCATTTTAGTAGATTATAACATTGTCATAAAAATTTTTTTTGCGTAAAGCTACATTTATGTATTTATTTATTCTTTGTTTTTGTTTGTAAAACATTTTTATGCCAATTCACCATGCCAAAAATAAGCTATTCTTTTTTAGTATAAATTTTTTTTTTTTATTTTTTGAGACAGGGTTTCGCTCTTGTTGCCCAGGCCGGAGTGCAATGGTTCTATCTCAGCTCACTGCAACCTCTGCCTCCCAGGTTCAAGTGATTCTCCGGCCTTACCCTCCCAAGTAGCTGAGATTACAGGCGCCTGCCTCCACACCCAGCTAATTCTTTTGTATTTTTAGTAGAGACAGGATTTCACCATATTGGCCAGGCTGGCCTCAAACTCCTACCTCAGGTGATCTGCTCGCCTCAACCTTGCAAAGTGTTGGGATTACAGACGTGGGCCACTGCACCCAGCCCTATTCTTAAATTATTATTTTCTTGAGATATTCTCTTAGAAATGGATTTTCTAGATAAAAAGGTACATTTTAATGCTTTTAATAATATATATACACAAAATATTTTCCAAAAAGTTTGTATCAGTTTTCTCTGCCATCAGCAGTGTATTGTAATAACCAATTATATCACATTCTTGCTAGCATTAAATTTTTTCCTCTCTAATTTATGGAGTTAAAATATTTGCATTTCTTTAATTTCCAGATGGGTTAGACTTAAGAAAATTTTAATTGACACATAATAATTGTACACATTTATAGGGTACATGTGATATTTTGATACATGCATACACTGTGTAATGATCGCTCACAGGGTAATTGGGATATCAATCCCAATTGGACATTAATTATTTCCTTGTATTGGAAACATTTCAAATCTTCTGTTCTAGCTCTTTTGATATATGCAATAAATTATTGTTAACTAAATAGTCACCCTACTGTGCTATTGAGTACTAGAATTTATTCCTTCTATCTGTTTTTTGTACTCATTAATCAACTTCTTTTCATTACCCACCTCTCGCCCAATTTTTCTCCATCTCTGGTAACCACCATTCCACTCTCTACCTCCATGTGATCCACTTTTTCAGTTCCCATATGTGGATGACAATATGAAATATTTGATTTAGACTCTTTTGATGTTTTCGTTTCTGAATTGTGTGTTTCCATCTTTGTTTCTGTATCATTTTTATTTCTTTTCTAATCAGTTTGAGTGAGTTCTCTGTATAACTGAAATGTTAATTTTTTATCATTTGTATTGGCTTTTCAGACATACAAATTAGTTTTTTAACTTAGAAGTTCTATATTTGTATAAATATTTTCTTATCAAAAGTTCCAGTTTTTCTAGTTTAACATATTTGCTGCTTTAATCTTTCAGGAACACATTGAATGCAAATTGAATAAATGAGACCATTTTTTTCTAACTCCTATTTAATTATGCAATATAAACCACTGCAATCAATATATAGAACATTTCAATTACCCCCCAAAATGTCTCATGCCTCTTTGCAGTTTATCCCCAACCCCCACTCCCAACCCCAGGCAAACATTGATCTCATTTCTGTCATTCAGGACTTGTTTTGCCTTTTTTAAGAATTTCATATACTTTTCATATGGTATGTATGATACCATATTTTTGTATCTGGTTTCTTTCATTTAGCATAATGCTTTGAGATGCATCTATGTTGTTGTGTATATTTCTACATTTTTTCTTGTTTTTGTTGCTGAGTTGGAGTCCATTGAATGGATATACCACATTTTGTTTTCCCATTTATCTATTGCTGTACATTCGTGTTGTTGTCAGTTTAGGGCTATTATGAATAAAGTTGCTGTGAACATTTCTGTATAAAAATCTTTTGTGGATATATTTTTGCGTTTCTCTGGGATAAATACCTAGGTGTGTAATTGCTAGGCCCTGTGATAAGTATATATGTAACTTTCTAAGAAACTGCTAAACCTTTTTCAAATTGACAGCATAATTTTACATTCATACCAGCAACATATGAAAGTTTCAAAGTCTTTATTAATTTTTTCACTCAATTTGCTTTGATTTTAATTTGCTGTTCTATTTCTAGCTTCTTAAGTTGGAAGTTTAAATAGTTGGTTTTAGATTTTTCTTCTTATACAATTGTATAAAGCTATACATTTCTGTCCAAGAACTGCTTTAGCTGCATTCCACAGATGTCAATACACTGTGTTTTCATTACCTTTTGGTTCAAAATATTCCCTATATTTTCTCATGATTTATTCTTTGTCCCGTATGTCATTTAGAAGTGTGTTTTTAAATATTTCCAAATATTTTATGCTTTTCTAGTTGTTTTCTGGTTGTCCAATTATCATCTAACTTCAGTTCAGTTATGGTCAGAGAATATACTCTGTAAAATTTCAATCTCTTGAAATAAAGAGAAACATCTTTTATAGTCTGTCTTGGGAAGTATGTCACATGCACTTGGAAAGAATGTGGATTCTGCCACATTCTTAAATACTCCTTAAAAGGTCAGTTAAGTTAAGGTGGTTGATAGTGTCATTTAGATCTTTTGTACCTGTACTGAGTTTTACCTAGCGTTTTTGTGAATTACTGAAAGAGAGGCTTGAAATCTCTATCTATGATTGTGAATTTGTCTATTCTTTCTCTCTTTTTGTCAAATTTGGCTTCGTGTATTTTGAAGCACTATTATCAGGTACATACATATTTATGATTATTATTATCCTCTGGATGTATTCATTCTTTTATTATTATGGAATGTCTTCTTTGTCTCTAATAATACTCATTTAAATATTTGTTTTGTCTAATATTAATATAGCTACTCCAGCTTTCTTATGCTCTTTGTTTGCGTGGTATATCTTTTTCCATCCTTTTACTCTCAACCCTTTTGTATCTTTGTATTTGTAGCAGATATCTTGTAAACAACATATAGTTGGTTTTTGCTTTTTATGCAGTCTATCAATCCAGTTGCAGACTTGTGATGGACTAAAGTTCATTTACATTTAATATAGTTATATAATTGAATTTTGCTCTGCTATTTTTCTATTGGTTTTCTATTTATCTCTCTCTTTTTTTTTTTGTCATTGTTGTTATTCCTTTGCTACTCCATTATTTCCCCATTCCTGCTTCCTTTTGTGTCAATCAAGTATATTTAGTATTTCCTTTTAATCCCCTACTGGCCTTTTAGCTTTACTTACTTGCATTTTTTAGTGGTTTCTTCAGAGATTAAATTAGGCATTTTTAAATGGGCAAAATAGAGTTAATGTTGAATTCCTTCAAGTAAAACAGAAACCATGCCACAGTTTAGTCCTGTTTGTTTTTTGTCGTATTTATATTAATGTACACAATAAACCCAACAATACGGTTTATCATTTTTGCTTTAAATGGGCACATGCCTTTTAAAGACATTTTTTTTTCCCTGTAGGTCCAAGTTATCTTTTGGTATTATTTCTTTTTAGCCTGAACAACTTCCTTTAATATTTCTTGTGGTTCATTTTTGTTGGCAACACATTCTCAGTTTATATTGATCTGAAAATGTCCTTATTTCATACTCATTTTTGAAGTAGAGTTTCATTGTATATAGATTTAGTGCTCGACAATTTGTTTTTCTAGCACTTTAAGTATGTCATTTCCATGTTTTCTGCCCCCTGTTGCTTAGCTCTCTCTTGCTTGCTTCCAGGATTTCCTCCCTAAATTTCCAGCTGCTCTGCCAGCTCTGAACTCCACCCTCAGCCACCTTAAATCTTCAGGACTGCAGCTGTTTGCTAGTATTGGGGTGGGAGTGGGGAAGTTGGAAAACACTCTCATACCAAAACGTTAAACATTTTTATAATTCTTATGCATTGCAGGTACCTTCTTTTAAGAGGAACATCTGCCCCAGTTTCTGCCTCCTTTTGTTCACCTTGCAGGGCCTTCAAATAGTTGTCCTTATATATATATTTTTCCAGTTTAATACTCATTATCTGTGGGAGGGTTTGCCCAACCACCTCATGTCTTATCACAATTGAAGCAGGCATTAATGGTCTCTTAATTTTGCTTATTTATTTTTTTCCTTTCCTATGTTAAATTTAACAAACTTTCCTCTATGCTTGTGGATTTTGATTTATAGTTAGAAATACTTTCTCTAGCCTTAAGTTATAAAAGGACTCTCTCATATTTTCTTATAGTGCTTTTATAGTTTCCTTTTTTAAAAATTTAAATCCTTGAATAATTTGGAATTCATTCAAGGGTAGGGTGTCATAAATAGATCTGACTTCATATTTCCAGTCCCAGATGTCTATCCATCTGTCCCAACACCATTTGTTAAATAGTCCACCTCCTATCCTCTAATGTGAAATGTTACTTAGGTATTCAGACCTATTTCTGGACTTTCTTTTCTCTTCCATTGGTCTTCATTTTCATATGCCAGAACCACACTTTTTAACTATCAAGATTGTCTAATATTGTAATGTTCAGGAGTGCTAGAGGTTCCTTTTGAGAATTTTTATGGTTCTTGTTGGTTTATTTTTTCATGTAAATTTTATAGTCAACTTGGCTGGTTTTATTGACATGATGAAAGGATTTACAAATGAACCTGGAGGAAACTGACATCTTTATGAGGTTGGAATTCATTGAGAACATGACATATTTTTTATTTGTTAAAATCTTCTTTCGTGTTCCTCTAATTGCTTTAAAACTTTCTTCATACAGATCTTCACAATTCTTGCTAAATTTGTTTGTGAATTTTACTGTTTTTTGTTGCCATTATAAATGTGGTCTTTTCTTTCATTATACCTTGTAACTAGTTGCCTTGTTATATAAAACTATATGTATATATGTATGTACATCAGTATTATACATATCAATATTTTATATATATATACAATTTTGTGCTATCTTTGATAAAATTTGTTGTCAGCATTTGTTTACTCTCTTGATGACTCGTATGGCTCCCCATCTTTCTCATGTATTGAAAATTTTTTTTCTTTTTGAGATGGATTTTCGCTCTTGTCGCTCAGGCTGGAGTGCAATGGTGCGATCTCGGCTCACCGCAACCTCCTCCTCCCGGGTTCAAGCAATTCTCCTGACTCAGCCTCCGGAGTAGCTGGGATTACAGGCATGCACCACCACACCTGGCTACTTTTGTATTTTTAGTAGAGACAGGGTTTCTCCATGTTGGTCAGGCTGGTCTCTAACTCTCGACCTCAGATGATCCACCCACCTCGGCCTCCCAAAGTGCTGGGATTACAGGCATGAGCCACCATGCCAAGCTTGAAATGTTTTTAATAGCATGGAAACGAGGCATTCTGAGAGAAAGAAAGAGAGAATTATCCAGTAAAGCGATTTATATCTGCAAATCTTTTGGAGAGGGATATAAGGAATTAGTGAAATGGGAAGGAATTCATTTATTAATAGCTTTTGCATCTTTCGTTGGTAATCTTTTTCAGTTTTAAAATTTCTCTGAATATTTTGCTATATTCTTCTTCTCATTTATCATTTTGTTCATATGTTTTCTTTTTTCTGTGCTTAGATTTGCCAGAGGTTTGCCTATGTTTATGTTTTTTTAAAGTATGTCTTAAATTCTATTTTAAAAACTATTCTATAGTTTTTCTAAAACTATGTCTTAAATTCTATTTGTCTTAGATTCTGTTTTTCTAAAACTATATCTTAAATTCTGTTTATGCATTAAATTCTATTTTTATTTTATTATTTTTTTTTTGAGACAGAATCTCACTTTCTTGCCCAGGCTGGAGTGCAGTGGAGCAATCTCCACTTACTGCAAGCTTCGCCTCCTGGATTCAGGCGATTCTTGTGTCTCAGCCTCCCAAGTGACTGAGATTACAGACATGCACTGCCACGTCTGGCTAATTTTTGTATTTTTAGTAGAGACGGGGTTTTGCCATGTTGCCCAGGTCTTGAACTCCTGGACTCAGGTGATCTGCCTGCCTCAGCCTCCCAAAGTGCTGCGATTACAGGCGTGAGCCACGGCACCTGGCCTTAAATTCTATTTAAAAATATAATATTTTTGGCCGGGCACCGTGGCTCACCATCTATAATCCCAGAGCTTTGGGAGGCCTGAGGCAGGCAGATAACCTGAGGTTGGGAGTTCGAGACCAGCCTGACCAACATGGAGAAACCCCATCTCTACTAAAAATACAAAATTAGCCAGGCGTGGTGGCACATGCCTGTAATCCCAGCTACTCGGGAGGCTGAGGCAGGAGAATCACTTGAACCTGGGAGGCAAAGTTTGCGGAGAGCCGAGTTCATGCCATTGCGCTCCAGCCTGGGCAACAAGAGTGAAACTCTATCTCAAAAAATATATATATATATATGTGTGTGTGTGTGTCTGTGTGTGCGTATAATATTTTTCCCTCTACTTTCTTTTATTTTCTTCCTTATACATTCAATAGGACATAACGTATTCTAAAATATGAATTTGAATATTTAGTACATGTATTTTCCTTCTTGTTGTAAATAATAAAAGTATTTATAGGGACAATGCTTGGGGTACAGCTTTGTCTCTGTCTTACAGGTTTTAATATGTGGCATTTCAATTTTTAATATTTTCTAAATGTCTTTTGTATTCTTATTTTCCCTTCCTCTTTGGTTCAGTTTCTTGCAGATTCTTCCTTAAGGATGTTTATAGTAACATTTGTGGTATCTGACTTGGCAAGTTGCAAGTATTGTACTACATCTCCCACATTAGTTACGCTTGAGCTATACATTTCCTTTCAGATCCTCTAGTAATTCAAAGAGACTCACTCAGGTTCAGGCAAATATAAGAAGCTTCTTGTGAATGGAATGGCTTAGCTCATATTTCTAAAATGACTGGACAATGACTCACTGTTTCTAAGGCTTGAGGGACTTGGGCACACAGGCAAAAAATCACTCCTGCTAGAGGTATGACGGTGAAAGCTGACTAGCAGCTGTTTGTGCCTCTGGTGGGGAGTAGGACTGGGGACTCCCAGACCTTGCAGGCACTTATTAGGGAATATAACATCATCAGGAAAGGGGCTATGTGAGCAAGGTTGGATGCTCCAGGGAAAGATGGACTAATGACCCTGAGAGGCTTTCCTCCCAGAATCTGGGTGATGCTCATTCTCATCATGCTTCTTTAGAACATGTTTTTATTTTCAAATGTTTTCACAGATTTTAAATGGGAATTTGGGAAGGCAGTCTCCAGTCACTTCCACCCGTACTTTTTTTCCTAGAAGTGTTCTCTAAATCATATTCACATCTATTCTAATTTACTTGGCTCTAGTGGTTTCTGGGACACTGGTTAGAGGTCAGACTTTGAAAACTGCCCTTTCTTTGACTATAAGTTCTGATTTGGTCTATTTGTCTCTGGAGAATTCTTCTCCCTCCTAGGTGGTGTCTTTGTAGGGACCATCTGTCTCTGTTGCTGGGTGGAATCTAGAACCTGGTTAAGTCTGGCCAGCGGAGGGGCTATGCCTTGAGGAGGGCACAGGTAGCCCCAGGAATAGATGCCATCCTGGCAGTGTCCCTGGGAAACATGGTCTCCTCTTTGGAGATTTGGCTGTTGCATGAGGTGCTAACTGAGTGCGGGTGCTGCTACTCGTTGCTTACTGCAGCTTCCCTGGAAGCCTTTTTGATCAGGAGGGTAGGACCTATGGAGGAGACAGATCAGGAGAGTGCATTGTTTCCACAGCAGCAGTTTGCCCTGCCTAGCCTTTGTGGTGAGATGCAAGGAGTCTTCTTTCTCTGTTGGGGAAGGTAATTTGCTCTGAGGCCATTTTCACTATTAAAATACCCATAAGGCAGGGAGGAAAACCCCTTTTTAGGCCATAGGGAAGCAGAGAGGAAGGAAGCAAGGGTGGGGAAAGCTGCTGCTCTCCTCTGGCAGTTCTGAATAGTAGATACATGAATGTGGGGTGGAAGGAGGCTGTTAAAAATGTCTTCATACAAGGAGGCATGTAATTTCCTCCTGATGGGCATGGCTTTATTCCATATCAGATGTCATTTTGATCTGCCTGTCCCATCATTGGTCAGGCTTCAACTGGAAAAGAGAGAATGGTGGAAGTAAGAGGTGGGAGGCTAGAATGTCAGGCCGAAATAGCAGCGATGGTCTGCTGTCTCATTTGCTTGAGATCTATATGAAGACTTGAAAAATCCCACAAATATGCAATTACAGATTTTTATAAAAGCACCTATAACTTTATAATTTAAAATTGATATTAAAAGATAATGCCTTTTTAAACTCTTTTAATGCCTGTTTACATGAGGACATTTTTAACAGCCTCCTGCAACCCTACATTCACACACACATAGTTTAGGACAGACATTATTTAATCTGATATGCCCATTTGTCACACAAAAGGTGAGCAGCTCAGAAAAAACCTGAAGCAAGGAGGAGCTCTTGCCTGTAGCAGCCTCATGACCATTTCTGCTCTTGGACTTGGCTACTTTGAGGTTTTTCAAGTCCTCAAGGCCTTTGTTCTTTAGTTTTCAGGGCTACTATGGCTGGATAGTTTACCAGAAAAGGTCCACTTCTTCTACTCCTAACTGACAAGTTGTTTAACTGAATTGCTTGTTTCTGTCCCAAGTGAGCATGTCTATGTGTTTGCACTTGCAGACCCAGTGTTTTTGCAGCTTGGGATTATAACAAAAGATACAAGATTTTTTTTTTTTTGAGGCAGAAGAGAAAAAGGTAAATAAATTAGAGAATTGTCTTAGACAATTTTATGTTGTGATAACAGAATACCACAGACTGGATAATTTGTAAAGAATACAGATATATTTCTTACAGTTCTGGAGGCTGGGAAGTCCAAGATCAAAGAGTCTGTATCTGGTGAGGGTCTTCTTTCTGCATTATCCCATGGCAGAAGGCAGAAGGGCAAAAATGTGCACATGAGAGAGCAAGGGCAAAGAGGCCTGAACTCACCTTTTATCAGGAACCCACTCCTGAGATATTGGCAATAATACCTCACAAAGGCAGTATCTTCATGGCTTAATTACCTCCTAAGGGTCTCACCTCTTAATACCATGATAATGCCAATTAAATTTCAACATGACTTTTGGAGGGAACATTCAAACCATAGCAAGGATAGCATATGATGGAAGATTCAGGGAAGAAAAAGGAAGGGCCAGTTTTTATTAAAATTGTGATAAAGTACATATCACATAAAAGATACCATCTTAACTATTTTAAGTTCAGTGGAATTAAGTACATTCACAGTGTTACACAACATTATCATTATTCATCTCCAGAACTCTTTTCATCTTGCAAAACCGAAACTCTATATCCGTGAAATACTAACTCCCCATTTCAGTCTTCCCCTCAGCCCCTGCCTCATATAAGTGGATCACACAGTATTTGTCTTTTTGTGACTGAATTGTTTCACCTTGCATAATGACTTCAAGGTTTATACATGTTGTAGAATGTGACAAAATTTTCTTCCTTTTTAAGGCTGATTAATATTCCATCACATGTAAATACCACATTTTACTCTGAACTGACAGGTTGTTTGACTGAATTACTTGTTTCAGTCCCAAACGTGTGTGTGTGTGTGTGTGTGTGTGTGTGTGTGTGTACAGACCCAGTATTTTTGACAGCGTGGGAATATAAAAAAAGATATAAACTATTTTTTTTTTTAGAAGATTGTCTACTTATCTGGCAAAGGGCATTTGGGTTGCTTCCACCTCTTGGCTATCGTGAACAGTGCTGCTATGAACATGGGTAGGCAAATATGTCCTTGAGAACCTGCTTTCAATTCTTTTATGCATATACCTAGAAGTGGCTTTGCTGGATCATATGGCAGTTCTATTGTTAATTTTTGAGGAGTCTTCATACTGTTTTCCATAGGGATTGCACCATTTTACAATCACATCAACAGTGCACAAGTGTTCCAATTTCTCCACATCTTCATCAACACTTGTTATTTTAGGTTTGTTTTAAAAATAGTAGCCGTCCTAATGGGTGTGAGGTCATCTCTTTGTGGTTTTGATTTGCATTTTTCTAATGATTAGTGATGTTGAGCATCTTTTCATATGCTCATTGCCCATTTATATTTCATCTTTGGAGAAATATCTATTCAAATCTTTTGGTCATTTTTTAATTAGGTCATTTAATTTTTTATTGTTGAGTTGTAAGAATTCTATTTTATTTTATTTTATTTTACTGTAAGTTCTGGGATACATGCGCAGAACATGCAGGTTTGTTACATAGCTGTATGTGTGCCATGGTGGTTTGCTGCTCCATCAACCCGTTATCTAGGTTTTAAGCCCCACATGCATTAGGCGTTTGTCCTAATCCTCCTCCTCCCCTTGCCTCCCACCCCACAACAGGCCCCAGTGTGTGTTTTTCCCCTCCCTGTGTCCATGTGTTCTTATTGTTCAACTCGCACTTATGAGTGAGTGAGAACATGCAGTGTTTGCTTTTCTGTTGTAGGAGTTACTTACATATTCTGGATGTTAACCCCTTGTTAGATATATGACTTCCAAATTTTTCTTCTATGAGTTGTATGTTTTTCACATTTAGGACTTTAATCCATATTGAGTTAATTTTTTATATGGTGTAAGTAAAGATTCTAACTTCATTTTTCGCAAGTGGAGATTCAGTTTTCCCATTACCATTTGTTAAAAAGACTATCCTTTTTCCAAGGACATTGCCAAGACTATTCCATAGTCTTGTCACCCTTGTGGAAAATAATTTGGCCATATATGCAAAAGTTTACTTCTGGGCTCTCTATTCTATTCCATTGGCCTATATGTGTCTTTATGCTGGTACCACCTTGATATGCTTTGTCTGTGTCCCACCCAAATCTCATCTTGAATTGTAGTTCCCATAATTCCAACATGTGGTGGGAGGGCCCTGGTGGGAGATAATTGAGTCGTGGAGATGGCTTCCCCCATGCTGTTCTGGTAATAGTAAGTTCTCATGAGATCTGGTGGTTTCATTAGGGGCTTTCCCCTTCGCTTCACTCTTGTTCTTCTCCTTCCTGCTGCCATATGAAGAAGGACATGTTTGCTTCCCTTTCTACCATAATGGTAATTTTTCTGAGGCCTTCTCCAACCATGCTGAACTGAACTGTGAGTCAACTAAATCTATTTCCATGATAAATTACCAGTCTCAGGTATGTCTTTGTTAGCAGTGTGAGAATGGACTGATACACACCTATGTTGATTACTGTAGCTTTGTAATAAATTTCAGTATCAGGAAGTGTGAGACCTCATAATTTGTTTTTTTTTTTTTTTTTTTTTTTTGAGATTGTTTTGGCTATTTGGGGTCACTTGAAATTCCATATGAATTTTAGAATGGATTTATATATTTTTGTAAAAAATGTCATTGGGAGTGTGATAAGGATTGCACTGAATCTGTAGATCACCCTGGCTAGTACAACATCTTAATAATATTAAAGCTTTCAATCCCTGAACACAGGTATGAAAAATTTCAGCTATTTGCTTATCATTTACTCTCTGCATTGTCCTGTCACCATTGTCTCCTTCTGTACATCAGAGTGACAGCTCTAGAATGGTGGTGACAAACTACAACCTCTAGTACTTGGGCCTCATGTTACCTGAAACTATTCTCAAGAATATGGACATAAAGCTAGGTCTTGAAATGCAGTTTCACAATTTATCTCTAGGCCTGTTTCTCTGAAACTCTAAATACCAGAACTTGCTTAAAAAGCTTGCGTTTTTGAACTCTGGTTTGCTGAAGACCAGAATGTTAAATGTCACATTGAAATGGAAAAAAAAATCAAGGCCAGTAAGATAGAAGGGCTCTTTACTTTTCATATTGTTTATCATGCTTCTTCCTGTTGTAAATGGTTTGCTTTTAGGTGTGTCTTCACTGGGATTTATATTTTTGAAGCTTTGATTAAAATACTGGCAAGAGGTTTCATTCTGGATGAGTTTTCTTTCCTTCGAGATCCATGGAACTGGCTGGACTCCATTGTCATCGGAATAGCGTAAGAATATTAAAGATGTTTTTGAAGAGACTTGGGTGGGAAAGAAGCCCCTTTGCTTCCATCAGAGCTCTGTGTGGATTCATTTGAGTGGCTGAGTATGCCCTAGTAATGCCTAGAGCTCTGACTGCTTTGTTGGTTGGCCCTGAACAGCACATGCAGCCAATTGACCAGATGCCTCCACACACAAACCCATTTCTAGGTCAACACTCAAGTTCTTGTTCCTTCAGCCATTTACTCACCAAAACTGGCCTGTTATGGGCCAGGCTTTATGCAAGATACAGAGTGTGCCAATGAAATACAAAAAAAAAAAAAAAAAAAAAAAAAAAAAAAGACATGTTTTTCTATCTTATGAAAGCTCACAGTCCAGAGGGGAAGAGTGACAATTAATGACCCTTAAAATATAGTATGATGAGTACCAGGATAGGGGCTATACATGTATTAAGCTGTCAGAGGATATAGGAAGATCAAAGCAGTCTAAAAAATCTTTGACTACTACAAGGTTACAAAGAGCTTTACTCCTGTTTACTTCTAGAAGTTCTGTAGTTTGAGTTAATTATTACATATGGTGTAAGGTGTAAGGTGTAAGGTGATGGCTGAGGCTCTTCCTGCAGGAAAGACGCTGATTTGGAATCTGAATGATGAAATGCAGTAAGCAAAAGAAAAAACGAGAAATGCAGTGACACATTGCCAGCACAACAATAGTAAACCTAGCATCATTTAATCTGTACCAGGCATTATGTTAAGCACTTTGCATATTTTTTCCTATTTAATATTCACAAAAGCACTTGGAGGTAGGTGCTAGTAATTTCAGAGTTTGATATTTGAAGTTCAAAGGTTGTGTGCTCTTAGTTATTGAAAGGCGGTGAAGCACAGTGGTTTAGAGTGTGACTCTGGAGCTACACTGCCTGGCTGCACATTCAGGCTTGACCATGTAGTGGCTGGAGACTTTAGTGAAGTGCCTTGGGGCATGGAACTTGTCAGCCACTCAGTAAATATTTGAGAGGACTTCTATTATTCATTAGCCACAACTACATGGACTATTTCAAGGAGTCTTCATCTGTGGCCACATATGAAGGTGAACTGAGAACAGCCTCCTCTGCAGTTCATATCAAGAACAGTGGTATGCCAGATCCTAAGATAAAGGTGAGGCTGGAAAGGTGAGGCTGTCGATTTCACCTTGGAGGTCACAAGCCCCAGGCTGAGCTTACTTGTGGCTTTTGTGGAGATGTGCAGTGCAGCTGTAGGACTGAGCAAGCCCATGCTTTCCCTGTGCTTTGTCTTGTAGGATTGTGTCATATATTCCAGGAATCAACATCAAAGTGTTGTCCCTGCGTACCTTCCGTGTGTTCAGAGCTTTAAAAGCAATTTCAGTAGTTTCACGTAAGTCACTCTCACTTCCCACACTGGCTCCTATCTAGAAAGAATGTTAATTTATATTTAAATTTTTTCAAAATGTCATCATGTAAACCAAAAACAAACAAACCCTGCTTTACAAATGTATATGATGGCCCAACTGATAATTATTGAGCACCTAATATGTCCAGGCACTGTGCTAACTGCTTGAGATCTAATAGTAAGCAAATGGATACAGACTCATGGAGTTTTACCTTCCAAGGTAGGGGGTGGGGAGACAGACACGAAACAACAACTATAATAAATAAGTACATTATGTAGCATGTGAGCAAGTGCTATGTGCCAGGGAAAACATAAAGAAAAAGTAGACACCATAGAGGCTATGGGAAGTCACAGGGTATAGGGGAAGCAGGTTGCAGTTTTAAACAGAGTGATCAGGATAGTTGTCATTGAAGTGAGAGGTGGCAGAGATTTGAAGATGGCAATGGAGTGACACAAGCAGATATATGGGAAAGAGTATTCTGAGCATGGGAAACAGCCAGCACAGAGATTGAGTAGGAAGGATGAGGATGGGACTGGAGGGGAGAGAGTGAGGGGCCAGGTAGAGGTGAGATCATAGAAGTGAAGGGGGGCCAGATGCAGTCACTCACGCCAGTAATCCTAGCACTTTGGGAGGACCAAGGTGGGGAGATAACTTGAGGCCAGGAGTTTGAGACCAGTCTGGCCACTATGGTAAACCCTTCTCTCTACAAAAACACAAAAGTTAAGGCCAGGCGCAGTGGCTCACGCCTGTAATCCCAACACTTTGGAAGGCTGAGGCAGGTGGATCATCTGAGGTTGGGAGTTTGGTACCAGCCTGATCAATATGGATAAACCCTATCTCTACTAAAAATGCAAAAGTAACCAGGTGTGGTGGTGCATGCCTGTAATCCCAGCTACTCAGGAGGTTGAGGCAAGAGAATCACTTGAACCCTGGAGAGGGAGGTTGCGGTAAGCCTAGATTGCCCCATTGCACTCTGGCCTGGGGAACAAGAGCAAGACTCCATCTCAAAAAAAAAAAAAAAAAAATTAGTCAGGTGTGGTGGTGGGTACATTTAATCCCGTTACTCGAGAGGCTGAAGCAGGAGAATTGCTTGAACCTGGGAGGGAGAGGCTGCAGGCTGCAGGCCGCAGTGAGCTGAGATTGTGCCATTGCACTGCAGCCTAAGGTAAAAAAAAAACAGAAAGAAGAAGAAGAAGAAGAAGAAGAACTGAAGGGGAGTTTTGTAGGCACAGGGAGGATCTAGGCTTCACTCTGAAGAAATGGGAGCTATTGTGTGGAGAATGGAATGTAGGGGAGAAGATGGGAGAAGCAGGAAGACCTCCTATTACAGGGAGCATGGTGGACTAAAGATCCCGGCTTCCACCTCTCTGGATTCCCCACTGCATTCATCCACATGTCAAGATCATGCCTGCCCTGCACAGTGTGTGTGGGTTCTAGTGCTGGCCTATTCCTGAAGTATATGGGATTCTTCTAATAGGAAACTTTGGCTCAGGGACTCTCCAGTGACCTGGCTGAGACTCCGACAGCTGAACTGCAGTCTGAGGTTCTTCCTATCCAGTCCTCCTCCCTTGTCTCTCTCTCAGATGTCAAACCTGAGCTGCAGTCTGAAGTTTCTCCCTGCCCACTCCTGCTCCCTGCACTCATCTTTCACAGGCATCCTCCCAACCCCCACAAATCTCTTGCACATCTGATCTCAGAATGTCTGCTCCTCAAAACCCAAACTGACACAAGAGACCGTAATCCAAGCAAGGGATGACGGTGCTCTCTGATCAGGTAGTGGTAGTGGAGTTGGTAGACACTGATCTGATTCTGTGTCAATCTGAAGGTAGAAACAATAGCATTTCCTGACTGAACAATTGTATACATGGTGTGAGCAAACGAGAGGAGTCAAAAATGACTTTTATGTCTGATGTCACTGATTGAGACAGAGAAGGCTGTGAGAGGAGCAGGCCTTGGGGTCAGATTACAAGCTAGCTTTGAACATGTTGTGTTTGAGATGGCTGTGAGACCACCAAGGGAAAGGATTCAGTAGCCAATTAGGTGTACATGAGTCCGGGATTCCAGGGATAAGTCAGAGCTGGAGATACCATTTCAGGAATCAAGGGTCTATAGATGATATTTAAAGCCATAAGATCTGAAGAGATCACCAAGGGAATGAGCATTGATGGAGAATAGAAGAGGACCAAGGCCTGAGCCCCAGGGCATTGAAACATGAAAGGGAGAAGAGGAGAACACAGGGAATGAGATGAGCAGCAGGCACCTGTGAAGGAGGAGGGAAACCAAAGGTGGTCTCCTGGAAGCCAGGTGATGAAGCCAAGGTTGGGTATGAATATGAATTTCAGTTTATTAAAAGTAAGGTTATTATATACACCTTTTTTCTCTCCTCCCCCTTTCCTCCCTTTTCTTTACTAAAACAAACAAACAAAACTGTTTGTTATCCTCCCTCTCTGGACTCCTTTCCCCCCACCTTCTCCCCTTCCCTTCTTTTCTCTTCTATCAGTGGCTTTGGCAAACTATAAAAAGACATGGGAACTATTTAGTTGTGTTGATGATATAGACATAATCTCTACCATATGGCCCCAATACCTAAACTCCAGGCAATTAAAGTCCTTTCAAACAGAAGCAGTAGGTTATTTTTTGAAACTTCATGAAAGCAACTGAATAGTGATAAAGAAACTGGTAGTCAGAGGACACTTTATATATAATTTATGTCTTTTCCTTCTCCTCCTCCTCCTCCTCCTTCTCCTTCTCCTCCTCCTCCTTCTCCTTCTCCTTCTCCTCCTTCTCCTTCTCCTTCTCCTTCTCCTTCATTTCAAGTAGGACTTTGTTTTCCCAGGTAGATTTAGGAGTTTTCTGCATGAGCTGAGCCCCTTTTATTTTCATGTAAGTAAATACACATTCAGGCAGTCATTTAGCAGCTTTCATGTCCCCTTCATCATCTCTACACAGGTGAATATGGTCTCTATTTTGGCCAATGAAATGCACTGAGATGCCTGGATGCTTTTTGGAAGTAAGGGTGCAAGGTACAATCTTTTATGAGACTATGAAAAAATGATCCAGGAATCACAATCATCACTCATCCACATTTCTTGCTTTGGAGAAGCCTCTTGTTATAGATTAAAATCTGCCTTGGGTGATGCTGTAGTAACCTCTAGTTTACCTTCAACTGGTGATATAGTAAGTGTCCCAGCTTAGCCTCCAGGTTCCTGCTATCTGGTGTCATACTTTGTGGGAAGCTCATCTACTGAGGGCTTGGCCTCCCACTGTACGCTGCCATGGGCTCTCACCTCTACACTGATGAAATGAAATTTTGTCACTTAGTGTCATTCCATGCATTGCAATCACATCTGGGAGTTTATCTCTCCAGATATCTTGAGAGCAAAGCCCATGACTCAGTGGATTGCTGAAGATGACTTCTTTTTCCAGCTCTGTTCAGTGACATCATGTTGGTAGCTTGAAATCTAGCATGGTGGTGAGTGGGGATCAGGATCTAGACCACAGAATTCAGAAAACAAGGAAACCTATGCACGCCATAGATCAGGGCTCTCCTGCCTCCCATTTGAAGAGCCAGTTTTAAACATCTACCAGCCTGCCACAAGATTATTTATTTTGTAACTTTGGCAGCTTAACAGTGTGCCATGGACGTAGTAGGTGTTTAATAAATACTTCTTGAATGAATGAATCAATGAAAAGAAAACACCCTATTCTAACTGGTAATCTGAGTTTTCCCTCCCAGGATATCCTTATAATTTGGGTCTAGACAAAATTCCTTCTTCATCCCCTATACCCCACAATTTAGCTGTGTTTCATGGTACTCATGTACTTTGACAGTAGACAGTATCTACTAAATGTTAAATACAGGTCTTTCTCATTCTCTAGTGTGGGCCCAGCTTAGGTGGTGCCTTTGCAACTGTCCTCAACCTATGCCTTCTTGAGTCCGTGTGGCATGTTTCTACTCAAAGCCTCCTTGCTTGCTCCTCATAGCAGCACTGAGGCAGGCATAAGGCAGGAATAGAGAGATTGAGTCTCAAACTTGTTGACTGCTTTGATGACACTCAGCTTCCAAGGCACAGAGTTGGAGCACCACTAAAGGTATCAGAATCATAGGCTAGGCTGGAGTCCAGTTCCAGCCTGCAATTTGACAGTTTCTGAGACCTCAGTTGCTCCTTCCTTGGCCTTTGTGAGTGTCTGGCTGAGGGGGATGGGCTTCTCCCCATGCTTGTCCTCTTTCTCAGGTCTGAAGGTCATCGTGGGGGCCTTGCTGCGCTCTGTGAAGAAGCTGGTCAATGTGATTATCCTCACCTTCTTTTGCCTCAGCATCTTTGCCCTGGTAGGTCAGCAGCTCTTCATGGGAAGCCTGAACCTGAAATGCATCTCGAGGCACTGTAAAAATATCAGTAACCTGGAAGCTCATGGTAAATACCCAACCTTTCACTCCTTAGTTTTTGCATGGTTAACTTTTCCTTATCCTCACTTGTCCTGCCTTCACACCTCCCTTACAGAGTCTCTTAGGAACAAGGGAGGACTTCATCCATCCAGGGTGTTCCTGTGGGCAGATGTATTTCCTAGAGAATTGCCTCATTCTTTGGGTTGCCATGGAGAAGGAAAGTCTTGAAACTACATCCACAAGAGCAATTCTACGCTGTCCCATCCCTTTGCCATTTAGATCTCTGCCCACTTCTTTGTAATGATTTGCGGAGGTTTTCAGAATGCTTGGATTTGGCCAACGATAATCAGCAGCTTCCCAGCCCCACTCCTCAAGTATTTCTTCAATGACACATTTTTTTTTTTTTTTTTTTTTTTAGATGGAGTCTACCTCTGTCACCAGGCTGGAGTGCAGTGGCACAATCTCACCTCACTGCAATCTCTGCCTCCCAGGTTCAAGTGATTCTCCTGCCTCAGCCTCTCGAGTAGCTGGGATTACAGGCCTGTGCTTCCACACCCAGCTAATTTTTGTATTTTTAGTAGAGATGGGGCTTCACTATCTTGGCCAGGATGATCTCTATCTCCTGACCTCGTGATCTGCCCATCTCAGCCTCCCAAAGTTCTGGGATTACAGGTGTGAGTCACCATGCCCAGCTAACAACACTTCTTTCAATGCCCACCCTCTCTATGCTGAGGTTGACCCTACACCTACTCCATCTACACTCTCTTGAGGTCTGTCACGGGATGGGTCTCTGTCCAGCTTCCCCCAGGGAGGATTTTTGGTTCAGTATTGTTTACTGAGAGGCAAAGTGGTGGTGGTGATGTCACTGCTTCCTTCTCCAACTTCTCCTTCCTTCTTCTTTTCCCTCCCTTTTTATTGCTCCTTCTAGAGGTCTTGGGCCCCAGTTTCTCTCTGGACACATCTCCTTTAATCATTTTAGAAGATGTAGAAACATCCATTTTCAAGCATAATCTGCATACTTACTATTCTCTTTCCTTTCGATTGTTTTTTTTTCAAATCTGAATTTATGACTTTTTCCTCTCTCAGACCATTGCTTTGAAAAGAAAGAAAATTCGACTGAATTCAAAATGTGTGGCATCTGGATGAGTAACAGGTAAGAGGTTTATAATCTTCATTTTCCTCCCAAGAAGAGTACCTCTAGACCTTTTAGAATGGTGTGGCAAATAGTCTTTATCTAATGACTGGTGGACTCAGTGATGATAGTTCTCATATAATTATTTCATGTGTCTAAACAGGTTTAGACTTGTGTTATTAAATTAAAAAAACATTTCCTGGTGTTTAAGGCAGCTTTCCTCCCTAGTTATGTTAAATTGGAAGCTTGTAAGAAACCTACTGAAACAGTGATATTTCAACTTTATGGAGTAGGTATTCAAGACTTTCAAAGCTGAGAAGGGATGTTATGACTGAGAGCCCTGTGAGGCCCTTGTTTCCTGTTCAGTGGCATTCTCCTGCTGCAAGAGTATCTGAACATGCTTCTTCTCTTTGTTGACCTATTGACAGCTATTGCCTCTAATTACAAACACAGTTGAACATACATCCATGCACACTTGCCCCAACAGCTGCTGGCCCTCTGGTCCTATGGGGAAACTCTTTTTCCTTTCAGGATAGCAGTGCTTTCTGTGGTGAAAGATTCAATTCAGTGAAGATTTATTAAGTGTATTTCAAATTAAGATAATATACAAGGTACTCTGATGAAACAGATGATGTTCATTCCTAAATTACAAATAGATAACAAGAATCTACAGAGTGTCAAGCCCTGAGTTAGCCTCAAAGAATGCAATTATGAATAAGGCAGCTCCACGCTTTCGGAATTGATGTCTTCTAGGGAAGACAGATGCATAGAAAATGCAGTTATATGTTGCATAATGACATTTAGGTTGATAATGGATGACACATATGATACTGTCCCCATAGAATTATAATACTGTATTTTTACGGTGCCTTTTCTGTGTTTAGATACACAAATTCCTACCATTGTGTTACAGTTGCCTACAGTATTCAGTCCAGTAATACACTGTATAGGTTTGTAGCCTAGGAACAATAGGCTATGCCACATAGTTTAGGTGTATAGTAGGCTATACCATCTAGGCTTGTGTGTACACTCTATGGTGTTTACACAACAAAATTGCCTAACTACACATTTCTCAGAATGTGTTCCTGCTGTTAAGCAATGCATGACTACTAGAAAGTGTGATGAGTGTTATAAGGGTGATGTGCAGGTACTGAGAGGTATGATGGGGGTGTGACCTTGTCTGGAGAATTAGGGAAGGCTTCTCTCCATTTGCAAGACACAATAGGCTTTAACCTAATAGGAGACTTACTGAGTTTTCTAGAATGATTCTCAACAGAACACACTGCATTGAACTTGCTGAGGATCATTCTAGAAAGAAAAACTGTCTTCCATGAAATCGGTCCCTGGTGCCAAAATGTTGGAAACATTTCTGGCAACAGGGACCGATTTCATGGAAGATAATTTTTTCATAGGCAGGAAGTGGTGGTGGTTTTGGGATGAAACTGTTCTACCTCAGATCATCAGGCATTAGTTAGATTCTCATAAGGAGCATGCAACCTAGATCCCTCACATGCACAGTTCACAACAGGGTTCACACTCTTATGAAAATCTAATGCTCACCACTGATGTGACAGGAGGTGGAGCTCAGGCAGTAATGCTCACTCGCCCGCTGCTCACTTGCTGTAAAGCCCAGTTCCTAACAGGCCATGAACCAGTACTGGTCTGGGGCCTGGGGTTGGGGACCCCTGTCTTAAAGGGAGCCCAACAGCTGCTGCGTATAGCACTTCTTTTACCCCTCACACAGGCAGATAGGTGTGGTTACCACAGGCAAAATCCAAGGTGGGGTGTATAACCTAGACATGCAGAAGCAGCAGCCTTGTTTCCAACTAGTCCTTTTTTTTCCCCAAGTCTTTTGCCTCCAAAGTCTCTTCTTACAATACTATACTGCTATAAAAAGTCTAAAAAACTGTTTTAGCTGTTGAAAACTCAAATAATATCATGCACAAAATGAATCAAGTGTGATATGTATGTGACAATAGAGAGTGGTGGGGAAAGTAGAGAGGCAGAGGACACATGCCATGCTTAACAGCAGTCAAACTTGAGGTTTTTTTATTTCAATAGGTTTTGGGGGAACAGGTGGTACTTGGTTACATGAATAAGTTCTTTAGTGGTGATTTCTGAGATTTTGGTGCATGAACTGGTCTTCTTTTTAGCTTTTATTTTAAGTTCAGGGCTACATGTGCAGGTTTGTTATATAGGTAAATTTGTGTACAGATTATTTCATCACTCAGGTATTAAATCTAGTACCCATTAGTTATTTTTCCTGATTCTCTTCCTTCTTTCAACCTCCACCATCCAATAGGTCCCAGTATCTATCGTTCCCCACTGTGTGTCCATGTGTTCTCACCATTTGTCTCCCATTTACAAGTAAGAACATGTAGTATTGGGTTTTTCTGTTCCTGCATTAGTTTGTTAAGGTTAATGGCCTCTAGCTACATCCATGTTCTCGCAAAGTAATAGAACTCATTCTTTTTATGGCTGCATAGTATTACACGGCATACATGCACCACATTATCTTTATCCAGTCTGTCACTGATGAGCATTCAGGTTGCCTCCATGTCTTTGCTATTGTGAATAGTGCGGCAATGAACACTCACGTGCATGTGTCTTTACAATATAATGATTTATATTCCTTTGGGTATATACCCAGTAATGGGCCTTGCCGGGTCAAATGGCAGTTCTGTTTTTAGGTCTTTGAGGAATTGCCACAGTTTTCCACAATGGTTGAGCTAATTTGCACTCCCAACAACAGTGGATAAATGTTCCTTTTTCTCCACATCCATGCCAGCATCTGTTATTTTTTGACTTTTTAATGTAGACATTCTGACTGGTGTGAGATGGTATCTCATTGTGGTTTTGATTTGTATTTCTCTAATGATCAACGATGTACAACTGGTCTTTATAGGGCTCTTGTCTCTAAGTTTATGTGCCAGGCACATCTCTCTCAGTCTAGGTACAATATAAATGCTCCAGAGTTTTATGGTAAACCAACTCCTAGTACACAGCATTCCACACTGATCACAACATGCTCACTTCTGAGGAGATGGCACTCTGAGAAGGCAGGTCTGTGATTATCTTCCCAGGCAGGCTTTGGTCTGTTCAGGGCCCAGACTAGTCTTCACCCTCCGGTCACCACTTCCTCCCCTGCTGACTAATTCATAGTGACTACAACTCAGATCTGAAGTCTAAGTAGGAGGTTCCAGCAGATAAAGAGAAAGAGTGAACAATTCCAGACAGTAGGCACAGCAAAGGTGAACATAAGGTCTTGGAGCACAAGAGCATGTAGGGAATGATAAGAAGCCCAGCAGCTTTTTGGGCAGACAGGCAAGAGAGCAGGCAGGAACAGAGACAAGAGCCAACCATGAAGGACCTGATAGCTCATCAGTGCCAACGATTTTGGTCTTGATCACAAAGGAAGCAGGAGACATGGAAAGGTTTTAGGGCAGGCAGATGACCTGGGCAGATTAGACGTATTTTAAATGCCACCATGGCTTCTGTGTAGAGAATGGATGCATAGAATAGATGAGGAAGCCAATTACAAGACTGTGGTAGAAAGAATAAGGAAATGGGCTAAATGCCCCACTTGAAATGCACACAGTGGAAAGCTGGATAAAAAAGCAAGACCCAATGGTATGCTGTCTTCAAAAGACTCATCTTACATGTAATGATACCCATGGGCTCAAAATAAAAGAAACAGAGGAAAATGTACCAAGCAAATGGAAATCAGATAAAAAGCAGGAGTTGCAATCTTAATTTCAGACAAAACAGACTTTAAACCAACAAAGATAAAAAAATAGATAAAGAAGGGCATTACAAAATGGTAAAAGGTTCAATTCAACAAGAAGACCTAACTAATCAAAAGGTATATGCACCCAAGACAGGAGCACCTAGATTCATAAGGCAAGTTATTAGAGACCTACAAAGAGACTTAGACTCCCACACAAGAATAGTGGGAGACTTCAACACAGCACTGACAGTATTAGACAGATCATTGGGGCAGAAAATTAACAAAGATATTCAGGACCTGAATTCGACATTGGACCAAATGAACCTGTTGGACCTCTACAGAACTCTCCACCCCAAAACAACAGAATATACATTCTTCTCATCACCACATGGCACATACTCTAAAATTGACCACATAATGGAACATAGAACAAGCCTCAGCAAATGCAAAAGAACCAAAATCATACCAAACACACTTTCAGACCACAGCACAATAAAAATAGAAGAAAAGACTAAAAAAAACACTCAAAACCATGCAATGACATGAAAATTAAACAACATGCCTCTGAATGACTTTTGAGTAAATAATGAAATTAAAGCAGAAATCAAGAAGTTTTTTGGAACTAATGAGAACAAAGATACAACATGCCAGAATCTCTGGGACACAGCTGAGGCAGTGTTAAGAGAAAATTCATAGCACTAAATGCCCACATCAAAAACTTAAAAATAACTTAACAATGTCACGTCACAATGGAAAGAGTTATAAGCAAGAGCAAAGCTAGCAGAAGACAAAAAATAAGGAAATCCAAATAAACACAATTAGAAATGACAAAGGGGATGTTACCACTGACCCCACATAAATAAAAATAACCATCAAAAACTACTACAAACACCTCTAAGCACACAAACTAAGAATACCTGGACACAAACACCCTGCCAAGAATGAACCGGAAAAAACTATTTTTCCTGTTCCCTGAATAGACCAATAACAAGCTCCAAAATTGAATCTATAGTAAATAGCCTACCAACCAAAAAACTCCCAAGACCAGATGGATCCATAGCTGAATTCTACTAGATGTAGAAAGAAGAGCAGGTACCATTCCTACAGAAACTATTCCAAAAATTGAGGAGCAGGGACTCCTCCCCAAATGATTCAATGAGACCAGCATCGTCCTGATACCAAAACTTGGCAGAGGCACAACAAAAAAAGAAAACTTTAGGTCAATATCCTTGATGAACATTGATGCAAAAATCCTCGACAAAATACTTGCAAACCTAATCCAGCAGCACATTAAAAAGCTAATCCACCACAATCAAGTAGGCTTCATCCTTGGGATGCATGGTTATTTCAACATACGCAAATCAATAAATGTGATTCATCAGAACTAAAGTCAAAAAACACATGATTATTTCAATAGTTGCAGAAAAGGCTTTTGATAAATTCAACATCCCTTCATGTTCAAAACTCTCAAAACACTAGATATTGAAGGAACGTACCTCAAAATAATAAGAGCCATCTATGACAAACCCACAACCAACATCATACTGAATGGGGAAAAGCTGGAAGCATTCTCCTTGAAAAGTAGTATAAGACAGGATACCCTCTCTCACCACTCCTACTCAACATAGTATTGGAAGTCCTGGACAGAGCAATCAGGAAGAAAAGGAAAATAAAGGACCTCCAAATAGGAAAAGAAGAAGTCAAACTATCCCTATTTGCAGGTAACATGACTCTATATCCAGAAAACCCCATAGTCTCAGCTCAAAAGCTCCTTTAGCTGATAAACAACTCCAGCAAAGTTTCAATATACAAAATCAATGTACAAAAACCACTAACATTCCTGTATACCAACAGCCAAGCCCAGAGCCAAATCAGGAATGCAATCCTATTCATGATTGTGACAAAAGAATAAAATACATAGGAATACAGCCAACAGGGAGGTGAAAGATCTCTACAATGAGAATTGCTAAACGCTGCTCAAAGAAATTAAAAATGACACAAATGGAAAAACATCTCATGCTCATGGATAGGAAGAATCAATATCATTAAAATGGGCATACTGCCTAAAGCAATTTATAGATTCAATGCTATTCCTATCAAATTACCAATGACATTCTTGACAGAATTTTAAAAATGCTATTTTAAAATTCATATGGAATCAAGAAAGAGCCCAAATACCCAAGGCAATCCTACGTAAAAAGTACAAAGCTGGAGGCATCACATTTCCCAATTTCAAAATATACAACAGGGCTACAGTAACCAAAACAGCATGGCACTGATACAAAAACAATCATATACATCAATGTACAGAATAGAGAGCCCAGAAATAAGGCTGCACACCTACAACCACCTGATCTTGAACAAAGCTGACAAAACTAGCAATGGGGAAAACACCCTATTCAATAAATGGTGCTGGAATAACTGGCTACCTATATGCAGAAGATTGAAACCAACTCCTTTCTTACACCATATACAAAAATCAACTCAAGATGGATTAAAGACATAAATGTAAATCCCCAAACTGTAAAAACTCTGGAAGACAACCTAGGCAATACCATTCTGGATATAGAAATGGGCAAAGATTTCATGATGAAGATGCCAAAAGCAATCAGAATGAAACCAAAATTTGACAAATGGGATCTAACTAAACTTAAGAGCTTCTGCACAGAAAAACAAAAACAAAGAACTATTAACAGAGTAAACAGACAACCTACAGAATGGGAGAAAGTATTTACAAACTATCCATCTGTTAAAGGTCTGATATTCAGCATCTATAAGGAACTTAAACAAATTTACAATAAGAAAACAACTCTGCTGAAAAGTGGGCAAAGGACATGAATAGACCTTTTTTTTTTTTTTAAGAAGACTTACATGCAGCCAATAAGCATATGAAAAAAAGCTCAACATCACTCACCATTAGACAAATGCAAATCAAAACCACAATAAGATACTATTTCACACCAGTCAGAATGGCTATCATTAGAAAGTCAAAAAATAGCAGATGCTGGCAATGTTGTGGAGAAAAGGTAACACATACACTGTTAGTAGAAGTATAAATTAGTTCAAACATTGTGGAAAGCAGTGTGGCAATTCCTCAAAGATCTAAAACAGAACTACTGTTGCTGGATTCATCCCAGCAATCGCATTACTGGGTAAGTACCCAGAGGAATATAAATCATTCTACTGTAAAGACACACACACGTGCATGTTCATTGCAGCACTATTCACAATAGCAAAGACATGGAAGCAATCTGAATGCCCATCAGTGACAAACTGGATAAAGAAAATGTGGTACACATACACTATGGAATACTATGCAGCCATAAAAAAGTGTGAGATTATGTCTTTTGCTGGAACATGGATGGAGTTAGAGGCCACTAGCCTTAGCAAACTAAAGCAGGAAACAGAAAACCAAATACTGCATGTTCTCACTTGTAAGTGGGAGTTAAATGATGAGAACTCATGGACATAGAGAAGAACAACAGCTACTGCAGCCTACTTGAGGATGAAGGGTAGGAGCAGCAAGAAGAGCGGAAAAAATAACTATTGGATATTAGGCTTAGTACCCGGGTGATGAAATAATCTGTACAACAAACCCCTGTGACATGAGTTTACCTATATAACCAACCTGCACATGTACCCCAGAACCTAAAATAGTAGGTAAAAATAAATAAATAGAAAAAATTGTGGAGATTGAAGAGGGGGTGTTGGTGTGTATTTGTGTGTACAAAGCCATGTGTAAGAGAGTGGCGGGAAGCACAAAGGAGAGAAAACTGTTACAAATGTTTCTCATATCGGTGTGAGTGAGTGATAATGTCATTAGCTGAGATAGGGATGCTGGCAGAGAGGCTGAATCACCTGTATAAGTTGATGAGAAGGTTCCCCCAGAGAGGAGGAGATTGAACAAAATAGGCTTATATTTTGAATGGTGGCCAAGAAATGAGGGAGATTAAATATGGTAGGTCCATCCTCAACAGACTCCTAGAAGTTAGAGGGCACTGGGACTTCACAGAATTTCCTCCAGATCTGGTGAGAAAGAGGGCACAATGGATGCCCTCCTCCTCAGTCACCCTAAAGCAAAACTTACCACTCACAAAGTCCCACTCTGCCCACCAGGCAAATTCCAATCAGCTTGTCAGGTCCTCTGATTAAAACACATGAACAGCTCAGGCTCACCAGGCATCTGAAGAAAATCTTGGGTAAAAAGGAGGCCAAGATAAAGCCATAGAAAATGTGGCCATGAACAAAACAAGGGAACCAGAAAGGGCTCCGAAAACTTTGAATAGTGTCCTTGGTGAAATTAAAAGAGATAATACTTACATAAAGCAAAAAGCAGCTTGTTGTGAAAAAACAAAAACAAAAACAAAAAAACAAGAAACTTATTAGAAATTAAACATTATTACACAAAAATCAACATTAGAACTAAAAGATGAAGTTGACAAAATAGCCTCCAAAGTAGGAAAAAGACAGAGAACAGAAAATCATGAGAGTAAATGTCAATCCAAAAGTTCCAATTTTTGACTAAGTACGAATTCTAGAACTAGAGCACTGACTAAACGAAAGGGAGGAAATTAGTGAAGAAATGATGCAGAGAATTTACCTGGGACTAAAGATGCAAGTCCCTCAGTGCTCCAGAAAGTACCCAACACAGTGAATGAGAAAGAATCATGCCGAGGACATTATCATGGCATTTCAGAACTTTCTGGAAAAAGATTTTAAAACTAAAGGGCAAAAGAAGGTCACCCACAATGGAACAAAAATCAAACTGGTGTAAGAATTCTTAATAGCAACACAGGATAATAGCTGAGCAGTGCTTTCATATTGCTAAGGAAAAATTTGCAACTCAGAATTCTATTTCTGGCCAAACTACCAATTGATTATGAAAATGGAATAAATATATATTCATATATGCAAAGATCACACAATCGTCTTAAGAAGCTAATTGAGAGGTGCTCCAGAAGAATGAGGGAGTAAAACATGGAAAAGCAACATGAAAAAGCCAAGAAAAAATGTCTACCATAGCAAGAAGTTAATCAACACGAACTACAATTGATAAATCAAATATCAGTGTAAGCACTATTTAGACATACAGAGGTAGAAGAGTTAACAGTGGTTGAATTTGGGGTATATAAATGACAGTTAGAGAATGATACAATTGATTTCATTATAAGCTTTTTGGTGCATGTAATTTTTAAGCCATGTGCATGTATTACTTTGATTAAAATACTATTTATAAAAAAACTAAGAAATACATACCCTTAGTACATCTTTTGGATACACTCAATAATGTGTGTTTTGGTAATATGGGAAAAGACCTATGTTCAAAGATATTCATTGCCCAAATGTTTGTAAGAGTGAAGGACTGTCAATTACTGAAACCTAAATATTCATCATTAGCAGAGCAGTTAAATCATAGAACTATAGACATGAAAAGAAATAATATATCTCCCTGTATAGTGATATGAAAACAGCTGTAAACTATATTGTTCCACTAAAAAAAGCAAGGTGCAGGAGAGTGTGCAAAGCATGTTTCCATTTTTGTGTATTATAAAAGTTGTGTATAGATATAGATGTGCTGTACAGTCATAGCAAACTTCCGGAAATTTACAAAAGTACCTGTTAACTATTGCCTCTAGGAAGTGGGATCAGGAGACAGGGAAGAGAGGAAGACTTAATATTCACTGTATGTGCTTTTTTACTGTTCATTGTTCACATGTCACTGTATTCAATTTTTCAGTGAAAAACTATCTTATATGAATTTATTAATCAGTTCATTAGCAAAAGAGTCTTGTCAGACAGGGCAATGGCCACTTTACAAATACTCCCTCTAGGGCTCCTGGTGTGAGCCCATCAGAAAAACCAGTGTTGTTGGAAGGAAAGGGAAGCTTGGCTGTGGCATATATAATTATTTCTCTGTTTCTTTCCAATATCTAGTACCTGTTCCACACAATATGAATGTAACCACACCAAAATTAATCCTGACTATAATTATACGAATTTTGACAACTTTGGCTGGTCTTTTCTTGCCATGTTCCGGCTTATGACCCAAGATTCCTGGGAGAAGCTTTATCAACAGGTTATCTATTTATAGTCTCTCTTTTTCCTCTCTCCCTCCATCCTTTTCCTTCCCCCTCTATCACTTATCTATTTATCTACCATTTATTTATAACTACCATTCATCCCCCACTTTTATCATCTGTCTCATATTTAACAGTCGTACTGTTAAATTCTGCCTTACTAATTCTGTTAGAAACTTCAAGAAAATTGGCCAGGCACGCTGACTCAACGCCTGTACTCCCAGCACTTTGGGAAGTTGAGGCTTGAGGTCAGGAGTTCAAGACCAGCCTGGCCAATATGGTGAAAACCCATCTCTACTAAAAATGCAAAAATTAGCATGGCGTGGTGGCAAGTGCCTGTAATCCCCACTATTCAGAAAGCTGAGGCAGGAGAATCACTCGAATCTAGGAGGTGGAGGTTGCAGTGAGCTGAGATCATACTACTGTACTCCAGCCTGGGTGATAGAGTGAAATTCCGTCTCAAAAAAAAAAAAAAAAAAAAAAAAAGAAAAGAAACTTCAAGAAAAATTTAAATGCAATATTTGGAAGAAGACTCCAAAAAAACCCTCCTCTTCCTAGAAATATTAGCCCCCTCCAGATTCCCTACTGCCTGAAGTTTTGCCACTAGCACTCTCTCTCTTGCCACTTTTATTTTAAAAATGCAGATACTCTTGAGAGAGTTATAGATAGTAAAGTCACTGAAACTTCCATGTGAAGGTGTGGATAGTATCTCCCCACTGAGAGAGAGGGCATCAGGAATCCCTGGGATATTAGGGAAGCTATGGATGAATCTGTGGTCAACTGAGCCCACCAGTGTTGGGGAAGACCAATTGTCTGCTACTGTGTGGTCCTTGCTTGAGGTGATGGTCACCCTCCTGTGGAAGAAGGTTTGAGATGCAAGAACATGCTCTGTCCTTTGCAGACCCTGCGTACTGCTGGACTCTACTCAGTCTTCTTCTTCATTGTGGTCATTTTCCTGGGCTCCTTCTACCTGATTAACTTAACCCTGGCTGTTGTTACCATGGCGTATGAGGAGCAGAACAAGAATGTAGCTGCGGAGATAGAGGCCAAGGAAAAGATGTTTCAGGAAGCCCAGCAGCTGTTAAAGGAGGAAAAGGAGGTAGGGACATGGGGTCAGACAGTGGGATCTGGTTTGGGGAGGGGAAGGGGTCCCCAGAGGCAATGTGACCTGAGACTCAAGGCTGCCACCCTTGGCCTGGTCTCAGCGCTTTCTCTCCTGGTGCTTTTCTGAGAATATAAGTCCCTTGCAGAATGACTGTACAGCTATCTTTCACAAAATTGTCCAGGCACCAGGCCCTTGAAAACGGTGAACTCTTGGCCTTGATGCTTTTTGACCTTCTGAAGCCTAAGCCTTCTAAGACATGCCCCAAATTACTGACTAGATGATACAACATAAGTTTATGTAAATCTAGGCTCTGTGCTCCAGGCTTTCTTGTGGAAATCTGGAGATGTTTGTGTTCGGGGTCTTTGCTTGAAGTGGATTCTAGAACAATGATCACCTCTCCCTGTTTGAAATCCTTGTCATATTTATAGGCCATTCTAATAGTTTCCGTGGAATCTTTAGATTCTTCCAGCTCAAGTCTAGAATTTTCAGGACAGGGACCATGTTTTATACTTGCACCGATCCTCTCTAAGATTTGTCAGAAGGATGCCCATCATAAGTGCTTAACGTCTGCATTATCAGGCATAAGTATTTATTGAGTGCCTAGCACATACTGGACACTGTGGTAAGGGGCAGTGACACAGAGATATGAAAGAGTCAGTGCTGCTTTTGGTGGCTGCAATTTCTGTGCAAAAACAGGACATGTTTCCCCAGATAAATAATAACAGAGCTAGCATAGTCCAGATAGATGATGATCAATTTAAATGATACAGAGCTACCAGAAGAGAGATTTTCACCACTCTAAGGTTGGGGTCATTTGCAATGTTTCATGAGGAGGTGTAATCTATTCTTTAATTGCTTTTGTTCAATTTGAAGGCTCTGGTTGCCATGGGAATTGACAGAAGTTCACTTACTTCCCTCGAAACATCAAATTTTACCCCCCAAAAGAGAAAGCTCTTTGGTATTAAGAAAAGGAAGTCCTTCTTTTTGAGAGAGTCTGGGAAAGGCCAGCCTCCAGGGTCAGATTCTGATGAAGATTCCCAAAAAAAGGTAAGTCTTATCCAGGGCATTAGTGATACCATAGTGCCGTCCCGGGGACAGGGCCAATTGCCAATCACATTGAAAGAATTCATGTATTCATTTACTCATTTATTCATTCATCCATTTGCACATACTTTCATGCATCCATGTGTCTTTTCAATTATCCATTTATTTTTAAACATCAGTTTAGAGTGTTTACAGTGTTTACTATCTTCTTGGCACTGGGATAGCTACTAGGGATACATGATTTATACTCCACAGAGTGTACAGCTAATGATGAAGACATACTGATAAGAAGGCAGTTACGAGTCAATGTGATGACTGATGTGCTGATCACTGTGGGAGAACAGAGGAGGAACTATGTGTTAGTGTAGGCTCCCTCGGAAGCAAACCCAAAGACATTACAGTGCAAGTAGATTATTTGGGAAGTGATCCTAGGAAGCACTGGGAAAGGAGGGAAGAAACGCTATATGGAATGGAAGGTAACCAGTGAAGATGCATTATCAAGCCAGTTACCACTGAAGCCAGGTAGTTGGAGTTTAATCCTTTTGAAGTAAGGGCATCAGAGTGTGTATATATATGTGTGTGTGTGTGTGTATATATATATATATATATATATATATATATATATATGTTGGTATATATACCAACTTTTGTCCATCATAGATTAAAGATTGCTGAAGACTGAAGACAATAATTTCCCTCTAATTTCCTACTTGCTGTGCACTAAAGAAGAGGGGATTTGAGTCATCAGAGAAAGTCCTCAAGTAAGGACATATGGGTGGGAAAACCAAGAGCATCCAGAATTCATGGGGCCTGGGGGAAAAGCAGTAGATAAGAAAAGGATCCCCAGAAGATGCAGGGATGTTGATTGGATGTGTCAGTTGAAAGGATGAATTCACCAGCAAAAGGAAAAAGAGAGCATTACCTGCAGAGAGAACAGAATGTGCAAAAGCCTAGAAGCGAAGGCAAGCAGGAGAACATGACCCATTAGAAAATTTGCAAGTGCGTGTGTGTGTGCATGCGTGCTCATGTGTGCACATGTGTGATGAGGCTGGGGGAGGGTGGGTGGCACGAGGCTATAGTGATCAGTTGGGGGATCACAAAAGAGTTTACCCTTTGCAAAGAGGGCAAGGGGTAAAGAGCATTGAAAGGTTTATATAAGAGAGAGATATGACTGAATTTGTGAAATCCTGGATGCATTGAAGACAGGGGATTGGAGGAGGGCAAGACTGGAGGCAACCAGTTAACAGGTTGTTGCGGTAACCAAATAAGAGGTACCTGTGGCTTAAACCAAGGTTAGGGAAGTGAGGATGAAGAGCAATTAACAGATGACCGTGATCTGCAGAAGATGAAATTTAACAGTTGAGTTGATGGACAGCGTGGGGTTAAGTCCTGGTTTCCGACATGATTAGCTAACTTGATGAAGGGTAATTTATGGAGACAGGAAAGGTACACATTTTGGGAGTGGAAAGATGGCTCGTTCAGTTTTGAATGTGCCAATTTCGAGATGCTTATGGGACCTCCAAGCAGGGATGTTGATTAGGCAGCATAATGTGCAGAAATGAAGCTGGCGGGGGTGGTTGGGGGCGGCGGGGAGGGATGGGCCGCAGAAAAAGTTATTCTTATTAAGGTAGGGGATGTTCAGACATATTTTAATTGTCCAGAGAAAAGTCAGAAGAGAGGAAGATGCTAAAGATATAGGTAAAGATGGCAAGAGCCACTTTCCTGAGATAGAGGGAGATGCAGTAGGTAGAAGGTGGATATGTATGCCTGATAATGCGGTGGGGAAAAGGAATTGAGGGGCCTTTGCAGAAGTAGGTAGAAGGATCCCATCTGCTGCTATGATCAGTTCTCTGCTGTAGTAATAGGGAGAGAGCTCATAGAAAGACTATCTAGATTGACTTATCACAAAAGGATAGTTCCCTCTGGGGCCCTGGTCAGTCAGAACCCTTGGAAAATAAGCCATTAGGAAAACCCAAGTTTTCTGGATAACTGGAGGTTTGCATTCTTTAATTCCAGTAACTTTAGAATGGAGGTGGATGTGAGACAGTCAGCCAGCCCTTGGGCACAGCTTGAGAGTGTGCTTGAGGTTTGGGGTATAGATTTTGTGATATTTAGTGGGATTGTTCTTTTTAGTTACTGACCTTTTTAAAAATCAGTGTAGGCAGTTGTTCACTTCACAACTGGAGCCAGCACTTCACAATCTGGCTCCAGTACACCTTTCTAAATTTATACTCCACTTCTGCCGCTTTAAACATTGTTTTCAAATTGGGTTCTATATTGCTTTCATACCCTGAACCATTGCTTACTAGTTTTTGTAAAATTTTGTTTGCTCTTTGTTGGAAGTGAATAAAACACAGAGAAAGTAAAATCTCTGTAGACAGCACCCTAGAAATGTGCATGCATAGGAAATATGAATGATCAAACCAGATTTCTCTTATCTGTTAAAAATGAAATAAGAAAACTGAATATTTGGCATGCTGTAAAACGAGGTGAGTAGACCTATAGAAAATGTTGAGCACTTTTGTTACACGTAGCATTGGAACAAAGTAGTTAAGTTTTGAGGAGAGGCAACCCTTGTCTTTAGAAGGTGTGCCATGCCTTCTCTTACAGCCACAGCTCCTAGAGCAAACCAAACGACTGTCCCAGAATCTATCACTGGACCACTTTGATGAGCATAGAGATCCTCTCCAAAGGCAGAGAGCACTGAGTGCTGTCAGCATCCTCACCATCACCATGAAGGGTAAGTTCCACTTTCTAATCCAAGGGAAAACCTACTTCAATGAAGTCCTTCCATTCTTCTTCTTCCCAATCCCCTAGAAGCCCTCTGCAAAGGAGGCTGTTTTGGAACCAACCCACTCTACCGTCCTGCAAAGAGTGACTTTCTTTGCTTCTTTGGAGCAAGTAAACAAAGTGACTCACAAGAAACAGACCTTTCTTGTGGGCCCACTCTAAACTGGCACTTGGATAGTGGTAGAAGCTGGCTAGACTTGGGATGGGACTTCAGACCAAATGCGTAAACAGGGCCTCACAACCAGGCCAGGGAGTCACAAGAGATCCAAGTGACAACAATAGTCAGTCAAAGAACAGAAGACCTTGGAGTCTCCAGGAGGTGGCCGTTGTTATTGAAGTTAGAGTCAGAAACCCCACATGGGCAATAGAAGACCTGTGTAGATAGGCTGGAACCATCTGATGGACCAGATTAACAGCAGGTAACAGGACCCCACCCCAGAGGTTGGTGTTCAGGAGCAGAATCAAGTCCCTGCAAGGGGAGGGGGTATCAAATAGGTCCTCTAGCACTTTTAAGCCTACTGCATCATCTCCTTTGCCCTGCATGTGTCCCTGCAGTGGTGCCAGGGAAATCAGTGGTGTCAGGGAATTCAGGGGTGGTCTAAACTCAACTATTGGATAGAGCTCCTTTTACTGTTTCAGTGCTTACAGATGCCCCTTTCCTTGAGCCCTGGTTGCCCCTTTTGCCTCTGTTACAGCTGACCTTATGGTCTGTCTTGAGTGGACATAACTTGGGCCTGTATCTATCGGTCTCTTGGATTCGCAGCCAGCCAGCCAATGTTGACTTCCACATCTATATATTTAACAGCAAAGCCCAGTTCCTGGATGCTCAGTAAGAGTGTAAATATTTGATGGACTTGACTGTGCCGCATGCTAGTTGTATGTGGAATATTGTCTCTTCTGCACTATGATTGGTGGAAAAACCTTTCTGGCTACACAAATCAAAGCCTTGCACAACTGATCATGTATCAGGAGGCCCTGGGGAAGAGGGAGGAAGGAATGCACTCAGGCAAAGAGCATCTGGATTGCTTCAGAGCTAACTCCTCAACCTCTTGCTCATTCTCCTCCAGAACAAGAAAAATCACAAGAGCCTTGTCTCCCTTGCGGGGAAAACCTGGCATCCAAATACCTCGTGTGGAACTGCTGCCCCCCGTGGCTGTACATTAAGAAGGTCCTGAGAACTGTGATGACTGACCCGTTTACTGAGCTGGCCATCACCATCTGCATCATCATCAACACTGTCTTCTTGGCCATGGAGCATCATAAGATGGAGCCCAGTTTTGAGAAGATGTTGAATACAGGGAATTTGGTAACATTATGCTTTTTAAAAATAAAAACAAATTCCAAACTTTAAATTATAACTCTTCAAAGTCCAAACATTTTGTGAATGACCTAACCTAACCTAGGTTTTTGGTCCCCTTCAGTGGAGTAGAGGGAAAAGATGGCTGTTACGGTTTTACTTTTACCCAGTGCGTTTCAGAAATTGTCCATGTGTCCTGAGTTGGTCCTCTGGTATGTTCAGGTATCTCTTTAGTTATTCAGTGGTAAGCCAGATGCAAGCAGACATCCGAAAAGGTCAGCTCTCTGAGATAATCAAGAAAATGTTAACCATATCCAGAGAACCATGGTAATGACTGCTGTGGTCCCAGTGATATTCATGCCATCATTTGTCACAAAATAATGTGACTACCATTACTAGGTGTTATTCTCCCTGGAAAGATGGATCAGGGCCTGGCAGCTGTGGGAGGTTCACTTTTCTGGGAGGGGTTGTTTGGGGGGTGGTCAGGGTGAGGTGGGGTGAATTTCCAGACTTGAGCCTGCTTCAATATGTTTCTCCTTGTATACATCTAGTCTCAGTTAAATTGGGGAAACTAAGGGGAGCAGACTTTTCAAGGATTGTTCACTTCAGTTTATGGTTCTTGTGAAGGGCATTTTTCTCAAAGAAAAATTAGTCCCTCGAATATCAGAAACAATAAATAATTGCCCACCAGATGATCTGCCCTAATTAGCTGATGGGTTAATGAGCTAAAAACCTTACCAAAATATCTAGCCTTTTCTTTTTAAACTTTTGTTTTATTTTTCTAATTTAAAAAATAATAAATGCTGTTTTATTTTTTAAAAATAAGGAAAAATACAAATAAGGGAAATAGAATAAATTCATGTCCCATGTACCTACTGGCAAAGATGATCATTTTTAGCATTGCAGAATATTTCCAAGCAATATGTAAGCATGTGTGTATGTATGTATTTTTATTTAGTTTTTTTCTCCTTTTTTGGTATATTTTTTGTTATGATGTCTTTTTACATGTCTTTAAAAAAATTGTTTTACATTGTTAAGAACCCACTGCGGCCAGGCACAGTGACTCATGCCTGTTATCCCAGCACTTTGGGAGGCTGAGGTGGGCGGATCATCAGGTCAGGAGATCGAGACCATCCTGGCTAACATGGTGAAACCCCGTCTCTACTAAAAATACAAAAAATTAGCCGGGCGTGGTGGTGGGCACCTGTAGTCCCAACTACTTGGGAGGCTGAGGCAGGAGAATGGCATGAACCTGGGAGGCGGATCTTGCTGTGAGCCGAGATCGTGCCACTGTACTCCAGCCTGGGTGACAGAGCGAGACTCCATCTCAAAAAAAAAAAAAAAAAAAAAAAAAAAAAAGAACCCACTGCACCTATTGAATTATTGAATCAGGAGTTCATTCACAGAGCACTTTTATGCATCAGGTTTACGATGGTGTGGAACTAGAGGAGGTCCTGTCATCCTCAGTTCCACATCCCTCCACAAGGAGCAGCGATACAGTGGAACTGTAGTATAAAACCAGGGTGGTTCTCCTCACAGGCAGTCTGCACATAACACATAAATTCCTTTCTCCATGCTGCCTTTGGGAATAAATGCCTTGTGGGTGTGAATGGGTTAGACTAGATTCCATGCTGCTTGACAAACCTAACACATAGTTCCTTGTAACAGATCAGGGTCTCCTGGCCATATATTCAACTATCCTTTGCTGAGGCATCCAAGAAATGAGCTGAAATTGTTTCAGTTGAAGGCAGAAAGCTGTGTCCACAGGGGTATGGTCAGCAGACTCCACCTTTCAGCATCTTCTGGTGGAATGGAGTTACTGAATAAGTTCTAGAGAATACTCAAAAATCCAGAGTCATCTCCGTGGACAGGGCTTCCCAATTGCAAAGGTGATTTGTTTTCATCTGCTGGCCCAAATTTAGAAAACGAGAAAAACCCCCATCTCAGATTTCCCACTGACTAGACATCCTGAGTGTGGAGGTGAAGCTACATTTTGCAGTTGGAAACTGAGTGACTGACATTCTTCTTCATTTCCTCCAGAGCAGGAGGAGCCACAGGACCACAGGGACATTGTTGTTTTCCAAGTACACAAGCAGCAGCTGCGCCCTAGCTCCTAAAAACTGGCAGGAAATATGTAGAACCATCTACATAGCTTGTGTTTCCATTCCATGTGCCTACTCCCTGGATATACAATACCAAAATGGCAGCCACACTATTTATTGCTCCCATGGTAGTAGTGGTGGTGAGAAGCCTTGGAGTCCTGAGTTCCAAGGAACATATCAAAACTTCCCTCCTCTGATATATGGGCCAGGATTAAGCCACTCTGTGGAGTTCTGCAGGACTGGACTAGAAAATTAACTCTCTAGGATAGAGATTGCTCTAATCGGAGGGATATACTGAATGCCAAGAAGACATAAAGAAAAATTGGGTTGAATTGACAAAACTAATGGTCCCAAGGTATCTAGGGATGCTGTAGAGCTTGATGCCTAAAGCCTAAAGAAGATACAAGAAGGAGGAGTGAGTCAAAAGAGGTGGGGATGACTACACAATTATCTAGGACAGGCATCACTGAATGCTTTTAGATACTGGTGGTGACGTTGAGCAGGAGTAGATAGCAGTATTTAAAGGGGAAATATGAAAATGAACTTGAATTTTCTTTGTAACTCTTGATTTATTTTTATTTTTCTACCCTGGATTTATCTTTGCTATCCTTTTGTCTTTAACTTGTGCCATTTTATTTTAGGCATTTTAAAAAATAAATAGTAAATCATTGAATCATTTATAAAAACAGATAATCCATTATTATTATTATTATTATTTTTTATTATACTTTAAGTTCTAGGGTACATGTGCATAACGTGCAGGTTTGTTACATATGTATACTTATGCCATGTTGGTGTGCTGCACCCATCAACTCGTCAGCACCCATCAATTCATCATTTATATCATGTATAACTCCCCAATGCAATCCCTCCCTCCTCCCACCTCCCCCCTCCCCATGATAGGCCCCAGTGCGTGATGTTCCCCTTCCCGAGTCCAAGTGATCTCATTGTTCAGTTCCCACCTATGAGTGAGAACATTCGGTGTTTGGTTTTCTGTTCTTGTGATAGTTTGCTAAGAATGATGGTTTCCAGCTGCATCCATGTCCCTACAAAGGACGCAAACTCATCCTTTTTTATGGCTGCATAGTATTCCATGGTGTATATGTGCCACATTTTCTTAATCCAGTCTGTCACAGATGGACATTTGGGTTGATTCCAAGTCTTTGCTATTGTGAATAGTGCCGCAATAAACATACGTGTGCATGTGTCTTTGTAGTAGAATAATTTATAATCCTTTGGGTATATACCCAGTAGTGGGATGGCTGGGTCATATGGTACATCTAGTTCTAGATCCTTGAGGAATTGCCATACTGTTTTCCATAATGGTTGAACTAGTTTACAATCCCACCAACAGTGTAAAAGTGTTCCTATTTCTCCACATCCTCTCCAACACCTGTTGTTTCCTGACTTCTTAATGATTGCCATTCTAACTGGTGTGAGATGGTATCTCATTGTGGTTTTGATTTGCATTTCTCTGATGGCGAGTGACGATGAGCATTTTTTCATGTGTCTGTTGGCTGTATGAATATCTTCTTTTGAGAAATGTCTGTTCATATCCTTTCCCCACTTTTTGATGGGGTTGTTTGTTTTTTTCTCGTATATTTGTTTGAGTTCTTTGTAGATTCTGGATATTAGCCCTTTGTCAGATGAGTAGGTTGCAAAAATTTTCTCCCATTCTGTAGGTTGCCTGTTCACTCTGATGGTAGTTTCTTTTGCTGTGCAAAAGCTCTTTAGTTTAATTAGATCCCATTTGTCAATTTTGGCTTTTGCTGCCGTTGCTTTTGGCGTTTTAGACATGAAGTCCTTGCCCATGCCTATGTCCTGAATGGTACTACCTAGATTTTCTTCTAGGGTTTTTATGGTATTAGGTCTAACATTTAAGTCTCTAATCCATCTTGAATTAATCTTCAGTATAAGGGGTAAGGAAAGGATCCAGTTTCAGCTTTCTACTTATGGCTAGCCAATTTTCCCAGCACCATTTATTAAATAGGGAATCCTTTCCCCATTTCTTGTTTCTCTCAGGTTTGTCAAAGATCAGATGGCTGTAGATGTGCAGGTATTATTTCTGAGGACTCTGTTCTGTTCCATTGGTCTATAGCTCTGTTTTGGTACCAGTACCATGCTGTTTTGGTTACTGTAGCCTTGTAGTATAGTTTGAAGTCAGGTAGCGTGACGCCTCCAGCTTTGTCCTTTTGACTTAGGATTGTCTTGGCAATGCGGGCTCTTTTTTGGTTCCATATGAACTTTAAAGCAGTTTTTTCCAATTCTGTGAAGAAACTCATTGGTAGCTTGATGGGGATGGCATTGAATCTATGAATAACCTTGGGCAGTATGGCCATTTTCACGATATTGATTCTTCCTATCCATGAGCATGGTATGTTCTTCCATTTGTTTGTGTCCTCTTTGATTTCACTGAGCAGTGGTTTGTAGTTCTCCTTGAAGAGGTCCTTTACATCCCTTGTAAGCTGGATTCCTAGGTATTTTATTCTCTTTGAAGCAATTGTGAATGGAAGTTCATTCCTGATTTGGCTCTCTGCTTGTCTGTTACTGGTGTATAAGAATGCTTGTGATTTTTGCACATTAATTTTGTATCCTGAGACTTTGCTGAAGTTGCTTATCAGCTTAAGGAGATTTTGGGCTGAGACGATGGGGTTTTCTAAATATACAATCATGTCATCTGCAAACAGGGACAATTTGACTTCTTCTTTTCCTAACTGGATACCCTTGATTTCTTTCTCTTGCCTGATTGCCCTAGCCAGAACTTCCAACACTATGTTGAATAGGAGTGGTGAGAGAGGGCATCTCTGTCTTGTGCCAGTTTTCAAAGGGAATTTTTCCAGTTTTTGCCCATTCAGTATGATATTAGCTGTGGGTCTGTCATAAATGGCTCTTATTATTTTGAGATACGTTCCATCAATACCGAATTTATTGAGCGTTTTTAGCATGAAGGGCTGTTGAATTTTGTCAAAAGCCTTTTCTGCATCTATTGAGACAATCATGTGGTTCTTGTCTTTGGTTCTGTTTATATGCTGGATTACGTTTATTGATTTGCGAATGTTGAACCAGCCTTGCATCCCAGGGATGAAGCCCACTTGATCATGGTGGATAAGCTTTTTGATGTGCTGCTGAATCCGGTTTGCCAGTATTTTATTGAGAATTTTTGCATCAATGTTCATCAGGGATATTGGTCTAAAATTCTCTTTTTTTGTTGTGTCTCTGCCAGGCTTTGGTATCAGGATGATGTTGGCCTCATAAAATGAGTTAGGGAGGATTCCCTCTTTTTCTATTGATTGGAATAGTTTCAGAAGGAATGGTACCAGCTCCTCCTTGTACCTCTGGTAGAATTCAGCTGTGAATCCATCTGGTCCTGGACTTTTTTTGGTGGGTAGTCTATTAATTGTTGCCTCAATTTCAGAGCCTGCTATTGGTCTATTCAGGGATTCAACTTCTTCCTGGTTTAGCCTTGGGAGAGTGTAAGTGTCCAGGAAATTATCCATTTCTTCTAGATTTTCTAGTTGATTTGCGTAGAGGCGTTTATAGTATTCTCTGATGGTAGTTTGTATTTCTGTGGGGTCAGTGGTGATATCCCCTTTATCATTTTTTATTGCATCGATTTGATTCCTCTCTCTTTTCTTCTTTATTAGCCTTGCTAGCGGTCTGTCAATTTTGTTGATCTTTTCAAAAAACCAACTCCTGGATTCATTGATTCTTTGGAGGGTTTTTTGTGTCTCTATCTCCTTCAGTTCGGCTCTGATCTTAGTTATTTCTTGCCTCCTGCTAGCTTTTGAATGTGTTTGCTCTTGCCTCTCTAGTTCTTTTAATTGTGATGTTAGAGTGTCAATTTTAGATCTTTCCTGCTTTCTCTTGTGGGCATTTAGTGCTATAAATTTCCCTCTACACACTGCTTTAAATGTGTCCCAGAGATTCTGGTATGTTGTATCTTTGTTCTCATTGGTTTCAAAGAACATCTTTATTTCCGCTTTCATTTCGTTATGTACCCAGTAGTCATTCAGGAGCAGGTTGTTCAGTTTCCATGTAGTTGAGCGGTTTTGATTGAGTTTCTTAGTCCTGAGTTCTAGTTCGATTGCACTGTGGTCTGAGAGACAGTTTGTTATAATTTCTGTTCTTTTACATTTGCTGAGGAGTGCTTTACTTCCAATTATGTGGTCAATTTTGGAATAAGTGCGATGTGGTGCTGAGAAGAATGTATATTCTGTTGATTTGGGGTGGAGAGTTCTATAGATGTCTATTAGGTCCGCTTGGTGCGGAGATGAGTTCAATTCCTGGATATCCTTGTTAACTTTCTGTCTCGTTGATCTGTCTAATGTTGACAGCGGAGTGTTGAAGTCTCCCATTATTATTGTATGGGAGTCTAAGTCTCTTTGTAAGTCCCTAAGGACTTGCTTTATGAATCTGGGTGCTCCTGTATTGGGTGCATATATATTTAGGAGAGTTAGCTCTTCCTGTTGAATTGATCCCTTTACCATTATGTAATGGCCTTCTTTGTCTCTTTTGATCTTTGATGGTTTAAAGTCTGTTTTATCAGAGACAAGGATTGCAACCCCTGCTTTTTTTTGTTCTCCATTTGCTTGGTAGATCTTCCTCCATCCCTTTATTTTGAGCCTATGTATGTCTCTGCATGTGAGATGGGTCTCCTGAATACAGCAGACTGATGGGTCTTGACTCTTTATCCAGTTTGCCAGTCTGTGTCTTTTAATTGGAGCATTTAGTCCATTAACATTTAAGGTTAATATTGTTATGTGTGAACTTGATCCTGCCATTAGATATTAACTGGTTATTTTGCTCGTTAGTTGATGCAGTTTCTTCCTAGCCTCGATGGTCTTTACATTTTGGCATGTTTTTGCGATGGCTGGTACCGGTTGTTCCTTTCCATGTTTAGGGCTTCCTTCAGGGTCTCTTGTAAGGCAGGCCTGGTGGTGACAAAATCTCTAAGCATTTGCTTATCTGTAAAGGATTTTATTTCTCCTTCACTTATGAAACTTAGTTTGGCTGGATATGAAATTCTGGGTTTAAAATTCTTTTCTTTAAGAATGTTGAATATTGGCCCCCACTCTCTTCTGGCTTGTAGAGTTTCTGCCGAGAGATCTGCTGTTAGTCTGATGGGCTTCCCTTTGTGGGTAACCCGACCTTTCTCTCTGGCTGCCCTTAAGATTTTTTCCTTCATTTCAACTTTGGTGAATCTGGCAATTATGTGTCTTGGAGTTGCTCTTCTGGAGGAGTATCTCTGTGGCATTCTCTGTATTTCCTGAATTTGAATGTTGGCCTGCCCTACTAGGTTGGGGAAGTTCTCCTGGATGATTTCCTGAAGAGTGTTTTCCAACTTGGTTCCATTTTCCCCCTCACTTTCAGGCACCCCAATCAGGCGTAGATTTGGTCTTTTTACGTAATCCCATACTTCTTGCAGGCTTTGCTCATTTCTTTTTCTTCTTTTTTCTTTTGGTTTCTCTTCTCGCTTCATTTCATTCATTTGATCTTCAATCGCTGATACTCTTTCTTCCAGTTGATCGAGTCGGTTACTGAAGCTTGTGCATTTGTCACGTATTTCTCGTGTCATGGTTTTCATCTCTGTCATTTCGTTTATGATCTTCTCTGCATTAATTAGTCTAGCTGTCAATTCTTCCACTCTTTTTTCAAGATTTTTTAGTTTCTTTGCGCTGGGTACGTAATTCCTCCTTTAGCTCTGATAAGTTTGATGGACTGAAGCCTTCTTCTCTCCTCTCGTCCAAGTCATTCTCTGACCAGCTTTGATCCGTTGCTGGCGATGGGCTGCGCTCCTTTGCAGGGGGAGATGCGCTCTTATTTTTTGAATTTCCAGCTTTTCTGCCCTGCTTCTTCCCCATCTTTGTGGTTTTATCTGTCTCTGGTCTTTGATGGTGGTGACGTACTGATGCGGTTTTGGTATAGGTGTCCTTCCTGTTTGATAGTTTTCCTTCTGAGAGTCAGAAGGACTGTCTGTTGGTCTGTTGGAGATTGCTTGAGGTCCACTCCAGACCCTGTTTGCCTGGGTATCAGCAGCAGAGGTTGCCAAAGATAGAATATTGCTGAACAGCGAGTGTACCTGTCTGATTCTTCCTTTGGAAGTTTCCTCTCAGGGGTGTACTCCACCCTGTGAGGTGTGGGGTGTCAGACTGCCCCTAGTGGGGGATTTCTCCCAGCTAGGCTACTCAGGGGTCAGGGACACACCTGAGCAGGCAGTCTGTCCGTTCTCAGATCTCAACCTCCGCGTTGGGAGATCCACGGCTCTCCCCAAAGCTGTCAGACAGAGTCGTTCGCGTCTGCACCGGCTCCCGCTACTTCCCCTGTTGGTCTTCAGCTGTGCGCTGTCCCCAGAGGTGGAGACTACAGAGACAGGCAGGCTTCCTTGAGCTGCTGTGAGCTCCACCCAGTTCGAGCTTCCCAGCGGCTTTGTTTACCTACTTAAGCCTCAGCAATGGCGGGCGCCCCTCCCCCAGCCTCCCTGCTGCCTTGCGGATAGATCGCCGCAGACTGCTGTGTTAGCAATGAGGGAGGCTCCATGGGCGTGGGACCCTCCCGGCCATGTGTGGGATATATTCTCCTGGTGTGCCAATTGGCTTAAAGCGCAGTATTGGGGTGGGAGTTACCCGATTTTCCAGGTGTTGTGTGTCTCAGTTCCCCTGGCTAGGAAAAGGGATTCCCTTCCCCCTTGTGCTTCTCAGGTGAGGCGATGCCTCGCCCTGCTTCAGCTCTCGCTGGTCAGGCTGCAGCAGCTGACCAGCACCGATTGTCCGGCACTCCCTAGTGAGATGACCCCAGTACCTCAGTTTAAAATGCAGAAATCACCGGTCTTCTGTGTCGCTCGCGCTGGGAGTTGGAGACTGGAGCTGTTCCTATTCGGCCATCTTGCTCCGCCCCCCCTCCATTATTTTTAATAATTGAATTTGGTCATTTATAGGTTCCACCAGAATTGTAGACAGTTTTATAAAAATCTTTGTAAAGACTTTAATCCTTTGAATATTACCTTATTATTTTTATATTCTTGCTTTTTTCATTTCTATTCATTTGTGTTTGCATGTGATAAGACTGTGCTATTTGCTGTGAAGAAATGATTTGCTTTATTTTCTGCAAAGATATGGAAGACAGATTTAGTTTTTAATTGGTTACTACATTCAACATTTTTACAAATTTCTTAAGCCTTATTTATCTGATTATTGAAGACAAAGACAAAACTGTTTTGCCCATGGAAAATACAAAATTCAGTACTTTTTGTAATTCCTGCCTCTTCTTTTTATTCTTTGATATTTTGTTCTGGAAGTGTGAGCCCTGCATTCTGAATGAGTTTTTAGGATTGTATTCTAAATCACCAATTCTTCTTTCAACCATAACCATAACCAATCTAAGGCTTATCCCATATATTGAGTTGCTCAAAGACAGTTTTTTGTCCCTGGAAGTGTTTTCTAATTCTATGATCTGTGCCCCTTTTTTGTTTTTATTTTTAATTTTTTTGATCAAGGTGTTGAAATTAGGTGGTCAGGTGAACTCCTCCTGGATTCTAGTTTATGGGGGATAGTTACCCTTAGTTTTCAGGGCTATTGTATACATTCCTTCTCTCCCTATTTTAACTGTTTTAATTGGTATTCTAAAGAGAATTCAGAGGAGAAATTGCCTGACACTTTCTGTCACCCTGCCATCTACCAGTAATACCATTTTGCTTTATCTTCAACAGAATGAGAAGTAATATTCATTTTCCATTCTGGTGTCTTTGAGCTTGGTTACATTGCTCTGGGCACCATGGAGAGGGATGGAGAGAGGAGCAAAGTCACAGTGAGGTTCATGCTACAACAGTAAATGTTTCTATTGCATGGACGTTAGGGTATAGTGTATCAATCATGAGAATACTTTTCATTTCTTTGTAACCTCTGTACTTCCCTTGGGCCATTCTTTAAAGTGTGTCTCTGCAGCTTCCTTCTCTCATTCTTCTTTGTCCCACTGTAGGTTTTCACTAGCATTTTTATGGCAGAAATGTGCCTAAAAATCATTGCTCTCGATCCCTACCACTACTTTCGCCGAGGCTGGAACATTTTTGACAGCATTGTTGCTCTTCTGAGTTTTGCAGATGTAATGAACGGTAAATTTCAAAAGAGAAGCTGGCCATTCTTGCGTTCCTTCAGAGTGGTAAGGCACTTTCTTATTTTACTGCATAAACGTAGCCGACTAAGTGGAAAAAAAGCCTTGAGAGAATTCAATGGTTATCTTGGACTAAACTTTAATTTGTCTTACTTTAACCCCAGAACCAAAACTGCACTCCTCTTCCTGCACAGATCTTTGATAGCCTTGCAAGTCCCTGGGGGTCTTCGCTTAACTGAACCCTTATACCCTCAGCCCCTTCCTGCCAGAGATGACCCTTTAGGCAACTGGGTACAAAATTGTGTCTCCCAGTGTGGGGACTCTGCTCCTTGCTCTGTGCACAACCCTTCCAACACTCTTTTTTCCCATGGAGCTCTGAGGCAATAAATAAATAAGAGAAAATATTCCTATCTCTCCGGTCATATTGGGCTCACCAAGCGGGGTGCAGACTGTAGAATGCATGGGAGGAATGCAGGGGAGCTGATGGCAGGTTTCTCACTGCTGCCAGTGCCACATTCCTGTTCTGTAGTCTTCGCCCTCTATGCAGTTTGGAAGCATTCTGGAAAACTTTACAGAGTGCCTAATATAAATTGACACAAGGGAAGGAACAAAGATGAGGAAATCACTGTCTTTGAGAAGTTTGCAGCACAGGAGTGATACAAGACTGGGCTATATGCACAGTACAGTGTGACAGAGTCCAGGAAAGGTATAGACAGAGGACTACAGATAAATCCAATCTGAGACGGGAAACTAGAAAACCTCCAAGGTGGGATTTCGTCCCCTTTCAAAGATATTTACCTTTTCTTTTTTAGATAGGATTTCTAAGCCTATAGAGTAAGATACTTAATTCAGTTACCTAAGTGTACATTTTATATTTTTTATACTTGGGATATAGTAAGAGGTTACACTGCTCAAAGTCAAGTGTTATTAAGCTTTTCTACTAATGTTTTATTAGCACTCAGGTAAGCAAAATTGCGTTTGCTTTATCATTGTTTAGGCTTATTACAGCCAGGCTCTAATGCACGGAAGTCTGTGGCATTGTCTCTGCATGAGAATGGAACCACAGTTTCTTCCTGGGATGCTCCTAGCTCCCCTTTGAGCAGACAATGACAGTCCTCTTCAAGCAGAAGCCTTACTGACCTGCAATATTTCTATCCCCAAATAGGGGATGTGCTTAACAAAATTGTACTTTGGAGTAAAACCGTCAGTTTACATCAAAAGTTAATATAAGAAACAACCTATAAAACAAGTTTCTACGTTTTCTCTAATGTTGTTTCCTATAAAGTCTGTGAAGATCTAGGATAAAATTTATCTTTGGAAAAAGTATACAAGTCTTGAATAGCTGGTTGCCTTTTCTCTCCTGACTACAAACGTCATATTACTGTAATCATTCTTATGAGGCTTAGATTCAAACTCGTGGCCTGAATTATATAATGCAGAAGTTAGCAAACTTTCTCTGTAAAGGGCCAGATGGTAAATGTTTTCAGCCTTACAGGCTATGTGGTCTGTGTTGCAACCATTAAGTTTTGCCATTGTAGCATAAAACAAGCCATAGACTTTAAAAAAACAATGAGCATGGCTATGTTCCAATAAACTTTATGGATGCTGAAACTTGAACTTCACATGATTTTAATGCATCATGAAATATCCTTTTGATTATTGTCATATTCTTTTTTGAGACAGAGTTTGGCTCTGTCGCCCAGGCTGTAGTGCAGTGGCGTGATCTCAGCTCACTGCAACCTCCGCCTCCCAGGTTCAAGCCATCCTCCCTCCTCAGCCTCCCGAGTAGCTGGGACTACAGGCGCATGCCACCACGCCTGGCTAATTTTTGTATTTTTTGTAGACATGGTGTTTCACCATGTTGTCCAGGCTGTTCTTGAACTCTCTGGTGCTTAAGTGATCACCCACCTCAACCTCCCAAAGTGCTGGGATTATAGGTGTGAGCCACTGTGCCTGGCCTGATCATTTTTCAATCACTTAAATGTGGAAAAGTATTCCTGTCTCTGAGGTCATACAAAAATAGGCAATGGACTGGATTTGGATCTCAGACCAGAGTTTGCTGACACTTGGTATATTACATAGAATTCCAAAACATTCATTTTATGTAACAATTATGTAGCTCAGTCACCATGCTGATCCCAAAGTCCTTATCATTAAAAAACTAAGACAAAATATTTCCGTGTGTGTGTGTGTATATGTGATGGAGTCTTGCTCAGTCTCCAGGCTGGAATGCAACGGTGCAATCTCGGCTCACTGCAACCTCTGACTCCCAGGTTCAAGCGATTCCCCTGCCTCAGCCTCCCGAGTAGCTGGGACTACAGGCATGCGCCACCATGTCCGGCTAATTTTTTTGTATTTTTAGTAGAGACGAGATTTCACCATGTTGGCCAGGATAGTCTCAATCTCCTGACCTTGTGATCCACCCGCCTTGGCCTCCCAAAGTGCTGGGATTACAGGTATGAGCCACTGTGTCCAGCCAATATTTCCATTTTCAAATAAGAAAGTAGATACAGGTGAGCATTAGATTATGACAGAGAGTTGATGGCTATGTTCAGGATGGATTTAACTTTGAAAAAAGTTTTGGATGTCATAAGTTTGGGTATATGTCATTTGCTTTATAGATGAACAGTTGGAATTTGTCCTTAACTGACTTTTCTTCCATTTTTGTTTGTTGTCTTTTTCTACAGCTCAGGGTCTTCAAGTTAGCCAAATCCTGGCCAACTTTGAACACACTAATTAAGATAATCGGCAACTCTGTCGGAGCCCTTGGAAGCCTGACTGTGGTCCTGGTCATTGTGATCTTTATTTTCTCAGTAGTTGGCATGCAGCTTTTTGGCCATAGCTTCCATTCTCAAAAGAGTCAAAAACTCTGTAACCCGACAGGCACGACAGTCTCATGTTTACGGCACTGGCACATGGGGGATTTCTGGCATTCCTTCCTAGTGGTGTTCCGCATCCTCTGCGGGGAATGGATCGAAAATATGTGGGAATGTATGCAAGAAGCGAATACATCATCATCATTGTGTGTTATTGTCTTCATATTGATCACGGTGATAGGAAAACTTGTGGTATGTTTCTTAGATTTTTTTCAAAAAAAGAAAAGACCCTACATGCCTCTCAAATACATTACTTCATTTGCAAAACTTTACTAGTAAAAATTATTATTCTCAATATAATGCCAAATAAATATTTGAAATATTCATTCAAATTTTGTTTGAAAAAAGTATGATAAGCATGAAAAAAACCTATTTGACACATACTACTCATTTGACTGATGCCCCAAAATTTATTTTATTCTGGATGATTCTTCTAAGACAATAGTATTCTCTTCCCCAGTGATTGGCTGAAGTAGGACTTTGTGAGTTCGTATGGTCAATAGGATGTAAAGAGGTGTCCACTGGAGAAACTTGGGAACAATCTTTCGTTCTTAAGAAATATGTGTTTAAAAAAATGATCCTTTTACTTCCTCTGGACTTTTTTATGACTTTTTTATGACTTTTTCCTCTGGACTTTTTTAAAAGCCAGATCGTGAGCTTGGAACTGTGGTGGAATTGCCCACAGGAATATGGATCTGACATGCAGGACTGCTGTGCAATCCTCTCCTGTTTGCACAAATTGAGAGACGGTGTACTTTGTGCAGTTTCTTTAGGTCCTGTTCCCCTAACTTCAATGAGGTAATAGGTGCCTAACCAGAGGGGTTTGAACCAAACCTGCAAGCATTGTGCAACCATGAGAAGAGCCAGCCTAAAACAAAGCCAACACTGAGGCAGGTAGAGTGTAAAGAGAGAACAAACCTGTATTCATGTCATAATTGGCCCCCTGTTCTATTTTCAAACTTCTTGTTATGCTACAGTTTTTTGTTGTATAAGCTGGCTTGAGTGTGTTACTTGCAGCTGGAAGCATAGATGTTTATGAGGAGGCTAATTAAGTGCACTTCATTGTCTTACTGCACAAGATCTTCAGGATCAAGTTGGGGCTATAGTGCAATATAATTAACTCTCTACAATGATAGCTTTATCCTAAGTACCTAATAAATGGTGTACCTAGACAGTAAGTGTTACATACAAAAGCTCAGAAGAATAGGGCATCACCAGTGGGAGTGGGAGGATAGCACTGAGAAAGGATTTGTGGAAGATTACAGAACTTGAAAAGACCACTTATAAGGTAAGGAGAACTTAGACAGATAGAGGAGAGCTTAAGCAAAGATCCAGAGATGGGAATTCTCACAGTGCAGCTGAGGAACTGTGACTAGACCCATTCACACCCACCGGGCACTTCTCTCCAAAGGCTGTCTATTGCTGAGTTGAAGAGAGCCACAAACAAAGGAATTTGAGGAGGTAAAGATGATGAATTAGAGGGTGTGTAATTATGAGCAAAGAACCCAGGTAGGAAGCTATTGGGATTACATGAATTTGAAGTGATATGTGGTTCAACAGAAGAGTTGCATATTTGGTCCAACCCCGTTGGCTTGGCCTCAATACATTACTAAGGTTAGGGCAACAGGACCTAAAGAAACTGTAAAGTACATCATCTCACAAATATGCAAATAAGAAAGGACTGTACATTGGGCTTGAATATCAGATTCATCTCCTTGTGGGAAATTCCAGGAAAAATCAAAGCTCACTATCCAGCTGTTCCTCAAGAAACGTACACTCTTAATTTTGCCATATGGTTATCCCATTCTGCTTTACCTTGGTGAGGGTCTACTCATCCATGTTCTTTATATGTAGGGAAAGTGGACTTGGCTATTTGTACCCTCTAATTTCAATTTTTATTCTGTCTTACTGTTTCTATTTCTTTCTCAATCTTTTATTTATTGGATAGATGAACTTTCTTAGGAGACAGTGGGACATAAATCTCTCATTTGATTCTGTTTTTAGTCTTGGGAAAAAGTTGTCCTGGAAACCCACTATATCTTTTCCTTTGCTAAACTTTCCTTTCTTCTTGCTACCCACCCCATTCCCAGGTGCTCAACCTCTTCATTGCCTTACTGCTCAATTCCTTTAGCAATGAGGAAAGAAATGGAAACTTAGAAGGAGAGGCCAGGAAAACTAAAGTCCAGTTAGCACTGGATCGATTCCGCCGGGCTTTTTGTTTTGTGAGACACACTCTTGAGCATTTCTGTCACAAGTGGTGCAGGAAGCAAAAGTTACCAAAGCAAAAAGAGGTGACAGGAGGCTGTACTGCACAAAGCAAAGATATCATTCCCCTGGTCACGGAGATGAAAAGGGGCTCAGAGACCCAGGAGGAGCTTGGTATACTAACCTCTGTACCAAAGACCTTGGGCATCAGGCATGACTGGACTTGGTTGGCACCACTTGCAGAGGAGGAAGATGATGCTGAATTTTCTGGTGAAGATAACGCACAGCCCATCACACAACCAGAGGCAGAACAACAGGTATGAAGGTTCACACATTCACACATAGACTTAAAGGTCATACAAAGCTGGAGTTACCACAGGGCACTGGTTGCCTGCCCTTTTCTAGGCACTATGCAAGGATAATAAGGGTACAAAATGTGGCTGCCCTTTGATACCCATGTGCACATCTCAGGACAGGTTCTTTATTGTGGTCCTGCAAGTGTGGCACAGATAGGAGGTGTCGGGGGTTCAGAGGGGAGCAAAATCAGAATGGGCTGGGATGACAGGGGGAGTTCCTTTGGTTGAACTCTACAAGAAATGTAGAATTTGGATTGGCTGAAAAGTGAGGAGAAGGGGTTTGGGAAGTAAACTGAATGGCATGTTTTGTTTGTTGGTTGGTTTGTCTTTTTTTAGAAAAAGGCAGTGCTGGGAACAACCTCAGTTTCTGCAGAGACCAATCTTGTGGGTGAGGAGTGGTGGGAGATGGGGACTGTCAGGGAGTGTGAGGGCAATGGATACTGTAGTAGTCTGTTCAGGCTGCTATAACAAAATAGCATAGACTGGGTAACTTCTAAGCAACAGAAATTTATTTCTTGCAGCTCTGAAGCCTGAGAAGTTTCAGATCAGGGCAACGACAGATTTGATGTCTGGGGAGGGCCCATTTACTGACTCATAGACAGCACCTTCTCGCTGTGCTCATATAATGGAGGAGTGAACAACTTCCCCTGGGCCTATTTTATGAGCACATTAATAGAAGCCCACACATCTTAATGCTATCATCTTGGGGATTAGGATTTCAGTATACGAAAATTGTGAGGAGTGTGCAGAAACATTCCAACCTTAAAAAATGCATAAAATAAACAACAAGGGACTTGTTCTGGATGCAGCAGGGGCTGTCTGTGTACTTGTTTCCTACCATGGTTGTGACATACTGCATTCCCACCAGCAACCTATGGGCATTCCATTGACTCTGCATCCTGGCCAGTGTTTTTGTTGTCAGCCTTTTAAGTTTTAACCATTCTAGTGGTTTTGTCATGGTATCTAACTATGGTTTTAATTCTAATTTCACTGACAAATAATGATATTGTATTGCTTTTTATTTATATTTTGGTCATTTGTATACTTCATTGGTGAAGTGTCTATTGCCCATTTTTATTAAGGGATTTGTCTTCCCATTATTGAATCGTAAGGCAACTTTCCCCACACTTTTTGGCACCAGGGACCAATTTCATAGAAGACAATTTTTCCATGGATCAGGGTGGAGGGAGAATGGTTTTGGAACGATTCAAGTGCATTACATTTATTGTGCACTTTATTTCTATTATTATTACATCGTAATATACAATGAAATAATTATACAACTCACCATAATGTAGAATCCATGGGAGCTTGTTTTCCAGCAATTATATAGTCCCATCTGGGGGTGATGGCAGACAGTGACAGATCATCAGCCATTAGATTCTCATATGGAGCACGCAACTTAGATCCCTTCCATGTGTAGTTCACAGTAGGGTTCATGCTCCTATAAGAATCTAATCCCACCACTGATCTGATGGGAGGCGAAGGTCAGGCAGTAATGCGAGCGATGGGGAGTGGCTGTAAATACAGATGAAGCTTTGCTCACTCACCAGTCACTCACCTCCTGCTGTGTGGCCTGGTTCCTAGCAGGCCACAGACAGGTACTGACTGGTCTCTGGCCTGGTGGTTAGGGACTCCTGTTGTAAAGAATAATTGTGTATTCTGAACACAAGTCCTTTTTCTGACATGTATATTTCACATATTTCCTACCAGTCTGTGGCTTGCATTTATTTTCTTAAGGGTATTTTTCAATGAGTATAAAGTTTTAATTTTGATAATATATAATTTAACAAAATTTCTCCTATGGTTTATGTGTTTTGTTTTCATTCTAAGAAATCTTTGCATAACCTAAACTCACAAAGGTTTTCTCGTATGTTTTCTTTTAGAGTTTTATAGGTTTAACTCTCAGGTTCAAGTCCATGATCCATTTCAATTTCATGTTTGTGTATGGTGTGAGTTGAGGTATTGTTTTTCCTATATATGTATCCAGTGATTTCAGCCATATATTGAAAAGATTACTCTTTCCCCATTGAATTAACTTGGTATCTTTGTAAAAAAAAGCAATTGGCCATATATGCATAGGTCTATTTCTGAAATATTAATTCTGTTTCATTGATTTATGTATCTGTCTTTATATGAATACCACACTGTCTTGATTGCTGTAGATTTATATTAGATTTTAAAAAGCAAGATGTGTAGCTTTGTTCTTTATTAAATTTGTTTTGTGTAGGTTCTTTGCATTTTTGTATGCATTTTAGAATCAACTTATCAGATTTTCACAAAAATTTGCTGGAATTTTGTTTGGGACTGCATTGAATATGTGGATCATTTTGTAGATAATTGGCATCTTACCAAAAATGAGTGTCCTGATTCATGAACATGTCTACCTCTCTACTTATTTAGATGTTCTTTAATTTCTCTTAGCAATGTTTTATGATTTTCATTGTACAAGTCTTGACATATTTTGTTAAATTTGTACTGAAGTAGTTAATGTTTTTCATTATTGTAAATGTAATTTTAAGATATTTTAATTTCCATATGTTTATAGCTAGTATAAAAAATTGTCTTTTGTCTATTGACCTCCTAGCTTCAAACCTTGGAAAACTGACTTATTAATTCTAAATCATTTTGTGTAGATTGAGTAGAATTTTCTATTTATACAGTTTTTTTTTACCTGAAGAGAAAAACCATTTTACTTCTCCTTTAAAAATAATCTATTTTTTTTTCTTCCTTTATTACACTGGCTAGGATCTATAGTATAATCTTTAACAGGATTGGTGAGACAGGATATATTGCCTAGCTCTTAATCTTAGATAGAAAGCATAATCTTTCACTATTAAACAAGATTTTAGTTGAGGAAGTTCCTTTTATTCCTAGTTGTTGAGAGTTATATTTTTAATTACAAAAATACGTTGAATTTCTGAAATGCATTTTTTGCATGTATTAAGATGATCATTGTGTTTTTTTCTTATTTATTTTGAATGTTAAATCACCTATGCATTCCTTATATTATCCCTACTTGGTTACAGTATATTATCCTTTATATATATCTAGATTCAATTTGCTAATATTTTGTTAAGCATTTTGCAGGCATAGTTTCTCCTTCGTAATGTGTTTGGCTTTGGTATCAGATTAACATGGGCCTCATTAAATGAGTTGAGAAGTCTTCCTCCTTTCCTATTTCTGAGACACTGTGTGTATAACTGGTATTATTTCTTCTATTAATGTTTGATAGAATTTACCAAATATTCATTAAAGTGGGCATAAGTTGTCTTTTTTGGAATTTTTTTTGTTATGAATTCAATTTCTTTAATAAATATAGGACTATTCCAGTTTTCTACTTTTTTTGTTCCAATTTGGTTAATATGTATGTTTTAAAAATTAGATAAAGGAATTTATGGGTATAAAGTTGTTTATAGTATTTTCTTATTCTTTTAGTGTTTGTAGAATTTTTATAGTGTCTGTAGAATTCTAGTAGTGTCTGTAGTGATGTTTTTCCTCATGCATATTGATAATTTTTATCTTCCTTTCTATTCAATATAGTTAGAAGTTTATCAACTTTATTGATATTTTCAAAGAATCAGCTTTTGGTTTTATTTTTCCTTATTGTTTTTACATGTTTTTATTTTATAGATAGATTCTCTTTTTCTTATTTTTTTCTTCCTTTTGCTTAGTATGGGTTTAATTTGCTCTTCTTTGTCTGGATTATTAGAGTGTACACTTCAACTAGGGTCTAGCAAACTACAACCTATGGGCCATTTCTGGCTCACCCCTTGTTTTCTTTTTTAAATAAAGATTTATTGACTCACAGCCACGCTAAATTGTTTACCTATTATCTCTGCTGCTTTAATGCCGCAACAACAGAGTTAAATAGTCACAACAGAGACTTCATGGCTTGCAAAACCTAAGATATTTGCTTGTGGGTTCTTTAAGGGTAAAGTTTTTCAACCCCTGGCTTAGATTATTGATTTAAGTCTTTTTTTCTTTTTTATTGCAAACATTTAAAACTACAAATTTCTCTTTAAGCACTGCTTTAGCTGCATTCTACTAATTTTGCTATGCTATATTTTCCTCTTAACTTGGTTAAAAATATATTCTAATTTCTCTTGTGATTTCTGCTTTTGCTCATCAATTATTTATGAGTATTGTTCAATTTTCAAATAATTAAAGATTCTCCTGATATACTTGTTATTCATTAAAGTTTGATTTTTTTGTGGCCAAATAATATATTTTATAAGCTTTAAACCTTTTAAAATTTCTTGAGATATGTTTTATGATTTTTTTGTTTTTATGTTTCAGCATATAGTCTGACTTGGTGAATGTTCAATATGCAATTGAAAGGAGTATGCACTTTAAAGAAATGATTGGGTGAAGTGCTATATTTGTGTCAATTAGATCAAGCTGGTTGTTAGTGTTGTTCAAGTCTTCTATGTCCTTATTGATTTCCTCTTATCTTCAAATATTAGGACGGCAGTGTTGCAATTTTTAACTGTAATTGTGAATTTGTTTGTTTCTAATTTTAGTTTCATTAAGTTTTTTACTTCGTGTATTTTGAAGCTCTGTTATAAGGAGAACACATACCTAGGATTGTTAGGTGTTTCCTTTATCCTTATTAAATGTTCCTTTTCATCTCTGATAACATTTTTTATTCTGGAGCCTACTTTGTCTGATATTAATATATCCACTCCAACTTTCTTATGTTTAGTATTTGTATGGTATCATTTTTTCTTCTTTTATTTTAATCTATGGGTGTTTTTATATTTAAAATTCATTTCATATACACATCATATTGTTAAATCTTGCTTTTTTCTTGCAGGTAATCTTTTTATTTTAGAATAGTTTTAGGTTTACATGAATATTGTATAGTAGAGAGAGTTCCCATATACTCCACATCCAGTTTCCCTCTCATTAACATTTTACATTGGTATGGTACATTTTTTACAATTAATGAACCAAGATGAATAATTGTTAACTAAAGTCTATAGTTGATTTATATGTCCTTAGTTTGTATCTAGCACACAGTTTTCCTACCCCAGGAGTCTACTCAGGATACCACATTACATTTAGTTGTCGTATCTTCTTAGGCTTCCTCAGTTTTTCAGACATTCCCTGTTTGTGATGACCTTGATATTTTAAAGTGACATTGGTCAGGTGTGTTGTAGAATGTACCCCAATTTGGATTTGCTCTAATTTTTCTCATAGATTGAGATTACAGGTTGTAGGGAGAAATACCACAGAGACAAAATGCTCTTCTCATCATATCATATCAAAAGTCCATGCTATTACTATTTATATTAACCTTGATCACTTGGCTGAGGTAGTGTTTGTCAGTCTCATCCTCTGTAAACTTACTCTTCTTTACCCCTTTTTCCACACCATACTCTTTGAAAAGTAGTCACTATATTTAGCACACACGTAATGAATGAAGAGAAATTTTATTTTCTTATCCGGTCTGATAATTGCTGCCTTTTAGTTTGAATGCCTGGGTCATTTACATTTAATGTAATTCTTGATACATTTGAATTTGTTTTAACTATTATTTGTTCCCTTACCTCACTTTTCCCTGCCTTATTTTGGATTGAGTATTTTTTCAGTATACTATTTTATCTCCCTTACTGGTTTATTCTGTAGAAACAGTTTTTCCACTCACACAGCACTTCTGATACCAAATGTGTGGGGTTTCTCCACACCAAGCAACACTCCAACACTCTGGACACTAACTGAGTGTACAACAGTTCAACTCAATTCTTGTTTTGTTCAGGATCTTGGAGAAGAAGCATTCAGTCTGTAACCATTTAAATGTAATGTTGAATATGCCCTTTAGCAAGTTCAGAAATTCCACTCCATTTCTAGTTTGTTGAGTGTTTTTATCACAGTGTTTTCTTTTGTCAAGTGCTTTCTCTAGATGTATTTAGATAATGCTTTTGTCCTTATTTCTATTCATTTTTCAGATGTTAAATCAACTTTTCATTCCCAGAATAAATCCCACTTGGTCATGGCATATAATCATTTTTATATATTGTTGGGAATTCAGTTTGCTAGTGTTTTGTTAATAATTTTTTCTTCTGTATTTATAAGAGATATTGGTTTATAGTTTATTTTTCTTGTGATGTCATTGTCTGGTGTTTATATCAGGGTAATACTGGCCTCAAATATTGCCCAAATGAGTTAAGTGTTCCTTCTTCTATCTTTTTCAAGTCTTAGTGAAAATTTGGTATTAATTTTTCTTTAAATGTTTAGTAGAATTGACCAGTAAGGCATTTGGGTCTGGGCTTTTCTTTGTGGGAATTTTGGTTTTCAAATATAACTTATTTTTTAGAGCAGTTAAAAATTGAGTGGAAGGTACAGAAATTTCCTACATACACCTTCACCCTACATATGCATAGCATCCCCCATTATCAGCATTTCCCCCCAGAGTGGTACATTTGTCATAATTGACAAACCTACTTTGACATGTAATTATCACCCAAAGTCCATAGTTTACATCAGGGTTTAGTTTTGGTATTGTACAGTGTGTAGTTTTAGACAAACGTATAATAAATGTATCCACCATTATAGTATTATACAGAGTGGTTTTACTGCTCCAGAAATCCTCTGTGCTCCTCCTATTTATCTCTTCAACTCCCAACCTCTGGCAAACGCTGTTCTTTTTATTGTCTCCATAGTTTTGTCTTTTCCAGACTATCATATTATTGGAATCATATAGTATATAGTCTTTTCAGATTGGCTTCGTTCACTTAGGATTATGCATTTATGTTTCCCCCGTGTCTGTGCATTGCTTGATAATTCATTTCTTTTTGTTGCCCTTGTACTTTTTCCTATTTTTGTTTTCCACTTCTTCTCTGCATTTTGTGGTTTAAATCAAACATTTCATACGGTTCCATTTTCTCTTCTTCCTCAGTATATCAGTCTTACTTTTTCTTTTTGCTTTTTTTAGTGGTTGTCCTAGAATTTTCAATATACATTTTCAACTGATCCAAGTTCACTTACAAATAACATTACTTCATGGGTAGTGTGCATAGCTTATAATAATAAAATAATCCCAGTTCCTCCCTTATATTCTTTGTCTAATTGCAGTCATTTATTTTATTTATTCATTAGTAAAATAACATATTTGAAATATATATTTAAATACATTGTTGTTATTATTATTTTGAACAAAGTGTTATCTGTTAGATAAATTAAGAATAAGAAAAATAAATGTGTTTGTCGGGTGCAGTGGCTCACGCCTACAATCCCAGCACTCTGGGAGGCCAAGGCAGGTGGATCACCTGAGGTCAGGAGTTTGAGACCAGCCTGGCCAACATTGTGAAACCCTGTCTCTACTAAAAATACAAAAATTAGTCAGGCATGGTGGCAGGTGCCTGTAATCCCAGCTACTCAGGAGGCTGAGGCATAAGAATCTCTTGAACCTAGGAGGCGGAGGTTGCAGTGAACTGAGATTTCTCCATTGCACTCCAGCCTGGGTGACAAGAGTAAAACTCCATCTCAAAAAAAAAAAAAGTGCTTTTATTTTGCTTCACTTATTATTTAGTCCTTATCTTTCTTTCTTTATGTAGATCTGAGTTTCTGATCTATATCATTTTCCTTACCTCTAAACAACTTCATTTAACATTTCTCACAAGATAGGTAAGGCAACAAATTTCCTCAACTTCTGTTTGTCTGAGGAAGTATTTCTCCTTCACTTTTAAAGAATAATGTCACAGGGTACAGAGTTCCAGGTTGGTGGTTTTTTTCTCTTGGTTCTTTAAATATTTAACTGTCTTGCTTCACTCTTCTTGCTTGCATGATTTCTGACAAGTCAGACATAATTTTTACCTTAGCTCCTGTGTAGGTAAAGTGTTTTCTTCCTCTTTCTTCTTTCAGGATTTTTTATCTTTGATTTTCTGTAGTTTAAATATGATATGTCTGTCTAAGTGTAGTTTTTTGGATCTTTATCTTGCTTAGTCTCTGAGCTTCCTGGATGTGAAGTTTCGTTCTGATATTAAATAGAGGGAAACTCTTGGTCATTATTGTTTCAAATAATTCTTCAGTTTCTTTCTTTCTTCTCCTTCCGGTATTGCCATTACATGTATCTTATACCTTTTGTAGTTGTCCCGCAGTTCTTGAATATCTTGTTCTGGTTTTTATAAATCTTTTTCTGTTTACTGAAAAGTTTCTGTTTACTGAAAAGCTTTTGATATTTTCATTGAGATATCCTCAAGCTCAGAGATTCTTTCCTTCAGCATGTCCAATATACTGATAAACCCATCAAAGGCATTCTTTATTTCTGTTAAATGTTTTTTATCTCTAGCATTTCTGTTTGGTTTTAGAATTTCCATTTCTCTGTTTACATTGTTAATCTGTTCTTGCATACTGTCTGCCTTATCCATCAGGGTCCTTAGCAAATTAATCATAGTTGTTTTAAATTCCCTGTCTGATAATTCTAACACCCCTGTTATATCCGAGTTTGGTTCTGATGCTTGCTCTGGCTCTTCAAACTGTGGTTTTTTGTTTTTTGTTTTGTTTTTGTTTTGTCTTTTGGTATGCTTTTTAATTATAGCCAGACATGATACACAGAATGAAAGAAACCGCTATGAACAGACCTTTAGTAATGTAGTGAAAAGGAATAGGGGAAGGGGAAGCGTTCTATAGTCCTATGATTAGGTCTCAGTCTCTTGGTAAGCCTGTGCCTCTGGACTGTGAACTTTGTAAGTGCTTCTTAGTCTCCCTTAGGTGGGATAGGATGACTAGAGTGGGCTCGAGTTAGGTACTTCTCTTCTTTCACAGGGATGGCTAGAACCAGCTGGAGTTGGGTATTTCCCTTCTCCTAAGTCAGTCAGTCTGTGATAAACCCCAGCAGGTTAGGCTCTGGTTAAATAATTTCTCTTGAAGGCAGAACTTGTTGGAAAGAATGCAATCCTGTACCAAACATTAAAATGGTTCCTTTTTCAGTCCCCCTTCAAGCCAGAAGCTTGAAGGGGTGTTTCTCTGGTATTCTCAGTGAGAACCTGGGAGAGCTCCAAGAGGTAAACCTCACAAAAGTGTGGTGGCCTCCCTCATGACTGGGTACCCATGGAGGTTTTTTTTTTTTTTAATCTCTTAGACATACTGAGCCTTTAGCAATTTGTCAATTACAGTTCAGGTTTTCCTTAGCCGGCACTGGTTCCCATTAAGGTTTTGCCTCCGTAAGTTGTGATTCTCTGTATTTGCCTGCGTCTCCAGTTTTAGAGGCAGTGTTAGCTCTGTAACTTCACTTCTCTTACAGATCTAGGAAGAGTTGTTGATTTTTCCATTGTTCATCTTTTTATTTGTTGTTAGGATAGAGTGGTGACTTTCAAGGTTCTTACTTGATGAACCAGAAACCAGAAGTATCTACACAAAGTTTTTATATTACAAATTCAAGCACTTTACTTGTAGGGCTATTCAGATTTTCTGTTAATTCTGCTTGTTATTTTATATATTTCTATGAATATGTTCATTTCATTGAAGTTATTTAATTTGTTAACATACAATTATTCATAATATTTTTTTACAATCCTTTTGATTTCTGTAAGGTTAATACTAATCCCCTCCCCACCTTTTTTTTTAGTAATTTAGATCTTTTTTTTTTCATGGTTAGTCTAGTTCACATCTTGTCAATTTTGAAAGTCTTTTCAAATAGCCAACTTTCAGTTTTCTTAATTTTCCTCTAATATTTTTGTACCCTCTATTCATTAATTTCTGTCAAATATTTATTATATCCTTTCTTCTGCTTCCTTTGATTTTACTTTTCTTTTTTCTGTGTCTTAAATGAAAGATTAGGCTATTAATTTGAAATTTTTCTTGCCTTTTTATTGTAGGTTTTTTAATAGCTATAAATTTCTAATCAGTGTTTAGCTGTATCAAATACATTTTATTTTCATTTTTATTTTCTATATATTTAATTGTGTTTTTATTTTATCTTATTTTCTAATTCTTCTTATGATTTCTTCTTTGACCCACTGCTTATTAAAAAATGTGTTGTTTAATATTTATAAATTTCTCAAATTTCTAACTGTTATTAATTTCTAATTTCACTCCATTGTGATCAGAGAACATACTTTGTACAATTTCAGCCCTTTTAAATTTTTGAGGCTTGTTTTGTGGTGTTGTGTATTGTCTATCCTGGAAATGTTCCATTTGTACCTGAGAAGAATGTGTACTCTGCCATTTGGAATTAAGCGTTCTATAGATGTCCGCTAGGTTTAACTGGTATATAGTTTTGTTCAAATCTTCCGTTTCCCTGTTTATCTTCTATCTAGTTGTTATTCATTCATTTCTGAAAATGAGGTATTGAAGTCTCCAATGTTTACTGTTGAATTATCTGTTTCTCCCAACAATTATGTCAGTTTTTGCTTCATATATTTTGGGGCTCTTCTGTTAGGTGTATATATGTTTATAAATGCTATATCTTCCCAATATTTTGACTCTTTTATCACTATAAAATGTCCCTCTTCATCTCTAGTAAGTTTTTTGTTTTTAAATCTATTTTATCTGATGTTAATAGAGTCATCCCAGCGTCTTTTATGGTTGCTGTTTGCGTAACATGTCTTTTTCCATCCTTTCATTTTCAATCTATTTATATCTTTGAATCTAAAATGTGTACTCTGCAGATAGTGTATAATTGGATCTTGTTTTCTTATCTATTCTGGCAATCTCTGCCTTCTGATGGGATTGGTTAACCCATTCATATTTAATGCTATTGTTAACACAGTTTATTTATTTCTTATATTTTCCTCTTTGTCTTCTATATGTCTTCCATGTTTTTTCCTTTATTATTTCTCTACTGCTTCATTTGCATTAAGTGAATATTTTCTAGTGTAACATTTTAATATCTTTAGTTTTTTTTCAAAATCTTTTTGAATTATTTCCTTATTTGGGTGCTCTAAAATTTGACATATACATCTAACTCATCAGAATCTGTCTCAGATTTATATTAATTCCAGTAAGCTATAGAAATATAACTCATATATAGCTCTATTTCCTCTCTCCTCTTTTTGTATTGTTTTTAATTCTACATATTATATTCATATATGTTAAAACACAAGCTACAGTTTTTTATTATTGCTTAATATAACTAGATGTCTACTAAAGGAGCTGAGAAAATAAAAAAAAGTGCATATTTATAAGATTTACTTTAATAATCTTCTTAGTTACTTTTTGCTCTCTTCATGTGTTCCTGTGAATGTGAGTTACCTGCAGGTGTGGTTTTCTTACTCCAATGCAACTTTGCTCCCACCCATATCCTTTGTGCTCTTATTAGCAAATATATATTTTTTTATTTCTATGTTACATATCCAGCAACACAATTTTAAACATAATGTTTTACACAATTGCTTTTGAAATCAGCTAAAAGCAGAAAGGAAAAGAAATATATATTTTTTACTATATTTGTGTGTGTGTGTGTTGAGGGGTGCTGTATTACCATTTAGGGTTACTTGTTTTTAGTCTGGAAGATCTCCTTTAGTATTCTTTATAAGGTAGGGCAACTACCAAAGAATTCTCTGTGTTTGTCTGGAAACACGATTATTTCATCTTCATTTTTGAAAGACAGCCTCACTGGATATAAAAACCTTGGTTCACTGTTGTTTTTTCTTTTAGCACTTCGAATATATCATATCACTGCCTTTTGGCTTCCATTATTTCTAATGCAATGTCAATGTTAATTTTATCAATGTCACCTTGTACATGGTGAACCACTTTTCTCTTGCTGCTAAGATTTTCTTTTTTCTTTGTCTTTCAGCACTTTTACTATGATGTGTATAGGTGTGGCTCTCTTTGTGTTTTTTCTACTTGGGGTTTTTGAGCTTCTTAGATGTGGAGTGCTAGGATTTGAATGTGTCCTCTAAAGTTTATGTGTTGGAGAATTAATTCCCAAAGTAACAACGTTGAGAGGTAAGACCTTTAATAGGTGATTAGATTATGAGGGCTCTGGTCTCATGAATGGATTAATGCTGTTGTTGTGGGAGTGGTTTAGTTACTGTGGAAGTGGGTTCCTAATAAAAGAATGAGTTAGGCCCCCTTCCCTTCTTTCTCTTTCTTGCCTTGTGATGCCTTCTGCCATGTTATGATGCAGCAAGAAGTCCTTCACAAGATGCTGGCCTGCTGATCTTGGTCTTCCTAGCCTCTAGAACTGTAGGAAATACATCTCTGTTCTTTATAAATTACTAATTCCGGAATTCTATTATAGCAGGATAAATTGGACTAAGACGTGTAGATTAATGTTTTCAATCAATTTTGAGGAGTCTTCAGCCATTATTTATTTAAGTATTTTTTCTGTTCATTTTTCTCTGTTTCCTTTCTGGTTTGTGTGCTTAATGGTGCACCACATTTCTCTGAGGCTCTTTTTATTTTTCTTTCTTTTGTTTTTTCTGTGCTCTTTAGATTGCACAGTCTCCATTGATTCATCTTTAAATTCACTGGTTCTTTCTTCAAATGTACTGTTGGTCTCTCTAGTGACTTTTTCATTTCAGTTATGATACTTTTCAACTCCACAGTCTATATTTGGCTCTGTTTAAAATATAATTTCTATTGATATTTTGCATTTGATTGTACCTCGTCATAGTATGTTTTATTTCCTTAAGCATTGTACCTTTTAATTCTTTAAATATATTTATAATGGCTTCTTTGCATTCTTTATCTTTTAGCTCTGACATCTTGACCCTTTCAAGTGCAGTTTCTATTAGTGACTGTTTTCCCCTGTATGGGTCACGCTTTCTCGTTTTTTGCACATTTCATAATTTTTTATATTGGACATTTTAAGTAACATATTGTGGAAACTCTATAACTGATTCACTTTTCTCCTCTCTGGGGCTTCTTTATTAAATGGTAATCTCACTAGACTATTTTAGTGGAGTCTACTCCCTCTCCAACCCATTCCCCTCCATTCACACACAATGTGAAACCTTTGGTGTCACTCCTAGGACAGTACATCCTTGGATGTGCACACAGTCAGTCTAGGATGACTGTTGTTTCAGCAAGGCTATCTTTGATTGTCTCCTGTGATCTCTCTGTTAAGCCGTCTGCCTCTTTTGGTATTATACTTCGATTTTAGGCTCAACTAATTGCTAGATAATTGCTCTATTTTCCTTGACAATGCCATGGGGCATAAATTGCTCAACTGTCTGATTCAATTAAATTCTGGAAGTGATAGCTTTTAAGCGCAGTCTTTTGAGATTTGCTTTGACCCCAGGGGGACTCTCCTTAGCTGTTTCTTTTCATAGTTCTTTGTGGTGAGCTTACTAACCTATGTTTCAGTTTGTTGCCTTTATTGAAGGACAGCTACCAGTCTCTTCTTATTTGCTTACCAACAAAATATCCATTGTTTTCAAGAGCACTCTTAGACTTTTACTTCCCCACACCACTTTGTTTCAAATAAAGTCAGTTCTATGGAGAACTTCAGAGCTCTTTTTTCTTACGAATTGCCTCCCACTCTGGGCAAAAATCTCTTAGGCACAATTCCAGGCACTTGGGCAGGGGCAGTAGCCTCTCAACTTCTCAGTTTCCTTCTTCCTTAATCCTCCCCACCCCCAGAGCTTTCGCCCTACAAGTAAACTGGAATGAGGGTGATTCTAGTATTCTTTGGCTGCCGCTTCTGGGATAAAGTCTCTGCCCTATGAGTGGAGAGCTAGATGGAAAAAGGGAGCCAACTTTTTGGCCACACTCACCAGAAATTTAGAGGCCTTAACTCAGAATTGGAAGAGATAAGAAATGCTGGTAGCCTGAAGCTTCTTCTTCTTCTTCCTCTTCTTCTTCTTTCTTCCATAACTCATGCATTTTTATTGGTAGACATTTCATGGTGTTGTAATCATTTATGTATTGGAAAATGGGATTATTTTTGATGATAACAGCATTTCTTTATTTCAAATGCATTGAATGACCACCATGTGACAGGCCTTGCACTAAGATAAAATAAATATGCAGTAAGTAATTTTACTTTGAGGTGGAGTTTTGCTCTTGCCACCCAGGCTGGAGTGCAATGGCGCAATTTCATCTCACTGCAACCTCTGCTTGCCGAGTTCAAGTTATTCTCCTGCCTCAACCTCCCAAGTAGCTGGGATTACAGGAGTGCGCCACCATGCCTGGCTAATTTTGTATTTTTAGTAGAGATGGAGTTTCACCATGTTGGCCAGCCTGGTCTTGAACTCCTGACCCCAGATGATTCACCCACCTCGGCCTCCCAAAGTGGTAGAATTATAGGCATTAGCCACCGTGCCTGGCCTGCAATAGGTAATTTAACATGTAGGCAGTATTTTTTTAAACAAAAGCATTTAAAAAGATTTTCCTTTTATGCAGATATCATTGATGTGCCTTTCCATTCAAAAGGCTCAATGTCTTTTTTTTCAATTTCATGAAAATCAAAAATCAAAAATTCGATTTCAGTAGTTTTTGGGAAATAAGTGGTTTTTGGTTACATGGATATTTCTACTTGGGGTTTCATTGAGCTTCTTAGATGTGGAGTGCTAGGATTTGAATGTTCTTTAGCAATGATTTGTGAGATTTTGGTGCACCCATCACCACATCCCTTGATTGGGAGCTAGGGTAGAGGAAGCCCTATCTTTTTGGCCACCTCTGTCTAAAGTGGAACCTCCATAAAACTTGCTGGAAGGGCCTGGGGGAGAGGTCAGATCATGGCTTCAGTGTCATCAATTTCTACCATTCTTACTGAATTTTAGTAGATTTTCTTGAACAAATGTTTCTTCATTTGCTGTACACTCTCAGAATAATTTCCAGAGACTTTAAATTATTTTTAAAACAGTTTTCACCACTTACGCTTATTTCCCTCGGGAGAACGTTCACAGAGATTCTCATGCTATCATCCACGGAAGTGAAACTCTATGTGACTTCTTTATTAAATTCTAAATGTATTCATTTAAAGACATTTTCAGATTATTATGTTACTTTCATCTTTTTCTCAAGTGAATTCACTTCCTAGTTGTTAATTTTAGAAAGTCTGCTGATTTTGTTTGTTTCCTCATATATTTTGGAATGTTAGCTTAAAAGCTCATCTTTAGTGGGAAGATCTGTCATTCTCTTTGCAGTCTAAGTTCTATGATTGTCTGTAATAAATCCTTCTGTGGCATCCATTTCAGATCCATGTCTTATATTGCTAACTTTGGATTGTGGTCTAATAGTGATACAAGTCATATTGCAGATCAAGTCACTGAATCAGTGGGTACCTTTGCCCAGGTCCTATTTCTGAGGTTATACTTCTTCCTGTCTCACTAGGTATGCAGCTTTGTACAATTGTAATTATAAGCATTTGCTACAGCATTTTTTTTTTTTTTTGGCTTTTTTTCTTAAGTGCAAGAAGTTTACCTCAGCCCACAGTTTCAAGTCTTAAATATAGCTCTGGTTCCCTTCCTCGTCTTAGGGTATTTTTAGACACCATTACCTGCTATCTTATTTAAATTTTTACTACTTTATATTTCGTTTTTGTGTCTATTCCATAGACAGGTTACCCCTTTCTGTATGTGTATGTTTGTGAGGTATATTTGTGGCTATATTAGTGAGGTGACAATGTGCTAGCAGCCCTCGCTCACTCTCAGTGCCTCCTCAGCTTCGGTGTCCACTCTGGCTGCACTTGAGGAGCCCTACGGTCTGCTGCTGCACTGTGGGAGCCCCTCTCCGGGCTGGCCAAGTCTGGAGCCGGCTGCCTCTGTTTGCTGGGAGGTGTGGAGGGAGAGTCGTGGGCGGGAACCCAGGATGCGCTTGGCACTGGCAGGCCAGTGTGAGTTCTGGGTGGGCGCAGGTGCAGGCTCGGTGGGGCCCGCATCTCGGCATGGCTGACCCCTGCTGGGCTTGATTAAGGGATGAGCTCCCTCTGGGCTGAGCTCCCTCTGGGCTGCTGGAGTGCCCAGGCTAGGTGCTGCAAAGTCCGGCCCTGAGTGCCATTGAAAGGTGAAGCAGGCTGGGCTTCTGGGTTGGGTGGGGACTTGGGGAACTTCTCTGTCTAGCTAAAGGATTGTTAATGCATCAATCAGCACTCTGTGTCTAGTTCAAGGTTTGTAAACGCACCAATCAGCACTCTGTCAAGATGGACCAGTCAGCTCTCAGTAAAATGGACCAATCATCTCTCTGCAAAATGGACCAATCAGCTCTCTGTAAAATGGACCAATCAGCAGGATGTGGGTGGGGTCAGATAAGGGAATAAAGGCAGGCTGCCCAAACTTGCAGTAGCAACTTGCTGGTCTGCTGTCGTGGTATTGAAGCTTTGTGCTCTTGCTTTGTGTGATAAATCTTGCTGATGGTCACTCTTTGGGTCCCTGCCGTTTTTAAGAGCTGTAACACTCACTGCGAAAGTCTGTGCCTTCACCTCTGAGGCCAGGGACACCACGAACCCACCAGAAGAGAGAAATTCTGGACACATTTTCGGACACATCTGAAGATCTGAAGGAACAAACTCTGGACATGCCATGTTTAAGAACTGTAACACTCACCGTGAAGGTCTACAGCTTCATTCTTGAAGGCAGCAAGACCCAGAACCCACCAATTCTGGACACATTAGTATGTGTGTGTATTTTTACATATGTTATTACATGAGTGGAGAAATGTTTCTGAATCATTATGTTATAATGTCAGAGTTGCAGGAGTCTTCACATAGATGTTAGTGTAAAACACTCACCCAAGATGTGACTGTAATCTGCAAAAGGGTCTGGCTACTAGCTGCTTATGAAAAGAATTCGAAATAATAACAAATTATGATAAGAGCAATATTCCCTTACTATCTGTGCCAGGAAGGGGAAGAGCAGAGACTCATTCTACTCTTCAATTTGTGGAAGGAATGCGGGGGTTTTTAAAGAAAGCATTTGAGATACAGAAGAGGCAAGAGGGGTGAGGGAGTGCCCAGTGGTGTGACTTGCTCCAGTGGCCCTTCTTGAATTATTGTCCCATTTGGTGAAGGGGCTGGCACCATCATGGATCATGGATCCTGCCAGGTTACACATTAGTTGCAGTCAATCTTGTAGTCAGTCTACAGCCGGGGGTAGGTTCCGTTCTTGAAGTAATCTTGTTAGAGAATTCTAGAGGTACCTGGTCCCTATCAGGATCTGATTCTTGACGCTTCTAAGAAAATTAATGATCACATAAAAGAGCATGGTGTGTGGTTAAAAAGCATTTAGGTAAATAAATGTGCATAAGGTATGGGAATATAGTATGGGAAAGGAAAGGCAGTGGAGGTTCACAGCACATTCCGAGGCTGTATTTCAAGATGAGAGGTAACACGTAGGCAGTTTGTCTCAAAGTTGTATCTTTGACTTGGAGGAGAAAGAGGAACAGGAAGAGGGAAAAAAGAAAAAAAAGTTTAAAACACAGTTTGAGGCTCAGCTGCCAAGCTGCTCGGTTACATGACTTCACACATTCTTCTTAGATATCCCTGTAGGTCATCAGACCAAATTTATTTTTCAGTTTTATGTAGTGATATATTATTTTTCTTTATGCCTTTTAGTTTCCTATTTTGCTAAGGAAACTCTCTGTACCCCACATGATAGCAAGTTATTTTTCAAATTTTCCTTTTAAAATGTTTACCCATTTATTTTTACATCAGAATATCATATGATTATACATTTTATTTTTACTGTATTATGGAATTGTGTACCATTTATTAAATAATTTATCATTTAGTCATTGAATTGAAAGAGTATGTTTAAAATATATTAAATCCTCATATAAATTATATTAAATCCCCACATAAGTTTTATTTCTGAATTACTTGCAGAGTTTTGTATCAGAACCATACTGTTTTGATTATGTATCTTTGCAACAAGTTCAATATCTGTTTCCTCTAGTAGTTTTCCCAGAATTATGTTGAGTTTTTCCAGGAGCAGTTTTTAAAGAGAAAAAAGAGTAATAATGTCAAAGGCTTATTCTCATGACGAAGAGAAAACCAAATAGCATTCCAACTTCTTTCATCTTAAGTGACATGTCCAGGAGGAATATTAATTCTATCCTGGGCTCTCTGTGTTAGGCCTATGAGCTCCATCAGGAGAACAAGAAGCCCACCAGCCAGGGAGTTCAAAGTGTGGAAATTGACATGTTCCCTGAAGATGAGCCTCATCTGACCATACAGGATCCCCGAAAGGTAATTTTCCTAGGATGTCAGAGGAACTTGTGGCTCATCCACACACCTTCTCTAGGATAGCTATTATGGAAAAATGGCACAGTTAATGCAGAGAAAATTGCAAGAATCGAATTTTGAGCAAAAGTCTAGGCCAAGTTTCTCAACTCTACTTCTATGACATTTGAAGCAGGACAATTATTTGTTGCGGTGAGCTTTTCTGTGAATTATAAGATGTTTATCCATATCCTTGGCCTCTATGCATTCAGTGCCAGTAGCATCCCCCAGTTAAAAAAATGAAAAATGTCCTAGACACTGCCAAAATATCTCCTGGAGGGCCAAGGAAATAAGAACTACTAGTCTAGGCCTATTATTCCAGTAGGTGAGACAGTGTAAAATTACAGTCTCAGTAGTCTTCTTATCACATAATTGGAGTTAGGCAGCATATCAGGGTTATGATCTGTAGGGAGAAAAAGTAGAGGTACTATATCTGCATATGCCTTGCCATTCCTCAGCCATAGAGATGAGCTAGAGAGTTCTCTTCTGAAATCAGACTGGTCATAGCACTTAGAGAAGAACCCAGCAGGAGGGGTGTTTTTTGACATCGCTCATCCTAGAAACCTTTGTCTAGTTCATTTCATCCTTAAAAAATCAGACAATGAGAAACTCCATACCACCATGGTGAAAGAAGGTCTTAGTAAATGGCTCCCCATTCCTTTTGTTCTGATGTGCAGAAGTCTGATGTTACCAGTATACTATCAGAATGTAGCACCATTGATCTTCAGGATGGCTTTGGATTGTTACCTGAGATGGTTCCCAAAAAGCAACCAGAGAGATGTTTGCCCAAAGGTAAGTGGCAGTATTTCTGCATCCAGTTCACATAATCTTTGGATGGGATTTCTGTTCTTCTTTGAGGCTCTATGGTTTTAGTAGATAGCATCTTTCTACTTCTATTGGAGACAAAAGCAATGAGAGGGCACCCATAGATTCTTGGGGCGATTGTCAGGTCTAGGCAGAGAAGATTTCAGGAAATTCTTGCTTTAATTGGGCTCCTTTCACATGGCCCAACATGCCAGGTAAACACTCTAGAAAACTTTCTTAGAAAGCCCACTGGGCCAATATGTCTGCCACTTTCTGTGGTTCCCAGGGCATTCAATGTCAGTATATATTTGAGGTGAAAGACCAAGAAAAGAGTTCAGACATTGTAGTCAGGATCTTTAACTTAGGAGCGAGACTGCCTGAGCTCAAATTCTGGCCTGGCCACTTATGAACTGTGCAACTTGTTCAATTTAGTTAACCTCTCTGTGCTTTATTTCTAAAATGAGGGTAATAATAGTACCCAAAGCAAAGAGCTGTTGTGAGTATTAAATGAGTTAGTATAAATCACTTAGAAGAGCATCTGGAACAAAAATAAGCAATCAATAAATGCAGCCTTTTCTAATTCCTTGAGTGGATGTAGTGGCTTTTTCCTGTGGGCTTTTACTATTTCTTATATTCATTGTAGTGAACTTATTTGCACTGGTTTCCCCCATGAGGGCCTTAAAAACAAAGGCAGTGACTTCATCAGCATTGTATCTCTAGTGTAAGAATAGAAGCCGGCCCAGAAATGGGTTCAACAAATGTCGATGAATATATAAGTGACAACAAATTAATGAATGAATCTAAAAAATTATCTATCAGATTAGGACTAAATTGGGTCCAGAAAGAACACAGATAACAGATTTCAAAGTCACATTCCAGGTTGTTTAACAGCTCCAAAGCTGGACAGGAGTTGGATTAAGGATTTCCAGTAGATTGCAGTTCTCCTGATTTACATTTGCACTGGCCCTTGAGGTGTGCATATGATGTCAACAGTGGAGATGAGAAAGAAAGGTGATTTTATCAAAGAAGGGAGGAGTGGGATAAAAGCCAGGAAAAAAGTGTAGTCTTTTAGGAAGATGAACCTACTGACGTTCTTGGAAGAAGAAAAGAGGCAGAGTGAAGAGAGCCCATAGTGGTTTAAGAAGATGAGGAAAGGAGCAGAATGTTATTAATCATCATGAAGTAAGGATCAGCAGAATTTGTACAAGGGGAGGAGGAGAAAAGGTGGAAAGGGCAATGTGGTCTATGCTGAAGGCCTGTGTGTGTTGAGAACAAATGCTCAGCTCTTTGTAAACATCTCGACATTTGATCAAATTCTTTCGTGTATGACCTGAGAGGTTCACAAAGCCTGTGGCCATTCTACCTAATTCCCTGGAGTCCTCCAGACATGATCTCTTTATGATTACCAAAAAAATTGCTGCATAACAAACAACCACAAAACCTCAGTGGCATAAAATAATAAACATGTGCCTGCAGGATTCTGCTGATCTTGGCTGGCTTCATTCATGCAAGTGTTATCTAGCCTGGGCTCAAGAGGGCAACATGGCTCTGCTCCACATGTCTATCAGCCTCCTTCCAGACCCAATGGGGTAGCCTGAATATGCCTTTTTTATGGAGATGGCACAAGAGAGCAAATGGAAACATGCAAGGCTTTTCAAGACCTGGGCTCAGAACTGGCACAGTGTGACTTCCATTCCACTCTATTGGCCAAAGCAAGTCACATGTCTGGGACCAGATTTAAGAGGTTAGAAAAAGATGCTGTACTTCTTTAATGGGAGCAACTGCAGGTCACATGGCAAGGGGTGTGAACACAGGAGGGGGTGAAAAGTTGCACTTTAATGCAATTTATTACAGACACTAATGATAGTGCTACTGTTAATTCCTTTCAGGCTTTGGTTGCTGCTTTTCATGCTGTAGCATGGACAAGAGAAAGCCTCACTGGGTCATTTGGTGGAACCTGCGGAAAACCTGCTACCAAATAGTGAAACACAGCTGGTTTGAGAGCTTTATTATCTTTGTGATTCTGCTGAGCAGTGGGGCACTGGTAAATCATCATGGTCTTGTGGAGACATTGGGCATCAGGGCAGCTGGGGAAGCTGCACTCTTACTTGGCTTCTCATGGGACTGTGAATATGGGAGACCAGGCAGAAGTGGTCTCTGGTGCTGCTGGTTCCCGCAATGGGCAGGGTTTTGCACAACTTCTGAAGTCATGCTCAACTGGGATATCCCCAAGCAAAGATGCTTTATCTGTGTGGAAGAGTAACTAAAATCAACACTTTAAAGTGGCCACTAGAGTCTGGTCCTTGATCATCTACCTCTCAATTTTGGGGGATTTTTAGACATTTTCACTATATCCTCCATAGTTCCTCCTCTAGACAGCAATGCTTTTACTCTCCCTCTTCCCATAAGCCAAAGTGCTGTTTTCTGAAAGATAAAATATTATAGGAGGGAGTTACAGGGACCAGATTAGGATATAATAAGTTGCCTTGGTGTTTTCTGTCATTAATGATCTCTTGGAAGAAAGGACAAGGAGATGTTGCTTTATATGCATGATCAAAGGGTGGTATGAGTCCCAATGAAGTTTAGAAATAACTGAACCCATGAGCTTCCATAGCCATAAAGCCATCCACTCCTTTATGCTCTCTCTCCACACCTTCTGGTCCTTCTTGACTCCCTTTCCCCTCTCTGCAGGGGGGATAGTATCTTTTCTCTTATCATCTGCATATTTCTCCCTCTCCTTTTCTATTTTCTGCTTTTTTCTATCATGTATATTCCCTTAAAATGATTATACAGTAATGTGAAGCTAAATAATATGGAAGCTCTCTTACTGTTTGACATAACAAACAGTTATGAGTTTGTTATGAGAGTTTGGTTCCATATTACTAAACCCAGGAGTCTTGGGTTCTCCCCTACTAAGAGTGACAGAACATTTCACAGCGAGTCACTAGCAGGTGGAGAAGGCAAGGAAATATCTTGCTCCTACACCCCATAGCTTCTGGTTAGTGTTTTACACTTGTGTGATCTCTAGGTGAGAAGAGATGAATATGTACCAGACCCCACTGGTGATTGTGCTCAACATACATCTCCATTTGTCTACTTACTACAGTGTAAATTATTCTTCGGACAGAAAAGCAGATTTCTCTAAAACCATCCCAGAGGATTCCCTTGATCAATTTTTATTGTTAACCTTGGGTCTAGTGTTACCTGTAGACTTTCTGGTGGCTACATTTTGACTGGCTGTCTACTCTTATTCAAGTGGTAGGGTTTTTTGTATTTTTTCCACAAATGATACTTATGATAGGCAGTGGGAAAGCAGTGATGTTGCTAAAAGGCCACAGCAAAAATGCCCCATGGTGCCATAAAAAGAAAATTTATGATCAGAAATGTAGCAGAGGGCACACAGCCCCAGTTCTTACCTGCCTTCAGAAAGGCAGGTGTAGGCTGGGCAGAACAAAGCTGAATACACGATGCAGAGGGTGCCAGGAGAAGGACCCAGCCCATATTTCTCTGTACCTATTTGTAGAGAATGAGAACAAGAGACATCAAGTCGTTTGCCACTATATGTATCTATCAGCGGCATCAGCATCACCTGGAAGCTTGTTAGAAATGTAGAGTATTACATTGTAACAAGCAGTCCATTATAACAAGTTCCCTAGGTGATTTGGGGTTCATTAGAGTTTGAGAAACTCTGGTCTAGGCAACTATGTAATAATAAGAGCTTCCTGTGTCAGGAAACGGCCTAGATATAATGTGGAAGCCTCTGAAGTGCGGTTGCAGATGTAAGCCTGCTCATCCATTGAGCTAACTACTCAGGTCTGCTGAACCATCTTACCGTTAAGCTTCCCAAATAAGGGAGGAAATGAGCACCCAATACCATTCAGATTTGTTTATCCTCAAGAGGCAAACAAACAAAGTCCCTGACCTCCAGGAGCTTGAAGTCTAGTAGGAAAGATAGCTGGAGCGATTATAGACCAGAAAGTATAGATCAAGATAGATAGAGCAATTAAGTGGCCTACTCACAGAAGCAGTGGGTGACATGGGAGCATGTAGGATGGGAACCTAACCCAATCCTGCTGGAACAGGACAGTTTCCTGTAGAAAATATCAGCTAAGGTGAAATCTTAAAGCCGAAGAAGAGCTGAAAGAGCAGAGGATGAGATAGAGGGCCTTCTCCAGCCAAAAACCCACTTCCTGCCTTCAATGTTGGCGTAAATTTCATGGGCAGCTTTAGTAACAGGCCTTCTTCCTTTCTTCCTTTCTTTCATTCTCAGTAACTCTGTAAAGGCCAAAAGGACAGCTTATTCCCTAGTTATATAGACCCTGTAGAATCATATACACTTTGGGTGAGGGCAGTGTTTGGATGTAGCATTAAAAAGGGTTGCTCTGAAAGCCAGAATTTCTGTTTCATAGTTACACATAACAATGTTCAATATTCAAAGTAATTTACACTGGGAGCTTTAGCCCAGAGTGTTCCAAATTTTGTGTGTCATGGCACACATACGAAATGACACTATTTGTAGGGAATGGTAAGGTAAATGGATAAGGCTGTTTGTAGGGGGATATGAGGGGCATCAGGGTTGGCAGGATTTAGAGGGTGGGCTAAGGCACTTGGACTTAATGTTATAAGCAATAAAGAGACACTGAATTAATTCACCAAGGCAATTGGGAAGATGAGAGATGGTCTGTGCCACTGGGTGGTCCTGGAAATGTTGACAACACATATTTGGCAGCAGTTGAAAGTATGAGGAAGCCCAGGAAATAATGTGATCCATTAGGAAGAAGTTTTAATATTCAGGGGACCAGTAATAAGAAGTTGAGGAACTATCGTGACAACAGAAGAAAGAGGATTTTCCTTCTTCCATTTTTACTTACTCAAGGAATGGATTCCACTGGAAAAGTTTAGCCTTAATATCTTTTGAGCAAAACCTCATTACCAAGAGAGATACCAGTTTTTATTCACATAAGGAAGAAAAACAAAAAGCAAAGTTACCAAGGAGTTCTTTGCAAATATTCAATCTGGCCTATGGCTGTGCTTTTTCGTTTCAGATATTTGAAGATGTTCACCTTCAGAGCCAACCCAAAATCCAAGATTTACTAAATTGTACTGACGTTATTTTTACACATATTTTTATCCTGGAGATGGTACTAAAATGGGTAGCCTTTGGATTTGGAAAGTATTTCACCAGTGCCTGGTGCTGCCTTGATTTCATCATTGTGATTGTAAGTTTACCATCTCTGTGTCCCACACAGGCTGGGGTAGTGGTTAAGGCAGGGATCATATGGGGGCTGCTTTTCCTGTGTGCTTCATGTGGGATGTCTGTCTAAAATAGTTCTTTTGTTATCATTGCCTCTTCACAGTACTTGTAAGTAGTTGTCATTTGTCTTTCAGCAGTTTAGCCTTTTCTAGGTCTCACTCCTCATACACTGCACTTTATATGCTCACCACTCCAACCTTTCCCATGATGGGATTCATTCACTTCTCTGCATAAGCACTGTTTATGTATGATATGTACTTAGACCTAGAATAACTTCCAGTATCCTCGATTTTTTCTTCTTCCAACTGTCTGTTTCTTTTCAAGGCTTCTCAAAGCTGGTCAGCAGCCAATATACTAGGCTAATATCCATCTTAATTGTCAAGCAACATAAGAGGATTGTTCACATACAGTCTCTCATTTAATATGCATGACAATGTTCTGAGTTAAGCAGCATCGTGTGACACCTCCCACACTGTATACAAGGAAACCTGAAGCCCAGAGGATTAGCAGTTTGTTTCAGGTCATAGAGCTGATAAGTGGTGAAATTGGAATTCACATGTCTAGCTATATGACACAAAAGCTAATAATAGTATTAGTGGATCACATTTATTGAGAGCTTTCTCTGTATCAAGTACTCTTCCGTATGTTCCAAATGCCTTCTCTCTTTTAGTTATCATAGCCACTCTGTGGCAGGTACTACTATTTTTGTATATTCAGAGAAAGAAAGTAAGTCATAGAGAGGCTAAGAAACATGTTCAAGATTGTCCAGCTAGAAGTGGTGGTAAGATACAAACCTAGTAAGCCTCACTCCAAAACTCTTGATTTAACATTACATCCCTTTTTTAATATTAATTTTATGTTTACTGGTACATAGTAGATGGATGCATTTTCAGGATGCATGCGATTATGTAATACCTTTATATAATTAAAAGTGGTGGAACCTACTAAGTCTCACTCCAGAGTCCTTGATTTTAACATTACCTTCTTTCCATCATGATAAAATTAGTTAAACTTTGTCCCTGCTATGCAAGGAAGTAGATAAGACAAATGCATGAGCATAAACCATGTGGTCAGGAAACCCCACTGGAGAACCATAATGTTGCTGGTTAGCACAAACAGACCGTGTGTTTATTTAATATGGACATCAATATCCTGAGTTAATCAGTATTACATGGCATCTACCACATTGCACACAAGAAAACCAGAAGCTCAGAGGCAAGGAAAGAAGCTCATTGTGGTTCAGGCATTTTAGAAAGGCATCAGTGCCATAGAAACTACAACAGGATTCAAAGATGGGAATAAAAACATCCACGTTTGTCAGTCCTGTTAATTTCTAGAGAGCAAATAATTCTGTACCTATTATCTTAATACGTTATAGTAAAAAGAAAACCCTATAAACTATGTGAACAGAAGATTGGTATCTCAATTATAGGGACCCGTGTTTTACTGGATACAAGCCCTACACTTAGGAGCCTGGGTCCTAAAGCTAATTGGTCTACCCTCTTTTTGTGTAACCTTAAGCAAAACGCTTCCCCTCTTTTGACAGTAATTTTCTCACAGGTAAAAATGAGGATGTGGACTATAAATTGCCCAAACTGACTGAATACAAAATAGAAAACTAGTGCTAGTTTCACTAGAAATCTAGTGAACGCCATTAATGATATCAAAACAGTAGTCCAAAGCCACACTGTCAAAAAAGGGTACCAGACCCAGATGGGTGGGTTTGTTTGTTTATTTATTTATTTATTTATCATATTTCAATAAGTTTTCAGGGAACAGCTGGTGTTTGGTTACATAAATAAGTTATTTAGTGGTGATTTCTGAGATTTTGGTGCCCCATCGCCTGATCAGTGTACACTGTACTCAGTGTAGTCTTTTATCCCTCACACCCTCCTTTCCCCTGAGTCCCCAAAGTCCATTGTATTATTCTCATGCCTTTGTGTCCTCTTAGCTTAGGTCCCTCTTATGAGTAAGAACATACAATGTTTGGTTTTCCATTCCTGAGTTACTTCACTTAGAATAATAGTCTCCAATTCCATCCAGGTTGCTGTGAATTCCATTATTTTGGTCCTTTTTATGGCTGAGTAGTATTCCATGGTGTATGTGTATATATATGGCATATACTACATATATATACCATATATATATATATATATCACATTTTCTTTATCCACGATTTGATTGATGGGCATTTGGGCCGAATCCATATTTTTGCAGTTGTGAATTGTGCCTGCTACAAACGAGTGTGCAAGTGTCTTTTTCATATAATGATTTGTTTTATTCTGGGTAGTTACACAATAGTGGGATTGCTGGATCAAATGACAGATCTATTTTTAGTTCTTTAAGGAATCTCCACATTGTTTTCCATAGTGGTTGTACTAGTTTACATTCCCACCAGCATTGTAGAAGTGTTCTCTTTTCACCACATCCACGCCAACATCTATCATTTTTTGATTAGGGCCATCCTTGCAGGAGTAAGGTGGTACTGCATTGTGGTTATGATTTGTATTTCCCTGATAATCAGTGAGGTTGAACATTTTTTCCTATGTTTGTTGGCCATTTGTAAATCTTCTTTTGAGAGTTGTCTATTCATATCCTTTGCCCCCTTTTGGATAGGATTATTTGTTTTTTTACTTGCTGATTTGATTGAGTTCTTTGTAGATTCTGGATATTAGTCCTTTGTCAGATGTATAGATTGCAAAGATTTTAACTCACTCTGTGGATGTCTGTTTACTGTGCTGATTGTTTCTTTTGCTGTGCAGGAGCTTTTTAGTTTAACTAAGTTCCGTCTATTCATCTTTGTTTCTGTTGCATTTGCTTTTGGGTTCTTGGTCATGAAGACTTTGCCTAAGCCAATGTCTAGAAGAGTTTTTCCCATGTTATCTTCTAGAATTTGTATGGTTTCAGGTCTTAGATTTAAATCTCTGATCCATCTTGAGTTGATTTTTGTATAAGGTGAGAGATGAGGATCCAGTTTCATTCTCTTACCTGTAGCTAACCAGTTATCCCAGCACCATTTATTGAATAGGGTGCTCTTTTCCCAATTTATGTTTTTGTTTGCTTTGTTGAAGATCAGTTGGCTGTAGGTATTTGGCTTTATTTCTGGGTTCTTTATTCTGTTCAATTGGTCTGTGTGCCTATTTTTATACCAGTACCATGCTGTTTTGGTACCTTTGGCCTTATAGTATAGTTTGAAGTCTGATAATGTGATGATGCCTCCAGACTTGTTCTTTTTGGTGAGTCTTGCTTTGGGTATGCAGGCTGTTTTTTGGTTCGATGTAAATTTTAAGATTGTTTTTTCTAGTTCTGGGAAGAATCATAGTGGTATTTTGATGGGAATTGCATTGAATTTGTAGATTGCTTTTGGTAGTAGGTTCATTTTTCACAATGTTGATTCTACCCATCCATGAACATGAGATGTGTTTTCATTTGTTTGTGTCATTGATGATTTCTTTCAGCAGTGTTTTGTAGTTTTCTTTGTAGAGGTCTTTCACCTCCTTGGTTGGATATATTCCTAAGTATTTTTGTAGTTTTCTTTGTAGAGGTCTTTCACCTCCTTGATTAGGTAGATTCTTAAGTGTTTTTATTTTATTTTATTTTATTTTCAGCTATTGTAAAATGGGTTGAGTTCTTGACTTGTTTCTGAGCTTGGTCATTGTTGGTGTATCACAGTGCTACTGATTTTTGTACATTGATTTTGTAACCTGAAACTTTGCTGAATTCATTTGCCAGTTCTAGAAGCTTTTTGAATGACTCTTTAGGATTTTCTATGTATATAATCATATTATCACAAGGCCCAGATGGTTTTGCAGGTAAGTTTTACCAAACTTACGAGGAGCAATTAATCTCATCTTATTCCAATTGTTACAAAGAATAGACAAAAAAAGGGAAAGCTTGCAAACTTATTTAGTGAGACAAACATAATATTGATAATAAAATGAATAGAACAGAAATGAATCAAATAAGAAGAAAATAATATTACAATTATATATCTTTATAAATCACAGATAAAGCACTCAACAAATGTGGTTTACTATTATTATTATTAGCCTTGACAGCATGCAGACTGTGGTGTGGATCTGAAATTCACCACTTAACAGCTGTATGACCTGAAACAAGTTGCTGATCCATTTAGCTTCAAGTTTTCTCATCTATAATATGGTAGATGTTGCAAAATGCTGCTTAGCTTGGGATATTGTTGTACAGATTAAATAAGAGAATGTATGTGAACAATTCTATAATATTTATTGTCAATCAACATTATATAAAATTACCATCATAATTTTTATTGGAAAAGCATAAACCACAAGAAGATACACAATTCAACTACATTAAAATGTAGTACAACTTTTATTTTTGTATTCAACAATACTCTAATTACAGTTAAAAACCAACTAGAGCCTGAGAGACAGTATTTGCCACAACAGATCATTATTCACAACATATAAAAATTTCCTACAGATTCACAGGAAAAAAACAACCCAGAGTAAGAATGGGATAAGTATACAAACAGCCAGTTCACAAAAGGAATAAATGTATGATGAAATATACACTAGTTCTATCACCAGTTACATAGAAGTGCATATTAAAATGAGAGGCCTCTTTTTACTCATTCGATTGGAAAACAAAATATATTGTTTTGAAACATGGTCTCACTCTGTCACCCAGGCTGGAGTGCAGTGGCAACCTCTGCCTCCCAGGCTCAATTGATCCTCTTGCCTCAGCCTCCTAAGTAGGTGGGACTGCAGGCGCCTACCACCATGCCCAGCTAATTTTTGTAATTTTTGTGGAGATGGGTTTTACCATGTTGCCCAGGATGGTCTCAGACTCCTGAGCTCAAGCTCTCCTCCTGCCTCAGCCTCCCAAAGTGCTGGGATTACAGGCTTGAGCCACTGTGCCCAGTCATGGCAAAAATTTTAAAGTTGGATAACATCGATATTTAGAAGGATACAGGAAAATGCGATCTCAAACCACTGCTAATAATTTAATTGGTATAGCCACTGTAGGGAACATTTTGCACTGTTAAGTAAAAATCACAAATGACCCAATTCACAATCCACAAGTATCACTTGTTATAGATACAAGGAGAACTCTTGCCTATGTACCCAAGAAAAATGCACACATCTGTCCAGTGTGCAGTTGTGCATAATACTGTCCAGTGTACTGTTTTGCCTAATAGCAAAGAAATGGAAATAACCTAGGTATTCACCAAGGAGGAATGGATCCATAAAATAGGAAGATTTATATGCTGTACTATTCCTCAGTAGTTACAAGGAGCAAACCATAAGAATATAATCAACATGATGATTTCAAAAACAGTGCAGAGTGATAAATGCAAGTTAGATTTAAAAAATAAGATAAAACTAGTAGATGACTTCTCACTTGAAGAGTACAGTAGGATGAGAAATAATGTGGGTGCTTCTATGTGTCTCACTGATACCTGCAAGTCTGATGGAACAGAAACTGGGGTGAGATTTCAGGTAAAGAGGTGTGTAAGGTCCCTGTAGGAACATCTCTTCTCACCAACTATGACAATGATTTGGTAAAACAGAAGAATTGCTAAATTTTGCCATCTGTTTTCATCTGGCTAGGAACAAGTGGAGTATTTGCGCGAAAGCTACTTAAATAACTCTCCAAAAGTGGTGCCATTGTAAACAAAAAGCCCATTAAAAACATTATAAATACACTGTAAATTGATTATAAATTTCAAAATCTTAATATTCTCTCATATTAACTCAATTTCTCTTCACTACTACAATGAGGTTGGCAAGATTTGTGAGGAATGTTTTTAGTTAATAGTGAACTCTGACATCAGCTTAGTCAGGACTATCCTGATTCACTTTCTATCCAGCTGAGCAACTCTTCTTCCAAGTTGAGCCTCTGAAAACTCTCCATAATAAGAATGGCTGAAGATCTGCAGCAAGCAGCCTCAACTCAAGCTCAGCATTGATTCCATTGTGATAATAGAAGCAAATCCTAATTCCTCATATGAAAACCAGTGCCTTCTGGAATTGTCCTCTACTGAGCATCTGTAAATATTGTTAAGATTTAATTTGGTATACTTAACAGAGCTTTCTAATACTCAGTTCTGTCCTATTGAGGAGAAGTGTATTGGGAGAGAAAATAGCATTTAATTCCCCAATAAGGAGCGATTTGGGTTAGGGGAAATATTAGCAAATAATTTATTTTTTCCATGTAACTTTTTATTTTGATATCTTTCAAACTAAGAAAAATCTTGCAAGAAATAACATAATGAAATCCACGTATTCTTTCTTCAGGTTCACCAATTATTGTCACCCATCTGCTTTGTCATTTTTTCTCTTTTTTTTCCCCCTGAACTGCTTGAGATTAAGTTGCAAGCATCAAACCTATTACCGCTAAACATGTCAATGTATATTTCCTAACAAGGACAATGTCTCACATGATTACAATACAGTGATCAAAGTTAGGAAATTTAACATTGAATTAAAATCCACGTCCATTTTCAAATTTTTCAAATTCACCATGAAGACCTTTGTTAGGGCAATTGACTGTCATAATAAATTTCAATTGACTGGCTGGGCGCGGTGGCTCACGCCTGTAATCCCAGCACTTTGGGAGGCCGAGGCGGGTGTATCACGAGGTCAGGAGATCGAGACCATCCTGGCTAACATGGTGAAACCCCGTCTCTACTAATAAATACAAAAAAATTAACTGGGCATGGTGGTGGGCACCTGTAGTCCCAGCTACAGGCTGAGGCAGGAGAATGGCGTTAAACCGGGAGGCGGAGCTTGCAGTGAGCTGAGATCGCGCGGCTGCACTCCAGCCTGGGCGACAGAGCGAGATTCCGTCTCAAAAAATAAATAAATAAATATATTTATTTCAATTGACTGCCATAACAAGATTCTTTATGGTTAATTCCCTCTATGCATCCACCTCCTGCCCCCACTCCAATCCAGGATTCAATTCAGGACCCCATATTACATATGATTATTATATCTCTTTGGTTTCCTTTAATTCACAACACTTTCTCAGATTTTCTTTGTCTTTCACTAAACAAATAATGTGAGTGCATTGTCCCCACCTTTATGGACTGTAGCTTTGGTAGATAAGGAGAAAAATGGACTTTTGAGCTGGACACCAAGTCAGGTGCATTACCTGTGGCTTCTCTTCCCATCAGGTCTCTGTGACCACCCTCATTAACTTAAAGGAATTGAAGTCCTTCCGAACTCTGCGAGCACTGAGGCCTCTTCGTGCGCTGTCCCAGTTTGAAGGAATGAAGGTACATTCTGCAGAGGGGTGGGTGGAAGTTCAGTTAACAGGGAATGGTGGAAAGACCAACAGTTCTTTCTGGGCTGAGATTTCCTTAAATTGCCAAGCTTTCCCTGGGTTATTTCCCAGCCCGCCCAGTGCTTAGAATCTGAGAGGTAGGGAAAAGCCTAAGATAGTACTTTCTACCCTAAAAGCTTCTGTGGCAGCCAAGATGAGCTCTAGCTTCCCTTCAGAATCCTGAGGTAGGTGTCTATAAATCTCTAACACTGTCATCACAGGGCACTTCTCAAGGTATCCTTAGTGGCAACAGAGAGGACCCATTATGTAGGTAGCTGAGAGCAGGGCTTGTCATGGGGGTGGGGCACATGTATGTGGAGATTAAAGACAGAGCTCCAAGAGATCCAGCCCTGCACATCAGGCCCATCCTGAGAATTGAAGAGCCTCGTGCATCCTACCCGTCTGTTACAGTTTTCTCTGGTTTTGTTTCCATAAGGTGGTGGTCAATGCTCTCATAGGTGCCATACCTGCCATTCTGAATGTTTTGCTTGTCTGCCTCATTTTCTGGCTCATATTTTGTATTCTGGGAGTACACTTCTTTTCTGGAAAATTTGGGAAATGCATTAATGGAACAGACTCAGTTATAAATTATACCATCATTGCAAATAAAAGTCAATGTGAAAGGGGCAATTTCTCTTGGATCAACCAGAAAGTCAACTTTGACAATGTGGGAAATGCTTACCTCGCTCTGCTGCAAGTGGTGAGTACAATCAGTATGTTTTTCACTCTGAGGAGAAAAAACTTCAAATAATCATGAATTGTTTCTCAGCGAAAAAATGCAGTGACTCCATTGTGATAATAGAAGCAAATCCTAATTCCTCATATGAAAGCCAATGCCTACTGGAATTGTCCTCTACTGAGCATCTGCAACTTCATTGACTACTGAGCCTCAGCTTCCTAGTGATGCCCCTTTAAGGATCTGTACATCTCACCTTGTCCTATATGGCACCTTTGCTGGCTCTCCACATCTCCAGGCAGAGAGGAGTGGAGCCTCAGGTGTATGTTGAACAGTTCTCTGTTTAAACCACAGTTGCCAGGTCTTGAACAGGCAGTGCAAATAAATATGGCATCAGAAAAGAACCCTTAGCCAGTCTCTTTTCAGCTGTTGGGCCACAGCTTTAGCTTCTCTGGTAACTTTTAAGGTGGAAATTTCTTGTTTTTAAACTTTGTATCTTGTACAAATAAAGAAAAAAAATCCAAGACACACATCCTTGAGTTCCCTTCTACTGTTGTTTTATTTGAGCATCCTGTCCTAGAAAGTTGGGGTATCATCTTATATATTCAGCTCACTGGGCCTCACCTGCTTTTCCATGCCATGTATCTGTTGATGGCAAGTCTACATTTGTATGTATTATTCATGTTTTTCTGCTTCTGTTGCAGGCAACATTTAAGGGCTGGATGGATATTATATATGCAGCTGTTGATTCCAGAGAGGTGAGTCAGTGTTCTACCATGTTCTGGAGTGTTAGGGTCAAGTCAGAGATACCATGGCTACATGGACAGTCCAGATCTTATGGCATCATAGTTCCAGCAGCCAGGGTTCTCTGCCTTGTTTTCTTTGGAACAAAACACCATGAGATACCACTGCCTGATACAAAGGGTTCTTACGCATCCTCTAGTGAGTATCTGATACCCCACCCAGTATTTTCTAAAATCCAGTCCTCTTTCTCCATGGTGGCCAAGGAAAAACCACTCATATAGGAGATGGAGCCAAAAGTGGCCAAATCACAGAATGCCTTGATTTTCCTCTTACCTCTTCTCCAAATGGTTGTATAAGCAGAAACCAAATTTCAAAGAGTTTTTAGACTGTGGGAAACCTTAAGACTGCGGGAAACCTTAAGACTGCACTAAATTTGCAAGGGAGACCCTTCCATGGCTCCAGACTCCCTAGTGATGGTCAACTGTTGAATTTTAGAGTTTCTAGTGATGGCCAACTGTGGAATTTTAGTTAAAGAAAAAGATAATCACAGACTCCCAAAGTTGGAAGTGTACTCAGTAATCTAGCCTAGCTTCTATTTTCCAGCTTGGAAATTTGAGGGATAAAAAGAAAGAGTTTCCCAAAGCCACAGAGTGAGCAGATGGTTAGCTCAAGAATGGAGTCAATGGCAGAAATTACTGTTTTCTATTGTAGCACATGTGTGTGTTTTGACCTATTTGGGAGTCAGCAGAGTTGATGCCTAACACCGTATTCAGTACCTGTGAGCTGGTACAGACTGAGTATCCCTTATCTGAAATGCTTGGGACCAGAAGTGTTTCAGATTTTGAATTTTGTAAGATTTGGGAATATTTGCATAATACTTACAGTTGAGCATCCCTGATCTGAAAATCCAAAATGCCACAGTGAACATTTCCTTTAAGTATGACCTTTACATGTTATGTCAGCACTCAAAACGTTTCAGATTCTGGAACAATTGAGACTTTGGATTTTCAGATTAGGGATGTTCAACCTGTGGTAGCAGTAGAGGTGGTTTGAGTAGTGTTATAGCAGCCCCAGGGGATGAGAATGAATCTTTATGGTGATTCCAGTTGTCATTATAAATTCACAGATTGGCATTATAAGTTAATATACAGATGATGCATAGCAACAAATCTGAGTTTGTTTACTTCTGTGGGTGTGTTAATAAAATCAACTTTCTGGAAAGGCAGAGCTAACAGTAGATACTTAACTGTTTATAACAATTATAGTTTACATTGTAATGTTTATATATATTTATATGTAATTATAAATTAATTACATATAATTTTTATATGTAATTATAAATTAATTACATATAATTTTTATATGTAATTATAAAATTATGTTGTGTATATAATTATAAAATGTAATTTTATAATTATATACACAACATAACAATTATATATACAACATAATTTTATAATTACAATTTATAGCAAAGGAAATATTTTTAAAACACTAATGTACTCATTTCTTTTGTCTTTTTGAGTACATGACCTTCACTCTAGTTTGGCTTTGACATCCATCTGCATGGAGGTGGAGATGGGGAGTGGGGGGGAAAGGTTTTGCAGATGTGTAGCAGACAAGGTGTGTGACTTGCAAATCCTCCCAGAGTGAGTGACAGGTGGGTGGAAGTGTATGGAGGGGTGCCTGTTTTGGTGCCGGTCCTGATATGTACTGGTTGTTGTATGCTGGCTTCTAGCTTGATGACTCTTGTCTGTGTAGTCACCCAGCACCCTGCAGGCCTCAAATATTGAAGTTGTGATTGTTGAAACTGCGGGCATTCTCCCCATCATTTCCTCCTGGCCTTAAATACTGGTTCTCTGCCATATCCTCCACAGGGTCCTTGGCAGTCTACTCCCATCCCTTGCTACAAGGCCCAACATGACAAGCCCATAGCTATGAACTCCGTGTCCAAGCCACATGAGAACTGAGAGGTTCAAGAGACCTCTCTGTTCAGTTATGTTACTCTAATCTCTTAAGTCAGCCTGCCTGCCTAATATATCTCAGGCCTTCCTACTAGTAATTCCTTCCAGAAAAATGCAGAAGTAAAGCAAGAATACCCTCTCTGCCTTCCATTTCCCTCAATTTACTGGGTCCCAACCCCTCTTTCCAGACCCAAAGAGGGATAATCAGGACACATATCTTGTAGCTCTGATTTTCTGTCTCTGTTTTTTTTTTTCCTACATTTCCTATGGACAAATTGAATTGATCATTTCATCTTCTTGTCTAAACCTCCCTCCAATAAAACTCTCCACCTTCAAACCCTTGATCTAACAACGAGGGACGTGAAGGAGTGTAGACATTCCTATATCTCAAAGCAATAACCTAACTTGCAAGACTATTAGCCTATTAGCCTACTTGGCAATTTTATTTTAAATGTCCAATGCTGAATATTCTTTCCATTACATTGTTTCTGTACTAATGTCTACCTTTTGTTCAAATAAATGGATGCCTCAAGCAAACCTGGACTAAGGTCAGGTAGTCTTCGTAGCAAAAGAGAGAAACAATATTTTCAAATAATTAACTTCATTACACTAGTCTACATTGTGAGTGTTGAATAACAAATATCGTAAATACATCCAACATTAGTCAGAGCTATCAGCACTTACGTCTTTGATGTGATAGAAGGGAAAAAAGTGAAATTCTTTTGCCACCTGCCTAAAAGTGCTTGAAGCCAATAACAATGCGCAGGACTTGAATGCAAGGGATCTCAGATGATTTGGGTGGTACCTCGGACTGGGAGAGCTTGGTTGGAATCAATTTGTATCCATTTTAGAGCTTGATCATTCATTCATTCATTTAGATATTTATTCCATGTGTATCAAAAATCTACATATCAGAAGGTATGCTAGGCACAAGGAAGTTAAGAGTGAAGGGACATAACCGCATATTAAATAAAGCAATGGGTTCTATATGGGGGACATAGTAGTTAGACAACATTTAGTAGTTTAGTCATCTCTGCCCAAGGTGAATGTGCCCCTCCTCTGGTGGCCTCACTTCCAGTCAGGTTCCCTCCAATTACATATCCATATGGACATTCCATATGGATGACTTTTTAAAAAGACAAATGTGATCATACCACTCCTCTCCCTTACAATCTCTCAATATTCTCCTTTGCTTAGAATAAAAAGCCCAATTTTCCACCACCCCAGGTCCCCACCACATGCCACCACTCAAGCTGAGCTGGGCAAACTGAGAGACAGGCTCCCAACAGGGTCCATGGCTGTTAGGAAGAGGCTATGTAGTCAATGTTGCTGTAAGAAACACCTTGGTCTTCTAGATAAGGCAGTTCAATGCTTATATTTTTCTCCAGTAATTGTTTTTTTCTCTTATTAAAAAAATTTCTAACAGAAAGAACAGCAGCCAGAGTTTGAGAGCAATTCACTCGGTTACATTTACTTCGTAGTTTTTATCGTCTTTGGCTCATTCTTCACTCTGAATCTCTTCATTGGTGTTATTATTGACAACTTCAACCAACAGCAGAAGAAGATAAGTATCTGAGTTGTCTTGATTTGGTAATTTTATCTCTGTCCTCCAAATGCATTAAAACATAATTCTGGCCTAGAATATTATACAAAATAGCCTTTATGATCTACACAGTAACAAGGAGGGAGCCTCCCATGTCTGCCTGGAGATGATCCTCAAAGATGAGGCTGAAAGAAGACTGAAAATATCTGGGTTTAATTAAGTCATTGCTTTTATTCTCTCTTACCTTCTTAATCAATGGACGTTGTTACTATTGAGATGAAACCCATTAATAATTGAACCCTAATAGAACAACAACCACCAGGATTAGTATTTATTAAATATGACACTAGGGTCATATTTTAATAACCTTTCAAATGCACTTTATTATCCACAATAAAAATAATACACTCTCCTTTTTCAGCCAATGTATCCTGGCCCCCAGCCCCCAAGCCTCAGCAGATCTATCCACCCTACTTGGAAAGAAGATGATTGGGGAAGAGGCAGGGCTAGGGAGGTTTTCTTCCCCATACACTATAATAAACACATGTTTATTTTGCTGATTCTAAAATCCACAGGAGCTTTATAGTGAATGTGAAAATTAAGGAAGATAAAAAGAAATTTTAAATCACCCTAAGGTGGCCACCAAATGGTAACCACTTTAGACAATGCCTCTTATGATTTTGGTATAATCCATTCCAGTCACTTTATATTACTTTTACACAGTTAGGATTACCTTATATTTTTAATTTTGTAGTTTTGACCTCATTAGTTATAAGCTTATGTCATAAAAATATCTTTGCTGTAAGAATTCTCAGGGCCGCTGGCAGGGCATGGTGGCTCATACCTGTAATCCCAGTACTTTGGGAGGCCGAGGCGCAGAGATCCCTTGAGGTCAGGAGTTCGAGACCAGCCTGGCCAACATGGTAAAACCCAGTCTCTACAAAAAATACAAAAAAGTTAGCCAGCTGTGGTGGTACACGCCTGTAATCCCAGCTACTCGGGAGGCTGAGGTAGAAGAATTACTTGAACCCGGGAGGTGGAGGTTGCAGTAAGCCGAGATCGCTCCACTGCACTCCAGCCTGGGCAACAGAGCGAGACTCCATCTCAAAAAAAAAAAAAAAAAAAGATCAGGGCTGAATTACATTGCATATTATGGATAGTTCATAATTTATCCTGATCATTCCCCTCTTTGGACATTTATAGGTTGTTTTTAAATTTCATGCTCTTCTAAAACAATTATGACCATTTTTTAAATTCTGTGAATCTCTGATTATTTCTTCGGCATAAATTCCTAGAATTAGAATATTAAAAGCATTGAAGACATATTGTCAAAATACCTTCCAGAAATGCTGTGCTAGGCACCCTTATTCTGCAGAATATGAAAATGCATGGTTACTGAGATCTCATCATTCTAATTGTTATACTTTCATTATCTTTTTCAGACTGATGGGGAAAAGTGTTATCTCATTGTTTTATATTTATTTGATCATTAGTGAGGTTACACGCTTTTTCACAGGTTGATGGCCACAAGTATTTATCCTTTAAGAGCTTTTTCTTTATATCATTTGTCTATTTTTAAGACTGAGATCGCCATCTTTTTTGTATGCATTTTTATGTAATAAGTCCAATTTATGACGTGCTTTTTATATTTTTGTAATAACATATTTAACTTATAGACATTAGTATTTTTTGGAGTCAAACTCCCAATCTTGTTTTGGCTTTTTAAAAAATTGTACTTATGAACTAAAGGCATTTCTCAATCCCCAAATCAAGTAACTAAATATTCCCCTTTGGTTTTCCTAATTGTTTTATGGCTCTCTCTTATTTTTCCTTTGGACTCTCATAATTCATCCAAAATGTATCTTGATACCAACTAGCCTTCTTAGCATCTGCTGGGAAAGTCGTTCCCTGTTGTTACACAACTGTATTGCTTCTGCTACTCAGGAGTGTGTGATGTAGCATCCTCTCTGTAATATGCATCTTGATTGCAATCAATACCTGCAATTTGGATGTCAGCCTTGGTGATTTTAGATTTAAGCTTACATTAGAAATAATTGTTTTGATCAATCCACTATATCCTTTTGTTTTGTCTTGTTTCACTTTTTACTACAGAAAATCTCAAACATGCACAAGAGTGTACTAGAACTAACCTAAAATACCCATCACCCAGCACAACATTTATTGACTTAAGAATGTGCTTGTTCTAAGCCATATATGCCCTTACTCAACTCTTTTTTTTATGGAGCAAACCACAGACAACACATCATTTGATCATAAATATTTTAGAACATATCTCTTTTTAAACATAACCACAATTCCATTAGCACGCCAAAAAATTTAATGTGAATTCTTTAAATTCATCAAATACCCAGTCTATTTTCAAATTGGTCTGAGCCTTTAATTTAAAAGAAAAATGGTTGTTTATTAATTCTGTGTTTCATTTATTTGTTTCTGTGGAAGCTTTTTGTTTGTTTGTTTTCAAATCAGGATTCAAATACATAAGGTCTTTCCATTTGACAACTTTCTTGTTCTCTGAAATGCCAAGATGTTCCAAATTTAGGTTGTACCCTTCATGCCCTAGATCTTTAATCAGCCATTTCTCTAAAACCTGTTTGTTTCTTTGTGGGAAATGGTTTCGAAGACCACGATCTGGAATGCTCATTGTCATTGTTTCTAAGCCTTTCGAGTGGACAGAATTGCTTAAATTCAGGACTACAAGAAAATATATAAGTGGAATACTTATATATTGCATACTGATAACTCAAATTCAGGATACAAAGTTTTCACTTAACATCTGCATCTCCTCTTTTCCACACTGAGAAACCTTGTTCTCAATGGCAAAGATGATAGAATTTAAAATTTCCACAATTACTCATTTTCTTTATCTCACAACACACATGCACACACTACAGTCTCAGAATAGTGGTATTAATACTATTATGACATATATGATTACTAAAAGACTAATTTCTTCCCAGCATCCCAGAACAACTTGATTAAATTTTAGGTTGACTTCTAGGGCTACATATTTTTTATCTGTGCTGGTGGAGAAAAGTCAAACCCCAAACCCTCATCAAGTAAGCCTGGAGTCATAAATAATCAGGGAAGACTGGCTTTTTACTCATAGTCTGGATTGAGAAAATTTTCTGATTGTCTTCCATTGCCAACAGACAGATTCTGGTTTTTTTTCTTTACCCTTCTGTTGGCCGCCTTTGGATAGTCCCATATTCTTGCGAGGACATTGTGCCTCCCCTCCCTTTGCATAGGACTTATGTTCCATTACCCCCTTACATTTACTAAAAACTGAGATTCTAGTTTACAGAGATTAGTAAATGTTCTAAGACCAGCCATGGCTTTGGGCTAATTTACTTGTCTATCTTTTTGATCTCTCAATTCAGATCCCCAATTTTTTTCTTACTTTTATGCAAGTTCAGCTATACTTTTTTTTTATTATTATACTTTAAGTTCTAGGGTACATGTGCACAACGTGCAGTTTTGTTACATATGTATACTTGTGCCATGTTGGTGTGTTGCACCCATCAACTCGTCAGTAACCATCAACTCGTCATTTACATCAGATATAACTCTCAATGCCATCCATCCCTCCTCCCCGCTCCCCATAATAGGCCCCGGTGTGTGATGTTCCCCTTCCAAAGTCCAAGTGATCTCGTTGATCCTATGGATCACCTATGAGTGAGAACATGGAGGGCAAAATGTCTAGAAAGGCTAGATAAACTAGAACAGAATTCTTTTAAAATATATAGCTGTACATTTTAAAAGAATTCTGTTCTAGTTTATCTAGCCTAAGAATTCTGTTCTAGTTTATCTAGCCTTTCTAGATATTTTGCCCTCAAATTTCCAGATGTGAGAATCCTAGCTCATTTTTCTATTCTTTCTTGCTCAGTAGTGAAAATAGTTAGAACTTTTTTTTCCCTGAGAGTGGCTCTGAATAGATTTTATGCAGCATAGTGTTATGTGTATTCATTATTTAAGAGAAATCCAGTTGCCCTTTATGAGATTTTTGTCTAAATTTTGGTACTAATTTCTATTTTTGTTGCATCGTGGTTTGATTTATGCAAGCTGAAATATATCAAATTTTTGTAAAGATTCTGTGTATATTTGCAGATTTAGAACCTTTCTGTTCTAAAAAATGAAAAATAACTGATAAAGGAAACCTTATTTCTCCTGTATACCTTAACTTAAATCTTGTTTCTTTGCATTTCCCTATAGTCCAGTCTCTTAAGCTTACTATTGGAATTTTAGGAACTGTTAATAGAAATGTAATGTAACTTTAAAATTGTGTCAAAAAATTCAGAACTAGATTCCAAAAAAAAAAAAAAAAAGTATTAAAGGTAATTAGCTCTTATCTTTTCCGTATACTTAGGTGGCCAAGACATTTTTATGACGGAAGAACAGAAGAAATACTATAATGCAATGAAAAAATTAGGATCCAAAAAACCTCAAAAACCTATTCCACGGCCTCTGGTGAGAGCAATTGAATGACTGTAAATATGTAGAACTGTTGAGTTATTGTGAGGAAGTCACATTTCTGCAGTGCCATCCTTCTTTATTTTTAAAATTTGCAGACATTAAGGACTCAACAGAAGTCAAGACATATTCAAACACTTAGGAAAATTAGATACTCAGATTCAAAAGTAAGAGCCTGGACAACAACTTAAATTTATTTTTTAGTGAGCCAGGCAATATGTGCTTAAGTAAATACTTATTGCAGCCATATGAACTTAGTAGTCTGTTTGAACTTAATTTTGACCAGTTTTATTTTATTTTATTTCAGTAGTTTTTGGGGAACAGGTGGTTTTTTTGTTCCATGCGTTAAGTTCTTTAGTGGTGATTTCTGAGATTTTGGTGCACATGTCACCCAAGCAGTGCACACTGTACCCAGTGTGTAGTCTTGTATTCCTCACCCTCTTCTCACCCATCTCCTTGATTCCCCAAAGTCCATTATATCATTCTCATGCCTTTATGTCCTCACAGCTTAGGTCCCACTTATAAGTTAGAAAATACAATACTTGATTTTCAATTCCTGAGTTACTTCACTTAGAATAATGGTCTCCAATTCCATCCAGGTTGCTGCAAATGCCATTATTTCATTCCTTTTCCGGCTGACTGTATTCCATGGTGTAGATATACCACATTTTCTCTATTTATTCTTTGGTTGGCAGGCATTTAGCTTGGTTTCACATTTTTGCCATTGAGAATTGTGCAGCTACAAACGTGGTGTGTGTAAGTGTCTTTTTCATATAATAACTTATTTTCCTTTGAGTAGGTACATAGTAGTGAGATTGCTTAATCAAATAGTAGTTCTCCTTTTGGATCTTTAAGAAATTTCCATACTGGTTTTTATGGTGGTTATACTAGTCTACATTCCCACCAACAGTGTAAAAGTGTTTCCTTTTCACCACATCCATGCCAACATCTATTTTTTTTTTTATTTTTAAATTATGATCATTCTTGCAGGAGTAAGGTGGCATCCCATTGTGGTTTTAATTTGCATTTGCCTAAGAATTAGTGATGTTGAGCATTTTTTTTTCTACGTTTTCCTGGCCATTTGTAAATCTTTTTTTGAGAATTGTCTGATTATGTCCTTTGCCTACTTTTGGATAGAATTGTTTTTGTCTTGATGATTCGTTTGAGTTCCTCGTAGATCCTGAAAATTAGTCTTTTGTCAGATGCAAAGTGTGTGAATATTTTCTCCCACTTCGTGAGTTTTCTCTTTACTCTGCTGATTATTTCTTTTGCTGTGCAGAAGATTTTTAGTTTAATTAGGTCTCATTTATTTATTTTTGTTTTTGTTGCATTTGCATTTGGGTTCTCGGTCATTAATTATTTGCCTAAGCCAATATCTGGAAGAGTTTTCTTGATGTTATATTCTACAATTTGCATGGTTTCAGGTCTTAGAGTTAAGTCTGATCCATCTTGAGTTAATTTTTGTACCAGGTGAGAGATGAGGATCTAGCTTCATTCTTCTACATGTGAATTGCCAATTATCCCAACACAATTTGTGGAATAGGGTGCCCTTTCCCCAATTTATGTTTGTTTGCTTTGCCAAAGATCAATTGGCTGTAACTATTTGGCTTTTTTGGGGGTTCTCTATTCTGTTCCACTAGTCTACATGCTTGTTTTTATACCAGTACCATGCTGTTTCAGTAACTATGGCCTTGTAGTATAAAGTCTGGTAATGTGATTCCTCCAGATTTGTTCTTTTTGCTTAGTCTTGCTTTGGCTATGCAGGCTCTTTTTTGGTTCCATATGAATTTCAAGAAGTTTTTTCTAGTCCTGTGAAGGATGATGGTGGTATTTTGTTGGGAATTGCATTGAGTCTGTAGATTGCTTTTAACAGTATGGTCATTTTCACAATGTTAATTCTACCTATCCATGAGCAGGGGATGTGTTTCCATTTGTTTGTGTCATTAATGACTTTTTTCAGCAGCGTTTTGTAGTTTTCCCTGTAGAGATCTTTCATCTCCTTGGTTGGGTATATTTCTAAGTATTTTATGTTTTTCTGCAGCTGTCGTAAAATACATTGAATTCTTGATTTGTTTCTCAGCTTGGTTGTTGTTGGTGTATAGCAGTGCTACTGATTTATGTACATTGAATTTGTATCCTGAAACTTTACTGAATTCATTGATCAGATCTAGGAGTTTTTTGGATGAGTCTTTAGGGTGTTCTAAATATAGTCATATCCTTGGCAAACAGCAATAGTTTGACTTCCTCTTTTCTAATTTGAATGCTCTTTATTTCTTTCTCTTATCTGATTGCTCTGGCTAGGACTTCCAGTGCTATGCTGAACAGAAGTGGTGAAAGTGGGCATCCTTATCTTGTCCCAGTTGTCATGGGGAATGCTTTCAACCATTATCTGTTCAGTATGATGTTGGCTGTGGGTTTGTCACAGATGGCTTTTACTACCTTGTGCTATGTTCCTTCTATGCCAATTTTGCTGAGGGTTTTTTATCATAAAGAGATGCTGATTTTGTCAAATGTTTTTTCTGTGTCTATTGAGATGATCATATAACTTTTGTTTCTAATTCTGTTTATGTGATGTATCATGCTTATTGGCTTGCATATGTTAAACCATCCCTGCATTCCTGTTATAAAACCCACTTGATCATGGTGGATTTTCTTTTTGATATGCTGTTGGATTTAGTTAGCTAGTATTTTTTGAGTTGGATTTAGTTAGCTAGTATTTTTTGAGTATTTTGCACTTATCGTCATCGGGGATATTAGTCTGTAGTTTTCTTTTTTGTTGTGTCCTTTCCTGGTTTTGGTATTAGGGTGATACTGGCTTTGTAGAACGATTTAGGGAGGAGTTCCTCTTTCTCTATCTTTTAGTGTCAGTGGAACCACCCTTGCCCTCTGCCTAGTCAGAGCCAATTTATCAAGATGGGGGAATTGCAATGGAGAAAGAGTAATTCCCGCAGAGCTGGCTGTGTGAGAGATGGGAGTTTTATTATTACTCACATCAGTCTCCCCGAGCATTCAGGGATCAGAGTTTTTAAAGATAATTTGGTGGGTAGGGTCTAGGGAAATGGGGAGTGCTAATTGGTCAGGTTTGATATGGAATCATAGGGGGTCAAAGTGAGGTTTTCTTGCTGTCTTCTGTTCCTGGGTGGAATGGCAGAACCAGTTGAGCCAGCTTATGGGTCTGGGTGGCATCAGCCGATCCATCCAGTGCAGGGTCTGCAAAATATCTCAAGCACTGATCTTAGGTTTTACAATACTGATATTACCTCCAGGAGCAATTTGAGGAGGTTCAGACTCTTGGAGCCCAGAGGCTGCATGACCCCTAAACCCTAATTTCTAATCTTGTAGCTAATTTGTTAGTCCTGCAAAGGCAGCCTGGTCCCCAGGCAAGAGGATGGGGTCCTTTTGGGAAATATCTATTATCAATTTTGTTTCAAAGTCAAGCCATGAATTGAATTCCTTCCCAAAGTTAGTTCAGCCTATACCCAGGAATGAACAAGGACAGCTTAAAGGTTAGAAGCAGATGGAGTCCGTTAGGTGTGATCTCTTTCACTATCATAATTTCCTCAGTTATAATTTTGCAAATGCGGTTCCATAAGTAGGATTGGTACCAATTCGTCTTTAAATGTCTGATAGAATTCAGCTGTTAATCCATCTGGTCCTGGACTTTTTAGGTTGGTAACTTTTTTATTGCTGTTTAAATCTTGCTACTTTTTATTGGTCTGTTTAGAGTTTCTACTTCTTCCTGATTTAATCTAGGGTGGTTGTATATTTCCAGGAATTTATCCATTTCCTCTGGATTTTCTAATTTGTGCATGTATGTGTTTGTAGTAGCCTTGAATGATCTTTTGTATTTCTGTGGTATCAGTTGTAATACCTCCTGTATCATTTTTAATTGAGCTTATTTTTATCTCTCTTCTTTTCTTGGTTAATCTCACTTAAAGGTCTATCATTTTTGTCTTTTCAAATAACCAGCTTTTTGTTTAATTTATCTTTTGTATTTTTTTATTTGTTTGTTTCAGTTTCATTTAGTTATGCTTGATCTTTGTTATTTATTTTCTTCTGCTGGGTTTGGATTTGCCTTTGGCTTGTTTTTCTTTCTCTGGTTCCTTGAGATCTGACCTTAGATTGTCTGTGAGTGCTCTTTCAGACATTGTGATATAAGCATTTAATGCTATACACTTTCCTCTTAGCATCACTTTCACTGTATCTCAGTGGTTTTCATAAATTGTGTCACTATTATCATTCAGTTCAAATAATTTTAATATTTCCATCTTGATTTCATTGTTAGCCTAAAGATCATTCAAGAGGAGATTATTTAATTTCCATGTATTTGTATAGTTTTGAAGGTTCATTTTGGAGTTAATTTCCAGTTTTATTGCACTGTGGTCTGGGAGGATACTTCATATGATTTAGATTTTCTTAAATTTATTATGACTTGTTTTGTGATCTATCATATGGTCTATCTTTGAGAATGCTCCATGTGCTGATGAATAGAAAGTATATTCTTCAGTTGTTGGGTAGAATATTCTGTAAATATCTGTTAATTTCGTTTGTTCTAGGGTATAGTTTAAGTCCATTGTTTCTTTGTTTAATTTCTGTCTTGATTATCTGTCTAGTGCTGTCAGTGGAAGTCTCCCACTATTATTGTGTTGCCTCATTACTTAGGTCTAATAGTGATTGTTTTATGAATTTGGGAGCTCCAGTGTTAGGTGCATATATATTTAGGACTGTGATGTTTTTCTGTTGGACTAATCATTTTATCATTATATAATGTCCCTCTTTGTCTTTTTTAACTGTTGTTGCTTTAAAGTCTGTTTTGTCTGATATAAGAATAGCTACTCTTGCTCACTTTTCATTTCCATCTGCATGGAATATCTTTTTTCACCCTTTACCTTAAGTGTATGAGTCCTTATGTGTTAGGTGAGTCTCTTGAAGACAGTAGATGCTTGGTTTGTGGATTTGTATCCATTCTACAATTCTGTGTCTTTTAAATGGAGCATTTAGGCCATTTACATTCTACATTAGTATTGAGATGTGAGTTACTGTTCTATTCATCATGTTAGTTGTTGCCTAAATACTTTGTTGGGTTTTTAAAAATTATGTTGTTGTTTTATAGGCCCCGTGAGAATTACGCTTTAAGGAGGTTTTGTTTGTTTGGTTTTGGTGTATTTCAAGGTTTTGTTTCATAATTTAGAACTCCTTTTTGCATTTCTTGTAGTGTTGGTTTGGTGGTGATGAATTCTCTTAGCATTTATTTGTCTGAGAAAGACTTTATCTCTCCCTCATTTATGAAGCTTAGTTTCACTGGATACAAAATTCTTGGCTGACAATTATGTTGTTTATGGAGGCTAAAGATAGGACCCCACTTCCTTCCAGCTGGTAAGGTTTCTGCTGAGAAGTTAACTGTTAATCTGATAGGTTTTCCTTTATAGGTTATCTAATTCTTTTGTCTCACAGCTCTTGATTCTTTCCTTCATCTTGACTTTGGATAACTTGATGACTATGTTCCTAGGTGATAATCTTTTTCTGATGAACTTCCCAGAAGTTTTATGAGCTTCTTATTTGGTGTCTAGATTTCTAATGAGGCCAGGAAAGTTTTCCCCAGTTATTTCTTCAAGTAAGTTTTCTGAACTTTAGATATCTCTTCTTCATCAGGAAGACCAGTTATTCTTAGGTTTAGCCATTTAACATAATCCCAAATGTCTTGGAGGCTTCATTCATTTTTTAAACTTTTTCTTTGTCTTTGTCTGATTGGCTTTTAATTCAAAAGCCTTGTCTTTGAGCTCTAAAGTTGTTCTACTTGTCCTAGTCTATTGTTGAAACTTAGCATGGCATTTTGCATTTCGCTAGGTGTGTCTTTCACTTCCAGAAGTTATATTTTTTTCTTTATGATATCTATTTCTCTGGAAAAATTTTTTATCCATCTCTTGTATTGTCTTTTAAATTTCTTTAAGTGGGTTTTCACCTTTCTTTGGTATCTCCTTGATTAGCTTAATAATCAATCTTCTGAATTCTTTATCTGGAAATTCAGAGATTTCTTCTTGGTTTGGATCCATTGCTGGGAAGCTAGTATGATCTTTTGGAGGTGTTATAGAACCCTGTCTTGTCATATTACCAGAATTACTTTTCTGGTTCCTTTTCACTTGGGTGAAAAATTGTTACTTATTTTATTACTTAAAATTGTTCTTGGATTTAATTTTAATTGAACTTTTAAAAAAATTTTTTTTTAAATTTAAAATATTTCCTTTTTTAACATCAGTGTGTATTTTAGCCTAATTTGATTATTGGTGCTTGTAGGAGAAAAGACTCTATATGAGATCCTTAGTTATAGGGAGTCATTGTGAGAGGTGACAGTGTGCTGGCAGCCCTTGCTCACTCTTGGCACCTCCTCAGCCTTGGCGCCCACTCTGGTCACACTTGAGGAGCCCTTCAGCCTGCTGCTGCACTGTGGGAGCCCCTCTCTGGACTGGCCAAGGTTGGAGCCAGCTCCCTCTTCTTGCGGGAAGGTGTGGAGGGAGAGGTGCGGGTGGGAACCGAGGCTGCGCAAGGTGCTTATGGGCCAGTGCGAGTTCCAGGTAGGCGTGGGCTCAGTGGGCCCTGCACTTGGAGCGTCGGCTGGCGCTGCTGGCCCCAGGCAGTGAGGGGCTTAGCACCCAGGCCAGCAGCTGCAGAGGGTGCGCTGGGTCCCCCAGTAGTGCCGGCCCGCTGGTGCTGTGCTCGAATTCTCACCGGGCCTTAGCTGCCTCCCCACGGGGCAGGGCTCAGGACCCACAGCCCACCATGCCCGAGCCTCCCCACAACCATGGGCTCCTGCGTGGCCCGAGCCTCCCCTATGAGCACCACCCCCTGTTCCACGGTGCTGGGTCCCATCAACCGCCCAAGGGCTGAGGAGTGTGGGCACATGGCACAGGACTGGCAGGCAGCTCCACCTGCGGCCCTGGTGCAGGATCCACTAGGTGAAGCTGGCTGGGCTCCTAGGTCTAGTGGGGACTTGGAGAACCTTTATGTCTAGCTAAGGGATTGTAAATAACACCAATCAGCACTCTGTGTCTAGCTCAAGGTTTGTAAACACACCAATCAGCACCCTGAGTCTAGCTCAAGGTTTATAAATGCACCAGTCAGTGCTCTGTATCTAGCTAATCTAGTGGGAACTCGGAAAACTTTTCTGTCTAGCACTGTGTCTAGCTAAAGGATTGTAAACGCACCAATCAGCACTCTGTGTCTAGCTCTGGGATTGTAAACACACCAGTCAGCATCCTGTGTCTAGCTCAAGATTTGTAAATACACCAATCAGTACTCTGTATCTAGCTAATCTAGTGGGGACTTGGAGAACCTTTATGTCTGGCTAAAGGATTGTAAATGCACCAATCAGCACTCTGTGTCTAGCTCAAGGTTTGTAAACACACCACTCAGCACCCTGTGTCTAGCTCAAGGTTTGTGAACACACCAATCAGTACTCTGTGTTTAGTTAATTTGGTGAGGACTTGGAGAACTTTTATGTCTAGCTAGATGATTGTAAATGCACCAAACAGCACTCTGTGTCTAGCTCAAGGTTTGTAAATGCACCAATCAGTGCTCTGTGTCTAGTTAATCTGGTGAGGACTTGGATAACTTCTATGTCTAATTAGAGTATTGTAAATGTACCAATCAGCACTCTGTGTCTAGTTCAGGGATTGTAAATGCACCAATCAACACCCTGTCAAAACGGACCAATCAGCTCTCTGTAAAATGGGCCAATCAGCTCTCTGCAAAATGGACCAATCAGCAGGATATGGGTGGGGCCAGGTAAGGGAATAAAAGCAGGCTGCCTGAGCCAGCAGCAGAAACTTGCTCGGGTCCCTTTCCATGGTGTGGAAGCTTTGTTCTTTTGCTCTTTGCAGTAAATCTTGTTGCTGCTCACTCTTTGGGTCCACACTGCCTTTATGAGCTATAACACTCACTGCAAAGGTCTGCAGCTTCACTCCTTTTTTATTTTTTTTTAATTTTTTTTTTTTTATTATACTTTAAGTTCTAGGGTACATGTGCATAACGTGCAGGTTTGTTACATATGTATACTTGTGCCATGTTGGTGTGCTGCACCCATCAACTCGTCAGCACCCATCAAGTCATTTATATCATGTGTAACTCCCCAATGCAATTCCTCCCCCCTCCCCCCTCCCCATGATAGGCCCCGGTGTGTGATGTTCCCCTTCCCGAGTCCAAATGATGTCATTGTTCAGTTCCCACCTATGAGTGAGAACATGCGGTGTTTGGTTTTCTCTTCTTGTGATAGTTTGCTAAGAATGATGGTTTCCAGCTGCATCCATGTCCCTACAAAGGACGCAAACTCATCCTTTTTTATGGCTGCATAGTATTCCATGGTGTATATGTGCCACATTTTCTTAATCCAGTCTGTCACAGATGGACATTTGGGTTGATTCCAAGTCTTTGCTATTGTGAATAGTGCCGCAATAAACATATGTGTCCATGTGTCTTTGTAGTAGAATAATTTATAATCCTTTGCGTATATACCCAGTAGTGGGATGGCTGGGTCATATGGTACATCTAGTTCTAGATCCTTGAGGAATTACCATACTGTTTTCCATAATGGTTGAACTAGTTTACAATCCCACCAACAGTGTAAAAGTGTTCCTATTTCTCCACATCCTCTCCAACACCTGTTGTTTCCTGATTTTTTAATGATTGCCATTCTAACTGGTGTGAGATGGTATCTCATTGTGGTTTTCATTTGCATTTCTCTGATGGCGAGTGATGATGAGCATTTTTTCATAGGTCTGTTGGCTGTATGAATGTCTTCTTTTGTGAAATGTCTGTTCATATCCTTTCCCCACTTTTTGATGGGGTTGTTTGTTTTTTTCTTGTATATTTGTTTGAGTTCTTTGTAGATTCTGGATATTAGCCCTTTGTCAGATGAGTAGGTTGCAAAAATTTTCTCCCATTCTGTAGGTTGCCTGTTCACTCTGATGGTAGTTTCTTTTGCTGTGCAGAAGCTCTTTAGTTTAATGAGATCCCATTTGTCAATTTTGGCTTTTGCTGCCGTTGCTTTTGGTGTTTTAGACATGAAGTCCTTGCCCATGCCTATGTCCTGAATGGTACTACCTAGATTTTCTTCTAGGGTTTTTATGGTATTAGGTCTAACATTTAAGTCTCTAATCCATCTTGAATTAATCTTCGTATAAGGAGTAAGGAAAGGATCCAGTTTCAGCTTTCTACTTATGGCTAGCCAATTTTCCCAGCACCATTTATTAAATAGGGAATCCTTTCCCCATTTCTTGTTTCTCTCAGGTTTGTCAAAGATCAGATGGCTGTAGATGTGTGGTATTATTTCCGAGGACTCTGTTCTGTTCCATTGGTCTATATCTCTGTTTTGGTACCAGTACCATGCTGTTTTGGTTACTGTAGCCTTGTAGTATAGTTTGAAGTCAGGTAGCGTGACGCCTCCAGCTTTGTCCTTTTGACTTAGGATTGTCTTGGCAATGCGGGCTCTTTTTTGGTTCCATATGAACTTTAAAGCAGTTTTTTCCAATTCTGTGAAGAAACTCATTGGTAGCTTGATGGGGATGGCATTGAATCTATAAATAACCTTGGGCAGTATGGCCATTTTCACAATATTGATTCTTCCTATCCATGAGCATGGTATGTTCTTCCATTTGTTTGTGTCCTCTTTTATTTCACTGAGCAGTGGTTTGTAGTTCTCCTTGAAGAGGTCCTTGACATCCCTTGTAAGTTGGATTCCTAGGTATTTTATTCTCTTTGAAGCAATTGTGAATGGAAGTTCATTCCTGATTTGGCTCTCTGCTTGTCTGTTACTGGTGTATAAGAATGCTTGTGATTTTTGCACATTAATTTTGTATCCTGAGACTTTGCTGAAGTTGCTTATCAGCTTAAGGAGATTTGCGGCTGAGACAATGGGGTTTTCTAAATATACAATCATGTCATCTGCAAACAGGGACAATTTGACTTCTTCTTTTCCTAACTGGATACCCTTTATTTCTTTCTCTTGCCTGATTGCCCTAGCCAGAACTTCCAACACTATGTTGAATAGGAGTGGTGAGAGAGGGCATCCCTGTCTTGTGCCAGTTTTCAAAGGGAATTTTTCCAGTTTTTGCCCATTCAGTATGATATTAGCTGTGGGTTTGTCATAAATAGCTCTTATTATTTTGAGGTACGTTCCATCAATACCGAATTTATTGAGCATTTTTAGCATGAAGGGCTGTTGAATTTTGTCAAAAGCCTTTTCTGCATCTATTGAGATAATCATGTGGTTCTTGTCTTTGGTTCTGTTTATATGCTGGATTACGTTTATTGATTTGCGAATGTTGAACCAGCCTTGCATCCCAGGGATGAAGCCCACTTGATCATGGTGGATAAGCTTTTTGATGGGCTGCTGAATCCGGTTTGCCAGTATTTTATTGAGAATTTTTGCATCGATGTTCATCAGGGATATTGGTCTAAAATTCTCTTTTATTGTTGTGTCTCTGCCAGGCTTTGGTATGAGGATGATGTTGGCCTCATAAAATGAGTTAGGGAGGATTCCCTCTTTTTCTATTGATTGGAATAGTTTCAGAAGGAATGGTACCAGCTCCTCCTTGTACCTCTGGTAGAATTCAGCTGTGAATCCATCTGGTCCTGGACTTTTTTTGGTGGGTAGGCTATTAATTGTTGCCTCAATTTCAGAGCCTACTATTGGTCTATTCAGGGATTCAACTTCTTCCTGGTTTAGTCTTGGGACAGTGTAAGTGTCCAGGAAATTATCCATTTCTTCTAGATTTTCTAGTTGATTTGCGTAGAGGTGTTTATAGTATTCTCTGATGGTAGTTTGTATTTCTGTGGGGTCGGTGGTGATAACCCCTTTATCATTTTTTATTGCGTCTATTTGATTCCTCTCTCTTTTCTTCTTTATTAGTCTTGCTAGTGGTCTGTCAATTTTGTTGATCTTTTCAAAAAACCAACTCCTGGATTCATTGATTTTTTGGAGGGTTTTTTGTGTCTCTATCTCCTTCAGTTCTGCTCTGATCTTAGTTATTTCTTGCCTTCTGCTAGCTTTTGAATGTGTTTGCTCTTGCCTCTCTAGTTCTTTTCATTGTGATGTTAGAGTGTCCATTTTAGATCTTTCCAGCTTTCTCTTGTGGGCATTTAGTGCTATAAATTTCCCTCTACACACTGCTTTAAATGTGTCCCAGAGATTCTGGTATGTTGTATCTTTGTTCTCATTGGTTTCAAAGAACATCTTTATTTCTGCTTTCATTTCGTTATGTACCCAGTAGTCATTCAGGAGCAGGTTGTTCAGTTTCCATGTAGTTGAGTGGTTTTGATTGAGTTTCTTAGTCCTGAGTTCTAGTTTGATTGCACTGTGGTCTGAGAGACAGTTTGTTATAATTTCTGTTCTTTTACATTTGCTGAGGAGTGCTTTACTTCCAATTATGTGGTCAATTTTGGAATAAGTGCGATGTGGTGCTGAGAAGAATGTATATTCTGTTGATTTGGGGTGGAGAGTTCTATAGATGTCTATTAGGTCCGCTTGGTGCAGAGATGAGTTCAATTCCTGGATATCCTTGTTAACTTTCTGTCTCATTGATCTGTCTAATGTTGACAGTGGAGTGTTGAAGTCTCCCATTATTATTGTATGGGAGTCTAAGTCCCTTTGTAAGTCTCTAAGGACTTGCTTTATGAATCTGGGTGCTCCTGTATTGGGTGCATATATATTTAGGAGAGTTAGCTCTTCCTGTTGAATTGATCCCTTTACCATTATGTAATGGCCTTCTTTGTCTCTTTTGATCTTTGATGGTTTAAAGTCTGTTTTATCAGAGACTAGGATTGCAACCCCTGCTTTTTTTGTTCTCCATTTGCTTGGTAGATCTTCCTCCATCCCTTTATTTTGAGCCTATGTATGTCTCTGCATGTGAGATGGGTCTCCTGAATACAGCAGACTGATGGGTCTTGACTCTTGATCCAGTTTGCCAGTCTGTGTCTTTTAATTGGACCATTTAGTCCATTAACATTTAAGGTTAATATTGTTATGTGTGAACTTGATCCTGCCATTATGATATTAACTGGTTATTTTGCTCGTTAGTTGATGCAGTTTCTTCCTAGCCTCGATGGTCTTTACATTTTGGCATGTTTTTGCAATGGCTGGTACCGGTTGTTCCTTTCCATGTTTAGGGCTTCCTTCAGGGTCTCTTGTAAGGCGGGCCTGGTGGTGACAAAATCTCTAAGCATTTGCTTATCTGTAAAGGTTTTTATTTCTCCTTCACTTATGAAACTTAGTTTGGCTGGATATGAAATTCTGGGTTGAAAATTCTTTTCTTTAAGAATGTTGAATATTGGCCCCCACTCTCTTCTGGCTTGTAGAGTTTCTGCCGAGAGATCTGCTGTTAGTCTGATGGGCTTCCCTTTGTGGGTAACCCGACCTTTCTCTCTGGCTGCCCTTAAGATTTTTTCCTTCATTTCAACTTTGGTGAATCTGGCAATTATGTGTCTTGGAGTTGCTCTTCTGGAGGAGTATCTTTGTGGCGTTCTCTGTATTTCCTGAATTTGAATGTTGGCCTGCCCTACTAGGTTGGGGAAGTTCTCCTGGGTGATATCCTGAAGAGTGTTTTCCAACTTGGTTCCATTTTCCCCCTCACTTTCAGGCACCCCAATCAGACGTAGATTTGGTCTTTTTACATAATCCCATACTTCTTGCAGGCTTTGTTCATTTCTTTTTCTTCTTTTTTCTTTTGGTTTCTCTTCTCGCTTCATTTCATTCATTTGATCCTCAATCGCTGATACTCTTTCTTCCAGTTGATCGAGTCAGTTACTGAAGCTTGTGCATTTGTCACGTATTTCTCATGTCATGGTTTTCATCTCTGTCATTTCGTTTATGATCTTCTCTGCATTAATTAGTCTAGCTGTCAATTCTTCCACTCTTTTTTCAAGATTTTTAGTTTCTTTGCGCTGGGTACGTAATTCCTCCTTTAGCTCTGAGAAGTTTGATGGACTGAAGCCTTCTCTCATCTCATCAAAGTCATTCCCTGACCAGCTTCGATCCGTTGCTGGCGATGGGCTGCGCTCCTTTGCAGGGGGAGATGCGCTCTTATTTTTTGAATTTCCAGTTTTTCTGCCCTGCTTTTTCCCCATCTTTGTGGTTTTATCTGTCTCTGGTCTTTGATGATGGTGACGTACTGATGGGGTTTTGGTATAGGTGTCCTTCCTGTTTGATAGTTTTCCTTCTGACAGTCAGGACCCTCAGCTATAGGTCTGTTGGAGATTGCTTGAGGTTCACTCCCGACCCTGTTTGCCTGGGTATCAGCAGCAGAGGTTGCAGAAGATAGAATATTGCTGAACAGCGAGTGTACCTGTCTGATTCTTACTTTGGAAGCTTCCTCTCAGGGGTGTACTCCTCCCTGTGAGATGTGGGGTGTCAGACTGCCCCTAGTGGGGGATGTCTCCCAGTTAGGCTACTCAGGGGTGAGGGACCCACTTGAGCAGGCAGTCTGTCCGTTCTTAGATCTCAACCTCCGTGTTGGGAGATCCACTGCTCTCTTCAAAGCTGTCAGACAGAGTCGTTCGCGTCTGCACAGGTCTCTGCTGCTTCCCCTGTTGTGCCCTGTCCCCAGAGGTGGAGTCTCAGTTGAAAATGCAGAAATCACCGGTCTTCTGTGTCGCTCGCGCTGGGATTTGGAGACTGGAGCTGTTCCTATTCGGCCATCTTGCTCTGCCCCCCCTGCAGCTTCACTCCTAAGGCCAGCGAGACCACGAACCCACCGGAGGAATGAACAACTCCTGACATGCCGCCTTAACAGCTGTAATACTCACCACTAAGGTCTGCTGCCTCACTCCTGAAGCCAGCAAGACCACAAGCCCACCAGAAGGAAGAAACTCTGAACACGTCCGAACAACAGAAGGAACAAACTCCAGACGCACCATCTTTAAGAACTGTAACACTCACCGCGAGGGTCTGTGGCTTCATTCTTGAAGTCAGTGAGACCAAGAACCCACCAATTCGGGACACAATTGTGCACTGGCTTTCCATGATGCTGGTTGTAGCAGTTATAGTCTTAGTGTGCTGGCAAGTTCACTGCCTCATATGGGGTTGGAATGGCAGGGATCTCTTGCAGTTTATCTGGTTCTCTCATGGTATACATTTTTATTTATTTACCTAATTTTCTCCCAGTGTTTTATTTACTGAGTTTATGATTCAGGCTTCAAGCCAATAGGGAAGGTATCCCTAGGTAGGCACTGGCTATGGCTAAGGCAGGTGGGTAAATGTAGTATCCAACAGTAGGCTGAGGTCCCAGCCGTGATGAAGGTGGCTGTGAGAGCTCTCAGATGTGCTGTTGTATCAGGGTGAAGAGGAGAAGCTACCTCAGCTCCTCTGCCAGGTCAGCCAGAAAGCTATTCACCTTATAGCCTCACTCCTGTCCCAGTGTCTTGGCTCTTCAGATCAGACAGCCACCTCTTTTCATCTGTAGGAATGTTGATGTTCCAAATAGGGAGGAATTGTGACTCTGCCTCTCACACAGGCCTGAATCTGGAATGTGCTGCTTCTGTGGGGCCGCACTCACCCTGGGTTGTTCCAGACAGGTTGTCTATTGATGCCTCCATACTGTGTTCCTGTGGGGGAAGCCCCAGCTGTGTCTGCAGTGGAGTGCCAGGGGAAAACGAGGACCTCTTCTCCAAGACCCTTCACAATCACAGAGGATGCTTGCCCACTGGGGTAGAGGTGCAGATTTTCCTTACTGTGCCAGCACTGCAATTATGTTTCTGCTGTGAGAAACTACTCACCAGCAGAAATATCTGGAACTCAAGGCCTGCTCTTCAGATTCTTTTGTCCCACAGGGTAATCCCCTGATGTGGTGCACTCCCCCTTCCCTAGGGATGGGGCTTCGTGAAAGCCAGACTGCAGTGATTGTTCCTGCTCTTCTGGGTCTAGCCACCTGACAGGGCTACCAGGCTCTGGGGTGGTGCTGGGGAGTGTTTGCGAAAAGTCCTGTGATAGGATCTGTTTTCAGGTCTCCCAGCTGTGGATGCCAGCACCTGCTCTGGTGGAAGTGGCAGGAGAGTGAAGTAGACTCTGAGAGTCCTTGGTTGTAGATACATTTAGTATGCTGGCTTTCTCGAATGCTGATTATACTAGCAGTGAAGTTGTCACATGGACAGACTCAGGACCTCTGGTTAGCCAGGATGTTGCAGGCAGTAGAATTAGCTGTCGTCTTCTCCTTCCTGGGATCAGGGCTATTCTGTCATGAATTGCAGTCATGTCCTGAGTTGGTTGACCTCCAGCCAGGAGGTGGTGCTTTCAAGAGAGCACCAGCCATACTATTAGCAGTGGGATATATGCTTGCCCTAAGTTGGCCAGGGGAAGTATTCTGACTTTTCAGGTGATGGGCAGAGCCTTAAGGGTTTATGTTTTTGTGTGCAGCTACCAGGACAGGTAGAGAAAAACCGTCAGGTGGGGGCAGGGTTAGGCAGGTCCAAGTGCAGACTGTGCTTGAGTGGGGCTTGCCATAACCACTGTGGGGGATGAGGAGATGGTCCTTAGGCCAATGGGGTTATGTTCCAGAGGGGATTATGGCTACCTCTGCTGTGCAGTATAGTTCACCAGGGAAGTGGGGGATAGTGAGTAGTGAAAGGCCTTGCCCAGCTCCCACACAGTTGGTGAGGCTGGTCTTGCTCCTGCAGTGCCCTACTAACTGCATGAAGTTCAGATCCAGGCAGACTATGCAGGGATCTCAGACCTGCCCCAGGCCATAAGTTTCCCTGCTGACAAAGCAAGCATGGGTTTCAAGCCACATCCCTCCCTGTCTGCCCACGATGTCGGCAGCTCCTGCACTTGTATCTGCAGCAATTCCTGTTAGCCCCCCTGGATTCTGCTCAAAGAAGTTTGTGCCCAGTCAAAATTATCACAAAATCTAATTGGAAGTTTCTTTCACCCTATGGCCCCTCCTTTATTTGTCTTTCTGCCTTCTCAGAAGGCCCCTGTGAGATACAGTCAAGAATGGCATTCCAGGGCTCAAGCTGGAGACTGGGAGCGCCTTCAAAGTTCCTGCTGCTGCTTCTACTTTTGCACTTCATGCAGCTCCCTGAATTCATTTCAGCTCTAGGTAAGGTTACATCCTTCTCTTGTGATCTGGATTTTCAGATTCCCCAGTGGGGATGTGTGTTCGGAGGCAGGATTTCCCCCCTCTCACTCACACTTTGGGAACTCACTGCTTTTCACCTGTCTTGTGCAGTCTGCAGTCGCATGTCACTTCTTTCAAAGGATCTGTGAATTCTTCTGGTTTTCTTGTTACGTTCCTGCGGTGGTTCTTGAAGCAAAAGTCCACAGTGTGAGTCTCCACACACTGTTCTGTCCATCCAAGTGGGAGATGCACGTTAGCCTTGCCGCCTATCTGCCCGTCTTCCCGTTTTTGCTTTTTTCAATTTTGACCAGTTTAAAATAGTTGTACTTATAACACTTTTTACTAGTTTTTGTTAGTGTGAGGTTAAGGTCATGTATACTTACTTCCACTTTACAAGTATTTATGACAAACTTTGTATATCAGGGATTGACAGACTTTTCCTTAAAGACCCAGGTAGTAAATATTTTAGTCTTTGCTGGCTATATGTCTCTGTCATAGTACTCAACTCTGCCATTGTGGCACAGAAGCAGCCATAAACAATATAGAAGAAATGAACATGCCTGCACTCCAACACAACTTTATTATGTAGGTACACGGAAATTTCGATTTTATATAATTATCATATGTCTCAAAATTTGATTCTTCTTTTGATTTTTGTTTCACCAAACATTTAAAAATGTAAAACCCATTCTGAGCTCATGGGCTGTACAATAACACATAGGTCACTGGATTTGTTCTATAGGCCATGGTTTGCTGATCCCTGCTCTCTATGAATCCTGCTTTGTCAGGTACTATGGGACAAGATAGAAGCAGCATCCAGGGCAGCTCTGTGCTTACAGTCTAATTGAGGAGCTGAGATGTTGTATACATACTTGAGAGCATTGGATTATAAAGTAGTACAACAGGCACAACAGAGTTGGTAGCTCTGACAAATAAGTTTGAAAGCTCCAAAGCAGAGCAGGTCAGTGGAGGCTGAAAAGTCAGGGAAAGCAGTATGAAAGAGGGGCTTGCAATCTGAAGCATGTAGATAATTTGGAGATTCCCATTTGAACATGAGATCCCAAATAATTAATGCAGTTCACCTACTGTTATTCTCGGCACTCAGAATAGAACTTGGCATAAAATGTGTTCTCAGTAATTATTTATTGAATAAAAAATATGCTTTAAGGTACAAACAGAGTCCATCACACTAAAATGAAGTATTTGTGATGCACTAAAAATGTCAATGAATGTCAGGGCCAAGAATTTAGAATTTATCTTTTATGTAGTGAGAGATTTTTGACCACAGGGTTAATGATAAAATTTTATTTGGGGAGGTTTAACTTGCCAGTGGTGTATGGGACTTCAGTTTACCTAAATTGAATCTAGTTTTTAAATACTACCAACGGTTTATGGGACTTCAGTTTACCTAAATTGAATCTAGTTTTTAAATACCAATCTCACTTTCTAGTACTAATTTCACTTTGAAGTTCTTATTTGAACTTGAGCCAACAACATGAAAAGAGAATTTTTGTTCACATATGCATGCTATACAACCACTGATTCATTACCAGTTGGTCTTGGGTTTGGCATAACTAAAAGAGTCACAAGACACAATATGTTCCCACATATTTATCAGTTTATTTCAAGCAACACAGCACACAGCCAAACATGAGTTGTAACAACATAGATGCACTGCACAGAATATGCTAGGCTGCAAAAGATGAACTGAAAGTGGGTGCAGACTACGTTAGCATAGGAAAGCTGTCACCTCCATTCCTTAGCCATCTTTTATAGCATGTTTATCACATGGCTTATCTGGGAGTAGGTGCAAAGTCACAGCTCTCCCTGTGTAGCTGCAACTCACGAATCAAGCCTTCAATGAATGATTCTGGTAGTAAAACACAATCTCACTACTTAACACTGCATGTTTATCTTGACTTTTACATTCCAGAGAGTAGTGCCGCATGAGATAAATCCAACATCATATCACCAGAAGTCCCTGAGTCTGGGCTTAGACTTCAACAGTTAGCCATTGACCCACAACTTTATCTCCCCAGAGATTTTTTTTTTCCATCTCTAAAATCCAAATATTAGCTTTTGACCCTTAAAACAAATGAATAGCAATTGCATAGGAGGAAAACATAGCTGTTTTAGCCTGAGCATTGACGCATTTCATTTCCAGTAATAGAACAAGGGGTTTGGAATCACTTCTGATTTCTCTTGCAGCATCTTCACAGGGTGACTTTATTTCTTGGTTAAAAATTCATACTGAGGTATAGGAGTCACTATACATTCTGAAGTGATGTAGAATGCTTTTTTGATCATCCAACACTTTAGATAGTCCAACACTTTAGGTAATTTATGCTCTTAATCTTCTCTATTTGTCTTGATGTTAGAGTTAACTATAAAACCAATACTTACCCTCCCTCATATTTCTTTTTGGCCTTCATTCCACTTCCCTGGAGTGCATCCTTGAAAGTGTCTTTTCTCCAACTCCTTTCTGACTTCCAAATTCATGCTCAAAGAGGAAAGGCACTTGACTTTCTAGTGTCTTCTGGCTTTTTGATAAAAGCTTTGGGGCTCCCAGCACATGGCTTGAAAGTCACAATGGAAATGTAGTGTCTTCCAGTGTTGTCCCTACCCTCCTTCCTCTCATTGTCCTTGCTCTCCCCAAGTGATATATAATTCACTCCTGTGGTTTTAATTCATATCAGTATTAATGCCATCTGTATTCTAGCTTCCAAACTCATACTTCTACCTGCCCATTGCCCTTGGATCCCCCACTGGCACCTCAACGCAACATGCTCAGGTCAGATCTCACCATCTCCTTTTAATATTCCTCATCCTCTGCTCTCTGGCTGGTTAAATGGTTTCATCAACCAGAAACTATATTCTCAGTCTCAGTATATTCCCAAAGCCCACTACATTTGAATTCTCTGACAGTTCTTGCTTCCACCTCACATTAGCTCTTAAACATACATGCTTTTATCTTTATCTGCTGTCACCACCACAAGCCAACATCATCTTTGCCTGGGTTATGTAACAGATCCCTAGGGTGTCTAAAGATGTATTCTTAGGAGTATATGAGTTCTCTAAAGATAATAGTGTAGCCACTTTGATTAAATGATAATATAATATAATATGTACACAGATTGTATGTGTACCAACGTATAGTCAAGAATGCTGTAAAATTTCAATTTCTGAGTTTGTAGTTAGGAATAGTTTTCCACTAAGTGAAGAACTAAGTAGTGCTTCACAGCAGTTGTATTAAAGAAAATCATGGAATAATTGAGTAATTTCACCACATATGGTAGACTTGGCATGCAAACTTGAGTTAGAACCTGTGCCAGACCAATCACCATATACACACTTTTTAGGCAGTATGGCGATCTATATACAAACCACATGTAAATTCACCCTCCGTTGTAATATAAATAATTTTTTCTGTTTCCAGTTCTGGTAATTATTGGATTATAATCTCATCTATTAGTTTTATCTTCAAGTGAACAAGAATTTTTAAATTGGCATTGAAGAATTATTTGAATACAGAATTTTGGTTAAGTTCTGATTATTGTGAATTGGCAAATGGAGCATTGAAGATATTAATTCCATTTTTTCCAACATACTTATGTGAGCAGGTATTCTCTGCACTAATATTGTTGAAGAATACAGAAAGAGAGAAAATATAGACCAAGATTCATCTTTTTATTATTAAATCCAACATGCACTGTTTTATTTCAGCAAAGCACATCAATCACATCAAAGTTATTTTGTTACTAAGACTTTTTAATATTTTTTGTTTTAAAAAATATTTTAATATTACATATTTTAATATTTTTTGTTTTAAAACTATAAGCCTAAGCACTTAAAACCAGTTACTAATTACATTTGAATGAAAATATATAAGGCAACACTGGGGATTTATAAGAATTTCTTGCCCTTTGAAAAGGGTCTGTATATTTTTCAAGGAAGTGCTTTAATTGTAAGGAAAAACAAATTCTGTTATATTTATGCTGTTTTTTATTGTATATAATTTTATTCTTGCATTCAAAATGATTTATTTCTTTTTTTTTCTCAGAACAAATGTCAAGGTTTTGTGTTCGACATAGTCACAAGCCAGATCTTTGACATCATCATCATAAGTCTCATTATCCTAAACATGATTAGCATGATGGCTGAATCATACGACCAATCCAAAGCCGTGAAATCCACCCTTGACCATCTCAACTGGGTCTTTGTGGTCATCTTTACATTAGAATGTCTTATCAAAATCTTCGCTTTGAGGCAATACTACTTCACCAATGGCTGGAATTTATTTGACTCTGTGGTCGTGCTTATTTCTATTGTTAGTAAGTAAAATCAGCAGTCAGAGGGGCTTTAAGAACCGGAAGTAAGTTTGTAAATCTTACCATTTTTTGAAGTTTATTCAAACTATCCACAAAGCAGAAAACTGGGCCTAGTGTAGTTTCTGAAAGAATAGACAGGGTTACTAATGCCATTCTCTACTGGGAAGTTGCTAGGAGATAGAGAGTAATTTCCATTCCCTTAACTCGCTACACAACTGAGATAGAGTTAAATAATTATGCAGATAATGTATTCAATGGAAATAGACAAAATTAAAATGACTCAGAAGTTTTTGGGGTAGTAACCTAATTTATTCAGATAATTGAGTCAAAGTTCTACCTTTCCTGTGCAACTATAAGCCCTGTAAGCATTTTATAGTTTTAAGGATTTACTGCTCATGTTTTTCCTTTGTTTAAAATCCACATGGAAGCCAGATCACAATTGTGCCCCTGTGGCACTGCTGTGCCCCCTTTCAACCCCTATTCAAGGCCCCATGGCCCACTCTAGATTGGGCTTCCAAGAGTGTATCATTCAGACAATCAAAGCTTTTTTTCTATTCTATATCCCATGTTAACTTAAACCATAGTGTGAACTATGCTTGTCTCAGATTCTTTGATCCCATTTACCAACCAGCCTCATTCTCTAATCAGTATATGTTTCCTAATCACAGGCAGGGTTAACTAAAAGGTTTATAAAAGAATACAAAAGAAAGAAGGTTATTGCCATACACCTTCTTATAAAACACACACATACACACATCATCTTTAAAATTAAATTATTCATGGCTAAACCATAAGTGCTTACTCTGGGTGTTTGAAGTTTGGTTTTAATTAAATTGTTAACTTTTTATAATTATGTAAAACTGTCCAGGAGGCCTTCTCATAGTTCAAAATGCAATGAAGACAAAACTGATTTTCCAAGTGGAAGCTTTTGTGCGATCTCAGAAAGAATGCATCAAACAGATATATTGGATCACGATATTTTGGTTCCTAATGCTACTGCAGCAATGCAGATGTTTCAGAGAACAACAAATATGCTACAGTTCGTAGTGTTTTCTGGCTTTTAAGCCATGATGTTAACGTAGATAAAGCTTAGCAATAGATTCTTCCATGAGTTTACAGTTAAGTAGACCTTTAATTTTTATTAGTCAGTTCCAATCACAAGTCCTGGTGAAACTGACAGCAGCAAAAAAAAAAAAAAAAAAAAAAAAAAAAAAAAAAAATTGGTGGTCAGATGTCTGGGGCAGGCCCTCTAAGAACTCAGAGAGCCCTTCCTCTGATGGAGAGAGCCCTTCCTCTCACTCATTCCAAAGTTCCTTCCATGCAATGCCAAGCATCATGCAGTTTGTGAAAATGTTTCTGACTTTTGTCCTTTGAACAACTGCTAAACAATTGCAGTTATACATGCTGTCTGGCATTTGCTCCAATGGATGAGAAAATCCACATATTAAGCCAGATAATACTCAGCAGTAGGATTAATCCATATATTAATCTTACTCACTAATGTAGACAGAGTTTTATATGCCTTTGCCAATGTTTCTGCCATCCAACGCTTAGCCTCAATACTTTTCCAAGCTCTTTCCTAAGTTTTTGGAGAAATGCAAAATGAATGTGAGTTGAAATGAATCTCTCTCTAGGAGTTAACAATGTAGTTGAGGTATTACGGCTTACTCATCTTAAAGTGCCAAAAAAAGATAGGGAAATTAATTGAACACCAAATCACATGGTGCAAAGCAGAAATGAGCTCAGAGAAAGAACAGATTACTATGAGCTTGATCAGCCCAAGAAATATTCATAGAGGAGGTAAATCTTAAATGATGGGCCTCCTCCAGTTGTTGCTGTATTGGCACTTAATAAATTTTACATCTTTCCGGGTTGCCTTCCCAATTAAGGTATGAATTAAACTTCTTTGGCACAATTGAGGAGTCAGTGAAGTATATAATCAACTAGCTCTCTTTAGTCAGTAGGTGACAGCAGAGCATTCTGCTGCCCATAACCCCAATAGACCCCTAGTGACCTTGGAGGACACTCATGGTCATTAGGGTCATCGGCACTCAAAGACTGCCCATGACCCCTAACGACCCTAGAAGACTCTCAAAGCAAGAACAAGGCCATGTCTACACAAGGCAAGTATGTTCCAACCATTCTATAATGTTTAGGCCAAAATGTGAATTGTCTTAAATCCTTGCATCACTTGCCTGCAGAGCAGACAGTGGAAGAACAGGGCAACATTTTAGGTCACATATTCAGCTGTTTGATCAAACCTTTGAAATGACATTTATGGGGTTTGCAGCAACAGAGAAAGTATCTCCAAACTGTATTCCCTTGAGCTTTTTGAGTTTGGATCTCAGAAGTCCTTGGAATGAGGATGACAAATATGAACAATCCATGGGCAGCTTCAGCCTAAAGTTGGGCATTCCAATGCTACCATTTCCCTCGAGCCCTACATACATTGTGGCTCTTTCAGCAGATAAACTGTCCTCACCTGTAGTAGGGATGTATTTAAATTCTTCTACACAAATAAGGACCTGTCCCTTTTAAGGAACTTTGGGATTGGGGATTCTACAATTTCCACTGGCAGCTCAGGCTCAAGGCAACCTTCTATAGCAGAAATCTCTCCTTGCACTCTAGTCTAAAAGACTCAAGCTGTAGTTTATCTGTTTTACATTCTATATTCTATATATTCAATACATACGGAAACCTGTTGTATTTATTACTTCCTGAGTGGCTTTAAAAACCCAACATAGATAATACACTTCAAGTACGTAACTCACAAAATAGGCTTTCATAAACTGCATTCCTTTCCTTAGTTGTCTTTAATATTTTAGACATCCGATCCCATCTAAAATTGTATGGCCCTTGGAAACTATTTTCTGAATTAAGACACAGATAAGTATTTTCCCTGATAGTGGTAAAGGAAATTCTTAGTTTTGTACATGAGCTACAAAGTGTTGATAAAAAGTTGGCCCCCGTAGGATTCTGAGGCAGGCGACAGGCTGGAGCTGAAACCAGTGTGCCTTCTGGAAACTCATTGACTTTTCTCCTTCTTCTGAGGTACAATGATTTCTACCTTGGAAAGTCAGGAGTACATTCCTTTCCCTCCGACGCTCTTCAGAATTGTCCGCTTGGCTCGGATTGGCCGAATCCTGAGGCTTGTCCGGGCTGCACGAGGAATCAGGACTCTCCTCTTTGCTCTGATGATGTCGCTCCCTTCTCTGTTCAACATTGGTCTTCTACTCTTTCTGATTATGTTTATCTATGCTATTTTGGGTATGAACTGGTTTTCCAAAGTGAATCCAGAGTCTGGAATTGATGATATATTCAACTTCAAGACTTTTGCCGGAAGCATGCTCTGTCTCTTCCAGATAAGCACATCAGCAGGTTGGGATTCCCTGCTCAACCCCATGCTGCGATCAAAAGAATCATGTAACTCCTCCTCAGAAAACTGCCACCTCCCTGGCATAGCCACATCCTACTTTGTCAGTTACGTTATCATCTCCTTTCTCATTGTTGTCAACATGTACATTGCTGTGATTTTAGAGAACTTCAATACAGCCACTGAAGAAAGCGAGGACCCTTTGGGTGAAGATGACTTTGACATATTTTATGAAGTGTGGGAAAAGTTTGACCCAGAAGCAACACAATTTATCGAATATTCTGCCCTTTCTGACTTTGCTGATGCCTTGCCTGAGCCTTTGCGTGTGGCAAAGCCAAATAAATATCAATTTCTAGTAATGGACTTGCCCATGGTGAGTGGTGATCGCCTCCACTGCATGGATGTTCTTTTCGCCTTCACCGCTAGGGTACTTGGTGGGTCTGATGGCCTGGATAGCATGAAAGCAATGATGGAAGAGAAGTTCATGGAAACCAATCCTCTCAAGAAGTTGTATGAACCCATAGTCACTACCACCAAGAGAAAGGAAGAGGAAAGATGTGCTGCGGTTATTCAAAAGGCCTTTCGAAAGTACATGATGAAGGTGACCAAGGGTGACCAAGGTGACCAAAGTGACTTGGAAAACAGGCCTCATTCACCACTCCAGACTCTTTGCAATGGAGACTTATCTAGCTTTGGGGTGGTCAAGGGCAAGGTCCACTATGACTAAGCCCTCACCTCCACGCTTACCTCACAGCTTCACAGGCTTGCCTCCAGCCTCTGAGCTCCAGGGGTCGGCAACTTAGTGTATGAACAGGTAGTGGATTCACCAAATTAGCCATTCCATTTTCTTTTCTGGCTAAAAGAAGTGATATTTCAGTTTCATTTTAAATGATACAGAGATATAAGATAAAGCTGCCTGACAACCACTGGTACTATTTTAATAAGGAAGAAGACACCAGGAAGGACTGTAAAAGGACATACCAATGTTAGGATTGGAATAGTTCAGGCCGGGCACAGTGTCTCATACCTGTAATCCCAGCAGTTTGAGATGCTGAGGCGAGTAGATCATGAGGTCAAGAGATTGAGACCATCCTGGCCAACATGATGAAACCTCATCTCTTCCAAAAAATACAAAAATTAGCTGGACATGGTGGCGTGTACCTGTACTCCCAGCTACTTGGGAGGCTGAGGCAGGAGAATCGCTTAGACCTGGGAGATGGAGGTTGCAGTGAGCCAAGATCATACCGCTGCATTCCAGCCTGGTGACAGAGTGAGACTCTGTCTCAAAAGAAAAAAAAAAGGAAAAAAAAAGAAACATGGTTGAAACATGGTTCAAATTATATCTAAACAAAAAAGAATAAGACACAAAAAACACATTAAAATTTTAAGTTGTATTTTCTGTGTTTCTAGGTACATCATTTTTGTTTGATATTTTCCTGATGCAAGTATGTGGTTTATCACCTGTAGCTCTTCTGCATGCTAAATGAAAATTCAAAACTTGCCAATAAATGAATAGCTTATTGCAGATATTTTTTTACCAACATTAATTATTTTGGGTTTGTTTAAGACCTAGAGGCACAATCTTGACTTGTCAATTACTACCCTTTCACAAGCTACCATCATACATATATATATATTTTTTAAATAAAACTTTGTTTGTGTTTCTTTCAGATAGTACACTAATATTCCCCTTTTGTTCAGTGGTTGTGTGAGTAGTGGTTTAAATGTGGTGCTTTGTTTGCAATTAAAGACTAGAGCCAGTGGTGTATCCGACAAGTGTTTTAACAACTGGCTTTTCAGGAAAAAAGAAAGCCATGCTTTGTAGCATTCACTAATCTCTGTGGCGTGAGTACTCCCATTATGACTGATTTCAAGCTATCAATGTTACTGGACGTGGAGTTGAGAAGAGATGCTCATAATAAGTTCTTGAGAGCTGGCTCAAGCTGACTGCAGCACATCACTTGCTGAAACTGATAAGGGCCCTCCACTTGACGGGTTAAAATATTTGCAGTGGGCACCTGGGGGAGAGAGAGTACCCTCTTAGCAACACCTGGGGCACAGGGTGAGAGATCCATAGACATACTGCTTAGCCAGTGATCTTAGCCATTTGATGAGCCCTACATACAGTTTTGGCTGAATGTTTCAAAGAAACACCCAGACCTATCAAAAGGGCTTGGGAGCAGGAGGAGCCTGGGAGTTCCCTAAAAACTGGAGATGCCAAGAGGTCAAACAGGCATTAGGCTTTTAGTCCCCCAAAAGGCTGGGCGAAGGACAAAGAACCTACATTGTGATCATTGAGGAGTGGAGGAAAACCTCATAGAAATAGCCCTGGGACCCTATATCTTAGACAGGTGAGAAGAACTGATGTGTCTGTCAGCAGCCTGCAGTCTGAGGTCCGGGCCTCTGACCTGCCCCACATTGCCCAGCAAAGGGAAGGGCAGCACTGGATCCTGTGGTGGGCTGAGAGGTGATTATTTTCAGTGTGTAAGATCTTACCATGACTTGATGTATTCATTTCAAGGACCTGAGTTTTGTAGGCAGCCTTGTGCTCTGAAGCATTGGTAAAAAATAGTGATAATATCATTATCTAATATTTATTTAGTGGTTGCTGTGCATCAGGCACTGGCTAAGCATTTGCCATGAATGATCTCATTTCTACCTCATGCCAACTCAATGAGAAAGACATACCCCATGTAAAAAGGAGAAAACTGAGGCTCAGAGAGGTTGAGTGACCTGCATACAATCATGCACCTGGTAGAGCCTGAGCCTGTGTGCCATGCTGGGAAGGGGAAGTGGGTGGGCTCAGAACCAGGGAAGCTTTGAAATGGGCTACTAGGCCTCCTGTGCAGGACTGGGAGGGCCTCGTGGAAATCACTAGTTTACAAAGTCATGGCTACATTCTCCTGGAGGTACTGGGAATAACTTATGGCTCCTTTTTAAAAAGCTCTGATTATGAACTTTAGGTGTTTTATAGATTCCCTATCAAGTTTTCAAAAAAAAAAAAAAAAAAAGGCTGGTCATCATTTCAGAGGTAGGGGGAGGATCTGGAAGGATATGGTCTTGCCCATTCCAGGCTACCATGCAGGAGCTTGAATGTGATCGGTTTTGTATATAAGCTTCACCCTCAGAACATGTGGAACAAAGTAAAAATAATAAAACAAGCTTCACCCTCCTCCCTTTCATACACACCTGTATACCCTGACATGCTTCTGTTTAACGAGGGCTGGTTTCTTGGAGCCACCTCCTAGGGAGAGAACAAGATCTGCTTAGCTTTATCAAGAGGTTGGACCACTCTACCTTCACTAGATGGCAGCAAATGTCCAACATGTTCTTTTCAGAGAGGGCTGCACATCATCTGTACACAGGCCTGGCACTTAGAAAGCCACAGGGTTGAAGGCAGAAGAGCCCTTAGATAGACCTTAGATAATAGTGAATTATCTAAACTCTGAATAGGTGATAGAAAGCTCATAGTAATATCCCTAGAAATATTGCTCACTGTGAGAGGATCCAGGACACCGTCAGGAGGCAGAGATGTTGGTGTGAGCTCTGTTTCCCTGGGACGTACTGATTTTCCACTGCAAGCAGCCCTCCAGGCACACGAATCCAGTCCCCGTATTCTGTGAGTTTTCTTTTCTCCAGGTAGATCAGCCCCCTGCAATTCAATGGGCAGATATGTTCCAAGGATGAATGCAGTCTGTTTTGTGTAAACTGCTTCTAACCCGATAGGACTATAATCTCAAGAGCATATTTGCTGTTTGGCAGGAGAATTAGATGAGTGTCTATGCAATAATAATGCAATACAACATAACAAGTGCCATAAACCAGAAACATGCCTCTGCTCTGAGGACATGAATGAAGCAAGCTCACAGAAAGGCTTCCTGAGAGAGGAGCATCTGAGATGGATACACTTAACTGGTGTGTAGGATTTTGACAGGCAAACCTGGGTTTGGAGGGCATTTAAAGTTGGGGAGACAGCACAGGCAGCTTGATGGCAACTAGGAAGTGTGAGGGAGTATGAATTACCCAGTTGACTGGACATGGAGTATAGGGAGTGGAGCAGCAGCTACTGAATCTTAGACACAGACATTTGTGGAGAGCCTCAAATGCCAGAGTGAGGAGTTCTAGCATATTTAGAAAATAAGAGGCATTAAAGGTATTTTAGCAGGAAAGAAAAATAACTGGATAGAATGTGCAAGGTGGAATGGAGAAAAACAAGATCTGATCCTGGTGGGGAAGAGGCACTGAGCCAGGAAGGAGGTAAGGGCAATGCGGTGTGATTCCAAGATGCTTGTACCAGCTGCCTGACCATCAGGGAGGATAAGGTAGATGGCAGTAAAGGGTACGAAGTTAATAGCATAGGAAGAGCAAGGGTTTGAGTTTTTTGTTTGTTTTAATGGCTAATGAGGAAGAAAATCTAAAACGTAATTCAATTTTAAATATTTTGAAAGTTTAAGATCTCAGGTCTAACTGACAACGCCCAGCCAAGACTTGAACTTGAGGACAAGGTGTGGACAAGAGTCTTCGGTGCTAAGGTGATGTCTGAAACCCCAGGAGCAGATGACATCATGGGAGAAAGAGTATACCCAGCTCTAGAAGCAGACAGGGTACTTGCCCTGAGGGTATGTTTTCAGGGAATGAAGGTGAAGAGGAGTGAGACAGTTCAGAGAAGAATGTGGGATAGTAGGTGACAGTAAATACCATGACTTGTAATGGGGGAAGACAGCAGGCTTCATTGGAGAAATTCAGTCAACAAGGTGAGATACACAGTCCCACCTTTTCATCCCTTCTACCAAACAGCATGCAGGATCCAGGAAAGAATCCCACCACTTATTGCTCTACCTTTTTGTAGGGCGAAGATGAGAGCTTGCCTTTTAAACAATTGGGCCAGGGAACCAGCTATTCCAGGGAGCAGTCTTGGAATGTCAGTTACTAACACCCAATGCCCTTGGGGAACTGAAATTCTGTATAGCTCCTCCTGCTCAAGGAGGGGAAGCCACTGATTCCAGATTGCTTGTTGCCTGGCAACCCAGATAGAACCTCCAGGGTCATTGAATGGGCAATCTTGTCCCTTGATACACAAGGAGTAATCAAAGTGGCACTGAGAAAACAAGAGCTAACATTTATTGAGTGCTTACTCTGGGCCAGGTAGTCACTTTACCAGCATTACTTCTTCACAACATCTCTATTAGGTAGAAACTATTTGTAATCTTCATTATATAGATGAAGAAACTAAGGCATGTAGAGGAAATAAGAGGCTTCTTTGAGAGCCAGTAAGAGGTTTTTTCAGGATTCAAACCCAAGCATTCTGGCTGTAGGTCTCAAGCTATCAATGCTATACTGCACTGCCTTTCAAACAAAAAGAGACAACGTGCTTGATGTTAAACAGAAGGTATGGAGTTTTCTTGGTAGTGTCTGTGAACCTTTTGCATTTATTTCTTTTTCTCTCAAGATAATGCATATTTTTAAAGTTATCTTTACAATGTGGAAACTCACACTGGGGAGATGCTGTGCTCCCTCTCCAAATTTAATATACTCAGTTCTGTCAATGTATTTGGTCCCCTAATATTTTGACAGAGCTTCCATCCTTTTTCCATTCTCTCCCTTCTTCTCCAGGCAAACTATGGTTAATCTATCTCTTCTAAAAGCAGGTGCCCAGGGGGCAATGGAACATCTTTTCCTTTTGGCCAATAGACTTCTATTAATATAGACTACAATTATACTAGTCAGACTGTAGTGCTACCAAGAGGTATCCCGGGGGTACTAATTTAGCTTCCTTTAATCCGCACCAATCCCCCAACTTAAGATACTCTGAATGAGCATACAGGCTAAGTAAAAACACTGTGTCAGTGGTGCCAATGCAGCTTCAAGTTCCCCTGCCCCATTTCTGTACTCTAAGTTCTTCCTATATTTTAAGTATAGGAGGTATATTGGAGCTATAGGACTATAGGAAATATACCTGGAGCCAAATCACACTGATGGCTCATAGTCTATTGATTCATGAGTCCTAGTTAGACTTCTACAGAGTTTTTCTCCTAAATTAATGTTTTAAAGAGCAATACTTGAAAAACATTGCTTTGGATCTAAATGAAGGTCTCAGTAAGGTTCTGAGGTCTCATCCATTTTCACACTGACATTTGAAAAGAGAGGTTTCTACTATTCCATGGGAGGGCAGCAGAGCCTCAAGGGATGGACCACCAATCAGGGGAGACATCAAGTGAGGGAAACGCCTGGCTTGGAGTTGAGAGTGACCACTCTAGGACTGGGTGAAAATATAAAAAGGTACAAGAGACTTGAACAAAACTATCAGCCAACTTGCTCTAATTGATTTTTATAGAACTCAGTAAGAATAAAAAATACACATTATTTTTAAGTACTTATAGAATATTTACCAAGATAGGACCATCAAATGTCTCAATACATTTTAAATATTCAAATCATAAAAATATGCTGTCAGATTACAATGGAATTGAATTGTAAATCTATAACAAAAAGATACCTGAAAAATCCCTAAAACTGGAAACTAAAAACATGCTCCTAAATAGAAGATATTGAATAATAGAGAAATTAATGAAACGGAATGCAAAAAAATCATAGAGAGAGTCAATAAAACCAAAAGCTGGCTCTTTGGGCTGATCAATAAAACTGAAAAATTTCTAGCTAAAAAGGGAAGAGATATAAATGACCAATACCAGGAGTGAGAATAGAATGAATCCCTCATTATTGTGTTATTGTCTATAGAATCACCCACTGATTCTACAAACAGTAAATTCTACAGACAATAACACGGTAAGGGATTATCACAAAGAATTTTATTCTGATAAACTGAACAACTTAGATGAAGTGAATAACTTCCACAAAAGACATAAACTAGCCTCATTCAAGAAGAAATAACTTGAATAGTACTATATCTAGGTTAAAAATTGAATTTTTAGTTAAAATTCTTTCCACAAAGAAAACTCCAAGAAAGCAAAAAGTAATTCCATTTCTACACAAACTCTTCCAAAAAACTGAAGAGGTAGAAATATTTCCAATTCACCCTATGAGGCCCTGATATAAAAACCAAAGACGTATCAAGAAAAGAAAACTACAAGCCAATAAGCTTCATGAACATAGATCCAAAGGTCTTTTACAAAATTTAGCAAATCAAATCCAGAAATATGTTTTTAAAAATACATTACAACAAATGGGATTTATTCCAGAAATATATGAATGGTCTGATGTTGAAAATCAATCAGTGTAATGCATCATACTGATAAACTAACAAAGAAAAGCCATATGACTATCTCAAAGATGAAAAAAAGTCATTTATCAAAATTTAACATTCATTCCTGATTTTTTAAAAAAATGCTCTAAGATTCCAGCAAATTAGGCATAAAAGAGAATTTCCTCAATCTGATGAAGAGCATAAAGGAGAGCTAACTATATAATGATGTACTTTCCCCCGAAGATCTGAAACAAGGCAAGGAAGATGGCTCATGAAGCTTCTACTCAACATTGTATAGAAAATTGTAACCAGGAAAATAAGGCAAGAAAAAGTAAAAGGCATCCAGATACATTGAAAAATAAGTAGGACTGTCTTTGTTGGCAAATGACATAATTGACTATGTAGACATTCCTATGGAATCTACAAAAAAGGTGAGGTTAGGGAGGCAGCAGGATACAAAATCATTATTTTAAAATCAATTGTATTTCTATATGCTAGCAAAGAACAACTGTAAGTTAAAACTTAAAATACTATTTACAATAGCATGGGGAAATATGAAATACTTAGAAATAAATTTGACAACTAAGATGCAAGACCTGTGTACTGAAAACTACAAAACATTATTGTGAAAAATTTAAACAGATCTAAATAATTAAAGGAAATAATACTATGGTCATGGATCAGAAGACTCAATATTTGTTAAGACATAACTTTTCCCCAAAGCAATCCTAAAGTCCCTGCAAGTTTTTTGTAGAAATTAATAAGCTGATTCTAAAATTTATATGAAAATACAAAAGACCTAGAATAGCAAAAATAACTTAGAAAAAGAAGAAAAAAGTTGGAGAGGTCAACACTACCTGATTTCAAGAAATATTATATAGCTATAGTAATCAAGATGGTGTATTAGTGGCATAAATATAGACAAATAGCTCAAAGGAAGAGAACAGAACAGAATCCAGAAAAGAAATAGAACCACACATATATGTTCAATTGATATGTAACAAATATGTCAAGGAGATTCAATGAGGAAACCATTTCCAAAAAATGATTCCAGAATAACTGGGTACTCATATACAAAAACAACAACAGCAACAACAAAAATGTACATTGATTCTTACCGCATGCCATATATAGAAATTAACCAAAATAGATCATAGACATAAATGTGAGCTAAACTAAAAATTTCTATTAGAAAACACAGGAGAATGATCTTGGGTTGGCAAAGATTTCTTAAGTACAACATATGAAGTACTAATTTTTGAAGAAGCAAAACAATAAAGTGGACTTTAGTGAAAAGAAAAGAAAAAATTTGACACTATCAAGTTTTGTTAAGGATGTTGAGTAACTGGAACTGTCATATATTGCTGGTAGAAGCATAAAATAGCTCAGTCACTTTGGGAAACAGTTTCCTTATTTCTTGTGAAGTTAAACGTACACCTACCAACCATACAACTCAGCCATTCCACTCCCAAGTATTTACCCAATAGAAATGAAACATGCCTACACAAAGACTTGTGCACAAACACTAAAGGTAGCTTTGTTTTTAATGACCCAAACTGCAAACAACCCAAATATCCATCAACAGGTGAATGGATAAATAAATGGTGATATATCCATCCAATACTATACTACCTAGTAAACATGAAGGAATGAACTATTGATAGTTGATAGCAATGACAGGAATGATTCTCAAAAGAATGATGCTGAGTGAAAGAAACTAGACAAAAACAATTATATACTGAATAACTGCATTTATCTAAAATTCTAAACAATGTAAACTAAACAGTAGTGACAAGTAAATCCGTGGTAAGCTGGGGGATGAGAATTGGATTGGTAAGAAAGACAGATAGAGACGCAGGAGGAAGCTTTTGAGGATGTTGATATGTTTGCTGTCTTGATCATGGTAATGGTTTCTGAAGTGAACAATATAGGTCACAATTTATCAAGTTGTATTCTTTAAATGTATGCAGTTCTCAGTATGTCAGCTTCAACAAACTTGTAACAAAAAGCCTGCCCTTGAGGTTTGGGGGGTTTAAATGGAAGTCTCAGTAAACCTCAACATCCCTCATTTACCTCTGGAGTCAAAACTGAGGGGCTACAGCTGTTCCAGGGATGGCTGCTGCATCTTGGCACCTGCCCACCTAAGAATGAAGATAACGCCCTCATTAGGGAATAGCAACACTCAGAAAACTTCAAGACATCATCTGGCTCAGCTCATTACACAGATGAGAACACTGATGTCCAGAGATTGGTAGTGATTGAAACAAGGTTCATGATTGATGGCAGGACAGATTTAGGGATAAACCAGTGAGTGAGATTGGTCAGGAGAGGAGAGGGCTATGTCCTATGAGCAGGGACTGAGTTCTCTGTCTCCTCTTCCCTACCCCTGCATAGTCTCTCACTGCACAGAGCATGACTGCTTGATGGCTATTGGGTGGGTGGTCTAAACCCCTGTCCTCTTTCTGCCTGGTGTTGGAGAGGACAAGGTGGGCACTGAACACTCTGCTTCCTAGCCTGCACCATCTCCTGGGACCTCCCCTCTCTTCTCCCTCCCAGGAGAGGGCCACATCCTGTAGCCAGGAGGAGGGGCTTTCCATACAGACACTGCCCCACGAGGCAGGAAACGCCAGGCACTTTCCCTCTCCCTACAGACCTTGTGTGAGCTCATTCTGGTAAAAGTTTAATGCCTAAACGTCAATTACACTTAAGAATGCTCCGATGAGCCCAACAGCAGCCTCTTCTCAGAGCCACTGGGGCCTGAAGCTACTTTCCTGCTCCCTCCCTTCAATGCTGAGAAAACCTCCCTGCCTTCCTCACAGTCCCTGCTTTCCCACCAACTTGCTATGTGCCCTTGATCAAGACCCATCCCCTCTTTGGGCCCGATTTTGAATTAATAAAACAGAAGGACTGACTCAAATGCTCTCTGAGGTGTGTGCTTTGCTTGTTCCTCCTCAAGAGCCCTTACCTCTGGGTGAGCAGGGCAAGAAGAGGGGACACACACCTGGTTGGAGGTCTGTAAAGGAATGGCCAAGGGCAGAAATGCCAAAAACCAGAGGTGTTGGAAAAGATGGAGAAATACTTGATGTGTTTATGCTCATTTAGGCAGTAAACATGTTACAATCAACATGCAAATAATTATGCAAAAGTACAGGACAGGTTTAGTGACCTGGCCACCTTTCCTGTATGGCATCCAACTCCACATGTCATCACAGACTTTTCATCAGCTGGCCCAGATGTGCCACAGCTGGCCTTGGGCATAGGATAAATGGCTCAGGCAGCCTCCAGGGAGAGAAAGAAAGAGGCCACTTGTGTCTTCTTTTGCAGGCCATGATGGACATTTTCCCTCTAATCCACCAAACTCATTACTTCCCATTCAGGCTCTGCCAGCCCCCAGGCTGTTCTTTGCATAATCCCTGTGTTTCCTGCCTCCACATCCTCCTCACAACAATCTCCTCCACTGGAATGTCCTCTGCTTCTTGTTTCCTTCTCACTGAATCCCAGTGCAGCTCTGGACTCAATCTGGGGAAGCTTCTCTGCCTAACTTCATTCCAAGCTGACTGAGTACCACTCTTGTCATCCCTCAAGTTCTCCATAGCCTTTTGCCATGCAGAGAACAGCTTTCAGACAAAGGTGTGGAGGATGTTCTGTCTGGGAACATTGGCTTTGTGTGCTAATCTGTCCCCTGACCCCACCCCACCACTGGGACCCAACAAAGCATGCCAAACCACAGATAAAATGCTGGTGGTGCTGAGAGATTTGTTCCTAATCCAAAATGGCAGCTCTTTTTAGCCAGGGGAACCCTTCCCCATGGGACATAGGGCCTGTTTCTGCCCTGGTTCAGGTTGCTTTAGTGTGTGAAACATGGGTTCTCCCTGTTTCAAGACCGAACTCCCTCATTTGACTCTCGTTAGACCATCCTTCTCTGCTTTAGTTAAAATTATTTCCTTTGCTGTCTGTTCTAGCCAGAGGTGATATTTAAAAATACTCAATCTCTGGTGAGGCTTGGGCACTGACCAAACAGAATGGAATGTCACTGAGTGCTGGAGAGGGTCCTTGAGATTGGCCAAAAGGAAGGCAGTGGGTGGCTGGATTAGAGATGTAGCTGGGTGTGGCCCTTTAGAGGTTGGATCCCAGGACATATTGGGGGTGGGGGCATTAGGAGAGGAGCCAGGGCAGCTCCAGCAGCCAGGGAACACTTAGGGTTGCTGGTTAGAATCCATTTACCTACACTCCCACCTCAGATCCATTATCTGTTTTTCTCTTCTTTGACCTGTGTCCAGAGAGACAGATCCTTTCAGGCTGCATCAGTTGGACTCCCTTGCTGACTGACTTCCAGTTGGGCTAAGTCAATGGGAGTCACCAGCGAGAGATAGAAGGGAAGGAAGAGAAGCAGTCAGGGTTTTTCTTTCCTGCTTCCTCCCTGCTCCAGGCTGTGTTTCTAGCAGTGGCTATATTCCTCCAACACTACAAATCCTGTCCTGCACTCCTTTTCCATTGTTCCAGCTTTCCTGGGCTCTAGCAATGCTGTCTTCCCTTTTCCCCTTCCAGTCTAAGGATGGAAATGGTTTCCTGCTATTGCTAGTCTCTGAGTGCCTAACATCCTTAACTCCTGGGTGGCCAGCCTTTGGGATGGCCCCTGCTGGTCTTTGCCTCCTGCTATTCATCCCTTTGAATAGTCTCTCCCACATCGTCCCTGGTTTGTTTTGTATGACTTGGTTTGAGGCTGACAGCAGTAGTGATGGGGGTGTCAGACTGAGACTTCTGTCTTGACTACCCTATGACTTGTTTTCTCTTGGATCAGTCACTCTGGGGAAGGCAGGCCACCAGGTTGTGAGTAGCCCTATGGAGAGGCCCCCATGGGAAAAAAAAAAGGAAGTCTAACTAATAGCCAGCAAGGAACTGCAATTTGTCAATAATTCCCTAAATGAACTTGGAAACAGCTCCTGCAGCCCTTGGGCAAGTCTTGAGATGACTTGAGAGGACTGTAGCCCCTGCAGACAACTTGACGACAACCTTGTGAGAGACCCTGTGGCAGAACCATCCAGCTAAGTCACTCTCAAATTCTCACTTCTTGGAAAGTGCAAGAGATAATAAATATTGGTTGCTTTAAGCTGCAATGTATTGGGGATGATTTGTTACATAGCATAGATAATTAATGTAACTCCATCTGTACTTCTGGAAGTAGTCACTTGACAAAAGTTACCTGAACCATCTGAGACAGATTCTGCTTTTTGATTAATACTAAGGCTCACTGTGGCTGCCACTTAACCAGTGCTACAGAAAAAGTTCTATATTTTAACAATGCTATGGTTGCACTGGTATGTTCCCTCTGAATATCTTCTGACCCATCACTTGAAGATCAGGGAAGTCCAGCGTCGAGCCCCCAAGCTCAATGAGAGTCTTGGATGGGACAGAGTCCAGGGATTGAGGAGGGAATAGGAAAAAAGGGTTAGAGGAGAAAAGGAAGAAGGGAAGTAAAAGAGAGGCAGATAGGGAGCTAGATAGCAGAATAAAAGATTCAGGCCTGAGTTAGTCCACAAGAAATTAGGAGAGGCATCTTCCAGAACTCCACCTGCTCTGCAATAAACCCTACCTAACTCGTCCAGTGGGATGGAGATGAGAGCTAGACAGAGTCCAGTACAGATAATAGTGCCTAGACTGATAGTTCTGTGTGGGTAACTTAGCATTATTTCTAGATGAGTTTTCCTTGAAGCACCAAATCCTGAATCTCCTCAGCTCTCAGCCTCACGGTGTTGTTCATCTCTACAAGCCAGCATGCCAGCAGTCCCTGAGGCCCCACCGAGAAGCCCCTGCCTGGAGGAGATGGGCAGCATCCTCCGCCGTGGGCGGGGCACTTTCCTCTCTGCAGTTGGCCGGCGCCAGCAGCCAGGCATTAGTGCGCAGGGGGCCCCTTTGTATGGCTGTGCGGCCTCAGGGTGCCCTCTGTGAGTCATTTCCTGTTATTCTCATCGAAGAAGTCCTGCCATTCTTTAGAGCAAAATTTGACATTTTTACAGGACTTACTTCTGCGGCCTTTTGGTCAAGAGAAAAGGCAGGGATCCTTTCATTTATATTTACAAAGCCATTAATTGGCTTCTTTATAAAATTAGACTCCATTATAAGCTCAATTGGAGTGGGAGCATAGCTTTATTTAGTCCAAAACATCAAACGGTTTTAAAGGATTCTTTTTTAACAACCAAGTGTTCAGTGGCAAGTAGACTGGAGAAGCAGGCTCCACTTCCTTCTGCTGCTGAAAATGCAGGTGATATTGACTCTGGTGTGCCCACTCTTCACGGATACACCTCAGGTGTGCCCACCTACCCTGGAGAGAGAGAAGGGAAGATGGAAGGCATGATTAAGGGCCATCCCCAGGGCCCTGCCTGCAGCTCCTGCTTCTGTCTTCAGGTACACATCTAGCTCCAGAAAAGTGCCAGAGGAGGAATCTCCCAAACCTGATCCCCTCTCCAGACCAAGCCCAGGCATGGACAGTACCAGTGACATGGCTCACCACACTTGCTGCTCCCGACCCTGTGGTCGGCCAGGCACTGTGCCTTCACAGAGAGTTTATCTCCACTCAACCCATGTCATGAAGCTGCAAGAATCAGTCGTTTCCCATCACCCACATCATAGTCTGGGAACTTGGAACCAGTCGCCTAAGTTACTTTGATTTCTCTCACTCCAGGGCACACAGAGCATTGAATGCAGGGCTTTTCAAGTTTTGATATATAGATGCCTCACCAGGGAGCCTGCAAAAATGCAGACTCTACTCAGTCACTCTGGGTGGGGCCTGAGTGCATTTCTTTTTTTTTTTTTTTTTTTTTTTTGAGACAGAGTCTCGCTCTGTCGCCCAGGCTGGAGTGTAGTGGCCAGATCTCCGCTCACTGCAAGCTCTGCCTCCCGGGTTCACGCCATTCTCCTGCCTCAGCCTCCAGAGTAGCTGGGACTATAGGCGCCCGCCACCTCACCCGGCTAGTTTTTTGTATTTTTTTCGTTGAGACGGGGTTTCACTGTGTTAGCCAGGGTGGTCTCGATCTCCTGACCTCGTGATCCGCCCATCTCGGCTTCCCAAAGTGCTGGGATTACAGGCTTGAGCCACCGCGCCTGGCCGCCTGAGTGCATTTCTAACAAGGTGATGCTGATGCTGCTGGCCCAATACCATAATTTATGGAGCAGGAATCTGAGTCAGACCCCTCATGTTACAGGTGGGAAGACTGAGCCAAGAGCAGGAGAGTGGCTTTCTCATGATACTTAAATCAGGCTGGAGGAAGTGTTTCAGGTAGGCTCACCTACCTCCTGTCACCTCACTTATGATCCAGACCCCCAGCTATTTAGGGAAGTGCTTCTCAAACTTTAATGTGCACATGAATTACCCAGGATATTGTAAAAACACAGAGTCTGATTCAGTAGATCTGTGGTGAGTCCCGAATCTTAATTTTGTCACAGCTCTCAGGTGGTGCCAATGCTGTTGATACATGGATCTCACTTGAGTAATAAGGTCCCGGACAATGGCAGTGCTATGGTTTCAATGTTTGTCCCCTCCAAAGCTTGTGTTGAAATTTAGTTGCTATTGTTAACAGTTTTAAAAGGCATACCTTTGAGAGGTGGTTAGGCCCTGAGGGCTCTGCCCTCATAGGTGGAATTAATGCCCTTACGAAAGGGTGAATTCAGCACCCTTTCGCCTTTCTGTCTCTTTGCCTTCTCACCATGTGATGTCACAGAAAGCCCTCACCGGATGACAGTATTTTAATCTTGGATTTCCCAGCCTCCAGAGCTGTGGTGAAATAAATTTGTTCTTTATAAATTACCCATTCTTGGGTATTCTGTTATAGCAGCACAAAACAGATTAAGATAGGCAGTAAGAGCATTGACTTGGTGACATCAAGAAGCATCAATAGTTTATGACTGGCTGTTACATGCATTCACTTCCCTGAGGTTCACAGCTGCCATGGGGCACAGCCAAGCCAAAGGTATTTATTTCCTCCATACCTAGTTGGTTTCCTACCTGAGGTCAGCCCAGACAGGAGTTGTGCTCTTAAGGCTGCTGTTGAAAAGAGAAAAAAGTTTAGAATAGTGACAGACTTTAAGATTTCTGATGGTGGATGTTGCTTACAGCTTAGTTTCTGTGGAAATGCTTCCCAGGGTTGTCTTTAGCTACAGAGACCAAAGCTAGAGCAAGGTAAAGTAGAGCTATAGCAAAGATGGGGGTGAGTGTGCTTAATACACATTCCCCCAAAAGAAATCTGATTTTACTGGAGGCATCAAAGGCCCCAGCTTTTAAAAACTGCCATTTCTATTCTCCCTTGAAGCTAGGAATAGACTTTCACTAAGTTCTGGCCAATGAATTATGAATTATAAGTAGACATTGCTGGATGAGGCTTCCAGAAAAGATCCTTAAAAGCAGAAGAAAAATCAGTTCGTACATGCCTTTTTATCCTTCAGTATCTCTGCCTTCTTGCTGCCTGGAATGCAGATGTGAGGTTGGGGCTCCAATAGCCATCTTGTGTCTATGAGGCACTCCGAAGAACAGAAGCTATATCTTAAAGATGGAAGAGTCAAAAGATGGAAACAACATGAGTACAGATGGAATCATGGATCTTCTGCATTATCCCTGAGCCAGCTAATTCTGCATGTCATATTATGTTACAGTAAAAGAGACCCACATATTCTTTAAGCCACTCTTCTGTGAGTCTCTGTTTCAAACAGTTGTGGGGAATTTCTGATTCTGTCATCAATCCTGAAAAGTGGTGCAACAATATATTTATGTATTCCGTTCCCAGAATGAAATAATGGAATTGAAATTGGATTTAAAATGACCCAAAGTGGACAAATTTGTGTGAAATGAGCTAGAGAGAGTGCCACTGTATCTATGAGTGGGTGTGTGCAGCCTGCTTCCAGGCCTACAGCATCCTCATTGCAAGGACTCTTTGTTGCCCACTTTGTGTGCAAACTATGGCAGACAGAGGCTGCTTGGATCTCACATCCATTCTACCAAATAGCAGCAGGGTGTCCATGGACCCAGTCGTCAATCCCTCTGAGGCTCTGGTTATCTAAAAAAATGGAGAGGCCAGGTGTGGTGGCTCACGCCTGTAATCCCAACACTTTGGGAGGCCTGAGGCAGGCAGATCACGAGGTCAGGAGTTTGAGACCATCCTGGCCAACATGGTGAAACCCTGTCTCTACTAAAAATATAAAAAATTAGCAGGACACAATGGCAGGCGTCTGTAATCCCAACTACTCAGGAGGCTGAGGCAGGAGAGTTGCTTGAACCTAGGAGATGGAGGTTGCAGTGAGCCGAGATTGCGCCACTGCACTCCAGCCTGGTGACAGAGTAAGACTCCATTTCAAAAAAAAAAAAAAAAGAGGAGACTGTCATTAAAATGCTTACTTCTTAGGGTTGCTGTGATCCTTAAAAGGGACACATCTCAATTAGCATTAATTACTATTACTATTTATTAAATATTTATTGTATGTATATTTACTAAATTTTGAAGAGCCGAGATGGGAACACAAAGATGACAAAAGAGTAGCCCTATTCCCTCAAGGACCTCCCAATTTCATTCCTTGAAGAGAGTTGTTCCATGCCTTTGTCAGGAAGACATTTAAATGCTACCAAAGAAACAATCCCGAAGATGAGGCTGTATCCTAGGACTCAGCCTCTGCAAGGCTGTAAGCGGACATTCTACCAGGAGTAAGTTTGAAATGGATTTCTCCAGGACACTCAACAGTGTGCAGAGAACTGGCTGCCTCAGCATCCTGCTTGATCTTTCTCTTGAAAAGTATGTCCCTAACTCAATTTTCTCAGCATTAAAATATAAAGATAAAGCCACTTATCTCCCAGGGCTTCAGGGAGAACTCACTGAGGGCTTGCAGGTCAAGAGGTCAGGTGTGCTGGCAGCCATCGGGTCTATGACTGTCCCTCCCTTATGGGGTCCACCTGCTGGTCCCATCCTCATTCAGATCCATTCTCTACACCTCTATGCTGAGGAGTTCAGCTGCCAGCCCCATGTGCTGCTTTGCAGAGGACTGCTCATGTGGGACTGGAGTAACCTTCCTTGTGCTGGGTGTGGAGTTGTGGGAGGAGGAGGAGTCCCACGGACAATTACAGCAAACCTCCACTTATCCAAATAAATGAGTCAGGACTCTGCAAGGCAGGGAGGGCAGCAGCTGCCTCCGAGGTCTGCCTGTTTGAGGCCTGTCTGTGCTCAGCCCAGGACTTGCCTCAGAGAAAGAACTGGAGGAAGTGAGCCTTTCTTTCCCTCTCTCTTTTGAGAGCTGACTCATCTACCCTCAACTCCTGGCAGCTGCCCCTCTGCCACCAGCCTGGATCAGGAAGGTGGGAAGGGGAGAATGTGGCTTAGGGGCCAGAGTCAGGCAGGAAAGGGGTCCTGACAACAGACTCCTTCTCACTCTCCTTCTCGTCTCACTTCAGAACTGAGGCCCAGAGGACACAGACATACTTGCTTTTTACCAAACCGACTGGCTCCCAGCTGATGGCCTAAGTGTTCACGGATAAGTTCAGGGGAAGGCCTGGAACTCATTTAGAAAATTTTATCAGAGGAACCTGGGAGCCACCATTACCCCTCCCTCCCCCTGCACCATCCATTGATCTATGGGTGAACGCTGTCACTCCCAGCTCCCAACACGCCACACATTGAGCCCCTCCTGTGCACCCCCAGCCCAGCCATCCTCATTCTGGGAATTAATAAGATGATCCTGTAAGGCTCTTTACCCATGGCAAGAACCAGTGTCAGCTGGCATCATTCTTAGCATTAGTGTGATTCTCCCCGGCTCTCACCATCCTTTGTGGCCTCACCCTTCCTCCATAGCCCAGAACAGCTTACTGCAGAAGGTCATTGCTGATGAAGGAACCCAACCCCACATCCAGATGCCCTGCCCTCTCTGCCTGTGCTGCAGCATGCCCAGGTCGGGATGCACAGCTCCCGTGTCTCAGAGAAATGCACTAAGTGCCTTTCCTAATGGTTCATGGACTCTCCCCAGAGCATAGTAGGTTTAGTGCTTCTGACACAGTCTCTGGATCTTCTCCCTTCACTCTGTGGTCTGCCAGCATTCCCTTTGTGGACACCCATTACCATTCCAAGCTCGGTGGGAGAATGCTTAGGCTGGGAGGTGAGAAAGCTGCTTCCCCAAGATGCATGCCAGAGCTCCAAATTGAGGTTTTTTTCCTCCATGTCCTGGAAGAATATGCCCCACAATGTTAGCAGCAGTTATCTTGGAGTGCTGGTGGTAGTGGGGGGTGTGTGTGTGTGTGTGTGTGTGTGTGTGTGTGTGTGTGTGTGTTTTCCTAGGGTTTTTGATGTTCCAGATGTCATGTTAGTTTTCTGATATCTGATAATTTTTAAGGTTAGCAAAACCAAATAAATTACAAGATTTGGTTAAAGCAGAGGAACCAGACCACCCCAGATGAGAATGAGAGGAGCAGTGCCAGAATGGGAGGCCTGGGTCTCAGAATCTGTTCCTGCCCTGGCATGGACTTACTGTGTGACCTTAGGCAAGTCTTTTCCCCTTTCTGACCCTCTGATTCTCATCTGTGAAACAAGGAAGCCAATGAGATGAGCTCTGTGGTCTCGCCTAGTGCTGACATTCTTTGATCTATTCACCCTGTGGAGACACTCTGGATCTCTTTTGGCCCTGTTACTTTGCAGACGGTTAAAAAATATGACCACTAGCTCTTTCCTGCCTTCCAGGGCTGAGTGATGCCACATATCACACACTGAGTCCCTAAGGCCAAAACACTGCAAGGAATTTCATAAGGGAAAACCATTAAATTCCACAAGGTAGTGGTTCTGAAACTTCAGTAGGCATCAAAACACCCAGCTTTCATATTCTGTTCTTCCCCAAGCCCATCCCCAGGGAGGGACAATGTTGCTCTGTTACAGGCCTACTGGACACAGACTGTGTGGATACTCCCAGAGCAGGAAGGTGCGGAGTGGGCCAGGTTGGACTTTCTTGGATCAAGGGTAAAGTGGGCATTGCCTGGAACAAGAAAGGGGACCTTCTTGATTGGCAGAGACCTCAATATTTTGTGCATCCTGTTAAATTTGGCTGGGGAGAAATTCTGAGCTAGGAGTAGTGGGAAAGTTCAAGGAAAATTGCAGAACCAGAGCAACATGGCCTCTTGACATAAAAGGGAAGCTGGGTTGCAGGTCCCAAGTATCCCAGCCCAGAAATAAAAAGATGTCTTGCCAAGCAGAGTGCCAAGCAGTAACCTACTGTTTCAAGAAACCATGCAGGCTTGGGCAATGGACATGGCCACTGTGACTGGGATACCAGAGCACCTTCCCCAGGTGTTTCAGAACTAGTAAGGCCGGCCTGGAAAGCTTCATTTGCTTCTGAGAGGAGGTGAAGAGAGGAAGAACTCCAGGGATGACTGAGATGTTCTCATCCGCTGGAGGAATGAGGGCTCAGAGAGACATTTAGTTTAATTTTATAGAAATTAAGTAATGTAGCATTTCTAGCACCAGAGCATTGTGGTAAAGTAAAATCCCTACTTTCTACACACGGATCTTCAGATGGTCTGAGGTAGGCTGGCAGCATGGTATCCAATCATCTCCTTGCAAAAGATCCTTCACCAGGGTTTTGTTCCCTGTCACTGAACATCCCCTACCACCGTCAGCCAGTTGTACAGGCCCCACTTTCCTAAAGGAGTGGTACTTCTAAGGATAGAATTGTGCCCTGCTAAAATTTATAGATGGAAGCCTAAACCCCAGTGTAACAGGACTTGGAAATGAGGCCTTCAGGAGGTAGGTAAGGTTAAATGAGGTCTTAAGGTTGAGGTCCTAACCTGATAGGATTGGTTACCTTAGAAGAGGAAGAGAGATCTCTCTTCTACACAGTGTGGTATTTCGTTTGGGCAGTACCCAAACTGCAATGCTTAATCCTCTTTATCAGAATTACCCAGAGTACTTGGAAAAAATATAGAATCAACTTGGAATCAACTTCAAACTTACCAAAAAAGCAAAAAGAAAAAAATAAGATCTTAGGAATGGGGCTCTGGAATATGCATTTTAGGACGACCCCAGGCAATTTCTGAAGTTTGACAGGCACTCATTTCCAGGTCTCCCTATCTCCCTTCCCCACCCTCCATACCCCAAGGAGTCCAAACACAACTCTGCTCCTTCCAGGAAAGTTCCAGCCCACCCTGATCCCCTTCAGGAAGATCCCTGGATGGATGTTCTGCTCTGAGTGCCAGGAAGTGCACCTAGGGAGAGCAGAGATGTTTGCTGCATGCAGTCATCTCTGACAGTGACAGGGGTCGTGGGCAGGTGCACACTTCCATGCCACCACAGTGGTTTCTCAAAAGACATCTTTCCACATAGCTGCCGTCTTCCCTCCAGCACTCTGTCCTTTATTGGCCACTGTCACAGACAGATTGTTCTGGAGTTACAGGTGTCAAGTGCATGAGCTTTCCCAGCCAAACTGTGAGTTCTTTGAGCGGGAGGCCATCTGACTGCCCTCCCCTGGAATGCCAGTTCCACATACAACTTCTGATACGGAGAAACACATTCCCAGCCGGTTCACTGCCCTAGCCTTGTTGCCAGCACCTGCCTTCATCTCTCAGGTGGTTGATTCATGGGTCAGGAGAGTACCATCTCCGGCCTAGGGGAATAGGCACCTCAGGGCTCCCCTCAGGAAACTCTCCTCCAAGAGAATAGACTCCTAACCAGTCCCCCCACACAGTTTTTCATCTTATTCTACTTATCAAAGTAATATCTTTCACTGTAGAAAACCTGGAAAGTACAGGAAATTAACTGCATTATTAAAAGTACATTTTTGAAACTCTCCTCTGCCAATTTCAACTTCATTCATTCTTTGAATCATTCATCCAGCAAATACTTGAGCTAACAGTTCTCTACCCAAATAAGCATTAGAGAGGGAGAAAATACAGGTCGCAGAGCAATTCTCACCCTGTGTGGAAATGCTAACATTATTTTTGATTTAAGATATGTAGTTCATTTCAATTAAATATATATTGTATTGAAATGCTCCTTGGACTCGTATTTCATCTTGAATTGAAATATCCATTAACATCCATTCCGTATTTCCTCTGTCCATTTAGATTAATTCCGAGCTCCTGATTCTCTTGGGCATGGCATAGCTCTTAGAACACACCCCACTTCTTTCAGCCCATCTCTCAGTTTTTCCTCCAGCTGAGGGCTAAGAGGTTTGCGATCTCAAATGTTTTCTCTTCTTCTAAAAACCTTTCCGTCCGGCTTGCGCTGATCTATATCAGGCAAGGCGTTTTACTTTGAACATCGCTCTGTAAATGAAATGCTATTGTCTAAGAACGGTGCCTACAGATTTCACTGCCATTGCTGATTTAAATGTCTGTTCTTTTACCTATTTTTTTCTTACTTTGAAATTATGAAAACAGGTATCAATTATGACTGTGAAACAATTGTCATTTTAATGAATGTGAATCCATTTGGAAGATAATGTGAGCAACAGTGCATCTCTCACACCAGCACCACCCCCATCCAATCCTATTAGAACTAGGAGCCTGGGGTACAAAACAAAATCATATCTCTTTTAGTATTCAGATCAGTATAATTTCAAGCTCTGTTCTGTTCACTGTGAGGGTGTCCCTCTTCCCCAGAGCCACCTGCTCTACAAAGTTCACAAATCTTGATGATTCACTGAACTTGGTCCATCTGTGTGATGGTAATTTGGAACCCCAGAGGTCAAGGTATCAATTTGCTGTGTTATTACTCTGTTAAACCCTTTCCTCCCAAACGACTTCATGACCCCTATACAGAGTGTCCCTCTTTCATTCCAGAAACTTTCCTGTCTCAGGAGTTTGGGGTGGGAGGTGGTTCAATGAATCTCATGCTTACAGAACCCCAGGCCTTCCAAACAAATATCGTATTACACTTTCTTCCAGAACAATGGTAATTCAAGATCCTGAAGGGTCTCAGGACCCTTTGCAACTGTGCCTCCAATGAGTGCCCCTTTGCAACTATGCCTCCAATGAGTGCCCCTTTGCAACTATGCCTCTTCCCCCTTAAATCAGTGGATGCTCCACGGAGCATCCACGGAGACCTTTCTAAATCATGAATCCAGCCCCACTGCTCCCTTCCCATCATAGAATGAACCCCTCTTTCCCTATGGATAGAACCCCAGCTTTGCAATTTCCGCAGTTTGGATCTCCTGCCCATCCCCCAACCGTGCATCCCCCTTCCTCCCTTTCCACTTCACCTCCTACTCTGTGACTTCACAGAGGATGTTCTTTCATCCAGTGTTTGCAGAAGCCCCTTCCTCTGCGTGGAGTGAAGCTTCCTCCTACTCTGGAACTTTCCCAGAGCTGAAGGATCCCTCCTCTGTTTCTTGCCCTGAGTTCCACTGTTGCCAGGCCATACTGTGTTGTAATTTTCAGCTCTCTGGCCTTTCTCGCCTCTCCCTAAGGATGGTGACTGCACTTCAGTCATCTTGGTGTCCGTAGGCTCTGGCACAGAGAGAATGCTCCATTCATGAAATAGAAAGCCCCATAGTCCCGAGTTCTCAAATCTACCTTTGGTTGGGGTGGGGAAGGTTTGAGAGGCTAGTGCACCCAAAACTCAGTCTTTCTTCCAAAGGCTCTGAGCCAAAGAGGAGCTACCGGAACTACAGAGCAGTTTTAATTAGGGTATCTGATCACAGGCAGCATGTGCCCACAGCCGTCCCCATAGGAACCGTGTCAGGCGAAGCTCTGACTCCGAGTGAGCAGCCTGCCTCAGGCCTGCACTCCCTCCTGCCTACTGCGGCCCCAGGGCCCAGTAGGGCACCCACAGCCCCCACCTCAGGGGTCTACAGGGGCTGCAGCTGCAAGGATCTGGGTGGGCAGGTTGCCATGGAAACCAAGCTGCTCATCTCTCCCTGGTGTCTGGAATTCTAACAAGGAGGCCAGGCTCCACCAACGCATCCTTATTCCTGGACTCCTCCTCGACCTCTCAGCCTGTGTCCAGGGCACATCATAAACACAGAGATGGATCAAGAGGCTGAGAGGTGCCGGGAAAACAGAGGAACCGAGAAACTGGCCATGATTCTCTCCCTTCCACCTCATCTGGCCACTGCCACAGTTCCCGGTGCAGGTTACCACCTGAAAGGAGTTGACTCACCCGAGGGGTAGTAACCAAGGAAGTCCAGAGTCACATTTGGGAAATTTTGGTGTCAGGAGCCTTGGACCAAGAAATCTTGTTCTGACCTCATTCTGATATTTCATAGCCTGGTGTCAATGGTGAAGCCTCTCAACCTCTCTAAGCCCAGTTTCTCCACATATAAAATAAGGACCGTTTTATCCACCAGATTTTCATCAGGTTTTTTACTCAAAGATAAATTGTAAGCTATAAAGACTGTATGTATAAGGGGTTGTTACTATCCAGGTTAAAACATAACTCGTATTCAAAAGAATTCGATCAATGCACATGTGACAAAAGCTGATGAAATATTGATTTCTCTCCTAAGTCTTAGCTCAAAACCTTTCTACCTAGCTAGGCCTGGTGCTAAGGGCTGGAGATCTAGAAACAAGCCATGAGCCCTGCTCTGGTGGAACTCCTGGCCTTACAGAAGTGTTGTTTGTTGACCTACTGGGTGCCTAGCACTGTGAAGCATGCCAGAATAGACATGGTCACACTTTTCTTAAGGAGCACAAATAAAACTTTTCAGGGAGATGAATATAAGACATACACCTATGAAACAGAGAAGGAAGACTGTAACTTATTTGGGAAGAAAGCTCTAATGCATGTCTCCAGTAGGTACAGGAATGTTCCTGGGATATAGCGTGGAAAGAGGAGATTGAGTCAAAGGGGCAAACACTAGTCTGCATTATAAAATTCTCTGGTTGGCAAGGGAAGAAAAAATTTTTGCAAAATATGTTGCCCTCTGAGGAATAATTATTGTCTTTCAATATGCATTTGTTAATTCATTTAATTGCACATTTTGTCTCTCCCTCCCTCCAGAATGTAAGCTCCATGAGTGCGGAACTTCATCTTTTCATTTTGGTATCTTTAGCCCTGAGCATAGATTTTCATTAAGCAGATTTTCATTAAGCACTACTTAAATAATTACATAGTAGGGACAATAGGCATTCAACAAGCTACTTGAGGAAGTGCTTTCTATCCGCAGTGACATAAGCACTTCTCTTTTATTTTTCCTCTAAAACTCCTATTGCAGTTGGTAGCACGGTAAAATCCTGCCATGATGCCCTATGTGGAGGCCAGAAAGTTCATTTGCAGAGAATATGTGATGCATTGTCATGAGGTCCATGGAGTGACTAGGCTGTGCCAACCACCAAGGATGAGAGCTAATTGCCAACTGCTGACTGTGTGAGTTTGTGTTATTCTAGGAAATGTCACCGCAAGACACATTAACGTGGTCATTTTCAGAATTAGTTGTTCTGTATTTGTTTCCCCACTAGACTGTGAGCTCCTCACACACAGGCAGTGCTCAATAAATATGTATTGAATTAATGAATAAGTGAATTCATAGGATAGTAGAACATGAGTATTCCACCTTGGTTTGGAGGATCAGGGAATGTTTAGTTCGAGGAGAGAAGGATGACTCAAAGTTGGTAAGTGAAGGGAAGGGAACAAATGGGATGTGAGAAAACAAGCAAGAACATTTACAAAGACTCTGAATTGAAAGAGTGTAGTGTGTTCAAGCGTCTGAGAGCAGCCCAGTATCGCTGGGGTATGAAAGAGAGGGTAGGGTGAGGCATTGTTAAAGAGAGATCATGGAGAACTCATAAACTACTTCTGGGATTGGGGACTTCATTGTAACAGCAGTGGGCAGGCACTTAAAGGTTCTCAGTAGAGGTGACTTCTGACAAGATGTTCATTTTCATAAAGAACATGTCTGGAGAATGTGCTGCAGAGTAGTGAAATGATAGTGAGGAAACCTGCTGGGAGCTCACCAATGTCATCTAGGAGAGAAGATAGTGATGTATCATGTTGGTGGCCAGGGAGGTAGAATCAGGGAGTTTCTAGGAGTTCAAGTTAAAGGACTTGGTAGGGAATGGAGGTAGGGGTGAGGAATAGGAGGGATTCCTGCATAACCTCTAGACTTCTGGCTTGAGTGTCCAGGTAGACAGTGACTGAGGAGGAGCTCTGAAGGAGAACCATTTTGGAGTGGGGCATGAGAACAGAAATATCTAGCTTAGTTTTAAACATACTCAACCGGAGATGCTTATGAGATACTCATAAATGGAGATTTGAGACTTTGCTACATTCATGGATATATGGGTCCAGAATGTAGGGGAAAGATTTGTATTGGAGATAAGGGCTTAGATGCCATTTAGGTGTGAGGTAATTGAAGTTATAGGAGAGAATGAAATCACCAAAAGGAGGGCCTAGGACAATACCTTAAACAATGTCACGGTTCAATAGTCAGAGGATGGAGAACCAGCTATGGAGGCAGAAGAGGATCCTCTGCCAATAAAAGCCAAGGGAAGGGATTGCTTCTGCAAGGTGAATGTGGCCAATTATGCTGAACACCCATAATAAGGATCAACTGAGAAGATTCATAAGTCTACAGGTAAAAAATGGAAATCCCTCAGGATTCCGGGGGGCTCTCATCTTGGTCCACCATGAAAGCTTCTTGCTTCCTTGGATATACCCATTTCTCTCCTTCTTCCAGCTTGCTCCCTCTGGATAGGAATTCAAGAGTCAGCCTATTTCCCCCTATAACTGGAGTTTGGAGCGGTTGAGAGGAGTAAGTAGCTTGTGGCACTAAGAGGTCCCTTGGAATAATTTTCACCATCGTACATCACCACTGCTATAGACACTTGCTGTTGTTTCCTAAAACAGAAAGCTGGGCCCTTCAGAAATGGGCCTCCTTCCACCTCCGACAGGCTCACTAGAGTGGACCAAATACCCCCCAGCCCAGATATCACCAGAATGTTAAAAACCCACCTCCTTTGCTTTTTTGTACCTTAAACGAATCGCTTCTGGGTAGCTTAAAGAGATTCATCATTTAAGATTTGGCCTCCTATCCAGCAGTAGGTCACTGGGAAAGTAGGTTTAATTGGGGCTGCGTATGGCATTTTACAGATACAGCCTTGGTACCTATGACAGAATGCTAGATATCACCATGAATAACTGGCACTAAAGGAATTAAGCCACTTGCATGGGTGCTCAATGAATCCAGAGCTTCCCTACCCTCCCTGTATGCCACCACTCTTCCACCTGCTATCAGGCTTACTTTAATATTTTAAAAAATATATAACATTTTAGGCTCGCGACAGTGGTTCACACCTATAATCCCAGCACTTTGGGAGGCCAAGGCAGGCAAATCACCTGAGGTCAGGAATTCGAGACCAGCCTGGCCAACATGGCAAAACCCCATCTCTACTAAAAATACAAAAATTAGCCAAGCATGGTAGTGTGTGCCTGTAATCCCAGCTACTCGGGAGGCTGAGGCACAAGAATCGCTTGAATCCGGGAGGCGGAGATTGCAGTGAGCCGAGATCGCACCACTGCACTCCAGCCTGGGCAACAGAGTGAGACTCCATCTCTAAATAAATAAATATAAAAAATATATAACATTTTATTTTGAAATAGCTCGAAAGACTTGAAAGACTCAAAAGGTTGCAAAAATAGTATTGTTTCCATGTACTCTTTTACCCAACTTTCCCCAATTATAGTATCTTCTATAATCATAGTACATTGTATAAACCAGGAAATTGATGTGACTACAATATTTTTAACTCAGGTATAAGCTTTATTTGGAATGCACCAGCTTTTACATGTACTTTCTTCTTATTTGTCTTATTCTTATTTTGGAGGGTCTAGAGTTCCATATAATTTTAACACAGTTTTTTTTTTTTTTTTTTGTAATTAAGAGGTAATTCCCACACCACAAAATTTACCATTTTAAGGTGCACAGTTCAGTGGTTTTTAATATATTCACAAAGTAGTGCAACCATCACCACTATCTAATTCCAGACATTTTTAACACTCTAAAAAGAAACCCCATACTCATTAGCACTCACTTCTTTTCCTTCTCTTCCTTGGCAACCACTAGTCTATTTTCTGTCTATGAATGGACATTTCATATAAATGGAATCATAAAATATGTGACCTTTTGTGTTTGATTTATTTTACTTAACATACTATTTTTAAATTTTATTTATTTATTTATTTATTTGTATTATACTTTAAGTTCTAGGGTACATGTGCACAACGTGCAGGTTTGTTACATATGTATACATGTGCCTTACTTAACATATTATTTTTAAGCTTTGTCCAGGTTGTAGCACTTATCAGTACTTTCTTTCTTTTTTCTTTTTCTTTTTTTTTTTTTTTTTTTGAGACAAAGTCTTGCTCTGTTGCCCAGGCTGGAGTGCAGAGGCCCAATCTTGGCTCACTGCAACCTCCACCTCCAGGGTTCAAACGATCCTCCTGCCTCAGCCTCCCAAGTAGCTGGGACTACAGGGCACAGCACTATGCCCGGCTAATTTTTTTGTGTTTTAGCAGAGACGGGGTTTCACCATGTTGCCCAGGCTGATCTTGAACTCCCGACCTCAGGCAATCCACCTGCCTCAGCCTCCCAAAGTGCTAGGATTACAGGCATGAGCCATGGCCCCCGGCCAGTACTTTATTTCTTTTTATGGCTGAACAATATTCCAGCAACATATTTTTGAATGAGTATCCAGTGCAGAGCTGAGATCCTCCAATGAGACATCTAAAGTTCCCTGGAATGGCTCTTTTTACTCTGTCAGCTGCACCCACACGACTCTGACCAGCATCCATAAGTGGTCCAAGAATAAGGAGGGGAGTTGTGGCGGTTGAAATGAAGTTCCAGTAGGCGACTTTCTCCACGTGCCTTCCCTCTCTGTGCCCTCAGCTTCCACTCTGCCTCAAATGGTGAAGATGTTTGGCATAGACCTTGCACACCAAAGAGCAAAAGTATTTCCATCCAAAGGGAACCACCATACAAACAGCCATATTTCAGTGGCTTGTAATTCCAACACTTTGGGAGACTGAGGTGAGAGGATCACTCGAAGTCAGAAGTTCAAGTCCAGCCTGGGCAACAAATCGAGACTCCCATCTCTACAAAAGAAAAAAAAAAACCTTAAGAAATGAGCTGGGCATGGTGGTGCACGACTGTAGTCCCAGCTGCTCAGGAGACTGAGAAGGGCATCACTTGAGCCCAGGGATTTGAGGCTTCAGTGAGCTATGATAATGCCACTGGACTCCAGCCTGGGAGACAGAGCAAAACAACAACAGCAACAACAACAAAACAACAAACAAGCAAGCAAACAAACAAGCAAAAAACAAACAAACAAACAAAAAACACCAACAACAAAATTGGCAGCTTCTCCTGAACCATCAATCTGCAAGTATATTGAGATGAACCCTGATTGTGGTCATGAGTTACAGGAGGGGAAAGATCACATCATAACAATAGTGTGGTAAGACTTCTGAACATCTGCGAGGAAAGAGATGGTTAATGATTTTTATTATATTTCTAAGTTCAAACCCAACTGCAAAACCAGAAGGCAACTAAGAGTTCTCCTTGACAAATGTGTTTATTTTGCAGGTGGAGAAAATGAGATCCAGAGAAATTAAGACACAAAACTTACCAGTGGTAGCACTGACCCTCCATGACAAACTCCACAGCTATTTCCCCTAACAATGCCCCTTTTGAGAACCCTGAAGCCCTGGTCCTAGGATGGGAGGAAGAGAGAGAGCAAGTGGAAAGGGTGGCTCCAACAACCAAAGAGAAGCCCTTTTCTAGCTGTGCAGATTCATTTGAGGGAAGATGACAGGGCTTAATGTATGTCCAGGGGCACTCAGGGGATACCCTCTGAAGGAAGGATTCCCTTCTCCCAGTCGACACTCCCAGCAGTTGCTCCTTCTTACTCACCAGACCAAGGGGGGCAGAAATCCTGACAGAGCCCTCACCATGCTCTTCAATTTTTCTGAAATTAGCAAGTTTAATATGGCGAGAAGTTTTAAAAAAGGGAGAAAAAAATAGTATTACCTATAATTCTACTACACACATACAAACACTCAAACTTTGAGTGTCTTTCCTTCCAGACAGTACTCTCTGCATATAGCTAGAATTTTGTTTTCATAAAGTTAGAATCAACAGTGTCACAATTCAGATTTCACGTAACAGCCTAGTGTTAATGCCTTTGCATGAGCATCACAATTTACAAACATTTTGTTACAGAAATTTTCAAGAATATACCAAAGTAGAAAAAAAATACAATAAATTATTACCTACTCCAATTCTGCAATTATCTACTCAGAGTCAATAAGTTATTTTGCAGCAAATTCCAGACCTCAAGTCATTCCACCCATAAATATTTCAGAACCACCATCTTTCGAGAAAGTTCAGTTTTTATTGCCTGTATAGATCGACACCAGAAGCACCTTAAAAAGCTTACTGGGGTTGGGGAAGCACCCTCCTCCTCCTCTTCCTCCTCCTCTCTACCCTCCATGGGTAGAGAGGGAGCTCTCTGATGCCCATACCCTCTGACCTCTACCCTTTCTGTAGATCTGTGCCTTGGAGCAGTGATGTGGCTGTCCTTGGCTGGTCCCCTTACAAATTGCAGTCCCTTCAGGAAAAGGCCAAGGCTTCACAAGAAAGGAACCGTGGCCCAAATAAACTGTTTTTTGCTTGACTTAAGAGGTTTTGAGTAAACAGAGTTGTAATGTAATAAAGCACCGAGCCAGTTTCTTCCTCTATTAACTGGCATTGAGAGACAAGATGAATCAAGCAGCTGCAGGGGAGCTGGCTTGGCCTGGGACCCGGCTGCAGCACCTCCTCTACCTCCCCCTTCCTTTTGGTCCTATGGCCCTGTGAACAGGTTATTTTCTCCTGCTCTTTGTTTTGTTTAATCTCATTGGAGGTTTCAGATCTTTTTTTTTCTTTTGTAATTTCATTTCAAACTGTTATTTTATAAGATCTGGCCTATTAGTATGCATGCAGAATATGAAAATTACTCCAGAACTTTTTAAATGAAATTTTCAAGATGCAAAAAGTGAAACTTTAAAATTTCAGTGGAAGAAGGGGAGCAAAAACATTTTAATAAATGAGAGTGTTTATTCTGGAATGGGAATATAGAGACAAGGAAGGTACCATGTGAATGGGTGCACCTGTGCTCTCTTGGGTCAATGGTAGGAAACAGCCTGTCCCACAGTCAAGGCAGCCTTGCGCAGAGTATGAGTCTATTGTGGATGCTGGAGGCATTGTTATCTAAGTGCAGCCTCTTTGCTTCCTCAGGTTTCAGCATTTCCCATGAGATCATTTAAAACCACATTTGCTATTTTACCATCTAATCACACATAAGCCTCTCCCCACACTCCCCCCGCCCTGTGTCCATCCAAAGAGTACACTTTCTGGAGCACCAGCAACCAGGGTGGAACTCGTGACGGGAAATGGGAATGGCACCCAAGAAAGCATGATTCCTGTAGTTTCGTGAATGACAGCAAGGCTCCCATCAGACAAGCTGAGCCACTGTCACTGAGGAGGACAAACGAGTGCAAGTCTTTGCAAAGCTTGGCATTTCAGACTTGCTTCTCCTACCTTGCTTCACACTCTAGCCTCTTGGCTAGAGAACAGACATCAGATGGAGTTTCTTCTTGCTGTGCCTGGATGTTAAGCTGAATGTATGTTCCAGGAGCTCGTGGTCTGCAGTAGAGGAAATCTGGGATAGAAGGGAAGATATTTCTTACGTAGAAGACAAGCAAGATTGAGCAGCAAAGGTTTGGCTGTGCGACTTTGTTAGTCTGTGGCTAACAGTGTAAAGATATTTGCCTGGGGTATTTTGAGAGAGATTACATATTTTATTCATAAACCAAAAACAAAACATGTTTGGTGGGATGTTTTAATATATGACCTTCCTCAAATAGTATTTTCTTGGAAAAATACTATTAATCTATATGCCTAGAAGACTCCCACTGCATCTCTTCCTCCGAAGGATAAGGGTGAAAATATAGCTAAATCCAAAAGCTATCAATTTCTACATGCTACATCAATGTCAAGTTTATACTCTTCGAAGAGTTGTGTTGATGTAAAAAGATGGTTTATTAGCAGATGTGATTTCAGACATTTAACGAAAACTGTGATAACAGAGGTCAAATGTCCTGGTAGTATTGATGAAGTTGTTAAAACTAAACAAAAAGGGGCACAGAAACAGAGAATGCATGGTCTCTGGGTCAGTGGTGATACACAGCTTCAGCAAGAAGTTTTGCCTCAAACTCAAGGCAACAAGTTATCTTGTTAGACAAGTAAGAATCAGGGTCAGAGCAGTGGTTTTCATTCTTAGTCACACATCACAATAAAGTGTAGAACTTTTTAGAAACACAGACTCTTGGACCCCACTCCAGGCCTATTGGCTCTGAATGTCTAGGGGGTGAGAGTCAGAAATCTGTATTTTTCCAATACTCTCCAGAAAATTCAGATGGACAACAAGTTTGAGGAACTTTTGTTTTCAAATATTGTGATGAAAAAAGACAAGACCAGGTAGCCAAGGGTATTATTCAACCTTCAGTGTAGCATTTATACATGTTCAGAGAGGTGACAACAGGCACGACCAAAGTCACCTAATCTTTGTTTGTCACCCCAAATCTGTAATCCAGAATGCCTCATTCAGAAATTTCTGTGATTCTGGCTTTGTTTGTTTTTTTCCCCCATACCTCTAGCACACTTAGTATAAATTTGATTCTTGATCATGATTTTGCTCTTCGAGATTACCCGATTAGATTTGTGCCAGAAAAGAGAAACATTTGCTATGATTTTAAAACATAGTTTGAATTGGCTTTACTGGACTTGCAAAATAAAGCAGGGAGAAGCAACCACGTGTATATGTTTTAAGTAACAGAAGCCAAAGGTTGGACTTTCTAGCCACATGTTGTGGGAGGAAGTTTGAAATGACACAGATAAATGAATTGCTTTTAAACTGGTGGAAATTTTTGGTTTGAAATGGCATAAAGTTGGTTTGAAACATTAGGAAGGTTTTAGAGTGGCCTTAAAAAGTAATTTCCTAGTTCCCTGTCCACTCAGTCAAGTAATGGTAGTAATAATATTAATAATAAACAAGCATATAAATTGAAATGTCAGCATGTTTTTGCCCCAAGCATATGAAAGAGCATATCCCTACAATGATGATTTTGAGATAATAATCATCAGAAGGAAATGAAAAAGAAACCTGAGAATGGTCTGTAATGATAAATGGTGGTAAAGGGTCTTTTACAACTAAATATTTCCAAGAAAATGTTATTCCAGGAGGAGAAACCCATTAATTACTGACTCTGGGCATGTGTAGTCATGTATTCCCTTCTGTCAACACCCAATCAAGTCAAGAAGACTCTTAAGACCTTCAGCTTTTTTTGTAAGTGTTAGTCCCAAGGTTCCCCTTAGCTCCCCCCACCCTCTCAGAATACAGACCAGCCCTATGGTCCCCAGATACAAAGTGATACTGTGAGTTTAGGGTCCACAATTCCTGAGCCCATGAGTGAAACGCTGTCCCTGCCCCCTCTTCAATTGCCGTATTCTTTCTCATTCAGTTTGCATCTGCCGGGCTCTCCCTTTCTGCACAATCACTTTCTGCCCAAATCTTACCTGCCTTTCCAACTCCTGAATAGACCTCATTCTCCCACAAGGCATAGTGCCTTCTCTCTCTTCCTCTGCTCCCACCTCACCTCTTAATTTGTGTTTATTTACATGGTGCATGTCTCATTTTAGACTGATGCTTGTATGTGTCTCTCTCCCCACCAGAGTGTGAGTTTATGAGGGTCTCCCTCTCCTTGATTTCTATACCTCATCAAAACTTTGCACATATTAGCAGCCCAGTAAGTGCTTACTGAATAAAAATCATGGCCTCGTGTCCTGGATCATAGAGGAATAAGATTCAAATGTGACAGCACCTTCTCTCACCCTCCTCACTCAAGCAAATATGTTCTGTCCCTTGCCTGCCAGCATCAATTCTGAGAGGCTTAGAACTACTAATATTTGTCCTTAGAATGTCACTTTGGTCCGTCTTGCTCATTAGATCCCATGGTCACTCTTCTTACCTTGGTATTTATATATTGTGCTTTTCTCTGTTCTCCAAAGATATCTAGAGCCATGTTTTATGAACTAGTTTATGAGGGTAGGAAGGGGTCAGAGTGCCCATGGCCAGTTATAGAGTACAGTGGCTAAGAGCATAGGCCTTGTGAACTCAGCTAGACCTTGGTTAGGGTCCATTTCGTCAATTATGACATGGCCATAATAATACCTATGTCACAAGATGACTGTAAATATTAAACAGGGGATGCATAAAAAGGTTAGCCTAGTCTATTATCTCCTATTCCTATTATCATTTAGTCTGATACACTCATTTTATAGATAAAGAAACTGAGACTCAGAGTTTCAGTTTTAGTGACTTATTCAAGGCCATGTAGCTGGTTACTGGCACAAGGAACAGGAACCCCACTCCCCTGCCTGCAATGTGAGGTGACAAGAGGGGAGTCCTGTTGGAGACACTTTGTTCACACTTTGTTCATACGCTGTAGGGAGGAGCCAAGGCACTCAAAGCCCCGCATGAATTCATCAGCAGGTGTGAGCTTGACTTGCATTAGGCACAGTCCTTTGGGAGATAAGGTGGAATAGTAATTATTGTTGTGATTATTTTGAGGTACTCACAGAGCTGACCAGCAGCACAAATCAGAGGATGCTTCAGAAAAAGGGAAATTGAGGGGGGTTGTGAATAACAGGTAGATTTATTTATTGATTTATTTACTTATTTATTTATTTGAGACAGGGTCTCACTCCAACACCCAGGCTAGAGTGCAGTGGTGCAATCTCAGCTCACTGTGGCCTTGATCTCCAGGGCTCAGGTGATCCCCCTACCTCATCTCCTGAGTGACCTCTACCACACTTGGAAAATTTTTATGATTTTGGTAGAGACAGGGTCTCGCCATGTTACCCAGACTGGTCTCAAACTCCTAGGCTCAAGTGATCCTCCTGCTGAAGCCTCCCAAAGTGATGGGATTATAGGTGTGAGTTACCATGCCCAGCCATGGGTAGACTTTAGATAAATGGAAGAGAGGGGAGGTTTCTGAGCCCAGAGTGCAGTGACAGGAAGAGAATCAGAAACATCTAGCAAGTGCTGACTCTGACAACAGAAGATGAACAGTAGTTCCCTCCAGGCAGAAGAGGGGTAGCCACTGGGAAGGGGCACAGGAGAGTCTTCTCATTTTCTACATCTTGGTCTTGCGGGTAGTTACACAGGTGTTTGCATATGTTTTTTAAAAAGCATCAAACTGCAAACTTAAGATGAAAGAACTTGGTATACTTTGTGTATGCATACTCCTCAATTAAAAAAAAAATCACCAGTACTACGACTCCCCAGGAATGATGTGTTAATATTTGTATTCATTACCTACTGAGCAGAAGAGATAAGATCATTGCCCGTCTCCGATAGGCTATGACCTTCACTAAGTTAACCTCAAGGCTTTAGTGGCTTCTCTGCAGAAATGGGTTAATTATAGGATATGCTCCTATGATTGTGTGAGGATCAAATGAGTGTTCATAAAATACTTAGCACTATGCCCAAAATTTAGAAAGCAAATAAGAAGACACATTTGTTAGTAAGACAATCATCTTTTTTGTTCAATTTTTAAACACATAAAGCTGTGATCACACTTTTTAAAAGCACTGGCTGCCTTGGTGAATGATCATAGGCCAAGCATGGGTCAGTGGCACTCAGGCTGCCAGCTGCCCTGAAGCTTGCTGGCAGTCACCATGAATCAAGGTGCTTAGGAAGTATTGATTGGTTGTCTGGCTCATTGCTCCACCATAAACCAAGTGAGGGGCAGGGGGTTCAGGACATCCTGGTTGGCCTGCTGGTTCAGTGGCTGGCCAGAGGCTGGTCAGACACCTCACTGTTTCCCCTGCTCCAATATATTCCAGTTCTAGCTTTGTGAGAAATCAGTATGAGAGCAGGAAAAAGGAAATCCTGGGGAAATTGGCAGCCTTGGCCCTGGACAGTAGAAAGTCCTGGAAAATCTGGGTTGTTATCCAGCTCTGCCTCTTATTAACTGGAGTCCCAGGCAAGATCCATTACCTAGTCTCAGATTCTGCAACTGTTGGTTGGAAGAGTTGCACATTAGGAAGACTGTATGTTTTGATGTGAAATCAGACAAAGTGGGTAGCACTTCTGAGTCAACTACTTAATTATATTACCTTGGGAGATAATAGTATTAATAGCAAGATTAATATATTGCTTCCTTAGTTCTTGAGCAGTACATATCTTTTTTACACTCATTTAATTTAATTTTCATGACTACTTCATAGTTCCATTTTTTTTTTTTTTTTGAGACAATCTCACTGTTGCCCAGGCTAGAGTGCAGTGGCACAATATCAGTTCACTGCAACCTTCACCTCCCATTAAGCAATTCTCCTACTTCAGCCTCCTGAGTAGCTGGGATTACAGATGCATGCCACCACGCCTGGCTAGTTTTTGTATTTTTATTAGAAATGGGGTTTCATCATGTTGGCTAGGCTGGTCTTGAATTTGTGACCTCAAGTGAGCCAGCTGCCTCAGCCTCCCAAAGTGCTGGGATTACAGGCGTGAACCACCGTGCCTGGCCTATAGTTCTATTATTATGATTATTTTGTAGATGAGAAAACTAAGGCACACAGAAGTTAAGTAATCTTCTATTAGTCCCACAACTGGGAATTGTAGAGTGGGGATTTAAGCCTGGAAAGTAAGGCTCCGGTATCCAAGATTATAATCATTACCCTATCCTCTTGAAACATTAGTTTCTTAACCAATGGAAAATACGTTGCTCTGTTGAAGAAAAGATATGATAAGTGTAAAAATGTGTAGAAAAAAATTGAGAGGATTCAAACTTTAGATGCAATCAAATGCATTTTGAAAAATCTGAAACAGTAAGCATATGCTACAATGTTTGCAAAGTGCGACTATTTCACTGAGATCTCATTTTTACCTAATGAGACTATTTCATGCAAACATTCAACAAACCTACTTGGGGTATGTGCTAATGTGCTGTTTGCTGCCAGGCACTAGCGGCACAGAGCTGTAGACAGATGATTTTTATGTCTGCTCTCATAGAACTTACAGTCTAGTGGGGCAGACAGATATTATACAAATACACAAATAAATATAATTTTAAACTGTGGTAAGTGCCAGGAAAGAAATAAACTAGATTCTTTGGGAGATCTCGGGGTGACCGAATTTAGACAGACAAGACGAAGGAAAGCCTCCCTGAGGAAGTGACATTTAAGCTTTAGCCTAAAAGGAGACACAATATTTTTGTCCGAATTTGCCATTTATAAGCACAATTTGAGAAGCAAATCAGAATGCGACTTGTGAACAAAAGACAGATTCCTTCAGTGTCAGAACTGTACAGCAACACTGGATTTCCTGTGTATCCTTTGCTTCCCTGGAATAAACTGACGGGCTGCATTATACTGGTTGGCATTTACATAATGTTCACAGTGTTTTTGTCTTAGAACCTTGCCCAAAACCCATTTCTACCTGTCAATTTTTATTAGAATTTGCATATTTTTTCTTTCAAAACTTAGAAGAGAAAAGGGGGAATTGTTGTTCATGAGAAACACTTTGGCTTTGAAATAATTAATGTTTAAGAAGATTAACAACCACAGAGTTGCTTAACGAGCAGGGGCTCATGCTTTTGGCAGGTGTTCAACCAAGGCCATGCACAGAGAGAAAGTGCCCAGTAGGGGCCTTCAGCCTGGGCATGTATTTGTGTATTTTTCAGTGTACGAAAGCCCAGAGTGTATGTGGCATTGTGTATGCGGCATTCACATTGTGACAAACACAGTCATAAAAGCACTCTACCAACAGCTTCCTAGGAAGCCTTCACCAGCTTCTCTAACCTATATTGATCCATCCCTTCTTTAGTATCTTGAGTCACTTATCTTTATTACTTAAAATTCCATGGTCAGAACCATATAATATAGCCCTTATTTATTTTTCTTGTGATTTGCTCGTTATTAGGGCTTCTTTTCTCCCTGAGTAGACTCAGAGGCCTCGAAAATAAGGAACACGGCTTCTTGTCAAGATAGAAGGGCCTCATTATACACCTAGACCAATCCTTTCATTGTACAAATGAGAAAACAGATCCAGAGAGAGAAGATGCCCAAAGACTGAACATGGTTTATTACAGACCTGTGGCTGGGACTCAAGACTCCTAACCGCTAGCCCATTGCTTTTCCCACTACACCACATCATCTTCCACAGCACCTAATTGTGCTACTACTGATAATGAAAGCATTTTAAAATATTCAACAGAATGAGAAAGAGCTATCTTGCCGGCTCACCCCATAACCTACAGCAACTCAGCTGGCACTTTCAGGCTCTGACAGTTTCAAGAGATAAGCCCCTGAACCTTAAAAACTCAAGGCCATGTCCACATTTGATTGAAGTCAGGAACACACAGATCTGTTGTTTCTCATTTTCTAGGAAGTCAAGAATAAAGTGTCTATGAGGAGCAGTCTTCTAATTCCTCCAAAAGTTGCATTCAGAAAGCAACTAAACAGACCAATCACATTTGGGAGAAATACTTCCGCCAGGTGTGTGATCAAACCCAGTTGTTTGCTACTGCAAAGTCAACCTGTCTGCATGGAACCTGCCTGGCTTCTAATATGACAAAGCCTTAGTTTCCTCACAAGATCATAATCAGAATGAATCAGAGCCATAACATTACTTCCAGGTCCCTAAAGCACCAGAGTTTGCAGAGGTCACCTCAGAGCACTTCTTCCTCTTCCTGTGTAGTAACTGCCTCTCAAAGACAAAAACAACAACAACAAAAACATGTCCAACATCAGAAAGCAAGTCAGCAGAAGGTCCAGGGCTACCTAACCCCAGAACCCCTCATTTCTGAATCACAGTTCTTTTCACTGCGTTCCAATGACTCCTTCTTAAAAAATGTCACTGAGCTCCCCTTCAGTCATTAGTTTTCTTGCCTTGATGTTTCAGCTTCAAGCTCCTCTTTCTTCACAAGACAAGGTCAGTCGTGCTCAGCATCTTTGGGACATAAGAACAGTGTCTTTAATTCTAAAGGCAAACTAGTCACGCTGACAGCAGAAATTCTAAACTTAACAGTCACAGGGCACATTCATGATGATTCTCTAAAATAGTCTGTCTCTGAGAAAGCCATCATCATTCATTCATTTGTTCTTTCACTTCACAAATATTTCTCAAACACTTACATGTGTCACATTGTCTTAGATGCTGAGGATACAGCAGAGGAAGATATGAACATGGTCTGTGGCTCAGGAAGCTTACTTTCTAACGTAGGAAACAGACATTGAACAGATAATTATCAAAATAAATGGCCACCAGGAAATACTGGCTGCTATGCAACTGAATAACAAAGAAAACGTGTCTAGTTCAGAGAGTCAAGAATGGTTGTTCTGAAAAAGTGACTCTTAACTAAATTGAAAGAAGAAAGAAGTCTCTCGGGGGAAAGAAGGACAAAAACATCGCTGAGAAAGAGAGAAAAGTATGTGTGAAAAGATCAAAGCAGAAAGCAAGCTGGTGAAATTTAGTAAGTGAAAGAAGACCAGAGTAACTACCAGGGGGAAAACAAGGAAAAGGGTGATGTACAAGGAGGTGATGGGCAGGGACCAGACCATACCAGGCCTTAAGTGTCATGTGAATGAATTCAGACATTCACATGGGGTGAATGTGAATGTCTAAACCCAAAGAGGTTGAGAAGTCTTTGAAAAGTATCATCAGGGAAGTGATATGATCAGATTTGCAGTTTTGAAAGATTATGTTGGTTGCTATGAAAGTAGGCAAAAAAGAATATGGGGAGAGACCAGTTAATAAGCAAGTCTCTGGTAAGAGACCAGATAAGAGATGGTTGTGACTTGGTGGTTGGGGCACATGTGAAGAGGTGATGAGAGGAGAGTCTACGTGTTTATGATGTGAGAAACTGGGTGCTTTATGGTGCTGTTTAACCAAATAGTGAATATGAAAGAAGCAACCAATTTATAGGGGGGAGATATCCAAAGAGAACAGGTGGATAGTCAGGTCTGGAACAGAAAAGAGGTTTGAGTGGGAGTTAAAACCATGAGAGGAGATTAAATTTTGATGCAAGGGGATATAAAAGAGGACTAGGACAGAATGCCAAGAAGCTCTGATATTTAATGACCTCCAGTATGCAGAAGACTTCAGTGAAGCCTCATATGGAACAGAGAGAGGATTTCAAGAAAAATAGAGCGGTCAGTCATGTCAAATTCTGCTGGGAAGTCAAGTCAGTAGAAGTATAAGAGTTTATCTGGAATTGTCAGCCTGGAGGCCATTTGCATCTTAGCAAAAGCTTTGGTAAAGGAAGCTGGGAGAGACATATTACAGTGCTTTGAGGTGCAAAAACACGCATTGATGTACTTTTCATGTATGAGCTTTGTGATACTATATCACTTAATTAAACCTGTGACCTCAGCATCCCTAGAAAAAATTGATTACACAAATTCTACTGTCCACCAAAACTTTATAAATGGCAAATAATTATCTACATTAGTGATTTTAATATTCTTCTTGAAACAAGCCTATACTTCATCCTTACAAAATCTTTGGCTTACTTAAATGTAACTGGTAATGTTAAGCCACAGTTTTAAAAATTGTAAGAACTCACACTATTTTCCAGTCCTCCTCCTCCAAGAATTATGAAAGAATCCTATGATATCTGTTAAGGATATCATAGGATGAAAATTTGGGGGGGAGGGGGAATTAGAAATAGGAGAAAGGAACACGGCTTCTTGTCAAGATAGAGAGGTCTCATTATACACCCAGACCAATTCCCTCATTGTACAAATGAGAAAACTTTTATTTGGGTCAGCTGAACCATATTCAAAAGCATTTGCAAACTAAAGTTGGGGTATGGAGAAATAAAGTGGGACATTGTAAATTCTTTATATTTAATATAATTGCAAATGATCCCACACGTTTGTTTTGTTTATACACTGAGAGCTAGTGGTGTGGAATTGAAATAGGCTAAGCGGCTATTGGCTATTAAATCACATGTATAATGGAAATATTAAGGTCTATATTATGCATTTGTCTATAATTTATCTTACACAGTGCTTTTATATATGTTATTTGATTTTCCCAGCAACAGAGTCAGATGAATAGGGCAGAGGTAATCATCTCCAGTTTACAAATCACAGAAATGAGGGTCAAATAATTCAAAAGACCCAGTCAATGTCAGAACTCATGCTTCCTGTCTTTGAGTCCAATGGCTATTTCAACAAAACCACAATATCTCTCTGGGTTTCTTTCTTTTTTTTTTTTGAATGATTATAATTCAAGTTTTCTATAGCTGACTCAATCCACCATCCTGAGTTTTTTGGTTCACAACACTTTCAGATCATGTGATGAGGAACTTTTCTTCCTTAGACACAAAAATCTATTTCTTCTTTCTGATCCCATCTCAATGGGTTGGAAGAGATGATACCGAGGCAAAGACTCATGAGAAGTTAACATTTCTCCTCTTCAACTTCGTTTGGATCTCCATTCTGGTGGGCAGATCTGTTTAAAGTGGCTTATTAGGCACTTTCTTCTCAAAACTCCAGCTTTCTTTTTTGAATTATGCTCTTCTTCCCCTTTAGCACCCATATAAATGCACCTATTCTCAGCACTTCAGCCTAACACACTCATTCAGCAATACCACCAGATCAGTCATTCACCAAGCCCCACAGAAAGCCAGTCCCATCCAGCTCTCACCCATTCCTTCCTCTCTTGTTCAGTACCACGGTCAGCTCAAACCCAGACCAGGCACTCACTAGCTATTTCAGGACCATGGATAGTGCACGCACTTTTCTCCGCCCTGCAAATTACTTTGGTCCTGCTCCAACAACAGATTACCTAGCTATTATCTCTGAGATCATTCAGAGGTGATTCAGTTAAGCAAGGATTTCCCTAACCCCATTTTTTGGTATCAGAGGCAACTTAGGATTATTCAATTTCAAAGATAGCTAAGTGCTATTTTTCTAGTGTCACAGATTATTGAGACTCGGTCTCGAACGACTGGGCAGGATCATGTAGAGTGTGATCTTACTTTCGTCACCACAAATAGCTTATTACACTTTCTCAGTGGCTTGTCTATTTCAAATGCTATCTCTTTTCTGGACAGCTTACTCCTATGTCCGGTGTCCTGTTGCTCCCATCAGATGTCTAAAGATTAAAATTTTTCGAGGCAGTGGACTGCTTAGCTTGGCACATATCAGTGTCACTGGCTATATGAAATGCTTACATCTTGGAGACAATCTTCTTAAAGTCTTGACCAGTCTGGCCACATCTGCAAAACCAGGGACATTTAATCTCATGCTTGCATTGCCATGGAGAGCCCAGCAATATCTTCAGTGCTAAAGCTAGTGTGGTTATTTGTTCCATGTATTAGAGAACTTAATCACTCTCAGCACCGTGCATAACACAGTTTCACTCAGACACAACAATAGTTCAGTTAATATTTCTTAGCACCAGCTCAGTCACACTTTCACCCAGTGCTATGAAAGGTCCAACCACATTCTCAGTCCTAATAACATTCTTACAGCACACTCCTTATTCCACCAAGCAGCTAAGTCATACCGGGCAGATAATGAACCTGAAACAGTTGATTATCATGGCCTGCTCTTTTGGTATCTCTTATAATTAGCTTAGTTATGTTTGCAGTCACACCAATATCTCAAACACCCTCTTCCAGCAACTCGAGAAATCTAGTCACATCCTCTCCACTCCACGGTACTTATTCACACTGCCTCTGAGTCTTCATGACTAAAATCATTCCCACAACTAGAACAAGACTCAGCAGTTCTTGAAACTTTTCTTCCTGCTGTTTTTATGACATTGACATATCCTTTTTCTTCTCTTTCATTTTTGGCTACCGCATCTTCATAGTATTCAATGCCATTCCGCCCCCACAACCCTCCTGGTTTCAGCCTTTATTATTCCCCTCTCACTTTGGAGAATAACTTTTATCCAGATCTTGATGGATTTTAGTAAGTTGTTATTGAACATAAGATACTTGTCTTTTCAGTAACATGGAATATGGTCAGTTTCTATCCACACTGGACTCGCAGTTCAACTACAGGTGCTTCCTCTTCCCTGTGTTCCCTAAACTTAATTTTGGTGTCAGGTGAAAGGCTCTTTTTATAAATATCTGATACATGCCCATCCAGATCTCTTGTATATTTATTTATTTATTCAACAAATATCTGTTGATTACCTACAATGTACTAAACATTATTCTCAGTGTTTGGGGTTCAACAATTAAGCAAATAGACAAAATCTATACTTTCATGGGGCAAACATTCTAGCTGAAGGAGATAAATAACAAAAAAGAATGTAAACTATTAGGTGGAAAAAAGTGTTATGAAGAAAAATGAAGAGAGAGCTAAAGGAGTACAAAGTGGCCAGAGGCTGCTGTTTGGGAAAAGATGGTCAGGGAGTCTTCTTTAGCAAGGTAATAGTTGAATGAGCTATGTAATTATAAATGTGAAGAGAATATGGGCAGAGAGAAGGGCAAGTTAAAAAACACAGGCAATATTGTGCTTGATGTGTTCAAGAAACAGCCAGGAAGTCTGTGGGACTCAGTTCCAATGAACAAGCAAGAGAATGATATGAAGTGAGCTCAGAGATGAAGTTTATGGGAACACACTATAGGGTATATTTCAAAAGTGCCATTCTGATTGCTACAGAAAGTATAGTCTTCAAGTGGTTGAGTGAATGCTAGCAGTGAGACAAGTTAAGAAGATATAATAGCAGTCCAATCAAGAGCTGATGGAGGATTAGACTGTGGCAGCAGCAATGGAAGTGGGTGATAGTGGCTTGGACTACATGGTTAGCAGTGGCTGTGATGAGAATTAGACAGCTGTACTTCAGAATCAGAGTTTTCTGAGACCGGATGTGAGATTTGAGAGAGAGAAATAATGGGTAATTTAAAAGTTTTAAGGCTTTGGACCTAAGTTACTAGAATAATGAAGTTACAATGTGTTAAAATGGGAGAAGGCTAAGGAAACAGTATATTGGGAGTAAAATATTATAATTTCACTTTATACTTCTGTCAGACATCTGGGTGGGTGGTGATGAATAGATGGCTGAATACAAGGATTTGGAATGTAAGTGAAAGACTTGCGCTAGAGATATAAATTTAATATTTCAAATGTGGCCACGGTCTACTTAGGTTGTCATCATAACTTCAGCCTTTTTCTCCTTTGAACAGTAAGGGTCTGGGAAGCTGGCCAGATTAGTCGACTGAGGCCCAGAGCTATATTTAAGCTCCCAAAGGTTATGGACCTATAGTTTGTGTACTGCTGTATCCAGAGAATGTAAAAAAGTGTCTGGCATAAGGGAGGAAGATTTGAGGAAGCATAAAGGAAGACTCCTAAGTTTCTATCTTGGAAACATGGCTATGCAGTTTATTGAGATAGGGAACACAGAGGGGAGAGAAGCTTGATTTTGGTGGAGGAAGATGATGAGATCATGGTAGACAATGATTTTGAGGTGTTTTTGGAGCATTAAAGGGGATATGTCCAAAGGCAGTGGGTCAGCATGACTGGAACTCAGAAGAAAGGTCTAGAGTTTGGAGTCACCTACATGAAAATGCTAACTGTAGTTGTATATAAGTAGATGAGAGCAACCATGGGAAGTATGAGAAGGTACAATCCTACACAGGTAAAATCTTACAATTCTGCTTACTAATTAAGTTCTGGAAAAACTATAATTACCTGTTTATCCATATCATATCTGCTATACAGAGTCATATGTTACATTAGTAGGGAAAGTCCTCTACTGGGTTCTTAAGACCTCAGTGAGTTACAGGGAAAAGGCTGTTCTCAGAGGCCCCTTGAAATCTCACCAAATCTGAACACATTCAGATCAGCTGCTGCCTCTCTCAAGTCCCAGAACTCTCCAATGGTGCCCCAATCAGTAGGATTCCAGACCTACCCCAGAGATGGTAAAGCTCTGAGTCTAGAATCAAAAGACTCAGAGATAAGCTTGTTCAGTCCAATTAACATCTTTATATCACAGTAAGCACAGACCCTCATTGGTTCTTAGTTTTCTCTTAAGAAAATACCTTTGACCTACTCTACAGGATTTCTCTGGAGATGAAAAGGTATAATTATGCAGAAGCACTTTGTAAACTCACTGTACATAAATGAGGTGCTGTTGATATTGTTGTGGATTGAGGATTTGAGTAGTTCACCTCATGAGGCTTAGTCATTTCTGTGATCAGACTCAATTAGTAAACACTCAGGAGATAGAGAATTTATGATTGCTGTGTAATCAGAGAAACATCCTGATAAGATCTACAAAATCTGGTCAGAAGAACCCTCTGTCCTTCCCTGCCCACTGTAATCTCAGGGAGACCCTCATTGTCACCCTTATTTGCACCAGCCTCTGCCAAGAAGTTCTGAGTCAGCTAGCTCTCCCAAACCATAGGTCTTAATCGAAGACCAACCACAGCTATTTTAATCACCATCGAAATGGCAAATGTGAAACACCTGTTATCTGTTCAATCACATTTAGTCTCCTTCTTAGAAACTGCTCATTCATCAGATCTCAGAAATTCAAGTCAAGATGCTACTATGGCCCATGAAGAAGAGACCCAGTGAGTCCTCTTGTATCCCAGAAATCCCCAAAACAGGGTAAATATCTATATAAACTTGATCCTCAGAAATAACCAAATTCCACTCTGTTCTCATTCCCTGGGTGTAAGCTTCCTGAAGTTCCTGGCCAGGAGTTGCCCTGATTCTGACAACAGAAGGGAGGAAGTCCTAAGGACTGCCCCAACAAAACCTCTGGGGAGTCAGAGTTTCCTAGAACGAATAGGAATACCTGCCACTTGGTGCCAGGTCTCTTTTTCCAAAACTCTCTAATACTGGCTTCTGATCTACCTCCAAAATCCAGAAAGATTTTCATCCAGGCCCTAAGGCTGTGGGAGTAGATCATGGCTTCATCAGATTCTATAACCTTGTCCTGTTTCATCTCACAGTTGCAAAGAACTTCAGTGCTTCTCAAAGGGACAACACCTTTGGCAGCTTCAGTTATGAGTCTGTTAAAAATTGGGCTCCCTGGGCCTCACCTCAGACCTACTGAATGAAAATCTTTGCAGGTGGAGTCCAGGAATCTGCATCTTAGCCCACTTCCCCGCTGTGATGGGGATAGAGCTAGCTCAGCACCAGACTGTGGACTGGCATGTGAAGTTCACTGTACTAGAGAAGGTGGAAGAGCTGTTTTCCACAACACTAGTGGTTACTGCAGAGAACTAAGATGATCAATGCCTGTTGTAGGAGCTTCGGTTCTAGCTTCCCTAAAGCAAGCAACAAAAAATTCCACATAGATACTGCTTTACCCATCTGTGATGGCAAACCATCCTGTTTACCTCCAGACTAGCCCTAGGGCTGACGAGCTTTCTGAGAATATTGTAATGCATAAAGAACTTAGAAAGTCAGTGAACTGCCTTTTAGGGGTTGCCTGGACCATGATGGACCAGGGATCCCAGAGACTCTTTCTGGAAGCATTAGAGAACATATCTTAGGACAAGATTTCGCAAGCTTATAGGACCAGCGAACAACTTTAAAATCATCATGCACTGTTAAGTCATCAGTTGGGCCTCAGGAGATGCAAGATATACTTGAAGTAAAATTACACAGCAAACATAGTTTCATGAATAAATCACCTGAAGAAATTATCAAAACCTTAATCAAATGATTTTTTTAAAGAAAAACCTTATATGAGAAGGAAAAGTAACCAATTAGGGAAATTAAATAATTTGTTTTTTTAAGAATAAAAACTGCAATTATGCTGCCAAACTGGAGAGTGTCAGGCAGAAGCACATTCTCAATTAGCAAGTATATCCATGTATTCGAGGAGCTGGGCCTTCTCCTCTATCTCCCTGCCATGTTCAAGATTGGCTGTCACTTCTTAAAAGCATACCATTACATAATAAAAAGAACAATAAAACATGTTAGTGTCTTCTATACTTTTCAACAAATGCATTATAAAGGGGGAAATTTTACCCACACTGTTTTTCCTATAGGACTCTTGTTTACAAATTCTGCAGAACACATTGGGGAAAATGCAAGGTTAGACAGTCCTCTCTGAAGGCTCTGAGTCAATATCCTTATAATTGATTAGTCGATGTGAGTGATGGGGGACTGCCTGTGAAAGGAATTTCTGTAGGCCTGGATCTGGCCCTCAGGATCTGGGGCAGAGAGGGTAACCACTGCATAAAGGAAAGTATTGGCCCTATACCTAATCTGTTCTGCCATCACTCTGGTTAGTATTCAGGAAACTCAACCTTCCCCCAGAGATCCTACAGGTTCTGGGAGGCATGGAGCTTTAGAGAAGGACAATAGAGAAAGAACCTCTCCCACCTGATATTAAGAAGGCAAAAGGGGCTGGGTTCAGTGGCTCATGCCTGTAATCCTGGCACTTTGGGAGGCTGAGGTGGGAAGACTGCTTGAGCCCAGGAGTTCGAGACCAGCCTGGGCAACATGGAAAAACTCTGTCAAAAATACAAAAATTAGCCAGGCGTGGTGGCACATACCTGGAGTCCCAGCTACTTGGGAGGCTGAGGTGGAAGGATCACTCAAACCTGGGAGGTTAAGGGTGCAGTGAGCTGTGATTGTGCCACTGCACTCCAGCCTGGACAACAGAGTGAGACCTTTTCTCAAAAAAAAAAAATAATAATAAAATAAAATAAAAAAAAAAGGAGGCAAGGGGAACCAAATCTCACTGTTGGTTCATCTTGGGAGGGCTGAATGCCCACCAAATAGAGAGGCTTGCTTAGCAGGAACAGCTATTAAACTTAAGGGAATATAACTGCAAAAACTTATGTGGACTATTTGAAAGCTAGGGCTGAGCTTGCAGCCAAACTAGAATAGATATTTCTTGATTTCTTGGATTGTCTCCTCCTCAACCACCAATTCAAGAAGTGAATATCGGGTCCAGACTAACTCTATAACACATACATTTGATATTGCTACCTCACAAAGGATGTGCCTTCCCCACTGCATTCAACTGGACCCTAAGATAGAGATTCCCAATTAAGGTTGCAAGGACTGTAGCAGTCACTGTCTGCACCTTGCTCATTTCCCAGGGATCTAGCCCAGAGGTCATCAGCAGACACTTCCTACATGTGACTTCCTGCCTCTCTCTGTGCAGGACTTTCTCTGGCCACTGAAGTAAGTTCTGTAGAGTTAAGATCCCAGGACGACCCTCAACCAGTAAGGGACAGGACTGGTAGATAAAACCCTAGTATTCTTACCCCTCAGTGAAACAATTCTGAGCCCAGTTTGCCCATAAGAGTAAATGGCTCATAAAAATACTGCTTTCTTCTTCTTATCTCACTTTTCCACTCTTCTATGACATTCCTAGAAATAGCTCTCAGATAAACTACTTGCACTCCAATATTTTTCTCAGGATGTCATGTAAAGACACTGGGTAATAGATGGGGATATAGAGAACCACTTCAATCAAGAGATCCCAAGTCCAGAGCTATCACCTCTAATGGGAAAGTCTTAAAAGAAGGACTGGTCCCTCATACCCACATCACATCACTACAAATTCCCATGCCAATGTTGAAAACAACTTTATCCTTAGTGAGGGATTTATGGTAGCCCAGAAGAACTATGGACATTTGGCATCAAGTCAGTCTCATGACTGCGTCTGCTTTGACCTCAAGCCCCAGCTCCAGGACCTGGAATTATGGCTTAGTCCTGTTCTCAATCCTCAACATTGCATTCCAGTGTCACGGAGAGAACTCCTGCATTGTTACTAAACAACTGAGTCCTGGGATTCAAATTTGGTTCCAAACTAAAAGTATCTCTTCTCCCCTAGATGAGGAAGAGAAAGTTAACTTAATCCTTGTTTCTCAGAAGGGAAGAATTAAAGACACTGAAGTCAACAGTGTTTGAATGGTCATTGCATAAATACACCATGTTAATCAGAATTTGGGCACACAATGCACAGAATTTCTAGGTTAGAAGAAAATAGAAGACAGATGTTCAATTATGTAATGTAGGTTGACTTTGAAAAGTTCCCTAAGAGACAGATCAACTACAAATAGGCAGGAGGAGAGGAAGGGGGTGAGGGAAAGTTCTCAGAGAAGAAAGTAATGGAGGACATTAAGGAAGAGGAATGGTGTCAGAGCAGTGAGAGTTCCTCCCAGGACTTCAATGCATGGAAGGACTGGTGACAACCAACAGAGCCTCCCACATATGGGTATTGGGTACCAGAGCTGCCTCTAGGGCTGGTGACAATAAGTAGTGTCTGTATCACAGGAGTATTGGATTCAAGAGACACTTGTAGGTATGGTGGGAGCAAGCAGGATCGCCATCATAGGGGTATTTAATTTAAGCAGTGCCTCTGCTGCCATCTGCTTGACTTTGGGGTATGTGAGCTTTAAAATGTCAATAGACTCAATCATCTCTTTGGTTCCTTATATTCCTATTATTGGATCGGTGATTTTTGCTGCATTTTTCTGAACAAAATGTTCTTTAGTTTTTCAGCTATTACGCTTTGTCATTACCTCTATTCATGCAACAACTATCTATTCTGCATCTACTAAGTGCCAGACACTGTACTAGGTTCTGAAAAATCTATGCTGAACAAAATAGATGTGAGTCCAGCCCTCACTGAGCTTACAATTTGGTAGAAACAATAGAAAGGCAAACAAAAATTACACATCAGAGGTTTATAGAGAAAGAGCAGAGAGTTATGGAAACATGAAACAGGAATCTAACATAGACTTCATATAGATCAGAAATGGAAGAAATTGTCTCAAAGCCAAGAGTACAAGAATGAGAGAGGATTAACCAGGCAAAACAAAGTGGAAAGATAATTTTAGGCAAAGGAAGTGGAATATAGAAAAGCCTTAACATAAAAAAGAAAGCATCAAATTCAAGGAGAAACTTGTAAAAGTAGTGTGGCTGGGAACTACCATGCTGGAGAGGTTAGCACACAGTTTGGGTTATCTTGAGTGCTATGGAGAGTTTTAGAATTATTTTAAATAAAGATATCATATAACCAGATTTGCATTTTGGAAATATCATTTGGCCACTGTTGGGGAATAGGTTAGAAAGGACTAAAGGGTAATCAAAATGACACATATGAGGCCATTGGGATGGCAGTGATTGGACCAACAGTATGATGGAGAGGTTAGAGAGACATGAAGAGAAGATACTAAGGAGGCAGAAGCAACAGCACTAGATGTCTGATTGTATGTGGGAATGAAATAGAAAGGGCATAATTATGGTACCCAGGTTGTGGACAGACACAGAAACAGGCTATCTGGGGCTAATGGCAGCAAAAAGACATGGAGGAGAGGCATGTATTCAAAATAAGTAAGGAAATAACAATGAGTAGTTTGGGGGATGCTGAGTTTGAGGTGCTCAGGAGACACTCAAATGGAGAGGTCAAATGAAGATCTGAGCCCCATGGACTTCTGAGAGCTACAGATTAAGACTCAGTCATCTGCATATAAATGAGAAGTGAAGACATGGGAATGATGAGATGTTCCCAAGAGATTGTGGCAAACATACGTGAGTTTAAGTACCATTCTGCCACTCATTAGTAATATGATCTTGGAAAATTTAACTTTAGTGCTCTGGTATCTTATTTATATATTAGAGATAATACTTCACAGGTACAGTGATAGTTAATGTAATAATGTATGAAAATTACTTAATCCAGAGTCTGAAATACAATGGAATCTCAGTAAATGCTAGTGCTGTTGAAGTTGTTACTATTGTTATTATTCTGAAAACAAAAGATAGAGTGCCAATATTCACAATCATGTATGGGAGAAGCTGAGAAAGGAGAGACTGAGAAGAAGACAGAAAGTTAGGAAAACCAAGAGAGTGTCATGGTAGCCAAAGAGAGACAGTATTTTAAGGAGGAAGTTGTCAAAACAGGCAATAGGACCATCAAGATAAGAACTGATATGGGCCTGGACAATATAGTGGTACATTGTCTCTACAAAAAATTTTTTCAAAATCAGTCGAGTGTGGTGACATATACCTGTAGCCCAGCTAGTAGGGGAGCTGAGGTGGGAGAATTGCTTGAGCCCAGGAGACAGAGGTTGCAGTGAGCAGAGATTACACCATTGCACTCTAGTCTGGGTGACAGTGATTCCCTCTCTCATAAAAGAAAAAGAAAATGAAAAAAGAGATAAGAACTGAGAAAGGCCCCCTGACTTTAGCCACAAGGTGATCTCTTGTATCCCTGCAAGGAAGCATTTTAGTGAGATAGGAGGGCAAAATCCAAGCTTCAAAGACTGAAGAGTGACTAGAAACAGTGAGCAGAAGTAAGTCCTTTTTTAAAAGCCAGCAGAGAACAGAAGGAGAGAGGAGGGAAGACCTGGATGGGCTCTGCATCAAGGGAGAGTTTTTAAAGTTGAAGGAAAGTTAAGCATCTTTAAATGCTGATAGGAAAGAGCTGGCAGACAAGGAGAGAGAGAAAAATGAGGTAGCTATGAGATAAGACCCTAAGCAGAGGGAAAGGAGTGGTCCTTAGAATGTGGGATGATACCTCTCATGTTGTAACAGAAGGGGCAGAGGAAAAAAGGCTGCAGACGCAGGTGAGTCAGAGGTTTGATGGTATGAAGTTGACAGAGTTCTGTTTTTCTCCATGAACTAGGAAATGTGGTCATTGGCTCACTGCAAAAGAAGACAGGGAATAGTGAGAAAAAGAGTGTATTTGAAACCTCAGACTAGAAGAAACTGCTGACTAGGGATACCATATGATTCCCAGGCAATACTGAGTTTCCCCATCACCCCTCAGCAGTTCAGGGGAACGGTTCTAGATTGACTTAGGCTTGGGATTTAGGATAAGGGTGAGGAGTGGCTAAAATTGTGGACCACAGGTCTGACATGGACAGAAGTGTTCAGCCATAGACTAAACCTGGAGGTCCCAATGAAATTGGAGGTTCCGGTGAAAGTCTCCAATAATCTGGAGCTCTCCAGTAACTTGGAGGTCCAAACAGAATTCAAACAGGGGGAGAAATGTTGACAATGTCGATAAATAAAAGGGTGTGATAAGAAAGTAGCATGAGACTTAAGATAAAATAGACTATGAACCAAAGTATTTGATGAATATGGGAGAGTGCCTGGAGCTCAGTGGTCCTGGAAATGAGGAGAGAGGGCAGCATGGCTAAATCTCGTGGTGGTGGTGGTGGTAGGATGGTACAAAGTGGTGAAGAAGCAATGACATAGAAGCACATGGGTAGCAAAGACATAGCCACCTGGAGGAGGGTGGAATAAACAGCCTCTCCTGAGAGCATTGCAGGGGAATGGGTTCCTGGGAGGAGCCAAGCATGAGTTCAGGAAAAAGCCAGATATGAGGGTGGGAGGGGGGCTGTTCTGACAATCAAAATGGGACAGATGAGAGGGACAGAACCAGTGGGCAAGCTGTCACCTCTCTGTGGTTATGTCCACTCTTATAAGAGTATAAATACTTCCTGAAGAAGAATGAGAAGATGGAATTCCCCATTGGATCCCTCGAAACTAACAACTTTCGTCGCTTTACTCCGGAGTCACTGGTGGAGATAGAGAAGCAAATTGCTGCCAAGCAGGCAGCAAAGAAAGCCAGAGAGAAGCACAGGGAGCAGAAGGACCAAGAAGAGAAGACTCGGCCACAGCTAGACTTGAAAGCCTGCAACCAGCTGCCCAAGTTCTATGGTGAGCTCCCAGCAGAACTGATCGGGGAGCCCCTGGAGGATCTAGACACCTTCTACAGCACACACCGGGTAAGAGCTACCAGTAGGAATGTCTGCTCTCAGCTCTTGGAGAGGAAGTCTTGGTCCCACCCAGCCCAGGATGTTGTCTGCTAAAGATTCCATTAACAACAAAAAAACCATATCTAACGTCTTTGATGATCTCTTTGAATTTTTATGATATTTATGATAGAAACTAACTAAACCCAGATCTTCAAAAGCAGATAACTGCTGCAGAGCTTTCAGGGAAAGTTGGCTGTTCCCTTGGATGAGCTCTGGCCTGGGGCCTCCAGAGGAGTTGGCTCTCTTTGCAGGTGGAGAGCACACATCTTGAGGTTGGGGGAGGAGTATGGGGATGAGGACAGAAAGCAGGATGATTTAAGCCAGTGGTCCTCAACTATGATCTTGGAACCCCTGGTGTACCCAAAACTCTTTTAGTGGGTTTATAAAATCAAAACTATTTTATAACAATACTTGGATATAATTTGTCTTTTTCACACACATTCTCTTATCATCATACATTGGTAAATATAGAGGCTATTGATGGGGGATGATGTCATCACTCTGACAGCTACTGGAATGTGTACTTGTATATTCCCGTGTTTTAAAATTTCCTGAGTTTTAAATTTCTAATATGAGGTATATATACACACATATGTATGCATGTGTGTATAAGCATATATACATATATATTAATTTCTAATATGATATACATATATATGGCATAAACAAAAAGGTATTAACATAAACAAAATTATTTGGGGTCCTCAATAAGGTTTGAGAGCAATAATCCCTGAAATCAAAAAGTTTGAGAATCACTAATTTAAACAAGAGCTTCTTCATGACAATTATCTCACCTATGTTGTATTTGAGATGTTCTACAGAACCAAAAAATGGTGAATGCATGTTTGGGATTTAGGAGGACAGGAACCAGCCATCTCAAATATGGCTAGCAGAGTAAATAAAAAGGCCACTGAATATCTTTCTTCCTCCTCTCCCATGCCAAGAGTTCATATACTCCTAAATGCTCAGAGGGAGAAAACAGGAGAGGGTTTAAGAGGCAAAGACATAGGAGGTGGAGACAGAAGAAACATTACAAAACAAGCATGGTTCTCTAGTCAGAAGAGAAATTAAATGCAACCAGAACTTCACCATCCTGCTGCCAGAATCCTCCCCTGGGCATAATACATCTTACCAGCCCGAGGATCGGCTGTCTGTCCATGAAGCACCCTCAGTGGGCTCATCTTGGTGCACTGTCAGTCCCAGAGACCAGGATCTTGCTGAGAGGGTGAGGATACGGCTTTTAGTCCTTGATCCTCTCTACCTCTCCGTGCCTCCATTTGGCTCTCATTGACCTGTGGTTCCCAGAGCCCTTCTTGCTCATGAGCCTGAGATAATGCCACTCATGTTTAAAAATATGGTTGTATAAGGAATCTTGTTTCTCATTGGAGGTCCACTTTCTGTTTTGTTTTGTTTTAGACATTTATGGTGCTGAACAAAGGGAGGACGATTTCCCGGTTTAGTGCCACTCGGGCCCTGTGGCTATTCAGTCCTTTCAACCTGATCAGAAGAACGGCCATCAAAGTGTCTGTCCACTCATATCCTTTGCACAATTGCCTCTTCCACATGTTAGAATCAGACTTTGCTCACCGTGTCCAGTACCTTCTTTAGAGGTTAACAACAGAGCCCTTATCCAATTGAATCCCAAAAGGACAATGAGGTTATTGGATTGAAAAAATGGCCTGTGCCTTTAATAGGTCCCACACCCCAAAGCAGTCCCAAGACACAGAGGAAGTGTTCACGCAACACACAGGTGGTTTGGATCCACCTCAGACTAATCTAGACACACCTGTGGATGCACAATTTGAAAAATGCCCTCTTTATGAGGGGAGGTTTGCTGATGCCCCCAGACACATTCTCACCACGGTGTGTGGTCTGCTCTCCCCACAACACAACAGGCAGTAAGAGGGCCCAAACCTTCTTTGGGCAGATGAGATAGGTGTGGGTTGTTACTCTGTGCCATACCATGCTGAGAAGTGGCTGCTTACTGAGCAAAAGAGCAGCACTTCCTAGAGGGCAAGGAAAGCAGACCATGATGGGAAGAGCACACACAGTCTCAATGAGACCTCATTGGTCATGGGGCACTGTTAACATCACAAGTTACTCAAAAACTCCTAGCAGGTTTAAAATGTCAATAATCCGAGGTTCATGCCGTACAAGACTGTAATGATTAGAGACACATTGGTCAAATGTCTACTATATGAATTGTTTTAGGTAGTGTCAGAAGCTGCCTTCAGGGGATTTTGCAAGGCAAGCCAAACTAGTAGAGAAAAGAAACTTTGGTTTGTTTTCCTAAGATCTTCCTGGGTGGTCCTAATGGAAAGATCCTAATGACCTAAGATCCTTGATCATTGGAAGGACTGGAAGTTCCTTATGACAAATTTAGCCCTGGCTTGCAGGAGATTGATATGCAAGAATACACCTGCCTCAGTTGCCTGACAAATGGTAACCAGGCTTTTCCTAGAAGGCATCAGTAAAAAAGAGCTCTACCCTGCTCCCTAACTCTGAGGCAGATTGTTGGATTTCTGGACAGTTCTCATTGAGCTAGTAATCTTGGCACAGTCAGTCATCTAGCTGCACATTCAACATGAAGCTGCACAGTTGATGAAGTTGCATTACGTTTTCTCTTTTTACATTTTTGTCTTTATGGCTAGCCAGCAAGAATTACATTTTCTGAGCTGAATCTTGAATTTTCAGATTCTACAGAAGGATATTTAATGACAATAGCAGTCTCCCACTTGCTAAATACTTCCTAAGTGTCAACACCATCATCAATTCAAAGTAGAGATTACCATCCCCATTTTACAGATAATGAAACTGACACACAGAGGCATTAAGTAAATTATCCAAGACCATGTACCTGGTTAAGAAGACCAGCCTGCATCCTGCATAGAGCAGTATCTGCAGTGAGGAAGTAGGCAGTTAATGGAAAGTAATCAGGATAATTATTCTCTCAATGTGTCATCTCTGCTTGGGTAGTTGTTGCTTTTTCAAAATATATACAATTACATGGAAATTACAAATAGAGAGAAATCCCAAACATACAAACTCCTCTATATGGATTCTGGTTGAATTACATCTGGATAAGTAAAAAACAGCTAATTAGAAATAAAATCCCCTTAAAAGAACCAAGTGACCAGTGAATATTCTCTTCATCTTGAGGTTTGATGAGTAAAATAATTGCTTGGTAGAGTCGCAGCTGAACAGAAAAGCTGTTGAGGGGGTCTCTTCCTCACAAAAGTCTGCATTTAAATCTCATAAATTTGGTAACTCCAGCCCCAAAAGATACTAGAATTCTCAGGGCCCTATTATTAATATTTCACCAAAAATATAATTCTAATCACATTTGCTATGAATGTTTTCATAACTAATATTACACATAAGATATATTACTTTTAAAGGTTTGTAGAATTGGAGACATGATTTTAGTTTAATCCTTGGATTAACATTTCCCCCCATGTGAGCATACTTCTTAATTTAACTGTAAGTCAGCAGGAAAATGTGGTTTAATTAATAGAATTTTCCTTTTCAAAATAGATGTGTTCCTAAGTAACTAAAACCGGACACATCAAGGCATTTACAGAAAACAAAAATACATTTAAATACTTGCGCTCCATTTGAAAAATGAGTGTTGTACTCTCTCTGTAGGTCAAGCTTATCTTCAAGCTTTGTTTTTCCTTAGGAAGTACTGTTAGGAGCCCAACTATTCCTAAGAAAAATGTCCAAGTGGGAACAATTTACCTTTAGATTCTCCCCACCAACATTTCTTCCCTTCTGTTTACCCCATTCACCCACCTTCCTTTCAATGTCTCCCTCCCCTTCTGGTGATCCCTTTGCCCATAGTCAGCTGTCAGTATTTTCCACTCTAGCTATTCAGAGTTCTCCACTCCAGCCTAATTCTACTTGGGGTTTTCTTCCGGAGCCAGTATTTCACTTCCTTGTGCCTGCCTCCACCGTTCCTATCCGGAAGACCATTTCCTCGGTGGAACTGATCTCAACTAAGTTATGCAAACAATCTGATGAAACTAATTCCCATGAAAGTTTGTACCTCTTCACTTATCTCCAAGTTTCTAACTTCTCTTTGTCTTTTAGAATAAAAAAGACATTTGCCAGATGAAATTTCAGAGTATTTTGTGTAGTGAAATGAAGACTTTGGGGCAGAAGGACATTTTGGAAAATGGTGTCTGTTTCCTTCTATCTTGCTCAGAGTCTATCAGACAGATAGAGTTCACATCTCTGCAGCATGCTTGACTAGCTGCATGACCTGAGAAACGTTATTTAACTTTTATTTTCTGTCAGCCTGCTTCTCAGCTTCAAAATGTAGATAATAATACCCACCTGTGGATTAGTTATATTAGAAGTAACGTGGACAAAGTACTCAGCCTAGCTTAGGCACACTCAGTAAACGTTAGTGGTCATTATGTGACAAGATCATAAAGCTAATACTAGCTAATATTTATGAATGTAATTATTCAGCATCAAGGTGATCCTAGATGACATCACAGAGACTTGGTGATCTCAGCTTTTCCTTAACACAGGCTTTTCAGGTGGTTCAGTTTATTTATTACGGTCACTATTTTGGTTAATTGTGTGTGCATGACCCAAACTGACCTTCCAGAGAAAATTGAGTGAGTAGATTTGCTATCATTATTGTTCCTTCTCTTTTTGCTTTCTTTTCTTCCTTCACTTGGCAGTCTTTGTCTTTTATTTATCTTGCCGTGACTCATGTGGGTAATGCTGAATCTTATTGTCTGTTCGTCTTTGTAATAACTAGGTCTCTCCTTCTATGAGCTTTGTTTCATAAACATTCACGATTTTCAGTTTCAAGGAGATACAGATTAGTGGTTCTCAACTTGGGCTGCATATTGCAATTTTTGGGGAGATTTTTTAAATGCCTAAGTCCCAGCCCCAGAAAGTCTAATTTCTCATTTCGTTAGTCTAAGGTGGTCTGATGAGTCCCCTCGCCCCCGACACACACACACACATGCACACATACTCACTTGTTAGATGCACACATAAATTTATGCCTTAGAGAAGGTATGCTTTTGAGAAGGCCTACTGTGAAAGAGAGACAGAGACAGAAGCAAAGCTGAGACAGAACTAAGAACAAATGGCTCTGAAGTATATTTAGAAAATAATTCATAAATGAAGCTGTTAAGTTAGCAAGCTTCATATGCCTCAAAGTAATCTTAGTATTCCTGAGGTTATTCTATTTCCCTAGGTTAGTGTATGAACCCTCTGTAGTTTCAGAATGTGGAAACTTTCCAAAACCACTTCATATCCACACATCTGGGAGGGATACTGTCACTCTAGCTTGGACCTAACATACTTTTGGGTATAATAACAGGTGCTTTGCAGAGCTTTCTTTTCTTTTCTTTTTTTTTTTTTTTTTTTTGCTAACCATAACAGTAATGCATGCCACAACAGAAAATATGTTATAGTTTTCTTAATAGATTAAAGGAAAAGAATCACATAGTCTTCTTAATTGATGCTAAAAGTCATTTGATAAAATTTAATTTCCATTTATAATTTTAAATTCTTAGAAAAGTTGGAATAGAAAGGAATAAATGTGGCACATATATGACATGGAATACTATGCAGCCATAAAAAAGGATGAGTTCATGTCCTTTGCAGGGACATGGACGAAGCTGGAAACCATCATTCTCAGCAAACTAACACAAGAACAGAAAACCAAACACTGCATTTTCTCACTTATAAGTGGGAGTTGAACAATGAGAACACATGGACACAGGGAGGAGAACATCACACACTGGGGCCTATTGAGGGGTTGGGGAGCTAGGGGAGGGATAACATTAGGAGAAATACCTAGTGTAGATGACGGGTTAATGGATGCAACAAACCACCATGGCACGTGTATACCTATGTAACAAACCTACACGTTCTGCGCATGTACCCCAGAACTTAAAGTATAATAATTTTTAAAAAAAGGGAATTGCATCACTCTGAGAAAGGATATTCATTGTTTTAAAGTATCAAGCATCATACTGAATTGGAACATGGAACGCTTTCCCTTTGAGATCAAAAAAAAAAAAAAAAACCAAAGATGTCTGTTCTTCTCAGTTCCACTTTGTAACAGAAGTCTTAGCCAGCATAGTAAAGAAAAGAAAAAAAAAAAAGTGAAGAAGAAAAAAAGTACCAAAGACGTAATTTACAGATAATAAGATTGTATGCATAAAATATCCAACATAACATACAAGAATTAATAAAAGAGTATAGTAAGGTAGCTGGGTACAAATTAACATACATAAATCAATTGTATGTATACACTAGCAACAAATAGAAAATAGTTTTTAAAAATACCATTTACACTGGCACTTTAAAATGTCAAGTATCTAGGAATAAGATTATCAAAGTATGAGTAAGATGTCTACAAGGAAAATTATATATGTATTGTGCAAAATTTTTAAAGAAAACCAAATCAGTGGGGAGACATGTTCTCAGATTCAAAGTCTCAATATTGTAGACTCCCCAAAATGACTAATAAATTTAATATGATCCTCAAATCAATATTTCAACAGGCTTCTTTTGGTATTACTTGACAAACTTTAAACTTTAAATTTTCTTCCTCAAAAGTTTACATGAAATTTTAAAGAGCAAATTATAGCCAAGAAACTTTTGAGGAAGAAATACAAAGTGGGAGAACTCATTCTACTGGATGTCAAGATTTACTATAAAGCTCTAATTGAAACAGTGTGCCATTGGCGTAAGATTGGTCAGAACAATGTAACAGAATAGGCAGTCCATAAACAGACCAACACATATATAAACATCTAACGTGTGAATAGGTGGCACCCCAGAACAGTAGGGAAAAGGCAGTCTTCAAAAAGTGATGCTGAAGAATTAGGAATCTCACTGGAAAAACTATATTAAACATGCAACTTTGCTCCACACACAAGAATCAATTCTAGGTATATCAACATCTCACTTTCTTTGTGAAATATAAATATATAAAGCTCTTTTTTTTATTATACTTTAAGTTCTGGAGTACATGTGCAGAAAGTGCAGGTTTGTTACATAGATATACACATGCCATGGTGGTTTGCTGCACCCATCAACCCATCATCTGCATTAGGTATTTCTCCTAATGCTATCCTTCCCCTAGCCCCCCATCCCTCAACAGGCCCTGGTGTGTGATGTTCCCCTCCCTGTGTCCATGTGTTCTCATTGTTCAACTCCCACTTACGAGTGAGAAAAGGCAGTGTCTGGTTTTCTGTTCTTGTGTTAGTTTCCTGAGAATGATGGTTTCCCACTTCATCCATGTCCCTGCAAAGGACATGAGCTCATCCTTTTTTATGGCTGCATAGTATTCCATGGTGTATATGTGCCACATTTGCTTTATTATTATTTATTATTATTATTATTATACTTTAAGTTCTAGGGATGTGCTACATTTTCTTTATCCAGTCTATCACTGATGGACATTTGGTTGGTTCCAACTCTTTGCTATTGTGAAGAGTGCCCCAATAAACATATGTGTGCATGTGTCTTTATAGTAGAATAATTTATAATCTTTTGGGTATATACCCTGCAGTGAGATTGCTGGGTCAAACGGTATTTCTGGTTCTAGATCCTTGAGGAATCACCACACTGTCTTCCACAATGGTTGAACTAATTTCACTCCCACCAACAGCGTAAAAGCATTCCTATTTCTCCACATCCTCTCCAGCATCTGACTTTTTAATGATTGCCATTCTAACTGGTATGAGATGCCATCTCATTGTGGTTTTGATTTGCATTTCTCTAATGACCAGTGATGATGAGCTTTTTATCATATGCTTGTTGTCTGCATAAAAGTCTTCTTTTGAGAAGTGTCTGTTCATATCCTTTGCCCACTTTTTGATGGGGTTGTTTGTTTTTTTCTTGTAAATTTCTTTAAGTTTTTTGTAGATTCTGGATATCAGCCCTTTGTCAGATGAGTAGATTGCAAAAATTGTCTTCCATTCTGTAGGTTGCCTGTTCACTCTGATGATAGCTTCTTTTGCTGTGCAGAAACTCTTCAGTTTAATTAGATTCCATTTGTCCATTTTGGCTTCTGTTGCCATTGCTTTTGATGTGTTAGTCATGAAGCCTTTGCCCATGCCTATGTCCTGAATGGTATTGCCTACGTTTTCTTCTAGGGTTTTTATGGTTTTAGGTCTTATGTTTAAGTATTTAATCTACCTTGAGTTAACTTTTATATAAGGTGTAAGGAAGGGGTCCAGTTTCTTGCATAAGGCTAGCCAGTTTTCCCCACACCATTTATTAAATAGCGAATCCTTTCCCCATTGCTTGTTTTTGTCAAGTTTGTCAAAGATCAGATGGTTGTAGATGGGTGGTGTTACTTCTGAGGCCTATGTTCTGTTCCATTGGTCTATATACCTGTTTTGTACCAGTACCATGCTATTTTGGTTACTGTAGCTTTGTAGTACAATTTGAATTTAGGCAGCATGATGCCTCCAACTTTGTTCTTTTTGCTTAGGATTGTCTTGGCTATGTAGGCTCTTTTTTGGTTCCATATGCAATTTAAAGTGTATTTTTCTAATCCTGTGAAGAAAGTCAGTGGCAGCTTGATGGGGATAGCATTGAATCTATAAATTACTTTGGGCAGTATGACCATTTTCATGATATTGATTCTTCCTATCCATGAGCATGGAATGTTTTTCCATTTATTTGTGTCCTCTCTTATTTCCTTGAGCAGTTGTTTTTACTTCTCCTTGAAGAAGTCCTTCACATTCCTTGTAAGTTGTATTCCTAGGTATTTTATTCTCTTTGTAGCAACTGTGAATGGGAGTTCACTCATGATTTGGCTGTTTGTCTGTTACTGTTGTATAGGAATGCTTGTGATTTTTGTACACTGATTTTGTATCCTGAGACTTTGCTGAAGTTGCTTATCAGCTTAAGGAGATTTGGGGCTGAAATGATGGGGTTTTCTAAATATACAATCATGTCATCTGCAAACAGAGACAATTTGACTTCCTCTTTTCCTATTTGAATACCCCTTTTTTCTTTCTCTTGCCTGGTTGCCCTGGCCAGAACTTCCAATACTATGTTGAATAGGAGTGGTGAGACAGGGCATCCTTGTCTTGTGCTGGTTTTCAAAGGAAATGCTTCCAGTTTTTGCCCATTCAGTATGATATTGGCTGGGTGTTTGTCATAAATAGCTCTTAGTATTTTGAGATATATTCCATCATACCTAGTTTATTGAGAGTTTTTAGCATGAAGCGGTGTTGAATTTTGTCGAAGGCCTTTTCTGCATCTGTTGAGATAATCATGTGGGTTTTGTTTTTGTGATGGATTACATTTATTGACTTGCATATGTTGAACCAGCTTTGATCCCAGGTATGAAGCCAACTTGATCGTGGTGGGTAAGTTTTTGAAAGGAAAAAACAAACAGGAATATCTTTATGACCTCAGATTAAGGAAAACTTTATTACATATGACACAAGAAGCACTAAATATAGAGGAAAAAACGGATACATTTTAGTATACTACAATTAAGAATGTTCATCAGAAGACAACTTTAAGAGCGTGAAAAAGCAAGTGCTTATATTCAGAGTAATGAACCCTACAAATCAATTAGAAAAATGTCAGAACAACCACTTGTAAAATAGCACAAAATTTGAATAGGCACTTTACAAAATGGAAATCTAAATGGCCATAAACATATGAAAGTATTCTTAACCTTTTTTTAAATCAAAGAGATGCAAATTAAAATCATACTGAAATATTATTCCATGTTCATCATAGAAGGGAAATTTTTTAAAGTGTCACAATACCAAGTATTGGGAATGACATGGAGCAACAGAAACTCACACACTGCTAGTGGGAGTGTAAATCTGGACAACCTCTTTGGAAAGCATTGGGCATTATCTGGTAAAGGTGAAAGCACACATATACTGTATTCTTCTATTGCACTCTTAACATACCTGTGTTTAACAGAAATATGTAATTGTGGCCACCAGAATACAGTTACAAGAAAGTTTGTGAACATTTGCCCATAAAAACCCCAAACCAGAAACCACTCAAGTGTCCATAAACTTTGAGTATGTTAACTATTTCTGTTACATTCTAAAATGAGAAAATATACAGCAATAAAAATGAATGAACTTTAGTCCTGCACAACAATAAGGATGAGTCTTAAGAATGTAATATTGAACAAAAAAGGCCAAATGCAAAGGATTATATAAACATGATTCATTTATATAAAATTTGAAATCAGGCAAAACTAAACTATTTTGTTTAGGAATGCATACTTATGAAGTAAAAACATCAATAAAGTAAGGCAAGAAAAAGTACCAAAAATTAGGAGAATAGTAGCCTCCAGGGCAGAAGAAGGAGGATGTAATTGGGAAGGGGCTGGTAAAGTGTTGGTCATGTTCCATTTTATGGCATGGATAGTTGTCACACAAGCTACTATGGAGTGAATTGTGTCCCCTCAAAATTCAAATGTTGAAACTAACCCCCCATGTTGCTATGTTGGAGATTGGGCCTTTAAGGAGGTGACTGAGGTTAAATGAAGTCACAAGAGTAGAGCCCTTAAGTGGTAGAACTGGTGTCTTTATAAGAGAAAGACACAGTCTTCTCCCCTTCGTGTGAGAACACAAGGACAAAGCAGTCATCTACAAGCTAGAAAGAGAGTCTTCCCCAGACCCAACTATGCTGACATCCCAATCTCAGGATTTAACCTCCAGATTTTTGAGAAAATACATTTCTGTTGCATAAGCCACCCATCCATGATAGTTTGTTACGGCATCAAGGGCTGATTAATACACAAACATTTGTTTTAAAACAATTAATTTATGTTTTATGTACATTTTTATTATACATGTTACATATCATAATAAAAACTTCATAATTTTTAAAATAAATGACCATTGCATTAATGCTGAACACTGAAAATATAAATCAGAAGATGGTAACTAGGTAGAGAAATCACAAAGTCATAAAATTATATTTAATATAGTTGAGATTATATAGCACGTAAAATGTCTATGCTTCTTCCGAACTTTTAATGCAAAAGACTTTTTTCAAAATGAGTTATTTGGGAGTTATCCGGAGATTCTGGTTAAATGTGGAAGATAGAATGCATATGTTTTACCCCACCCTCTCAAAATGCCAATAGAATGACAGCATGGGGAAAAGAACAGTATAAATATACAAGAACAAAGAGAAAGAGAATGGAAAACACAGAGAACAAATGATGTCAAAACAATTAGAAGACCAGAAGTGGGCGGAGAAGTGCTAAATCACTTAGCAGATCAGGGCTTGTTAAACCACGGTGCCTCCAGAGGGGGATAAAAATGAGAATAAAGGCATTTTACCCCCCTACAAGCCCCAGAGGCCCTGCAAGTGTTGACATGATACAAATAGCAAGAAATGGAAGCAGAAAGAGGAAAGAACCTGGGAGCAGAGTATGTTCACTTACTGATGTTTCTATAATAACAGGAAGTTAAAGAGTATTATTTAAAGTTGACAAATCAAGAAATGGACAAAATAATTATATTTGACAGTACAAAGGTAAGCACAAAAAAAAAAATTATTAAATACAGTCAGATGATGGATAAAACAGAGAGAAAAGGAAAGAGAATCACCAAACTGAAATGAGAGATTTTGTTTCAAGAACTAGCACACTAAGGACAATGTATTACATGGTTTTAATTATAATTAAAAATTTATAATAAGTTTTTACTTATAAAGATAACCACTAGGATAAAGATACAAACTCTTTAGTAATCTATATATTTGTAACAAATAATATGACAAACTCTAAATACTGGAAGAATTGTACATCAAAAAATAAAAAGCAAACAAGATACGCCAAATAATGAAAAGGTGTAAAAGTAATTGGGGTTTCAGACCGTGAATATTAAATCATTATAACTAGGCTCAAACACTTATTTATTAATCAAAGTAGGAACCATTACAATCAACGCATTTTTGCCAATAAGAAATGAGTTTGTTTATTCCTGTAACATGAAAGTCAATGCTTCGGGATTCAACAAACTCTTGGAAAGCATTTTCTGCATCCTGCCAGTTGTGGAAGTGTTTCACCTGCAAAAAGTTGTTGAGATGCTTGAACAAGTGGTAGTTGGTTGGTGAGAGGTCAGGTGAATATGGCAGATGAGGCAAAACTTCATAGCCCAATTCGCTCAGCTTTTGAAGTAAGTGTTGATTGTGTGACATGCAGTCAGTTGTTGTGGAGAAGAATTGGGCCCTTTCTGTTTTTTTTTTTTTTTTAAATTATACTTTAAGTTCTAGGGTACATGTGCATAACGTGCAGGTTTGTTACATATGTATACTTGTGCCATGTTGATGTGCTGCACCCATCAACTCGTCAGCACCCATCAGCTCGTCCTTTAAATCCGGTATAACTCCCAATGCAATCCCTCCCCCCTCCCCCCTCCCCATAATAGGCCCCGGTGTGTGATGTTCCCCTTCCCGAGTCCAAGTGATCTCATTGTTCAGTTCCCACCTATGAGTGAGAACATGCGGTGTTTGGTTTTCTGTTCTTGTGATAGTTTGCTGAGAATGATGGCTTCCAACTGCATTCATGTCCCTACAAAGGACACAAACTCATCCTTTTTTATGGCTGCATAGTATTCCATGGTGTATATGTGCCACATTTTCTTTATCCAGTCTGTCACTGATGGACATTTGGGTTGATTCCAAGTCTTTGCTATTGTGAATAGTGCTGCAATGAACATACGTGTGCATGTGTCTTTATAGCAGCATGATTTATAATCCTTTGGGTATATACCCAATAATGGGATGGCTGGGTCATATGGTACATCTAGTTCTAGATCCTTGAGGAATCGCCATATTGTTTTCCATAATGGTTGAACTAGTTTACAATCCCACCAACAGTGTAAAAGTGTTCCTATTTCTCCACATCCTCTCCAACACCTGTTGTTTCCTGACTTTTTAATGATTGCAATTCTAACCGGTGTGAGATGGTACCTCATTGTGGTTTTGATTTGCATTTCTCTGATGGCCAGTGATGATGAGCATTTTTTCATGTGTCTGTCGGCTGTATGCATGTCTTCTTTTGAAAAATGTCTGTTCATATCTTTTGCCCACTTTTTGATGGGTTTTTTTTTTTCTTGTAAATTTGTTTGAGTTCTTTGTAGGTTCTGGATATTAGCCCTTTGTCAGATGACTAGATTGCAAAAATTTTCTCCCATTCTGTAGGGAATGGGGAAAGGATTCCCTATTTAATAAATGGTCCTGGGAAAATTGGCTAGCCATAAGTAGAAAGCTGAAACTGGATCCTTTCCTTACTCCTTATGCGAAAATTAATTCAAGATGGATTAGAGACTTAAATGTTAGACCTAATACCATAAAAACCCTAGAAGAAAACCTAGGTAATACCATTCAGGACATAGGCATGGGCAAGGACTTCATGTCTAAAACACCAAAAGCAATGGCAACAAAAGCCAAAATTGACAAATGGGATCTCATTAAACTAAAGAGCTTCTGCACAGCAAAAGAAACTACCATTAGAGTGAACGGGCCCTTTCTATTGACCAATGTTGGCTTTGGGCCTTGCAGTTTTCTGTGCATCTCATCGATTTGCTGAGCATACTTCTCAGATGTAATGGCTTTGCTGGGATTCAGAAAGCTATAGTGGATCAGACCTGCAGCAGACCACCAAGCAGTGACTATGACTTTTTTTTGGTGCAAGTTAGGCTTTGGGAAGTGCTTTGGAGCTTCTTCTCAATCCAACCAGCAAGCTGGTCATTGCCAGTTGTCATGTAAAATTCACTTTTCATCGCACATCACAATCTGATTAAGAAATAGTTCATTTTTGTTGCATAAATAAGAGAAGACAATACTTCAAAATGATGATTTTTTAAACATTTTTCCTTAGCTTATGAGGCACCCACTTATGGAGCTTTTTCACCTTTCCAATTTGCTTCAAATGACGAATGACCATAGAACGGTCACGTTGTGTTCTTCGGCAACTTCTTGTGTAGTTGTAAGAGGATCAACTTCGATGATTGCTCTCAACTGGTCATTGTCAACTTCCAATGGCCAGCCACTACTCTCCTCATCTTCAAGGCTCTCTCCTTTGCAAAGCTTCTTGAACCACCACTGCACTGTATCTTTTTTAGCAGTTCCTGGGCCAAATGCATTGCTGATGTTGAGTTGTCTCTGCTGCTTTACAACCCATTTTGAACTCAAATAAGAAAATTGCTAGAATTTGCTTTTTCTGTAACATAATTTCCATAGTCTAAAATAAATATAAAATAAACAGCAAGTAGTCATTAACAAAAAAACATAAAGTGAGAAATAAACATTAAAATGATGTATAACATAGCCACATTTATTTAAGAATGTATTCCAATATCAAACGGCAAATTTCAACAACGCAAAAACCACAATTACTTTTGTACCAACCTAATATTTTAAAAACTAAATACATCATGTAAAATAATATAAACAAGCTAAGACTAAGCAAATCTGTCATGTCAATAAATATAAATGGATTTGACGCACCTATTTTTAAAAATGCCTATTACATTACAAAGCAATACCCAACTCTATGTTGAATAAAAAAGGTACTCCTCATGGTGACACAGAAAGGTTAAAATTATAGAATTCGAAAGACATAAGCAAAGGCAAACAAAGAAAGCAGTATCCATGATCTTAATATTATAGAAAGTGGAATTTAGGTCAAAAAGCATGAAATAGGACAAAAATTGCACGGACATATTAATATTAAAGACATAATAGTAATCTATATCTTTGCAACAAATAAGATGGCAACAATATTTATAAATCAAAAATTATTAGAGTAGGAAGATAAATTAAAACCTTGTGGGAATAGAAATTTTCAATTAATTTTAGCCAATAACAGATCAAATGTATTAAAAAGTATGTGAAGCTATAGATGACCTAGTAATATAATTAATATAATGTATCTGATTAATATATAGCAAACTACCTTCCCTAACAATAGAAAATGCACATCCTTTTCAAAAAAACAAACAAATCAAACCAAATATTAAGCCATGACAAAAACCTCAATAAGCTCCAGAAAGTGGAAATAATATAGAAAACATTCTCTGACCACATTGCAAAAAAGTTAAAAAATAATAACCAAATTTAATAAAATGAGAGGACTTTCCACTTGATAACTTTTTAAAAATCTCTCTTAAAGAACTCTTGGACAAAAAACAAACTACAAACTAAAATTATATAATTTCTAGGGAAGAAAAGATAAAAAACAGTTTAATAAAAACCTAGAGAGTGCAGTTAAAGACATACATATTCAGGGAATAATTCATAACACTAAAGCATAGAATATTTATATCAGTAAAAGCTGAAAAGAAATTATTTAAAGACCTAACATAAAACTAGAAAAAGGATAACAAATGAAAGAAAGAAGTTAATAATTATAAAAAGCAATAAATTAGAAAATAGAAAAACAGTAGATCTAATAAATCCAAATGCTGTTTTAAAAATATGCACAAGACCTTTATACTAAAAAAAAATAAAGCACTATTGAGAGAAATTTTAAAGTACCTAAATGAATTAAAGGATGTCTCATGTGACTGGATTAGAAGATTCACAATTGTTAAAGTGTGAGTGCTGCCCAAATTAGTCTATAAATTCAATGACATCCCCAAAAAAATCCCAGCAGCAGCTGTTTTGTAGAAATTAGCTGAACAGATTTCATTTGCATGGATGAAGCAAAGTTTATTTAACTGTCTTACTATTGATAGACATTCATGTTTATCATAATTAACATAATCCTCATATTTTGCCACCATATATTAATTTTTTGGTGAATATTCTTACACATATATCTTCGTACACATAATATGAGTAAAATTAAGGGATGAATTTCTAGAAGCAGAATTGCCAGGTCAAAAGGGTGTACATTTTAATTTTTGAGATGTTGCCAAATTGTCTTCCAAAGTTGGATCCTTTCCATTCCCACTATCAAATCCATTCTTTAAGAGATTTTGTATTAACTGAATTATTGACATAATTCCCTTTATATGCACACTATGAAAAATATAACATATACAAATCTACCTATATGGTCACCAGCCTGGGGATTTGTGTGACAGGTATTGGATGATGTTCAGCATCGTTGGCCTCGTGGAAATAATCAGACTAGATTTTCTTTTTGAAATGCAAATTGATAATAGCCATTAGCTGTTTCCTATGTTGCTGAGAGCCCAGAGGAAGAGAATAAATGTCCTTGGGATAGACTGGGGCTCTAAAGATCATGCTGGATATTTTTGAAAAAGCATTAAATTGTAGCCAGTAAGGAATCAGAAACCAATCTTATTGCCATGTTCTTAACACAAACTTTTTCCTTGTCTTCCCTCCCTTCTATTATTCCTTGCTGAAACACTAGCTTTGCATGATTACCTGCTGATAATGGTGGCTCTATGCCTTTCTGTATGCCTGCATATCTGTCTGCTTGTGGAAAGATAAAGATATATATTCCATTTTCTAATACCCTTTTTTGCTTAGGAAGAAACTAAAGGTTCTTCCTCAGATTGGGCACCAGAAGGTGAAGAGAGCAGAGGGTCAAAAATTGTTAAGAAGGGCAAGACCAGAACTTTCCTACTCTCCCCATGCCCTGGTTTAAGAGAGTCATTGAAGGGGCTCTTTGATGACCTTTGGACACTCATCACTAACCATATCAAAATTCTGGAAAGCTTTGACAAATTATAGCAATTTGGTTGTAGGGAAGATAAATGTTTTCTCACCTGGAAAAGAACATGTGAAATGAAACTGCATCTACTGCAGACGGGGAAGTGGGTGTTTAACACTGCACGCATAAAGCATTGATTTGTATCTTTTGAAATTTATGGAACTGTTATCATATTGTATGTGTGCTTTATCTGATGTTTTAAAATTATGTTTTTGAGATATGCCCAAATGGATACATGAAGACCTAATTCATTCATTTTTTATTGCCATATAGTATTCCATAAAGGTATTACTCTGTGTTTTCTCCTCAAAGTCAGTTTTCCTTTCTACATTTAGGTATTTTGATCTCCTAGAATTTATTTTTGTATGTGTGTGGTATGAGATAGGCTTGCAATACTTTTCCATATGGATTATTCCAACATTATTTTCAATACATCATTTCCCAAGTGGTTTCTACCACTGCTTCTGCCATGCACCAGATTCCCATGTTGACGGAATCTGTTTCTCCCAGTAATCTCATTGTCACATCCTGAGTCAACACCACATGGATTAAAACGCTCTATAGTAAGACTTAACCTGGTTGATTCACATGCCCCTCCTTATTTGTTTTCTTGAAAATTATTTTGGTTCTTCTTGTTTCTTTACTTTTCCATATCAGTTTAAGGGTCGTATTTTCCAGCTCTTTTCTTACAAGTCTGTGGAAACTTTGTTTGGTAATGCGCTAAATTTATTTATCACCACAGGAAGAATTACCACATTTATAATACGAAGGTTTCCCACACATCAGTATGCAGATCTCTTAATTTATACAGGTTTTCTTTAATATTTTTCTACAACATTTTATGTCTTTTTCCTAGGTACATTGCAATTTTGGTTGCCCTGTTGAATATTTATTATTGCTAAACTATCTTAATATTATTAATTTCTATATATTGATTTTGCATCCAGCAACCCTGCTGAGCTCCTTAAAGTTAAATTTTTCTGTAGATTCCCTTGGACTTTCTATTTAAACAGTTATATTATCTGCAAATAATGACAAACTTGTTTCTTCCTTTATGATTCTTATACCATTTGTTTATTTTTCCTGTCTTACTGAATTGGCCAGGACCTTCAGCATGATTCTGATTCAAAGCTATGACAGTGAGCATATTTATTTTGCTCCAGATTTTAAAGTGTGTGCTTCTAATGTTTCACTATTACGATGTTTCTGAGAGTCTCATAATTACTCTTTATATCAAATTTTTTCCATTTCTTGTTTGTTGAGATTTTCATCATTAATGGGTGTTGGCTTCTATCAGTATTTTTATATTTATTGAGGTTATCATATAGTCTTTCATCTGTTAATATAGTAAATCTGTAAACTAACAGATTTGCTAGTCTATTTTTAATGGTTCCAGCTGATGATTTCGCTGGATTCAATTTGCCGTATTTCATTTTATCTATTTTGCTAAATGAGGCTGGTCTGTAATCTTCTTTCATAAACTGTCCCTTTGGGATGTTCCAACTCCCTCCTGAATTGTCCCTGAGAACTCCAACTTATTCTTACTTTGTTTAGCAGAGCAATTCATCTCTCTCCATCTCCTACAATGTTTCTCAACAAGTGATCTAAGGATCTCTATGCACATATAATTTTAAAATCTAACATGTAAGATTAATTATGGTATTCATAGAATTTCTAACTTTTTGTATTTTCAAAAACAGTGCATGTGCTTCAAAAACTGATTTCATTCATAATGGTTAACATGGAGTTAATTATAGGCAGTTTATCTTGACTAATGTATTTTATTGTCACCTGACGGTTGTTTACACTAGTCAGACTTGCATTTGCCATTGTTACTGTCGCATTGCATAACACCACAATTCAAAAAAAGGGAGTCATCACTTCGAAAGTGGTTTTCTGAAGCCTAACAATAATGATAAAAATAGAAATACAAATCCTACAATGTGAAATAAGGTCACAATATAAGTAATGAATGGCCTCCATTGTAAAAATATAAAGCATGAATATGTTTGTCATGAGACAAGTGGACAATGGATGTGGGTAATCTCCCCAAAACAGACAAAAATATATAAGAAAATGGGAGTCATGGCAATGAATAATGATAATTGAATTTTATTGGACCAATGATCCTTTTGTCCTAGCACCCAGTTTATTATCTGCTAACATTTTTGTCAAGTAATGATATAAAGCGATCAAAACTTCAATATTATTTTCCAATAAAGCTTTTCAACCCCACTTTTAAACCAATTGACTGTCTCTACTACAAGTACAAAATAAGGCTTTCCAGTATAAAACTGTGAAAATTTTAAGTTAAAGGTTGAGAAGACAACAAAACTATAGAGTCATCATTCATCCTCATATCAAAAACAAGCACAATTGCACTCTTGCTGGTAAGATACGAAACCAGTTTCCAAATCAATTACAAATATTGCAGTTGGAAAAGAAACAAGAAAAACAATTGGTATAATTCCTTAATCAGAAATATTGCATTCCTTATAATGTGACTGGCATTTAAAGTCAATGACTGTTATGTATATGAGCAGACATTTTATTTTATAGTTGAACAAAACTATGAATAAATAAGTTGTCAGCATATGTTCACTATATATATGGGAAAGACTCAGTGACTTTTTGTTCTATTTATCATGAAGCTAATTTTAAAAGGAGAGCTTTCTGGTATAATTAAAAATTAGTTTGAAAATATGAAACAGACTTTAAAAGGTATGTTGGCTTATGCACTAATGTTTGTAGCAGCATTATTCACAATAGCCAAATATGTCCGTCAACAGATGAATGGATTAAAAAATGTAGTATATACGTAAACAATGGAATATCATTCAGTTTTAAAAATGAATGGGCCGGGCGCGGTGGCTCAAGCCTGTAATCCCAGCACTTTGGGAGGCCGAGGCGGGCGGATCACAAGGTCAGGAGGTCGAGACCATCCTGGCTAACACAGTGAAACCCCGTCTCCACTTAAAAAATACAAAAAATTAGCCGGGCGAGATGGCGGCGCCTGTAGTCCCAGCTACTGGGGAGGCTGAGGCAGGAGAATGGCGTGGACCCGGGAGGCGGAGCTTGCGGTGATCTCAGCCACTGCACTCAGTGGATCTCAGCCACTGCACTCCAGCCTGGGCGACAGAGCGAGACTCCGTCTCAAAAAAAAAAAAAAAAAAAAAAAAATATGAATGAGATTCTGATACATGCCACAACATTGACGAAGCATCGTGCTAAGTAAAATAACTCAAACGCAAAAGAACAAACGTTGCATGATTCCACCTTTAGTAGGTACCTAGAACAGGCAAATTCATGGAGACAGAGAGTAGAGTAGAAGTTGCCAGACAGGAGGAATGGGGAGTTATTGTTTAATGGGTACATTTCTGTTTGGGATTATAAAAAAGTTTGGAAACAGATAGTGGTGACGGTTCCACAACACTGAATGTACTTAATGCCACTAAATTGTGTACTTAAAAATGGTGAAAGTGGTAAATGTTATGTTATGTATATTATGCATAGTTTACCAAAACCTTTTATTTAAAGAGGAAAGGCATTAAATTGCCGTTGAAGAAATCCAGCCGCAAAGTCAGCAAGGAAAGGTATCACTATCCAGATAGAAGATGCTGCTTCCAAATCCCAATGCTAGTGTACACCTTATTCACAGAACGCAGCTGGGGGTCTGTAGTATGCCTCCAGATTCTGATTTGCTGTTGAGGTACACAGTGGAAATTGTGAATACAAACTGATTGTGGTCACTTAGTGTACATCTCTTTGACCTACTGGGTTGAAATGAAAAGTGAGTAAGAGAGGCTGCTCTCCCACACTGAATTGCTTTGGCTGGCAAATAGGAAAGGCTTACACAGAGTTTTAAAAATAAGGAATGAAATTTTTTTAATTACCGTTTTTATGAATACAAGTTGGGTATCTCAGTGATCCATTCAGAATTCGAATATTATGAATCCTTGCTTTCAGAGCCTGAATATTGGGATTCGTAACAATCAGACATCAGTGGTGCAAGTGCCTCAATGGCTGAAAGCTTGACTTTTTCCCAATACCCAATGATTTTCTTCATTCACCAGAAAAAGCACTTAGGAAATAACACACTCGGCTTATTAAAAATTACATCCGAATGCTGTAACCGGACATTGAAAAATACCTTGCAGAGCCAAATACCACCAAAGAGAGGATGCAACTCCATTAGCTGCTGTTGAGCTGGAGCACTTGCCTTCTGGTGAAACACTGAAAATAGTCTTTAGAGAGCACTCTCTCCATAATTGCTGGGTCTGTGTTTGATTTGACAAACCAGAAATATCTGTCAAAGCTTCACAACAACCTATAATTCTGAGTTAAGATTTTCTAATTTAGAAAACATAAAGAGTGTGTGGGGGAAACCAACAAGATATGGAAGCTGACAGCTCAAGCAGCTATGCAGCCAGATATAGATTTCTTTATGATTTCAAACATGATTTCTCCTCTCACAGATGTGAAAAAAAATTATTCACTTTTTAATTTGACTTTTACTTTTATTTAAGACATATATGTTCATGATTTAAAAGGTCACAGAGTTTTATAAAGATTCTGACCAAAAAAAGCAGCAATTTCATTTTTCTCATCTCTTCTTTCCAGAGGCCATCACTTTTAGCTTTTTTTACCTGTGTCTTCTGACACCTCCCTATCTCCAATAAGATACTCATACTACTAATGTTTCATTTTTCAATTTCTGATGTTATTTATTGGCTTCCTATTATGAGAACAAACTTAAGGCCACATACACAAACTCATTTCCTCTCACCCTCGTCTTTCTGTTACAGTTATATTATAATCTTCACTTAGATCATCAGATAATATATCCATTGTCTGACTACATATATAATTACATTACATTGCTAAGTAAACACTGTTTACAGCTGTGTCATGCAGTGTACTTTGACTATATTTCCTTTTTGCACAATGTTTTTACTTTCCCTGGAGTTAATAAGGATTTGTTTCTTTGTTTGCTTAGTTTTCTATTTATCCCTAATTTGTTCCCAAACTCTTCTCCAGATGTTTAATTGTTGCTTCAATTTATTTGCACACATCAGGTGCATGTGTATCATTTTTTTCCTATGGAAATCACTGCTGGAGTACTTCATCTTCTGCCTCATTCTGACCTAGATGTTTTCTAGGCCTGATGCACAGCTGTTTTCTAGATATTTTTTCTTCTTCATCCTTTTTTTGGATTCCTTTTGCCTCTTCCCTGGATCGCATATATGCTTCTTGTTTGGATGGAGAATATCCTCTAGTAACTTTTTTTTTAAGACAAAGTCTCTCTATGTTGCCCAGGCTGTTGGCCTCAAACTCCTGGGTTCTAGTGATCCTCCTGCCTCAACCTCCCAAGTAGTTAGGACTACAGGTACACACCACTATGCCCAGCTTCTAGTAACTTTATTATAAGGGTGATTAAGAAGTAAATTTCCCAAGACTTCATATATTCTACCTTCTTCTTTGACAGTTTGGCTAGGGAAAGACTTCTGTATTAGAAGTTATTTTCCTCTTAATTTTGAAGGCCTTGCTCATTGTCTTCTAATTTCTTTCTAGCCCTCCTATTAGTCAAACAATATACCTCCTAGTCTGATTCTCTAATTTTCAAACTTTTTATTATTCTTATCCATTTTTGCTTTTTTGTTCCACTTTCTGTGAGATTTCCAAAACTTTATTTACAAGTCCTCCTATTCCATTTTTTCTTTGAAGGTACTTTTTATGGCCTTCTGTTCTTGTTCTATATGTGGAACCTCTTCTTACCTCTTAACTCTCTAAAAATATAGGTACCTTTTGTTTGTTTGTTTGTTTGTTTGTTTGTTTGTTTGGAGATGGAGTCTTGCTCTGTCATCCAGGCTGGAGCTCAGTGGCGTGATATCTCCGCTCACTGCAAGCTCTGCCTCCCGGGTTCGCGCCATTCTCCCGCCTCAGCCTCCTGAGTAGCTGGGACTACAGGGGCCTGCCACTCTGCCTGGCTAATTTTTTGTATTTTTAGTAGAGACAGGGTTTTACCATGTTAGCCAGGATGGTCTCGATCTCCTGACCTTGTGATCCGCCAGCCTAGGCCTCCCAAAGTGCTGGGATTTCAGGCGTGAGCCACTGTGCCTGGCCAATACAGTTTTATTTCTCTAACTTTTCTTCTGCCCTCTGTATTGTCTCTTTTTCTTTTCTTTCTTCTTCTTTTTTTTTTTTTTTTTCAGTTGTTTGGTTGCTTTGGTTTCTGGTGTCAGAAGCATCCTTCAAATTCCTGTTGCTCCCTGGCTGGCTGCTCATGTTAAAAGTGTAGCATCTTCATGGGCTCTAAACCTGACTATCTTCTGGAAACTTAATGAGGGACAGAAGTGAATAGGGAGGGGAGTTGTTTGCCTTTCAGTATGTAAACTTTTCTTTATGTGCATTTTTCAGTATGCAACTCTTTCCCTCTTCTTCAACTCTTAAGAAAATGAGCATCTAATCCATTGCTGGAGCAGAAGCAGTTTCTCACTGAATGGATGCTTTAAGGAAGCATCTAGAAAGCCCAACTGGTTCTTGTAAAAACTTTCAAACAGTTCTTTCAGCCCTACTTATCACCCTCCCCCAAACCTTGCTTTCAGAGATACTTAGCATCTCTACATTCCAAGCAGTTCTGGGACTCTGCGGTACAGCTTGGCTTGCTTCTGGGTATTCCCTGCTTCAGCCAGTTTTCAGCTTTCTTAGGTCTGCTCTGTCAGTTACCTCTCATCAGTCTGCCCTCCAGTCTCTAAAAACTGGGAGTTTTTAGACGAGCCTCCAGTTTCCTGCAGGGTAGGGAGGCCCTGGCAGACATAGAACAGGAGAATCCTTGCTCTTCACCCGCTACTGCCCTCTGCCTAACCCCAGAACAGCAGAAGCTGCTGGCTGTCCCAGCCACACACATCCCTCCCCACTCCATCTATTTGTGTGGCCCTTCCTTTTTCCTCAGTCTGTGTCTTGTTTCCTTGCCTTACCTTCTTCCCCCTCATCACCTTGGTGATATTCTTTGCATGTTTTTTCTTGGAGCAATCACAGAAGCTCATCCCTCCCTCCTGGAAGCAGAAGGAACCCCCTGAGTACTCTCCATGGCACAGTTGATGCTCCTTTTCTACCCTCCTTCCCAGGTATGTCTTCACCGTCATTTACACCTTTGAAGCCTTGATAAAGATACTGGCAAGAGGATTTTGTCTAAATGAGTTCACGTACCTGAGAGATCCTTGGAACTGGTTGGATTTTAGCGTCATTACCCTGGCGTGAGTAATTCTCTGTGCAGATCTGCATGCGTGAGAGAAGAGGGAACAAAGTGGTGGGTAGGAGACAGGGCTAACATGCAGGTCCCACTTGGACAGTGTGTGGATACTCACCCATGAACGTTTGCTCCAAGAACCACTGCAGGAATATACCAGGAGAACTGAAAGAATTCACAGATCCTTTTAAATAAGTGGCACACTGCTGCAAATTCTACAAGACAGGTGAAAAACTGTGAGCTCCCAAAGTGTGAGGGGGGGAAACCTGCCTCCAAACACACATCCCGACTGGGGAATCTGAAAATCCAGATGACAGGAGAAGAATTTACCCTTATCTGGAACGTAAATAAATTTAGGGAGCCCACAAAATATAAAAGTAGAAGCAGCAGAGGAAAGTGCCTTGTAGGCACTCCCAGTCTCCAGCTTGAGGCCAGGGAATCCATCCCTGACTATATCTCACAGGGGCCCTTGGGGAAGGCAGCCAGTGGAATCAGGGAGGGGGTCACAGGGTGAAAGAAACTTCAACTAAAATTAGCAATAATTTCAACTGGTCACAAATTTTCTTGAGCAGAATCCAGCGGACAAATGGGAACTGCAAGCAGACGGGGAGGGATGAGGTACAAAAGTCATGCTTTCTTTCTCAGTGGGGAAGCTCACAGCCTGGGGCAAGGTCTGAGTGGGGCACCGCAGGAGCAAGACCAGCCTCACCAACTACATGACCGCTAGGCGAGGCCTCTCGCTACCAGCTATCCCCCACTTCCCTGGAGAACTCTGTGGCACAGCAGAGGCAGCCAAAATTCCCTCTGGAGCACAACCCCATTGGCCTGAGAACCAACTCCTTTACCCCACAGTGGCCACAGCAACCCCCACCCAAGAAGAGTCTGAGTCCAGACTCGCCTACCCCTGCCCCCACCTGATGGTATTTTCCTACCTGCCTTGGTAGCAGAACACAAAACACAGAAACTCTTGGAAGCTTTATGGTCCTGCTCATCACCTGAGAAACTAAAACATTTACCCTGGCCAACTTAGGGTGAGCTCAGATCCGCCTTCTACTAATGCGCTAGTGCTCTATTGAAAGCATCACCTACCGACTGGAGGCCAACCGACTCAGGCCATTAAAGCAACTCATGACAGAATAACTTTGATCCCAGGAGGAAGAAAACAATAGCCAATTGCGCTGCCTGCAATATCCTGGCTAACCAGACGTCCTGAGTCTGTCCATGTGACATCTTCACAGCTAACATAGCTAGCATTCAAGAAAGCCAGCACACTAAACCCATCTACAACCAAGGACTCTCACAGACTCTACTTCATTCATCTGCCACCTTCACCAGAACAGATGCTGATATCCATGACTGGGAGACTTCAAGATCAATCACATCACAGGACTCTTTGCAGACATTTCCCAGCACCACCCCAGAGCCTCGCAGCCCCGCTGTGTGGCTAGGCCCAGAAGAGCAATAACGATCACTGCAGTCCAGCTCTCAGGAAGCCCCATCCCCAGGGGAATGGGGAGAGCACCACATCAAGAGATCACCCATGAAACAAAAGAATCTGAACACCATGTTGCCCTTCAGTTCCAGATCTTTTCACTGAAATAGTCTACTCAAATGAGAAGGAACCAGAAAAGCAATTCTGGTAATATGACAAAAGAGAGTTTAATAACACCCCTCAAAAGATCAAACTAGCTCCCCAACAATGGATCCAAACCAATAAGAAATATCTGAATTGCCAGATAAAGAATTCAGGGCTGGGCACAGTGGCTCACGCCTGTAATCCCAGCACTTTGGGAGGCCGAGGTGGGCAGATCACCTGAGGTCAGGAGTTTGAGACCAGCCTGGAGCCAACATGGAAAAACTCAGTCTCTACTAAAAAATACAAAATTAGCTGGGTGTGGTGGTGCATGCCTGTAATCCCAGCTACTCAGGAGACTGAGGCAGGAGAATCACTTGAACCTGGGAGGCAGAGGTTGTCGTGAGCCGAGATTGTGTCATTGTACTCCAGCCTGGGCAACAAGAGCGAAACTCCATCTTCGTCTCAAAAAAAAAAAAAAAAAAGAATATTAAGTGATTCAAGGAGATACCAGATAAAAATAAAAACTAACTTAAAGAAATTTTTAAAACAACAGGATATGGATGGAAAATCCTCTAGATAAATAGATATGAAGAATAAATAATCACAATTTCTGGAAATGGAAGACACAGTTAGAGAAATATAAAATGCAGTGGAAAGTTTCAACAATAGACTAGAACAAGTAGAAGAAAGAACTTCAGAGCTCAAAGACAAAGCTTTTAAATTGACCCAAACTGAGACACACAAAAAAAAGAAATAAAAAAAAGTGACAAAGCAGCCAAGAAATTTGGGATTATGTGAAACAACCAAACCTAACAATAATGGGTGTTTCCAAGGAAGAAGGAAATCTAAAAGTTTGGAAAACTTATTTGAGGGACTAATTGAGGAAAACTTCTTTGGCCTTGTTAGAAATATAGACATCCAAATACAAGAAACTGAAAGAATACCTCAGAAATGCATCTCAAAAAAGATCATCACCTAGGCAAATAAACATCAGGTTATCTAAAGTCAAGACAAAAAATCTTAAGAGCTGTGACACAAAAGCCTCAGATAACCTATAAAGGAAAACCAATTAGATTATCAGCAGATTTCTCAACAGAAACCTTGAAAGCCAGAAGAGATTAGGGTCCCATTTTTAGCCTCCTGAAATAAAATAAGTGCCAGCCAAGAATATTGTATCCAGTTAAACTAAGCTTCATAAGTGAAGAAAAGATAAAGTTTTTTTTTTTTCAGACAAACGAATGGTGAGGGAATTTGCCACTACCAAGCCAGCACTACAAGAAATGCTAAAAGGAATTCTAAATCTTGAAATAAAAACTTAAAATACACCAAAATAGAACCTCCTTAAAGCATAAATATCACAGGACCTATAAAACAATAACACAATAAAAAAATAAATTAAGCCAACAACTAGCATAATGAATAGAACAGTACCTCACATCTCAATATTAACGTTGAATGTAAATGCCCTAAATGATCCACTTAAAAGACACAGAAGGGCAGAAAGGATGAAAATCCACTAACCAAATATCTGCTGTCTTCAAGAGACTCACCTAACACATAAGAAGCCACATAAACTTAAGGTAAAGAGAGGGGGAAAGATATTCCATGCATTTAAAAAGACAAATAGGGACATTATATAATGATAAAATAATTAGTCCAATGGAAAAAGATCATAATTCTAAATACATATGCACCTAACATTGAGCTCCCAAATTTATAAAACAATTACTATTAGACCTAAGAAATGAGATAGATAGCAATACAATAATAGTGGCGGATCAATACTCCACTGACAGCACTAGACAGGTCATCAAGACAGAAAGTCAACAAAGAAACAATGAACTTAAACTATAACCTAGAACAAATGGACTTAACAGATATTTGCAGAGCATTCTACCCCCCAACTGCAGAATATACTTTCTATTCATCAGCACATGGAATATTCTCTAAGGTAGACCACATGACAGATAGCAAAACAAATTTCAATAAATTTAAGAAAGTAGAAATTATGTCAAGTATCCTCTCAGAGCACAGTCAAATAAACCTGGGAGTTAACTCCGAAAGAACCCACAAAACTATACAAATACATGAAAACTAAACAATCTGCTCTTGAAAGCTCTTTGGGTCAACAATGAAATCAAGATGGAAGTTTGAAAATTTTTTGAACTGAATGACAGCAATCACACAACTTATCAAAACCTCTGGGATACAGCAAAAGCAGTGCTAAGAGGAAAGCTCATAGCATTCAATACCTACATCAAAAAGTATGAAAGAGGACAAATTGATAATCTAAGATCACACCTCAAGGAATTAGAGAAACAAGAACAAAACAGACCCAAACCCAGCAGAAGAAAAGGAATAACAAAGATCAGGGCAGGACTAAATGAAATTCAAACAAAAAATAATAATTATACAAAATATAAGTGAAACAAAAAGCCGGTTCTTTAAAAAGATACACAAAATTGATTGACCATTAACAAGATTAACCAAGAAAGGAAGAGAGAAGATCCAAATAAGCTCAATTAGAAATGAAATGGGAGACATTACAACTGATACCACAGAAATACAAAAAAAAAAAAAAAAAAAAAAAAAAAAAAATTCAAGGCTACTATGAACACCTTTATTTGCACAAACTAGAAAATCTAGAGGAGATGGATAAATTCCTGGAAATATACAACCCTCTTAGATTAAATCGGAAAGTGATAGAAACGCTAAACAGACCAATAACAAGTAGCAAGATTGAAACAGTAATTCAAAACTTGCCAAGAAAAAAAAGTCCAGGAGCAGACGGGATTCACAGCTGAATCCTATCAGACATTCAAAGAAAAATTGGTACCAATTTTATTGAAACTATTCCAAAAGATACAGAAAGAGGGAATCCTCCTAAATCACTCTATGAAGCCAGTATCACCCTGATAACAAAACCAAAAAAGGATATTTACAAAAGAACTACAGACAGTATCCCTGATGAACAAAGATGCAGAAATCCTCAACAAAATGCTAGCTAATTGAATCCAACACATATCGAAAAGACAATACACCATGATCAAGGGGATTTCATACCAGGGAGGTAGGGATGATTTAACCTACACAAGTCAATAAATGCTGTACGTCACATAAACCGAATTAAAACAAAAAATTACATGATCTTCTCAATAGATGCAGGAAAAGCATTTGACAAAATCCAGCATCCCATTATGATTAAAACCCTCAACAAAATTGGCATAGAAGGGACATACTTCAAGGTAATAAAAGCTACCTGTGACAAACCCACAGCCGACATTATACCAAACAGGGAAAAGTTGAAAGCATTCCCCCTGAGAATGAGAACAAGACAAGGATGCCCACTTTCACCATTTCTATCCCCCATAGTACTGGAAGTCCTAGCCAGAGCAATCAGACAAGAGAAATAAATAAAGGGAATCCAAATCAGTAAAGGGGAAGTCAAACTGTTGCTGTTCAACAATGATAGGATTGTATGCCTAGGAAACCCTAAAGACTCATCCAAAAAGCTCCTCGATCTAATAAATGAATTCAGTAAAGTTTTGGGATACAAAAACAATGTATACAAATCAGTAGCACTACTGTACACCACCAGCAACCAAGCTGAGAAACAAATCAAGAACTCAATCCCTTTTACAACAGCTGCAAAAAAAAAAAAAAAAAAAAAAAAAAAAAAAAAAAAAAAAAAAAAAAAAATTCTTAGGACTATACCTAACCAAAAAGGTGAAAGCTTTCTACAAGGAAAACTACAAAACACTGCTGAAATAAATCATAGATGACACAAACAAATGGAAACACATTCCATGCTCACAGATGTATAAAATCAATATTGTGAAAATGACCATACTGCCAAAAGCAATCTACAGATTCAATGCAATTCCCATTGAAGTACCATCATCATTCTTCACAGAAACAGAAATAACAACCCTAAAATTCATATGGAACCAAAAAAGAATCCACATAGCCAAAGCAAGACTAAGCAAGAAGAACAAAATCTGGAGGTATCACATTAGCTGATTTCAAACTATACTACAAGGCTATAGCTACCAAAACAGCATGATACTGGTATAAAAATAGGCACATAGACCCATGGAATAGAATAGAGAACTCAGAAATAAAGCCAAATACTTACAGCCAACTGATCTTTGAAAAAGCAAACAAAAACATAAAGTGGGGAAAGGACACCTTATTCAACAAATGGTGCTGGGATAATTAGCAAGGCACATGTAGAAGAAAGAGACTGAATCTTCATCTCTCACTTCATACAAAAATCAATTCAAGATGGATAAAAGACTTAAATCTAAGACCTGAAATTATAAAATTTCTAGAAGATAACATTGGAAAAACTCTTCTAGACATTGGCTTAGGCAAACAGTTCATGACCAAGGTCCCAAAGCAAATCCAACAAAAACAAAAATAAATAGATGGGATCTAATTAAACTAAAAAGCTGTTGCACAGCAAGAGAAATAACCATCCAAGTAAACAGACAACCCGTAAGATGGGAGAAAATCTTTGCAATCTATGTATCCAACAAAAAATGATTATCCAGAATCTACAAGAAACACAAATAAATCAGCAAGAAAAAAAATCCCATCCAAAAGTAGGCAAAGGACAAGAATACACAATTCTCAAAAGAAGATATACAAATGGCCAACAAACAGGAAAAAAATGCTCAGCATCATTAATTATCAGGGAAATGCAAATTAAAACCACCATGAGACAACCTTACTCCTGCAAGAATGGCCATAATCAAAAAATGATAGATGTTGGCATGAATATAATGAAAAGGGAACACTTTTACACTGCTGGTGGGAATGTATACTAGTACAACCACTAAGGAAAACATTATGGAGATTCCTTAAAGAACTAAAAGTAGAACTACCATTTGATCCAGCAATCCCACTACTGGGTATCTACCCAGAGGAAAATAAGCCATTATATGAAAACATATGTATGTTTATAGCAGCACAGTTTGCAATTGCAAAAATATGGAACCAGCCTAAATGCCCATCAACCAACAAGTGGATAAAGAAAATGTGGTGTATACACACCATGGAATACTACTCAGTGGTAAAAAGGAATGAAAGAATGGCATTGGCAGCAAGCTGGATGGAGTTGGAGACCATTATTCTAAGTGAAGTAACTCAGGAATGGAAAGCCAAACATCGTATGTTCTTACTTACAAGAAGGAGCTAAGCTATGAGGATGCAAAGGCATAACAATGACATAATGGACTTTGGGAACTTATGGGGAAGGGTGAGAGGAAGGTAAGGGATAAGAGACTACACACTGGGTACAGCATACACTGTTTGGGTGATGGGTGCACCAAAATCTCAGAAATCAGCATTAAAGAATTTTCTGTGCAACCAAACACCACCTGTTCCCCCAAAACTGTTGAAATACAGATAAAGAACGTATTCATGTAACCAAACACCACCTGTTCCCTCAAAATCATTGAAATAAAATAAAATAAAAAGCTTTGCATGTGTGTCCATGTGGGGCTTATGGGTGTATCCAGGCTCACACTTTGAAGATGGTTCTTCATCTCAGTTCAGCTTCCTCATTTGGAATTGTATGGCCTGGGGTTTTCTTGCCACGGAGTACTGCTTTGGGCATTGTTTTCCAATATTAGTCCCGTGCCCATGAAGAGATGTCAAAGACCTCAAATCTGAGATGATAGTTAGCCTGTCACAGTGGATCAGACAAGGCTCAGCCTTGTACTCTCCTGACATGGAGGTCTCCTCCTGAGAAATCAGTGTCTGAGGAGACTGGTTAGTCAAACCCCCGTGTTTGAAGATCCATCCACATGCAGTGTTGCCTAGATCACAATGCATCTTCTCAAAGGGTCCACTCTGAAAAATGTTACACTAATGAAATCAGTGTCAGTGTCAGTCTATAGATGGCAGTGTCACTAGATTCTAAGTGTCCGTTCTGCATGCTCTCTAGGCTAATGATACCCCAAGTTGTCCTTATTTATGCTGCATGCATCCCCAGGACCCTTGCTTGCAGAGATGCTGACTAACTTCTGGTCCTACAGATATATTGGCACAGCAATAGATCTCCGTGGGATCTCAGGCCTGCGGACATTCAGAGTTCTTAGAGCATTAAAAACAGTTTCTGTGATCCCAGGTGAGCTGCTTGAACCAGCACATTTATTCACAGAGCATATGTTAGTTTTCACAGCCTAACCTCCCTTCTTTAATTTTCACAAGAGCCCTGTAAGGTTCCAGGGCAAGGACTGTTGTCCCTATTTACAAGACAAAGGAACTGAGGCCTGGAATATAGGAAACATGAACCCAAGGCCTCATCACTAGTAAGAGACAGTGTGACCTGGAGAGCCTATTGTCCCAACTCCTAGGCCAGTGCTCTTCCCACATACCACATGGCCTCATAATCAATACATAACAGGAGGGACATGTCTTCACTTTCTCTTCTGGTTGTGGGATTCAGGCAAGACCCCCCCAGTTGAATTTTTATTTATACCTTAAACTAAATGATTAAACTTGGAAATGGCGAGGAAGGGAGAAAGCAGTCCCAGTATCTTCACTATTTCCGGAGGTCTAAAATCCTGTCTTTAGACACCCAGAGGAAAAAAGAATTAGGCAATTCTTGATTACTGAGAATTCAGAAACAAAAGTAGTCCATCAAAGCTCATTGTATGGGACCTCTAAGATCTCCACTGTCACCAGTAGCCCAGCGACTACTCTTCATCCCCCATGAGGTTGATGGTGAGGATGGGGAGGCCAGAGACAAGGCAAACTTTCTGAAATGGGACTCAGCACTTCTCCTTTGTGGCCTGATGGGTTCTCTCCTCTCACCCCGAGCATTCGTTCTCTCATCTGTAAACAGAAACACCCATTCTAGAGTGGAAGTCTTTTCTACCATTTCTTGTCTGGCTCTGCAGGGAAAGATTGGAAACTCTCTGCCAACTTCCACTGGACATACTTCTTCATGAAGACAGCCCTGGTCCTGCCCCTTCATATCTCTCACTTACTCTCAACTGGGAAGACCCTGAGTCTTCTTTGCAAGACCTGGTCTGTCCATACTGCCTCTTCTGCCTCATCTCTCACCTCTCTGCACCTCTCACCGTGCTCTGGAATCCACCTATGGTTCCGCAAATACTCCACACCGTTGCTCACCTCCTAGCCTTCAACTGTGCTGCCCCTTCTTCTGGGATATCCTTCCTCCTCTCTTTACTCAACTCACACTCATTCCTCATGGCTCTGCCAAGGTTTTACCTCCTCCCTGGTTTTTTCCACCTTTCTCACACTCCACCCACCCCATTCCTACCTGTGGAACTTCAGTTAAGGGCTGCTCCCCTGTGTGCCCATCTGCTCAGTAATGCTATGGACTTTCCCCTCAATTTTCAGATAACAGCACTCAACATGCTGCTGCCTTAGCCATCACTCAGCTCCCAGCCCAGGGACTGACACATGTAGTGCTCAGTGGATTATTTGGTGACCAAAATGACTAACCAAAAATAAATCCTAAATTGCTTCCCTGGTTAGAGTTCTTTCTGCTACCTGTGAAGCTGCTCTTCCAAAGAAGTTGATTTTACTTACCAGAGCAACAAATCATCCCTCCTTAAACAAGCAGGTGTATCCTTCTTTGCTGCCAGCTGTGCTTGGCACAAGTTCTATTTATGCCCCAGTGACTGTCTCAGTGTTTCTTACAGTCTCTCTCTATTGCAAAACTCACCTCTCTGTTTCTCTGTGCCTCTGTCTTTTTCTTTCTCTTGGTCTATTTTTGTTTCACTCTATCTTTCTTGCATGTCTCTCTCTCTCTCTCTCTCTCCCACACACACACACACACAAACACACACACACACAGAGTGAGGTTCATGTGTCCCGAGTTTCAAGCTGCCTCCCAGAACTGAGAGATGCATGCAGAAAGACAGATGGCAAATCACTGGGGTGAAGTTAGTAGCTTCATGCCTAGCACAGTGCCTGAAAAAGTAGGTACTCAGCATAAATTATTTAAATTGAGTTGCTAGTGTCAGGAATTTTATTAGCTTCAAGATGATAAAAAATTTATTGCCTGGGTCTCAGTTGCATCGTCTTTATAATGAGAATAGCCCCTGCCTAACTGCCTGCCTCTCAGGTAAATGTAAGCTTCGGATGGGAAAGGTCTTGGAACTGCCCTGGAGTGTGTATATACTTCACTCCTGTATGTAGAGATGAGGGAGGATGGTTAAGATGAAGATGTGTGCTCTGTGTGTGCTCCCTCATCCACTGTCATCTTCCCACAGGCCTGAAGGTCATTGTGGGGGCCCTGATTAACTCAGTGAAGAAACTGGCTGATGTGACCATCCTCACCATCTTCTGCCTAAGTGTTTTTGCCTTGGTGGGGCTGCAACTCTTCAAGGGCAACCTCAAGAATAAATGTGTCAAGAATGATATGGCTGTCAATGGGACAACCAACTACTCATCTCACAGAAAACGTGAGTGGAGTTTCTTCCATAGGGATCAAGGTCTGGTTGGAACCTTGGTACCATATAGGTACAGGGGATATGGAACCCCTGTGTGTGTGTGTATAGACGTATATTTTGATTTCCCTTTCCCGCCAAAATGCTTCTCTTGAGTTGTGTTTTACTTTTGGGTATTCTATTTCCTGTTGCTCAGCATCCCTCTTGCAAGGAAATGAACCATAAATCTACAGACAAGTCATTCTACCTCTGCTGGGGGAGACAGAGAGCCGAAGTCACTGCTCAGCTCTTCTCTTTTCAGACGTGACTTTTCACCTTCTATGTGGCCCAGTATGCCCACTGAGTACCTGTAGCCAAAGGAGCTTACTTTGGAAGACTTGGGAGTGTTGCATTCACCACACAAGGCTTGGGTTGGAGGGTTCAGAACCATCTGTGAGGCTTTCTTTTCTTCCTTTCTTCAGCAGATATCTACATAAACAAGCGAGGCACTTCTGATCCCTTACTGTGTGGCAATGGATCTGACTCAGGGTGAGTTCCCAACTTATGACAAAGCAACAATTCCCAACAATTCTTTCTCTTTCTCCATCTTGTCCTTGGCATATTATGGGCACAGATGGGGTTGCAGGTCCTGGGAAAGAAGTATAAATAAATAAATCATGCTCTTTGCCAACCCAGAGCTCATGGGGAGGGAATTATGAGTTAGTTTTTGCTGTGTAACAAATGACCTCAAAATTTTGTGAGTTAAAACAACAATTTATTTAATTTTTGATTCTGTGCATCAGCATTTTGAACTGGGATCAGATGGGCATTGGCTGACATTGACTAGGCTCATTCACGCATATGCAGACAGCAGATTAACTTGGAGATGGCTGGTCTAGGATGTCCTATCTCTGCTCATGTGTCCTCTCACCTCCAAGCAGGTTAGCCTGGGTCTGTTCTCATCGCAAGGTTCCCAGAGAAACAGTGGAAGTTTGCAAAGCTTCTTCAGGCCTAGGCTTAGAACCAACACAATGTACCTTTTGTACATTCTATTGACCAAAGCAAGTCCCAGTACAGTCCAGATCCAAGAAGTAGAGAAATAGACTTCATCACTCAATGGAAGGAGCTGAAAAGTCACATTGGAAAGGATGTGGGTACACAGGGAGAAGAATTATAGCCATTTTAATAATCTACCCCAGGAAGGAACCAATACTTATTTGTGTCAAATTCTCTACACTTAATCATCACAGCTAACTCCATTCTATAGCCACATTACCCTCACAAATAGAGGAATAAACACATGTATCAGACTTTGCAATTTCAAATTCTTACAGAGGCCAGATTCATAATAACAGATGAGTGGAGTGGGCCAGGAGGAAACCTAGGAGCTGAGAGTTCATGCCTCCTCTAAAGGGGACAGCCCCACTGCTCGGTCCAGCTTTTGGTTGCCATGTGGAAATATGGGTTCACTGTTTCCAGCTCTTCCAACTTTTAAAATAGAAATAGGAAATTTAGATTTTAATATAAAATGTCCCAACTATAAACATTGGCTACCTATTCCAAAAAATGTCTACCTATTGTTGGGCCAAACAAAATATTTCTGCCGGCCAAATCCAACCTATAAGCTGCTAGTTTGCAGTTTCTCATGCATAGACATAAAGATGCTACTCTGTGGCGAACAAGTTCTTTACTAGAGGCTTCACGGGCCGGGGAAACACAGTGAGATGGCGGTGTGAGGCAACAGAGAAAGTCAGGAAGGTTTCTTGGAGGTGGTATTTGAGGTGAGCTTTCAAGGGCAAGTAGGATGTCTCCAGACTGGGTGAATATAAGACAGTGTGAGTGAAGGCCATTCCAGGTCGCAGAACAGAATGTGAGACAAAGCTAAGGGATGAGGACCCCTCAGCTCTGCTGCTTTGGCCACGGGAGGAAAGCATGAGCAGAAAGAGTTTAGGCAAAAGATCAAAAAGGCCATCTCACCCACCCCCATGGCTGAGAGCTTGGAAGAGCAGAGCTCACAACGCCTCCACTGCCTGAGAGGCTGACGGCTCCATATTGCCCAGGTGGACCTGTATGGAGCCTGCATGAGGCTCCACCTTCATCAGCTCACTAGGAAAACAATCTCAGTTAGAGCTGAGGACTGGAAACAAGCAGGAGCATTTGGTCAACATCAGGTTCCTTGGACTCTTCTTTCACAAATGCACTTGGCATTTGGTTCTTTGGCTCATGGGACGGTTGTTCTGACATCAATTTTCATTTGCCTTTGACTGAAATGTAAACTACGAGCCCCTCAGCATCCTTCTTCTGTCTAGATAATGCCATTTCTCAAGGCAATGGCTCCAGAGCAGCTCAAGTCCTTTTTGTGGTAAAGTTGTGGAGTCCATCTACACATCTCCACAGCTCAGCTCCCCGAGAGGCCAGGCCCTCTACAGAGCAAGTCGCAGCCAGGCAGTTGGGGAGTGGACCAGGCTGGGATGGCAGAGAGAGGCCAGCTCAGGATAATGGACAGAGTGAGCCCTGGAGGGTCATGCCATGAAAGCTAAACCTGGGTCCTCTGTGGGGCTGCAGAGAAGCCAGAGCCCTGAGGAAAGGCCCACATTGACCAATGGCACTGTGGGAGGAAGGTCAGGGTTCTCAAGGCAGAAAATGAATACCAGAAAATAGCTGATAATTTTCAGTGTTCTTCCACATATATTATATATTATTCCAGTTTATCTTTTCAGCAGCTTCCAAGGTTAAAAACAATAGGAATTTTCCTTCGCAGTTTATTTACAATATTTACCATGCAGAAGTGCAAGATACTGTGCAGTGATCTCATTTAATCCTAAGAGCAGTGAACTGTTGATATGTAGTGACTACAGTGGGTTTCTACAGAAGACATAGAAATAAGGCTGCCCTCAGAGTTAATTAAGAAACCTACAGGTAATGGGTTGCCTAGCCCCTTGGGAGAGCAAACCAAGAGCCTGCCTTTAAATGTGGGTCTACAAAGCCAGGGAACTTGCAATCTTCAGTCGAAGTGGAGATAGAATTGGAACTGATTAGAATTAAGTTGTCAGAGCTCTAATCCATGGTATGCGTTGTTCACATGGATGTCTGGGATAAGGAGAGCCCCAGAGGTTGGAGTTCATGGAGAAATCCTGGGAGTAAAAGAATTCCATGTATTCACAAGGAATGCAGGTAAATAAAAAAGGAAAACAAAGAAAAAAATTTAAAAAAACATAATTCTGAACTTCAAACGAAGCATTCCTGTTTCATTGATCAGTCAATCTCCACTAGGATAGATGAGAGCCCTTTATGCTCCCTGAGCTGACAGATGCTTCTTGACATCAACTCATCCTACTATTATGAGAGAGAGGAAGGAGTTCAGCACTCCCACCCCAATACTCACCAGGCAGTCATTTTCAATTTGCCCTTCCTTCATAGGCCATCTTCAGGAGGAGACTAGGCTGACTCAAGTATTGGGCTACTTGACAGTTATATTTCTCCTTTTAATAAATATATTGACACCTGCATAGTTTTAGGGAACTGATTTCTTTCTGACCCCCAGCTTCCTTATCTGTAAAGAAAGAACATTGAGTGATTAAATTACAGTGTTTGTAAAGCACTTAAGGGGAGAGAGAGGAACACAGAAAGTGCTCAGTAAGTGGAAAGTGTTATTTCCACTGTTATATATAATTAATCAGTGAACTTGGCTAATATGAGACCTCCCTTGATAGACAACTCTGCAGGTGATGCCAACAGGCTCAGGTTTTAAGTCTGCATTATTGCTACTGACTCTCCTTTCGCTGGTGTGAACTGGCAAAGAGCTCATGGTATCATGTCTGGGCAGTCGGCTGCCTTCCCCAGACCACTCCCCTGTGCATGAAATTCTGACGTGAAAGTATTAGCATCTCTATTTTATGGATAACAGAAACCAAGACCTAAACAGACCAAGTGTCCAAGATCATCCTGCTAATAAGATGAAGACTAGGTCTTGAACTCTGATCTCTGACATAAAACTCTGTGGTTGTCTCACAGCACTGGGCTGCCTTATGTGCAATAAGCACAAGGGGATGACCTTCTTTGTTCTTGCTGCAGCCACTGTCCTGATGGTTATATCTGCCTTAAAACTTCTGACAACCCGGATTTTAACTACACCAGCTTTGATTCCTTTGCTTGGGCTTTCCTCTCACTGTTCCGCCTCATGACACAGGATTCCTGGGAACGCCTCTACCAGCAGGTACTGAGCTGCATTCTCCCACACAGACTTGGTTGGAGGCTGGTGGGTCACCTGCATGGCTGTGCTTTTCCTGGAGGAGCCTGACTTAAATTCAGGGATCCATGTGCTATGGGTACAGGTTTATCTTCTTTCCCTTGAATCTGCAGACCCTGAGGGCTTCTGGGAAAATCTATATGATCTTTTTTGTGCTTGTAATCTTCCTGGGATCTTTCTACCTGGTCAACTTGATCTTGGCTGTAGTCACCATGGCATATGAGGAGCAGAACCAGGCAACCATTGATGAAATTGAAGCAAAGGAGAAGTTGTTCCAGGAGGCCCTCGAAAAGCTCCGGAAGGAGCAGGAGGTTTGTAAGGAGTGGAAGCTTTGTGAAGAAAGTTGCAGACTTCCATTCTTGGATAGAGTTCTGGACTAGCCACTTTAATTAGGGCTGCCATTTAGGGAGCTATAGGAGGAATCATCTTGCCTCAGGGACCATATTAGCTCAGGTTTTCTCAAAGAACCTAAGTGAGGATTCTTGTGCAAGTGACTTATTGAGGGAGTGCTCTCAGGAGAAAGTGAGTTAAAGAAAACAGAATGGGGCAAAGGGTGGAACTAAACAAGGAGTGTTCTCAGCTAGAGACCAGCTTCAGCTTGATCCCATGGAGAACTCTGGGGCATGACCTGTACCACAGTTAGCCCTACCTTGAGGCAAGGGGGCCACCTGTTTGTACCCTCCCCATACCTATCCTAGAAGCAGGCAGCCAAAAGAGGTTTTTTGTTTGTTTGTTTGTTTTTTGCAGAATGCTGCAAGTATGAGTCATTAACTGCTGCCACTCAAGCAGCTCAGGATAGGTGTGCTGATCTGGTGAAAGGGATCTGGGTGGGGCACCAACAGAGTGCCCCATGAATGAGTGGGGGGGTGACCCAGAGGTGTCTGTTCATGCCATGGCCTAATCCCACCACCATCCAGGTCCTAACCCTTGAGCTTCTCTGTTTCAGATATCTCACCCACCTGGCACCCCATGTCTGAGGGACACATTTATTCTAAGTCCAAGCAAATACTATTGGCTACACCTGTTGTTCTCTCTTCACAGGTGCTGGCAGCGCTGGGGATTGACACAACCTCTCTCCACTCCCACAACGGATCACCTTTAACCTCCAAAAATGCCAGTGAGAGAAGTCACAGAATAAAGTCAAGAGTGTCAGAGGGCTCCACAGAAGACAACAAATCACCCCGTTCTGATCCTTACAACCAGCGTAGGATGGTAAGAGGCTCAGGTTTGTGCTCTAAAGATTACCCACCATTGCAGCTGCCGTGGACAGTGGGTTGGAGTGGGAAGAGGTGTGTGGCAGAGAAAGAGCTGGAGGCATAGAGCTTAGAAGGATCCAGACACCCCTCCAAAATGCTGTCTTAAACTAGGAAAGTGTAATTATAGATGGGGAAAAGGGGTGAATTATAAGGACACTTTGGGGGAGGGGGATCCACAAGATTGGGATTGTGGACTGTGGAAAAAGGAAAGGGGAGTCCAATTTGACTCCCAGGTTTCAGGATCGGGCAATGAAATGGATGGTAATTCCAAGATGAGGACACTGGAAGAAGAACCCAGGTTTGTAGGAAAGGTGGGAAGCCCATATTGAACATGCCGATCTTAAGGTGTCTGTGAACATCAAAGGACAGCTTCCTTCTGACGCTCTGTTCTGCAGTTCTACAGCCCAAGGTTCCCTGTCTGTGGTGCTAAGATCCTTCACACACCTTTTTTTTTTCTTTTTTTTTTTTCTGATGTGTCGCGGTGGTTTTTATTTTTTACTTAGTTTATTTAAAATTGACACATCAGAATTTTACATAATTGTTGGGTATAATTTCTGACCTCCTTCCTAAGGCCCTGCAATTCAAGCTGTCACCTGTTTTTAGCAGAAAAGTTCCCAGCACCCATCTCTGTGACACAATCCAGCCTGGGAATGGCTTCAGCACCTCACCTCAGACCCTGTAGCAATTCTGTTCCCCCCATAATAACTTTCTGCCTCCCACTCTAAAATTTGCACTGCAACTTTCCTCAACACGCTTCCTCCCACCACCTTCCTGCCCCTTGAAAGTCCTTTTACCCCAAATATGCCCTTTCTGTAGGTCTGACACATAATATCGGCTGTGTGGGAGGGTGGCTCCACACTAACAGTGTGGAAAAGGGGATCAACATGGCTATTTTTATGTTTTATGCCTCTCACTTCCCTCTCAATCTCTTTTCCTGTGCTAAGCCAAAGGATGTTTTACTTTTTTGCAATACCATCTCTCCAACCCTCAGATTTATGTGTGCATATACAGACACACTCGCCTGCACACCAACCTCATGACACACCCACACTTCAGGATCTATCTGCATCTGTGCCCTCCTCTTTCTTGCTTTGCCTCTTTTGAGAAGCACCTGGCATACATGGGGCACAGTTCAGACAATCACAGAACAGGATGAATCACAGCTTCCATGGAAATGTCAATGACACTGAATTGGGCTTTAATTACCCCCATTCTGTCAGCCCCACGCAGATTAGCACTTGGATGTCCAATAATTGGTATGTGTGCTTGTCTCTCCAGTGATGCTTATTTTCAAAGGGAAAAAAAGAAGAGCTGCAACTTGTTCATTCAACAGTACTAGGTGCTTGGTATAAAGAGATGACTAGAACATGTTCTTCTCCCCAAGGATTTCCATTTGGGTGGAGGAGGCAGATATAAACACAACTATGTGTTAAATAGTATATTAGAGACACATACGTGGTGTTTTGACAATCGAGGAAGAAACTTCCACTCTCATGGGGCTGGATAGGTATCAGAAAAGGCCTCCTGGAGGAGGGGATAATTGGGGTCAACAACAAATAGCATGTAGGGATTCTTCCAGTGATTGAAGACTTGAGAGAATTTGGGGAGGAGTATTTTCCTGGCAGAAAGAACAACATGTATGTGCAAAGATGGGGAGGCACCGTTTGAGTACTGCTTTAATGCTAACTGATTGATTGGAGCCCATCCAGGAAAACATCTTCTCCCTCTTTTCCCAGGTACATTCATCTGGTAAATAGACCTAATGCAGTTTTTATATAAAGCCATTTTATAACCCACAGAAATGAAATAGAGGAATATATAGGAGAGACCCAGGAGGGTTTTTGTGGAAAATCACAGACCAGTTGGTTTCCTCAGAGGATGCCTTTTAAAGCAATTCTAATGTTTTTACTCAGAAGACATTGCCCACCATTTGTCAAAAAGCTTAATTCTAAAATAACTCGTGGCCAAGGAGACACTGCTGTCAAATATGCAACCAAAATTTTCTTTTTAGTTTCTTCATTGGTTTGCTTGGTGCTCAAGTGCAAATAATGGAGTATTCCTTTCTTTAATATGGATTTGTCGATTTTTCTCATTTGCTTCAAAAATGGGAAGGATTTTTGCATTTTATGAGTTCTATAGTCCTTGGGCATGTATTACAGGCAGAGAGTACTCTACTTTTTATAATACTGGGCTTTTAGTAATGGTTGCTAAACAGGATCGGGCTTCAAATGATCAAGAGAGGAAACTGGTTCTGTGAGATAAGGGGATTATTAAGGAGAACCCCAGTTGGCAAGATTCTCCACTTCAGTAGTTTGGTAAATAAAAGGAATTAAGGAAGGTGAGTGGAATAAGTCAGTATGATCAGAGTTCGGTATGAAGTCAATGTTTAGATTTTGGACATACTATAGACCACCTAAGGACAGAAATGATGGTTTGCTATGATCAAGTTTCACTATGGTCATGGGAACTACCTAACCCAGCACACTAATTCTCTGAGGGCTCTGGGCTTGTGAATTAGCTCTTTTCTCTGGCAACTCTAAGCCACACAGTTCCCTCAATAGAAGATTTTGATGGGAAATGTTTATTGATTTGGAGGAATGACATTATTCTTCCAGGAAATTAGGCTGCAACCCTTCCTTCAATCTCTCCATTGTTGACTGTTCAAGCCTCGAGGGATCCTAGAAGCTCATTACACTGTACAGTTCTTGTCTCCTCCTGTGCAACACAAACTCTCACACTCATACAGACAGGATCTAATGAATTGCGCAACCTAATTTTCAGACAATGAAGTGCACTCGTTCATTCAACAACCGCTCACCAAGTATGTTCCAGTACTGGTATATGTAGTAGCCTCCTTAGGTCACAACTTTGCATGTGGAAAAGGGAACTTAAGACAGCTTTGTCTAGCCCGGTGGCCAAAGGTTGGCAAACAGTTGACCTATCCAGATGACAAGGTTTCCTCTGAAATATTCCTGGCCATGATAACCTATTTGCTGAGCATCGGCACCCTGTGATCTCTTCTCTCTCCTGGTCTTTCCCCAAGTCTGTCTAGAATCTCCTTTTTTCCTTTTCCCTCATCATGCATACCTAGAATACCCCTTAGATTTGTGCCTTTACTTAGCTACTGAAAGGTCATAAAAATAGGGGCGGGGAAATGGGAGTAGGTAGAGGGAAGTGTTGGGCTCTAGATTTTCCAGAAGACCAGTTTCCAGCCTTCTTGCTCCTTTGGGGCAATGCCCAGTCTTTTCTAGGCCTTGCCTCTGGAAAACGCCGGGCTAGCCATGGCAGCGTGTTCCATTTCCGGTCCCCCGGCCGAGATATTTCACTCCCTGAGGTAGTCACAGATGATGGAGTCTTTCCTGGAGACCACGAAAGCCATCGGGGCTCCCTGCTGCTGGGTGGGAGTGCTGGCCAGCAAGGCCCCCTCCCTAGAAGTCCTCTTCCTCAACCCAGCAACCCTGACTCCAGGCATGGAGAAGATGAACACCCACTGCCACCCACTAGTGAGCTTGCTCCTGGAGCTGTTGAAGTCTCGGTGAGTTTGTGAATGCTTCAGACTCCCCCAGGCTGTCTTCCAGCTAGAAACCTTGAGCCATAGAAGCCTGAGTGTCACCAATGGAAGGCATCTTTAGCCATCATCCTGTCCAATGCCTCCCCATTCTACTCCTTTTTTACAGACATAGAAGATGAGACCCAGAGAGAGAGAGATTGAGTTGGCCTGAGGTCAAACAGGTTTCCTGGTTTATTCTGCAGTACAGTGATGCAAATTATATTCCATTTGACCCCATATTTCTTATCAGTGTTTCTCTCTCCCCACTCAACATCACTGCCTCAGTGATAGGCCTGCTTTCTTCCTGGACAGGTATGAGAAAAACTGAAGGACCCTTCTCTTCCTGCTTATGGCTCTATGCAAACTCCTCTAGGCTGGGCAAATGGAACCCGGATAAATTCTGGGAGTTTCTTAGGACAGATCTGAATAGAAGCACAGTATTCCTTGCTTTACTCACCGAAGAAATAATTTGCCAAAATGAACAAATTAGGCAACAGTGACTAACTGGCCAGCACTCTTTAATAGAATAATAGCAGAGTGTAATGGCAAGTCAGGGATTCCTCGTTGGATTGGGAGCTGTGAGTTAATTTGAGCTCTCCCCTCCAGTTTCAGTAATGATGTTTCTAGTGTTTTTCATTTGCCCTCTCTGGCTAGCCAGGGATACAGAGCAATTTGCAGACAGAATTGTAAAGAGACCAGTATATGGTTCCACTGATACAGGTAAGTCTTACAGAGTTGCCTTAGCTCGGTCTCTAATTCGATGCCACATGATTCAGGGTCTCAGCAAGAAACAGATGGACCACTCCAATGGGCTAATAGAGTTTAGTAAGGTATTTACAGAGGTGTGGGCTGGGCTTAGGGAATGAATAAGGGATGGTGAGGCACCTAGAAACTAGTAACAGGGGGAAGTTGTTACATGCCTAGGCTGAAGGGATGAAGGAAAGGACCAGAATTAGACTAAAGCAGCAGCTGCCCTCATGTGTCAGAGAGGCTGTGTGGCAGAACTTGTGATCTTAGTAGAGGATCACAGCTCTGCTACTCATTCATAGCACAGAAGAGAAGCAGCCAGGGGAAAATACCTGACTTATCTCTCCTTCTATCCTTGAATGTCTCGCCTATGCCTCCCATTAACCAAACCTGGCCAGAACCAAGGGCAAGGGTAATGCATTTTGTACAGGTCTCCCTCCACAGGCACAGAGAGAGCAGAGAAGGTATAGAGTAGGTCTCCAAGGCAAATGGAATCACCAAAACAGAGCCTTAAAGTCAAAGGTAGCCTGCAGGGCTCGCTGGAAGTGCATTTGCACTCTAGAAAATGCCTCATTGGGCCGAGCGCGGTGGCTCACGCCTGTAATCCCAGCACTTTGGGAGGCTGAGACGGGCGGATCACAAGGTCAGGAGATCGAGACCACGGTGAAACCCCATCTCTACTAAAAATACAAAAAAATTAGCCGGGCACGGTAGTGGGCGCCTGTAGTCCCAGCTACTCGGGAGGCTGAGGCAGGAGAATGGCGTGAACCCGGGAGGCGGAGCTTGCAGTGAGCCGAGATCCCGCCACTGCACTCCAACCTGGGCAACAGAGCGAGACTCCGTCTCAAAAAAAAAAAAAAAAGAAAAAAAGAAAATGCCTCATTGAAGGCATTTATGCTTCTCTTGTGATGGGCCCTCACCCTCTTCTCTCTGTTTCTGAGATTATCGTGTATTTAGATATTCTGACCTTGATTCAGTCTAGTTAAATTACCAGGCTAGTGAAAGATTGACTCTTTAGGCCCTTCTGTTTAGTATGGGCCTGTATTTTAGTCCCAACTGTGCCAGTTACCACCTGAGTCACCTTTAGCAAGTCCTTTAAATTATCTAAACCTCCTTGTCTCCTCTTGTAAAAAGGTTTCTAAATACCTGGAGGGTTAAATGAAATAATAAAGTGCCAACATTTTTATATATGTCTGACAGATAACAATAAATAGTGACTACTAGTATCATTTGCTTAGTCCTCATGGTTGGAAACTTGATAAACTTTCTTTATGTTTATTAACTGTTTATACTTACAGTATTCAGCAATAACATGCTGAACAGATTTGTAGCTTAGGAGCAATAGGCCACACTATTTAGCTTAGATGTATAGAAGGCTATAGCATTTGTTTGTGTAAATACAATGTAGGATGTTCACAGAATGATGAAATCACCTAATGATGTATTTGTTGGAACATGTCTCTATCATTATGTGACATATGACTATATATGAGACTGGCCAATAGGAGGCTGAATGATCCAACTTTGCCATGAAGATGTCAGGTTAAGGGAGTGTCCTGACTCTGTTTGTGTCTCAGCAGGCATTCGATGCAGAACAAAAGAAGACTTTCTTGTCAGCAGAATACTTAGACGAACCTTTCCGAGCCCAAAGGGCAATGAGTGTTGTCAGTATCATAACCTCCGTCCTTGAGGGTAAGTGCTGCTCATTGCATTGTTTGTCCACTGTGCCATGATGAATTCCCATATCAGCAGCAGAAGCAATGTCTCTAACTCGTGTCAAAGCATCGTCTCTGCGTACTGGAATTCTTAATACTCCTCCTTTTTATGTCTTAGGCCCCATCATCTTTTATCAATGTGATTTTTTTATATGCATAATTTTTCAAAAACAAATAATTTGATGAATAAAATATCCCAGCTCATCTCTTGTTCAAATTAGTATCTGCTTTGCATGCATCACAAAACTAGATTTTTAAAAGTGATCTGGCAGGCATCAGAGAATTTCAGCACACCCTCTCAGGTGTGCAAGAAATTTAACCATCTTTAATTTTCCAACATGGCAAAATTATCCTTTTCATGGTTTCAAAATTATATCTTTCATGGTTGTAACTTACACAGTTGTAACTTAATTTCTTGTTCAAGCCCCCATTATGCTGAATATTGGAAGACAATTTAAGTCCACTAATCAGTCAATTTAACTAAGTCCTTGTTAATTCAGAATTCTACCAATCAAGTGGGAATCCACTCAGTCTCCTCAGCCATGTGTCTAGGTTTCAAGCCAAGGGCTAGTAGAGGAAGAGAGTGGCAATAGTCATGGCCACCTATCCACACATGGTGATTGCATCCCCCTAACCCTGAGCAGGAGGTCTGTTCTATTCCAGCCTTTTTTTTGCCTCATGGTATGGAGAATGCAACCTTAGTCATTTCCAGTTATCTTACTCCCCTAGACAAATTAAACTGACCTGGGCTGGAGGATTTGTAAGAGCTTGAGTGCCAGCGTGCTCCTGAGAAGGAGTCCTGTGTGTTTTCCTCCCAGCCCTAGGCTGAATCCTAATTTGAGGGGAAGAAGTGGTGAGCAACCAAAACGGAAAAAACGTTTGAGGGATTTCAAAACAGAGCCAATGTGTGCCTTACTTTCTACGTGAAGCCAAAGGTAGCAAGCCTTAGAGAGAGATTCACATGCACGGAAATTGTAGAGTAGAACTGACCAGTAATGTACCAGATATGCAGAGATGTATCTGTTTTGCTCACAGCTGGATCTCCATTACCTAGAAGAGCAGTGCATGCACAAAGGTGATATCTGGGTGGTGATGCTAATTTATAGTGATGTAAACTGATAAAAAGGAAGAAAATAAAGAATAGTCAGATATCTTGGGGTAGGATAGACTTCCACTCAAGGAAGATACTGTGAGAGTGGAGTAAGAAAGGCAAGAGAAACAATAATGTTTTCAAGAAAATCTGGGGAAAGGTAACCTTAGCTTAGGTCAACCTTAGGTTAGAGAAGGCCTGAAGCAGCCTCAGAGAGAGTCCTGTGGCTCCAGAACGGCTGAGAGGAACTGGGTGATGACTTAGACCCCAATGAAGGCTGTGGAAAAAGATGAGTGAGACCCACAGAGGGAATCTAGAAAGAGAAGAGCCATCTTCATGGATTCTCCCACCAGGGACCGGATGGGAACTACAACTCAGGCAAAATACGCTTAGCAATGACAAAGAACCTGTTCAACTCTCCACCAGGTTTGAGCCCTACAAAACTCAGACACAGACTCAGATACTGAAATAGTACCCAACATTGACTTAACAAAAGACAATTCCCATGGTGAGGACTTGAAGCATAAACTGGATTCAACTAAGTTACATTTCTTGCATACCTGAGTTTGTGCTTTGAGAAATGTGTACCAATTTCTCAACAATGTGTACAGACTCCCTTATATTATTTTTTCTCATTGATAATTATTTAATATCACTGTTCATTGTAATAGAGTCTGCACTTCTAACATTTTTCATGGCATAGAATTTGACCATGTTGCTATTCCCACAATTTTTTCTTAACCAGATAGGTTTCTTTGTTTTTGTTTGTTTTGGTTTTTGTTTTGCTATTAGTCATCAAACAGCAAACATTGAATACAAACAGTTTGTTTTTTCATTTATTCTCAAAAACTGTTAAGCTTCCTCCTTCTCTCTTCTTTCATTTATTCTCTTATCAACAAGCATTTGTTGAGCCCCTTTTGTGTGTGGCATTGCTCCAGGTGCTGGGATTCAGTGGTGAACTGATATAAGCTGAGCTCATGGAATCTACATCCTAGCAGGGAAGGGGACACGAAAGATGAACATGAATATTCAGATGTAAGAAGTAGGAGAAAACATAAAGTAGGGAAGGAGATGGAGAGTTCTTTCCAAGAAGAACATAAATTTGAATTAAATAAAGGAATCAGCTATGTAAGAACCTGAGGAGAAAGTTCGCAGACATGAACAGCAAGTACAATGCATTTTGCAAGAATGAGATAGGAATGAGCAAAATGCATATTCCAAACACATCCCAATGTAGGTAAGACCAAAGAAGGTCATGGAATGAATGAGAGGCAACAGAGGGTAGTAGTTAGAACATTGCTCTGGAGCCCGGCTGCCTGGGTTTGCATCGTACCTCTGCCACTTATGGTGCACAGTGTGACCTTGGAGCTTCAGTAACTTTTCTGTGTCTCAGATTTTTAGCCTGTAAAATAGTGAGACTATACTTATCTTGTAGAGTTTTGTGAGGATTAAATGAATCAGGTCAAGCAAAATGCTTAGAACCATGACTGGCATGTAGTAAGTACTCATCACATTTGGCTATTATTATTCACTAGGTTGTAAAATCTATGAGGGCAGAGATGTGCCTGTTTTGCTCACAGCCTGATCTCCATTAGCTAGAAGACAAGTGCATGCACAAAGGTGATATTTGGGTGGTGCAGGCAGGGAGGGGAGTGATGCTAATTTATAACAGTGTGAACTGATAAAAAGGAAGAAAATAAGTAATAGTCAAATATGTTGGGGTAGGGCAGACTTCCCCTTAAGGAAGATGCTGTGAGAATAGAGAGAAAGCCAGAGAAACAATGACCTTTTAAAGAAAATCTGGGGAGAGGAAACCTTAGGTTAAATCAAAGAGATCAAAGTTTTCTGAGCATAGGGCACATCGTCTTCTCTGGTTGGATGTTATATTCATTACACACATGAGATACCTGAAGGATGCTTCATGCTGCCAGAGTAATAATAGGATTTACAAAGGCCACCTCTTTAAGAGGGATTGTGCTTAAGAAAGTTTGACCCAAACCAATAGGAGCTTGACAACTCACTGAACTCAAAGCATGTGAACCATCTATGCTTGCCATGCAAGCTGAGATTTCACAGTTGTCCAAACCAAAATTCAATAAGCTGGGTCACAGCAGTGAGCACACCTGAGTCTCTGCCCTCATGTTTAGTGGGGGGTACGAGGATATAAAACAAGTTGTTACTGGAGTGGTGAGTGCCTTAAAGAGGAAGTGCAGGATACTGAGTGAAATATGGTAAGGTTAGCCTGGAGTCAGGGAATTATTCCAGGCTGAAAGGACTGCAAAGCAGAAGAGAGAATAACATTTGAAGGAATGAAAAAGACTAGTGTAGCTGTAACCTAGAGAACCAGGAGAACTCAAAATCAGACTAGAGGGATGAGTTGGGACCAGATCCCAAGAACCTCCCGGACCACATTAAGGATATGGGACTTCATGCTAAGAGGAGTGAGGTGCTATTAGAGGACTGGAGGCAGGGAAGTTACCGTTGCATTTTATAAAAGTTACTCTGGATACGTGTAGATAATGAAATTAAGAGGTGAAGTATGTTGGCAGGGAACCCAGTTAGAAGGAAACCAAGTACAAGATGGCAGTGCTTGAACTCTGGGGTAGTGACAGTGGGGCTGATGGGAAATGGAAGGATATGAGCGCTATCTAAGGAGCATAAGATTCAGGACTTGATGATGCATATGGTTCTGGTATAAGCACCTTAAGATATGCTGATACAATAACTCATAACAGGAGCATTTTAGGGGGAGAAGGGGGCTTCACTGGGGAAAGATGAAAGGAGAAGATCATGAGTTGAGTCTGGGATATATTGGGTTTCAGGTGCCCTTGGAACATCTTCATCCCCAGTGAAGCTCCCTTCTCCCCCTAAAATGCTCCCGTTATAAGTTATTGTATCAGCATACCTTAAGGTGCTTATACCAGAACCACATGCATCATAAAGTCCTGAATCTTATGCCCCTTAAATAGCGCTCATATCCTTCCATTTCCCATCAGCCCCACTGTCACTACCCCAGAGTTCAAGTACTGCCATCTTGTACTTGGTTTCTTCCTAACTGGTTTCTCTGCCAACATACTTCACCTTTCATATATACATATATGAAAGCAGTATGAATATAGGTGGTAATTTTGAGAAGATGCAAATTGATGAGTTAACACATAAGGGTTGAAGTAAGAAGAGAAGAAGGACTAGGACACAGTTCTAACAAACTAAGTGTTTAATAGTTAAGCAGAAGGGACAGACCCAGCAAAGGAGACTGAGAAGGAAGGTACAGAAATAAGAGACAAGCTAGAAGAATACAATGCAGAGCCAAGAGTAAAATTTCTTCAGGAAGAGTAGAAAGGCCAACAGAGGCAATGCTATGGAAAGGTCAGGTAAGATGAAACATGAAAAGGTGCAGGGGCTTTAGTCACATGGATGTCTTTGGTGATATAAGCAAAAGAGGATTAATGGAGTAAAAGGGTAGGCAGAGGCCATATTGAAGGGGCTTAAAGAACGAGTGAGAGGTGAAGAAATGAAGATATGGTGTACAGACAATTTTTTTCAAGAAGTTTGCCTGTGAGAGAGAGGAGACAGTAAGATGACATTAGAGAGTAAGTAGAATTGAAAGAAGACTCTTTGGTTTTTGTGTTTGGGGGAGTGTTTGTTTGTTTGTTTGTTTGTTTTGAGCATATTCGCATGCTAATGGGAAGGATCTGGGACAGTAGGAGAGACTGAAGAGTAAGGGAAGAGAAGGAATATTCAACAGACTCCTGCAGTGGCAGGAGAGTAGGCACAGTGGAGACATTGGTGTTACAGGAGCAGGGGGACCTCTTTAAGCGTAACAGGATGAAGGGAGAAAAGTTCTTTCTGTATCAGTTTTACATAGCAGATCCTTTTGAGGGGGGCCATGGTCATGTTTTAAGCTGGCAGGTAGGTACTTTTAGCTTCTCTGTCTCCGCAATCAATCAAGTTCAGCAATGTCAAGGCTGTTTACAAAGCTGCTTCTCTTTTCCCATCATGCCTCACAGGTGGCTGCTTCCTGCCAAAATGGCACATCTAAAGTGTCCTCATTCATCACTACTTCCTGTGCTTCATCTTAGTGCCAAAATAGGTCCAGGGAAGTTCTTGCTTTTGTTCCAAACGGAGATTGTTGATTTTGGTCCCAGGATGTGCCAACTTCTTTAGAGAACTATGCTTTGCCAGTTTTGACATCTGTAGTTTCTAAAATCCACAGTCAGTGATTAAAACAGCATGACAGTGAAAATAAATAGTCTGATCTGTGAAAGAGAAATGGACACGTGTATATGAAAACACATGAACATAAATGGTAATAACATGACAAAAATGACATTTCAAATCTTAGGAAAGTGAAAAATTATTCAATAAGTAATGTTATTATAAATAACCAGAGATAGGAAAAAATAAACCACATCAATATCTTACTCTTTACCCAAATAAATTTCAAATGCACCAAAGTTTTAAGTGGAAAAAGTGAAACTACAAAAGAAAGGAAAAAACATGGAGAAGGTGTTTTCCAAGCCTTGCAGCGAGAAAAGCTTCATATGCAAGGCATACATGCAAGAAAACAAATAAAAATACTACCGATAAATCTTGACTACATACACATTTTTAAATTATCTATCAGGAAAAAGCACTGTTAGCAAAATTTAGGGGCACACAATTATTTCTCTAAACTCATTTTTCAAGTGCATATAGTAAAAAAAAAAAAATGTAAACACTGCAAATGTGTATGCAATGACAGTTATGTCTCCTTCCCACTATAGACCCTTCTTGCTCCCCAGACTCCTAGTGCGCGTCCCACCCCCACCACAATCCAGTTTATCTTATGTTCTTCAAGCAATGTTCTATGCATATATAAGCACATGCATGCACATACACACATTAAACATATATATTTTTCTACGTCACCACAAATAAATCTGCTCATCCATTTTCATAATGTATTATACTTTATCAGTTGTTGTTTTCTATTATGATTATAAGCAATGGACATCATCTTTCTTTGCCCACATAGGCTGATATCTGTTCAAGATGCATGTCTTGCCGCAGAATTTATAGATAAACCTAAAGCTAAGAAATTGCCCTCCATCGAGGTGGCCACAGTTACAGATCCACATGAAGATTTAATGGAGGCAAGTAGAGAGATGAGCCTAGTGTTCAGGAAGGGATCAGAAATTGGACGCATAATTTCATGGAAATCAGCATAGAGATGGTTTTTTAGGGCTATGAAGTTCAAAACACAGAGAGGCTAAGGTGAGAATGCTTGAGTTCTCCAACATTTACAAGCAGGAAAGGAAGATAGAGACAAAAACAGAAAGTGAAAAGAAGTGGAGAAATATGGGAGAAAAAGCAAGAGATAATGCAGTCCCCAGAGCCAAATGAACACTGGTTTCAAAGAGAACAATATAAATTCTGTCAAATGCTATAAGAGTAAGATGAGAACTGGAAATCGATTATTTGAATTTGGAAGCAGTAAAAGTTGGATTTCAGGGGCTGCAGAGAAAAAAAGAAGTAAGGAGGTATAGAAGGTTAAGTGTAGAAAACTCCTGGGAGGAATTTTGCTGTTAAGGAAGCAGTAATGAAAGAGAGCATGGGGTCCAGGGAGACTTTTTCAAAGCTGCGAGGTAATTAAAGCATGTTTACCTACTCATGGGAATGGTCTGGAAGGAAGAGGACTATGGATGATGAAGGCCTTGAGTAGGTAGAAGAGGAAAGGGCCTGGCACAAGTGGGAGGGGTAGAGCGACCCACGCATTATGTGGGCCACGAAGACAGAATACCGGGTGGACTTGCAGATATGCCAGAGATTGAGTGGTAGGAAGAAGGGGAAGTTCTTTTGTGAGCTATTCTACATTCTGAGTGAAATAAAAGGGAGCTCATCAACAGAGAGTGAGGAGTAGAAAGAAGGCTGGAGGTTAGAGGGGGGAAGAGGAAGTGAGAAACAGTCATCTGGAGACTGAAAGAGTGGAATATAATACAGAAACACAGCCAGATTTCTGGGCAGGGCAAGGCTGGGGCTCACAGATCTCTAGGAGGGCCAGTAAGCATAGTTATGTATTTTTTTCCAGCCGGGTCCAGCTGGTTGCGTGCAAGTACAGAGTAGTCTACAAATTAGGTCTATTCAGAGTTCAGGTTTTGCCAGGCAAGTACAATGAAGGAGGAGAGGGGCAAAGGAACTGAGGGTGTCTGCAAGGGAGGAGTTAGAGAGATGGATGTGAAATCTAAGCTGGGTAAATTGAGAAGTAAGGACATGATATAGGTGATGGACAGTAAAAATGTGTATTGTCAGTGGTTTGAAGGGCTGGATGGGGCAGAGATTAATTGGAGTTGCAGGACTAAAGGAGTTCAAATATATAGGAAATGAACACCAGAGACAGAGAGACAACTGAAGTCAAAATGTTGGAGGTGGTAGTTATTAGTAACAACAAGGCCTAGAGGATGACCGCAGAATTGGGGTCCAAGGTGACACATGGCTGACAGCTGTCATTGACCACACCTGTAATGCAGAACTTGAGGAGTCTGAACAGAAGTGCCCACCCTGCTTGACCAACTTGGCTCAGAAGTATCTGATCTGGGATTGCTGCCCCATGTGGGTGAAGCTCAAGACAATTCTCTTTGGGCTTGTGACGGACCCCTTTGCAGAGCTCACCATCACCTTGTGCATCGTGGTGAACACCATCTTCATGGCCATGGAGCATCATGGCATGAGCCCTACCTTCGAAGCCATGCTTCAGATAGGCAACATTGTGAGTGCTCTGGCTGGTACTGCCCTCATTGGCATGGCCGGGGTGGGGGTGGGGGCGGCGACAGGGTGCGGTTCGGGTGGGGTGGGGCATGCCCTTATTGGTTAGTGTGTTGAGCCCATTAGCTGAGAGCAGAGCAGCAGTGCGGGAGACATGTGGACACTGGGTGGGTTCAGGAGGTCAAGTGTGGGAGGACCCAGCCTGAGCCGGTGGGAATGGCTTTGGGATGAACAAGCACAGGATAGTGAACCAAGAGAGCCTGGAGCCAGAGGCAGCTAGTTGCCCTTTATAAAACACAGGACAACCACTTGAATTCTCTGAATCTCAGTTGCCTCTACCTTGAAATGAGGATAAATGTCACTTTTTTATCTAAAGACAATCTTTGGACTTATCCGTTTCCTTCCAATGTGATTACTTTTATGAGTGCAATTAGCAGTAGCCACGATTTTCAATGCTGTCACTTAAGGAGAAAAAGAGTTGGGGAGGGAAGGGGAAGACAGTGGAAGGGAGGAAACATGGAAACACGGTTACTGTTGTAGCAAAAGCATCAGGAAGTCGGAACTTTTCTTTGGTGTCTAGTTTAGATATGATGCTACTTTAAATTTTCCTCCATCATTTGTTAGTGTTATTTACTTTTAACAAGATACAGTCCTTACTGGATTTCACTATATACTGAATAAAGTATCTGACTCAGAGGGAGAACAACTGCTCCAACCTTGCCCCACCCACAGGAATAGTAGTAATACTCAGATGCTTCTCACGGATTATCTCATTTTATTTTCACAACAACCCTATATGGTAGGTACTATTATTATTCCCTTTCCCAGGTGGAAAATGGAGATACAGAAGGTTAAATAATCTTCCCAAGATCATAGAGTTGAGTTAGTGGCCATATCAGAATTTGAACACAGATAGACTGGCTCCCAAGCCCACACTTTTCTTACCCCCTGAATTAAGCCACCTCACAGGACCTGCTAGTGTGTGTGTGTTCAAACACATGCACACATGATAGGCAGAAACTAGAAAGGGTCGGTGTTCTGTCTTCATGTCCGCAGCAGGGTCCACCACTCTGGACGTGACCTACTGGATTCACCAGAACTGTCCAGCTTTGGGATCCAGCTTCTTACAGGCAGCAGACTTAGGTGGAGGGGGAAGGCCCAAAGGAAATGTAACTACTTGTCCCTAGAAACCACTCCCTCCCGCATAATCCAGGGCTGTGAAAGGGGCTGCAGTAGGTTCTGGAATATGGTGGAATCAACATGCCTCATGTTTTGGCAGCACCTAGGCTGAGGTCACATCCTAAAGTTGACATGAAAAGGAAAAATGGAAAGAGAAGAGAATGCTTATTCCCAAGAAGTCAGCCTAGGACCACAGAGGGCCTTATGGAATAGACATTTGAGCCCACACCCTCATTCTACAGTTAGAAAAGTGGACGCAAGAGAGAGAAGAGGCCTTTCCCACAGTGTCAGAGCAAAGTGCCATTTTTTTTAAAGCATGGAAGTCATGTGTTTGGTGCCTACAATGAGTCAGGTGCTTTATGAATGTTATCTCAGTGTCACAACAACATTATGAGGTTATCATCACCCTCACATGACAAAAGGAAGCACTAAGACTCAGAGAGGTTAAGTATCCTGCCCAAGATTGTATAGCTGTTGAGGGTGGAGCCAGGGTGGACCCAGGTCTCTGGAAGACACAAGACCTCAACCCCACCCCCCACCATACCACAGTGACTTGCCTACAAGGGGCACTCAATGGAGGCTCTTTGAATTACACAGGGACAGTCTTGTGGCATGAGACAGTCACTTAAACTCTCCTGTTTTCTTCTCCATAAGAGGGATGCATTGTCCGTTTTTCAGGCTGGTGAGGGGCTCAGATGAAAAGATATGAAGGCAAAGCACCTGACCCTGGTCTTTGCTTTCCTCCTTCTCTGTCTCCCTTCCCTGCTGGTTGTTGTGTGACCCAAGCCTGGTTCTGACCTCTCTCAGCATCAGAATTCTGTCCTATTTAAGACAATTAGAGATACATAAAGCCTAAAAGAATCTTAGAGACAATGAATCATTGTTCTTACTAGTCACTATTATTTATGAATGAATTACTATCTGTCAGGCCCTTTGCTAACAATTGCACATGCATTGGCTTATTTTATGCCCATTATACAGATGAGGAAATTGAGGTACAGGAAGGATGTGTTATTTGTCTTTTTTTTTTTTTTTTTTTTTTCTTGAGACAGAGTCTTGTTCTGTGGCCCAGGCTGGAGTGCAGTGACCGGATCTCAGCTCACTGCAAGCTCCGCCTCCCGGGTTCACGCCATTCCCCTGCCTCAGCCTCACAAGTAGCTGGGACTACAGGCGCCCGCCACCTCGCCCGGCTAGTTTTTTTGTATTTTTGTAGTAGAGATGGGGTTTCACCATATTAGCCAGGATGGTCTCGATCTCCTGACCTCGTGATCCACCTGTCTCAGCCTCCCAAAGTGCTGGGATTACAGGCTTGAGCCACCGCGCCTGGCCGGATGTGTTATTTGTCCAAGCTTACATAAGCTAGAAAATGTCTGAGTTGGGATTTTAATCCAGGTCTGTGATGTCCCACAACCCACACTTTTTAACTACTGAACCAGACTGACTCTTCACTGACATAATGATATTATAATAATGATCTTAAAGACTGTCCACTTACTCCACTCCCACCACCACTCGCATGGAAAAACTGCAGCATGCACAGCCGCTGAGAATGGTGCAGAAATGTCTCCATTCTGTCACGTTGACTGTTCCCCTGGCCAATACTCAGGAGCCCACAGATAACATAGCAACTGAACAAAACAAGGGGATTTTCTATTTTGTAAAGAAGACATTTTCTTGCTGCCATTTTTGTCATTGCCTCCGACCCCACAGATCCCACTGTGATAAAACTTGTTTCTACTCCTAGGTCTTTACCATATTTTTTACTGCTGAAATGGTCTTCAAAATCATTGCCTTCGACCCATACTATTATTTCCAGAAGAAGTGGAATATCTTTGACTGCATCATCGTCACTGTGAGTCTGCTAGAGCTGGGCGTGGCCAAGAAGGGAAGCCTGTCTGTGCTGCGGAGCTTCCGCTTGGTAATGTTTTTCTCTTGACGGCTTGGGGGAACTCCCACCCAGACTCAGGGAAGACACTGTGCTCTGGGGACTGCACCAGCCAGCTCCCCCTTCCTCTCCTGTCCTTGTGGGAGGGAGCAGGGTATGACTCCTGGGCGACTGGAGACTTAGGTCTGTGGTCCCAGCTTTTCGGTGACTCAGAGTGGGAACGTGCCTTCTCCTCTCTGGGCCTTGGCTCCCTCATCTGCACCAAGAGGGGACTTCCAAGCACTGTCCTCGTCTCTTATCAAATAACAATAATAGCAATAATCATAGCAGCTAATACTTACTGAGCACTTCCAATGTGTCAGGCATAGCACTGGACACTTGATAAAACGTACCTCATTTTATGCTCACGACAACCCTGAAAGATAGTTGTTTTTAAGATCCTCATGAGTGGAGGAGGAAAAAGAATGGTTCCATGATGACCCCAAAGTCTCCCATCTGCCAAGCAAGGCAATAAGCCACAGACCTGGATCTCAAATCCAGGTTGTCTGACTCCAGAGCCCCAGCTCCTTCCAGCCTCAAGGAGGTCATTCTCCAATTCCCTGGTGCCCGAAGTCACAGCCCCAATGTGTCAACCACCCTCAAACTGCCTCCTATTAGCCTCACTCACATGCAATGACGACTCTTCTCCAAACTCAGCTCCAGGGCGCCCTCTACAGGAGAAGTGCCACAAGCCACCCACTTTTATCAGCCACGTTTGTCAGCCAAACTTGTCTGATTCCCAGGAGAGTCAGGTCACTAGGTTCTTCCAAGTCTCCAGGCCATCTGGAGGAAGCTTGGCATCTCGTTGACTCTTGGGAATAGGAAAGAGGACTGAAGAAATGTCATGGCTTGTTAGCGCAGGCCACCTGCTCTCAGGAATCTCTCAGTGTTAACTGGGAGCCCTGCATCTAGCCTTGGAGAGAGGTGACAAAACAAAGGGGAGTGTCCAGCAATCTCCCCAAGGTCCTGACAAGTGCTGGGCATCCAGAGGTTGAAGGGGTGCATGGTTCAGGAGGCGGCGAGACACTAGGACAGATCTGCTTGGGACCCTATCACGGAGGCCAGTGAGACAGTGTTGAGCCCCTGAACTTGGTGTACCTGGATTAGGGGTGGCAAACTCAAATGCCCATGTGTAGTGGCATAGAGCCAGCCATGGAAGAGATTTGGGCACTAGATATTTGCCTCAGGTAGACAGGCAAAGATGACTCCATTTCACCTAGGCAGACGAAAAGCAGTGCACAACTCCAGGGAGGGAGGTTTACATAGAAATCAACGCCACCATCTCAGGCCGGGTGCAGTGGCTCACACCTGTAATCCTAGTACTTTGGGAGGCCAAGGCAGGCAGATCGCTTGAGCCCAGGAGTTCAAGAGCAACATGGTGAAACCCCGTCTGTACAAAAAAATGAAAAAATTAGCCAGGCATGGTAGTGTGCATCTGTTGTCCCAGCTACTCAGAAGGCTGAGGTGGGAGGATCACCTGAGACCAGGGAGGTGGAGGCTGCAGTACGCCATGGTCATGCCACCGCACTCCAGCCTGGGTGACAGAATGAGACCCTGTCTCAAAAAAGAAAGGAGACAGAGAGAGAGAGAAATAAAGATAGAAAAAGAGAGAGAAAGACAGATGAAAGAGAGAGAGAGAAAAAGAAAGAAGAGAGAAAAAAAGAAAGAAAAAGAAAAGAAAGAGAAAGAAAGAAAGAAAAAGAAGGAAAGAAAGAAAGAAAGAAAGAAAGAAGGAAAGAAAGAAAGAAAGAAAGAAAGAAAGAAAGAAAGAAAGAAAGAAAGAAAGAAGAAAGAAAGAAAGAAAGAAAGAAAGAAAGAAAGAAAAGAAAGAAGAAAGCGAGAGAGGAAGGAAGGGAGGGAGGGAGGGACTATGGCCTGGAAGGAAAGAAGGAAGGAAGGAAGGAAGGGAGGGAGGGACTATGGCCTGTCCATTATTGTCAGAGTTACTCATTTTCCATAAATTAGTAAAAAAGTCAGAAATTCAGATTTTTGTGCAAATGTCTTTAATACTGCTACTAAACCAATTTTTAAAAACACTCTAAAGACCAAATAAAGCATGTCCTGAGACACAGCTGTGCCATGAAACGCTGGTTGATGGCATCTGCCTAAGCTGGTGGTGCTGTCACTATCCCAGGGAGGAGAAGGGTAGAGTAGGCCTGTAGGACTCTTTATCCATAACCTGGAAATCTTAGAAGGTCAGAATTAAATCACATTTGTAGAAGGACAGATTTCTCTAGGTATCTAGAAATTGATGACAAGAGGCAGGCCCCTAAGCTAATGGTCAATATAAGGCACCTATGCACAATTATTAAGAGAATAAGATATCATACCCCCATGCCCTGGCAGGCCCACAGTGAGTCTTCTAATAAAATGCGAACGTTTCTATACATTTGGGGAAGCAGAAGCTTAGTGTTTTAAGGTCTATATGCTACTTTTGTTGTGATCCCACAGTCTAAAGTCTCAAACAACCCAAAATAGGCAAGTTTACTTCACAATCTGCCCCTATAGGATTCTCCAGGGGAATGCCGCCCTGTCCCCACCTCGCTGATTTTAACATGCTGATCAAGGCACAATTCCCTAACCACACCCACCAACTACACACTTTCTTGGGGTCTATTCCACCTCCCTCACGACCTGCCTTAGGTTTCACGGCCCACCAATATTATTAAGCCCTTGAAAATAAACTCAATCACCTTTCCCCTCTGCCTCTTTGCATTTTTGTGTTTGGCAAAACCTCACTGGAGAGTCTAAGTCAAATATTTCTCTCCACCTTGCCTGCACCTGAGCTGTGAGAAATGCTGGAGAAAAATCACCGCCAGCTGGTCAGCTTCATGGTTTTAATTAATAGACTTTATTTTCAGGACAGTTTTCAGTTTTCAGAAAACTGGAGCAGACTGAACAGAGAGCTTTCATATACCATCAATCCCACCACACACACGCGCGCGCGCATACACACACACAGAGTTTCCCTATTGCCAACATCTTATGTTGGTAATACACTTGTTACAAGTAACATCGCTGGTTTCCCATTGCTCTGAGAATAAAATCCAGACTCCTCATAATGGTGTACAAAGTTCTACATAATCAGGACCTGCCAGTTCACCAGTCTCTCTCTTGCCCACTTTACTTCAGGCAGAAAGGCCTCCTCTCTCTTCTTCACACATAACAGAGATCTTCTTGGCTTTGGGCCTTCGAAGTTGTTTTCACTGTGCCTGGAATGCTTTCCTTTAGTCTTCACTTAGCTCACTTATTCTCAACCTCTGAGTTCCATGCACTTGTCACGTCCTTAGAAGGGACCTCCCCAACCATACTATCTAAAATTGGATTCCCTCATCACATTAACCTGGCATTTACAATTGTCCTGCTATCCCATGAGGCAAAAACCAGAGTTTCTTGTCTACCATTTTACCCCAAAGGCCTAGCACAAGGCCCAGCACATACATAGGAACTCAATAAACATCTGTTGATTGATTGAAGGAAGGAAAGAAAAGAGAAGGGAGGAGGGGAAAAGGAAGAAATAAAAATTCTGTCTTCCATCTCTCCCAAAATAGCATTGCTTCTCCTCCCGTCATTTAAAGCCTTGCTCCATTTGCTCCATTAGTCCATTGGTCTATCCTGGTACCAATATCAGTCTTAATTATGGCAGCTTTAAATATATCTGTGTCTGTAAATCAAGTAATCCACCTAATTTACTACAAGAATATCTTGGCCTACACACTTTCATATTCATTTTAGAATTAGCTTGCCAAGTTGCACACCCCTCCATACACAAAGCTGTTACTGTTTTTCCCATTAGGGACTGCTATAATTGATAGGTCAATATGGGAAGACATATAATCTTTACAAAATGCAATCTTCTGATCTATGAAGATAGTACACTCTCTATACCCGTCTTTCAATATAGTTTAAAGATGTTTCCATGATGTTTATGCAATTTTCTCCATAGGATCTTGCATATCTTTTTAAATGTTCTTTTCTAGCATTTTTGGCTAGCATTTTGACATTTAACATTTTTGTATCCAGAAACGTCTCTTATTAATTCTAATGATTTATCTATACAATGTTTTAAATTTTCTAACACAATCACATCATGTGAAAATAATGAGTTTAATTTCTTCTTTTCTAATCCTTATGCCGTTAGGTTCTTTTTACTAGATCACTGTGCTAGTTAGGACATCCAGTACGCTGTTGAAAACAAGTGTTAATAACAGGCATCTTTGTCAACTTCCTGATCCCAAAGAGAATCCTTTCAATATTTCACTACCCGTAACAGTTGTGGCAGGCTTTTTTAAAGATAAGAAACCTTTATTGGTTTAGGAAATTCTCTTTTATCAAGAATATTTATCATGAATGCATGTTTAACTTCATCGGACAATTATTCTACATGTATTGAGATAATCATGTATTTTCTCCTTTAATCTGTTAAAGTGGTGAATTATATTAATTGATTTTCTAATGTTAAATCAACTTTACATTCCCAGCTTAAACCTAGCTTGATCATGATGCGTTTTTTAATACATTGGAAGATTTAGTTTGCTAAAAATTTGCTTAAGATTTTTTTATCCATATCAGTGAGTAATATTTGATCTATAATTTTTCTGACTTTCATTGTCCTTGCCAGGTTTTGGTATCAAGGTTCCAAGGTTATGCCAATTTTTTTTTTTTAAAGCCAAGGGGGTCAGTGGGGTGGCTCACACCTGTAATCCCAGAATTTTGGGAGGCCAAGGTGGGAGGATTGCTTGAGGACAGGAGTTGGAGACCAGCCTGGCCAATAGGAGGAAACCCCATCTCTACTAAAAATACAAAAATTAGCTGGGTGTGGTGGCACATGCCTGTAATCCCAGTTATTCAGGAGGGTGAGGCATGAGAATTACTTGAATCCCAGAGGCAGAGGTTGCAGTTAGCCAAGATCATGCCACTGCACTCCAGCTTGGGCAACAGAGTAAGACTCCATCTCATTAAAAAAATAAAAAGAAGGCCAGGTACAGTGGCTAATGCCTGTAATCCCAGCATTTTGGGAGGCGCAGACAGGCGGATCACCTGAGGTCGGGAGTTCTAGACCAGCCTGACCAACATGGAGAAGTCCCATCTCTAGCAAAAATACAAAATTAGCCAGGTGTGGTGGCGCATGCCTGTGATCCCAGCTACTTGGGAGGCTGAGGGATGAGAATTGCTTGAACCTGGGAGGCGGAGGTTGCAGTGAGCCAAGATCGCACCATTGCACTCCAGCCTGGGCAACAAGAGCAAAACTGTCTCAAAAGTAAATTAATTAGTTAGTTAAATTAAAATTTAAATAAAAAGAAAAGTAAAAAATTAGCTGGGCATGATAGCACACGTCTGTAGTCTCAGCTATTTGGTAGGATGAGGTGGGAGGATGACTTGAGCCCAGGAGGTTGAGGCTGCAGACATTACAGCATAAATTAACTCTCCATTAGTTCATTTAATCAAAGCCAAAAGTTAGCTAAAATCTGTAACCTTCCTCCCAATTTTTCATTCCAGATACCCTTCCCCAATTTATTATAATGATAAGTATTTTAATTTTATCTTGTTTATAAAAAGTTTTATTAATCAGTGAAAAATAAAGCTATTATACAGACATTCCCTAAAACTGAGTACCTTACCCCAATAAAGGTTTATTTCTCACTCATATCATAGCCTAATGCAAGCCAGACAGCTCTAGATGGGACTCCAAGAAGTGACTTTGCCATGCCTGAAGGAGGCCAGTATAACCTTCAGAGTTTGCCTCCTGCTTGTGGAAAAATGGAACACCAAGGTTTGTTTTAAGGTTTAAATAGTGAAAGGCTTTTTCAGTCAGGGATTATGGTTTATTTCACAATACCATTACTTCAAAAACTTAGATGGCTTCAGACCTCTCATTTGCCACACAAAATGCTTTCTTTGACCAAGTTCTCAATTGTTCTTTATTTCTTTGCTCTCCTTTCCACATGCCTTTCTCTTGCATGAGAAATGGTGGCTACACCATTACTACACGTTTTGTTAAGACTTGTTTCATTTAATTGGAAAATTTAACTAGTCTTCAACATTGGAAGACTTAATCCCATTGCTCACTGCCTGGAATCTAGAAGCAGTATAGTTCCCTAAATTGTCAAGGCTCTAAATTTCTGGATTATATTTCCTTTTATTTCTTATAAACCAGCTAAATCTTTCCTGAGCTAATCTCTTTCTTGTACTGTCTTGACCAACATAGCCAGTTACAACTGACCCACAATACTAAGCTTTAATAAACCCTTCCCCTAGGGTTGCCGGTTCATGAGGCTCATGATCTGCCTCAAAATTTTTGCAGGCAATATTTTGTCACTGAATAGCATAGATTGACTTTCCAAGCCTTCTCCCATCAGCTTCCTTGTTGTCCACCACATGATCATTAAGCCAGTGCCACAGATTGATGCTTTTGAAAAGGCAATACCTTTTTTCAATGAACCAATTTCTCCATTACTCAAGATAAGTACAGCTAATTGCAGTGATACCCTCTAAATCTGTGAGTTAACATAATAGAGATATATGTCTTACAGCACATTCAGTGCTTGTTGGGAAGCTCTCCTGGGAGTGTCTACTTCAAGTAGCGACTCGAGGATCTAGGATTATCCCATATTATGATGTCACCATCTTCAATTAGTGACCTTTATGGTGAACATGAAAGGGAAAGAAAAAGTGCAGGGGGTTTAAGGCTATGCCTAAAAGCCATGTATATTACTTCTGTCTCCATCTCCATTCCACCAGACAGAGCCCACTAATGTGACCCCAACTATTTGCAAGCAAAACTGGAAAACAGTTTTCTGTTGTGTCTGGGAGCACAAAAGTGAATGGAGACCATATGACCAGTCTCTTCCACATCTCACAAGACATTGCTGTTGTGTCTACTCAATGTTTATTTAGATTCACTCTCATACTTAGCACTTTCTTGCTCTTTATACCTTTGTTATAGAGCCAGTGGGGGCTCGCTGCCCAGTGCACTAGAAACCAATACTATTACGTTGGAAGCCAAGACTATGACACCAGGTTTTTGAGAAAAGAAAAGCTTAATATTGCAAGCTGGCTGGCAAGAAGACAGGAGGTCAAGCCTCAGATCTGTCTCCCCCCTGCGCTGTCTTCAAGGCAGTGTTTTTATTAGAAAATGTTTAGTGAGTGGATACCGAGATTTGCAGGTGATTGGTGGAAGGAAAGGGGAGGTTTGGAGAGTCCCTGGGCCTGCACAGTTATCTCTTCATGCTAACTCGTGGGTTGCATATGCAAATCTTGGGGGAGTTAGTATCCAATATGAAGTGGAAATTCAGTCCATGACATCAGTAAGCTCATTCTGTCAGCCATGGTTCCAACTGATTTCAGCCACGTTTTTCTTCATCTGACAAGAGGAGGGGGTTTCAGTGTCACAGCAAGTTGTTTCTTTACCTATCTGCTGTCCTAAAAACGCAAGAATTTTTGTAAGTTACTGATTTCTTACTCTTTGGAACACAGTTTGAGTTTCAGATTTTCAGTGAGTAGTTTCTTATTTGGTATCCTGTAAGCCTAAAAATTTAGTTATTGATTTATTTAACCCTTTGGGGTACAGTTTCGCATTCTTGTATATTACACATTACATGTTACTTCTGGGATCAGTTTCTATCTACCTGAAGTACCTCCTTTAGAATTTCTTTTAGTAAGTGCCTTCTGGCAATAACCTCTCTGTTTATCTGAAATTTGCTCTTCAGTTTGTCCCTGTCTTTGAGAGACATTTCTTATGAATGTAAAATTCTAGTTGATACTTATTTTATCTTCCTTCAGTGAAGATACTATTTCAACAGTTAGCCTCCATTGTTGCTAATGAGCAGTCACCTTTCAATTTAACTGTTATTCCTTTCTTTCTGGATGCTTTTTAAATCTTCTCTCCGTCTTTGGTGTTCTGCAATTTCACTGTAAGATGTCTAGGTGTGGATTTCTTTTCATTGATAATGCTTAAGATTCATTGACTTCTTGAATCTTTAGATTTGTAATTTTCTTCAATTCTGGAAAGTTCCCAGACATTATGTGGACAATTATAGCCTCCACTCCATTCTATTTTTTCTCCTTCTGGACTTTGGTTAGCTAGATATTAAACTATCTCATTCTATCCTCTGTGTCTCTTACACTATTTTGATATTTTTCGTCTTACGTCTCTCTGGGTTACATTCTGAATAATTTATTCTGACATATCCTCAGTTCGCTAATTCTCTCCCAAACTGTGTCAAATCTGATGCAAACTTTCTTCATAGTATTTTTAATTTTAAGTATTATACTTTTCATTGCTAAGAGTGTATTTGTTTTTCACAACTTGTCATCTATAGTTTTTTTATTCTCTACACATTGTTTCAAATTATTATTTTATTTCTTTAACATATTATTCCTAATTATACTATTATCTCTGACTAATAATTATATCATCTGAAGAAATGGAATGACTGTTTCCACATCTGTGGTTTCTCCTGGATCTCATTCACTCCTGGTGACTCATTCCTTCTGTTTTTGTTTGTTTTTTTTACTGCAACTCTTAAACAATTTTTGAGGGAATACTATGAAACCTGGGATGAAGGCAGGTTCTTCGAGAGTACTTGCATTTAATCCTGCAGAACACTTTGTAGAATTGCTCTAAATTAAATTCTCAACTTAAAATACCTAGGTAGTGTGAATTCTAGCTAAAATCCTATATGAGCACCACTTTGTTGTTCCAAATCCTCAGAGTCAATTTTCCTCCTGTAGCTGGTACCTAGCACCAGCCATTCCATTTTCCTTGCATTCTCCTGGGCTTGTTTATGGTTCATCCTTACATGAAGGGTAAAGCTCTTTGGGATCTTGTCTTAAAACGGGGAGAAATTCCTGCTAGGCTCACAACTTTTGGCAGGCCATGGACTACGTTTCCTGCTGCCCATACTAGTCACTAATGCTCAATTTTTATTTGTGTTTATCAGCTTCCTCTGTGACCAGTCCACAGAGTTGTTATTTTAAGCTCCGCTTCCCACATGAGGAGAGTAATTTCCAGATTAGGTCTAAGGTGAATGTGGACCCTCTCTCCCCTATCACATAAAGAGGTGTATACAGTACTTACTGTGTAAGAGGATTAAACCTCCTCCCATGAGATTTACTCACTGATATGAGTGATAAAATTGTTGCTCCACTGTTCTGTTCAGCATTGCATCCTAGCACCTAAGCCACAGCCTGGCTCCTAGTAGGTGCTCCATAAACACACCTTGACTGACAGACTGACAGACTGACTGTTGATCGCAGATGTTTTTTTCTGAACAAATTAGAGAATCATACAAATATATTTTAAAACATTTATACATTTTTATGCTTGATGCTTTTGCTGTCTGTGGGACTTAGCATATTTGAGTTTACAATGAAGACTTTCTGAGACTTCATCTTTTCTCAGTAACTAAACAATTAGTTCCATGAGAGCAAGAGCCCACACACCTCTCTTCATATACCTCACAGGCTAGCACAGTGCCATGCACCTGCATGACTGGTGCTCTGGGGGGCGGGTTCGTTGGTCAATTAAATGAACATATGAATGCTGAGTCCGTGAAATCATAAACATTTGCAGTTTCAAAGCTGGTGGGAGCAACAGATGTTGTCCACTTCCCCAAGATGAGAAATGCCCTAAGAGATGTTTTGCCAATACCTATTGAATGCAGTGGGTCATCCCCTACCCGAAGGAGGCTGGTCTCTCTTCAGGTCAAAATAAGCTTGTTCTCATTTATTTGTGAGCCCCATCACACCCACCCCACCTCCACAGAAGAGGCCCATATTCAGGAGGGATCAGGCCTGTGGCTATAGAACAGAGTACAGATCACAAGGCCACCACCCCAGTACAAGACCCTGACTCAGCCACAGTCAATGAAACACATTGATAGTTAGGAACCATAGAAGGCTGGTCATATTTTTGAGTAATTTATAGCATAGGAAGAAAGGTCTCTGAAAGCAGCTTCCAGAAAATGCCCTGGTTTAATGGAATGAGAGGCCTTGTGTTTTTCCCAGATCTTTAATTTCCAGCCAAAACTTTAGATGAAAGGTAATGAGCACAGCTACCAAAACCTGACAGTCTCTGTTTCTCTGCAGCTGCGCGTCTTCAAGCTGGCCAAGTCCTGGCCCACCTTAAACACACTCATCAAGATCATTGGAAACTCGGTGGGGGCACTGGGGAACCTCACCATCATCCTGGCCATCATTGTCTTTGTCTTTGCTCTGGTTGGCAAGCAGCTCCTAGGGGAAAACTACCGTAATAACCGAAAAAATATCTCTGCGCCCCATGAAGACTGGCCCCGCTGGCACATGCACGACTTCTTCCACTCTTTCCTCATTGTCTTCCGTATCCTCTGTGGAGAGTGGATTGAGAACATGTGGGCCTGCATGGAAGTCGGCCAGAAATCCATATGCCTCATCCTTTTCTTGACGGTGATGGTGCTGGGGAACCTGGTGGTGAGTGGTGAGCCCTGCTGAGGGCACTGTCTCCTGGGGAAAAGAGGAGGCTTCTGGATTATCTGAAAAAGCTTTGATCTGCATTTTTATGCCCAGATTGTACTTCTCTGGTTGAAAAGTCTTCAAACTTTTCAAATTCATCTGGGATTCATTACAAAAAGTGTGCCTTGGGAGGCAGCCTGACTTGCAGGAATGATAACATATGATTAAAAAAGAGAGACCTGGTGTAGAATCCCAGCTCCACCATTTACTAGGTGGGTGACCCCAGGCAAGAGACTTAATCTTCTCAAGCTCTAATTTCCTTAAAATCAAGAAAATAGTGCTTACTCCTGGGTTTACTGGGAGAATTAAATGACAAGAGATGACATATGCAAATTGCCTAATGCAATGTCTGGGCTGAGGCAGGAACTCAATAAATGGTGGCTATTAGCTGTTAAAGGAAAAATGTGCTTCCCCACTCTAAGGGGGCTCAGAAACCATTTTTATTCAGGGAAGTAAGAGCTGACTGATTTCTCCAAGCTGCACAGGTCCTAGCTAGGAGCAGAGGGAGAGGCTGCAGGGAGGGGGCACAATGGGTCACAGACAACATCCAAGGCCATAGAGATAATAACAAAATCTACTCCATGTTTGGAGGAAGCCCCTCTGGAGACTTACTTGCCAATGAGCCCCAGTACCCCTTCTCTGCCCCAGCCTGGCCCCCTGCCCTCAGCTTGTCTCCACTCACTCTGGTCATGGGGGGTCCTTGCCCTCCTGGGACTGGCTGGTTGTGTGGGATGATGCAGTCTTCCAGAAGCCCCTTTCTTATCGCCCTGGACATCAACCAACTTGGGTTCTTTCCTCATGAGAGTTTTATAGGCAGAAGAAAGCTAAACCAAGAGAAGGGAAGCAACAACAAATCCAGACTCTTTAGTCTTTTCCACCCTGGCTTCTGAGCCAGAGATGCCTCTGCCTGCATCCCAGAAGCTCTGTTCTTCCGGGCTGAGCCCACCATCTCTGCAGAGCCACAGATGCCCCTCACCCTCAGACAGGAAGTTTACCCCTCTGAGCACTTTTACATTTCTCGTATCATTTTGTCTTCACAACCACTCTTCACCTGCTCTCAAGTGAAGAACAGGAAGCAGCAAGATGTGCCCAGGATTCCAGAGTTGGGAAGAGAACCCAGGGCTTTGGCACATGAGGGTGGTCGCAGGAAGGGCCAGTGCCTTCTCTCTATTGTCCCTAAATGTCCCTTTGCTCAGCAGGAGGCTCCTCCTTTATGGCAAAAAATATGCTTCCACGCCTCGTCCACGGAGGCAGGTCACTCCGGGACATCCCCAAACCTTCCCTCAACTGCTCTCAGAATGTCCATTCCCCTAAAAGAGAAAGATCCCAGGTGGGCAGGAAGAGGCCCAGGCCATGGCTTCCTGCCAGCCAGCTGCTAACCCAGTAGGCCAATGTGGGGCTCAGCTTAGAGATTGATCAATCTTCCCTTCCATTCCCTCTCTTCAGGTGCTTAACCTGTTCATCGCCCTGCTATTAAACTCTTTCAGTGCTGACAACCTCACAGCCCCGGAGGACGACGGGGAGGTGAACAACCTGCAGGTGGCCCTGGCACGGATCCAGGTCTTTGGCCATCGTACCAAGCAGGCTCTTTGCAGCTTCTTCAGCAGGCCCTGCCCATTCCCCCGGCCCAAGGCAGAGCCCGAGCTGGTTGTGAAACTCCCACTCTCCAGCTCCAAAGCTGAGAACCACATTGCTGCCAACACTGCCAGGGGGAGCTCTGGAGGGCTCCAAGCTCCCAGAGGCCCCAGGGATGAGCACAGTGACTTCATCGCTAATCCTACTGTGTGGGTCTCTGTACCCATTGCTGAGGGCGAATCTGATCTTGATGACTTGGAGGATGATGGTGAGGAAGATGCTCAGAGCGCCCAACAAGAAGTGATCCCCAAAGGACAGGTAAGAGTTATCCCCATGGGACAGCCACAGGCAGTAGGGAGGGGCCTCAGGGCTTGAGTGACAAAGGGCAAAAGGGAAATGCAGAGGAGACCTTGACATAAAGAAATTTAATCCATGCCAAGCTTTCCAGAGGAAGTGGCATTTGAGCAGGGCCTGAAAGAAAAAGTCAGAATTCCCCAGGCAGGCAAACAGGGAGTGGGGGGCAGCAGGTGAGCAACAGGCCACCTTGAGGTGCTTGGGGATTGTCTTTCACACAGCTGTCCCATGCACTCTGCCCAACCCAGGCTCTGTGCATGAGACGCTAATGAGATTTCTCTAAGAACAGGATGTTGTCCAAGAGCAAGGCTCATCTAATCTTCACCAGCATCCTCAGAAGTCCTGATTCTTATGTGACTCATTTAGCCAGCTTTTCCCCACAAGTGATATAATAGGGAAATGACACACTCCTTTTGGCACCAACAAATTTAAAGCACATTTAAGCCATTTGATAATATGTATTTTTAAATACTTGGCACTATTCCTTACTACCTTAAGCTGGTGTATCAACCCTCGCTAACCTCTTCTCAGCAACTCAGGACATTCACCTCTGCCCAACGTGGGAAGGCAGGGATCCCTGTGGGGCCTCAGGAACATGCAGAGCTGCTGGTCAGGTCACTAAGTGGTCCAGAAAAGTTGTGCTTTGAGTCTGTAGCTTTCCCATAGCCTTCTTCCCTGCAGTCGTCACTTGTGTTCCAGCAGCTGCTGTTATCAGCTGCCATATTTTACATGCCTTTGTCTGGGTGACAGCAGAGGGCAGGGCATCACCATCCCCAGAGTAAAGGACATGAACTCTGTAACAGCTGTCTGCCACTCAGAAGCATTTTCAGTTACTTTGGGGGCTCTTAGGGAGCTCCAGATGGCCAAGTTCCCTATAATTTTGACCTCTGGACAAATAACAATTGTCATGGCTAACATCTACTGAGCCAAACACTTCATGCAAAGTGTTCTACAAGCACTAACATATTTAGTCATCAAAACAGCTGAATGATGCAGATCTAGCCTTTTGAATTTTGAAGATGGGAAAAACAAAGATTAGAGAGGTTAAACAATTTGCCTAAGGTCACACATCTTATAATTAATGGAGCCCAAGGATAAAACACAGGCCTATCTAGCTATAGTCTTCATGCTCACTTCACACCGTGTATGTATGTATATGTGTGTACGTGAGTTGCATATATGAAACCCTTGGCTCTGGCAGCCTGCGATGTGCAAGATCCCTTCAGATTTAGAACTGGTCATCTAAAGGTGGGGCCAGGCACGCAGCTGGGACCCTTTCTCACTAGCAGGAGCAGCTGCAGCAAGTTGAGAGGTGTGAGGACCACCTGACACCCAGGAGCCCAGGCACTGGAACATCTTCTGAGGACCTGGCTCCATACCTGGGTGAGACATGGAAAGATGAGTCTGTTCCTCAGGCCCCTGCAGAGGTAGGTATGTGAGCTTCCTGGAGAGATTGGACAGCCAGCCAGACACTGACCAGTGGGCTGGTAGAGGCTGGAGGGTGGGGGTGAGGGCGAGGTATTCCAGACTGCGTTCAACCACATAACCTCATTTCTCATCCTGGGAATTTTTGAAGTCCCTCCCAACCTCCGGCTAATCCGCACAATTTCAACTTTCATCATATACCATTGCCGCAATGGTATCTCACTCTAGGGTGGCTGTAGGGAAACAAAGAAAGAGTGAGACTCTGCAAGCTGTGGGACCTAAGATCGGTTCCTAAACCTCTCTGAGCCTCCGTTTCTTCATCTGTGAAACTGCATGGTAATGCCTACTTGGTAGGATTATTTTGAGGCTTAAATGATATGCTCTTGTCAAATGTTTAGCTCCTGCCCGAGACAAAATAAGCGCCCAGAAAACGGCAGCCAAGAATAAAGGAAACAAAAGACAATGCACAAAGAAAGTCAAATGTCTTTCAGAGCCAGCAAGTAAGAGTCGGAGGTGCTCACAAATGAGGAAGTTTTCCCTTGTGATTCTCCCCTGCTTGCTTTTGTCCACGTCATTTTCTTTAGACAAAAACAGCCTGGGGCTGGGGAGAGGCTCTCTATAGGTGAGTAGTGAAGTGACAGCCTCGCAGAGACTGAGCTGGAAGGTCTGAGGTTTAGGATTGCCTTATACAAGGTAAAAATAAATGTTGTGGTTTCACTCATAAATCTTGAAGGAAACAAGCTATAGGGAAAGAGGCGTCTATGAAAGTTTAGCATCTTTAATAACACTGCCTTCAATTCAAGAATTCAATTTGACACCTAGCTGCTGAGTGCTGACTATGTGACAGGCACTGGGTGCAACAGAGATAAGGAAGACATAATTCATCCCCAAAGTTATCAAGCCCTTCAGCTTGAAGAATGTCAGCCACTGGCTGTGTGCCCTAGGCAAGGCTGACCACAGCAGGGTAAGATAAGAGGGAGGGCTGAGATGGCATTTGGGGGCTGTGGGTGAACAGAAGCCGCTTGGTTCCCACTGGGTGAGGGCTGTCACATTGTGCACGTGGATGTCATGCTTCTTCCCAAATGTTCCAAGGACACCCCTAGTTAGTTGTCCCTACTCAATGTCTTTAGTACACGACTTCTGGGTGTTGGTTTTTTGTTTTTGTTTTCTTGTCCATGACCCTGGCTAGGCAGGAGGGGCCTGACAGCGACAGATGGGGACCCGCCCCGCCATTTGGGTCCATTAGCCAAGCTATCAGGTTTACTAATATGAGAGCAGCTTCAACTCCTAATTGAATTCATCTGGAGACATTATAGGGCTAGAGCTGCCAGGAGGGCAGCAGGCCCCTGCAGCATCACTCCATGATTAAATATTCAAGCCCAGTGAACGCTGAGAGTCGTTATGGGTGTAATTACGGTGTCTCGGGCCATTGCCAGCACTCCATCAGGGACCCAAAGGTTTACAGTCTCACACAGCTAAGCCTCTGGGGCTCCAGGGAGAACAGCAGTGTTCCAGGGCTCAGCTGGCAAGGCACCAAACACGGGTGCAGTTGAACCTGCAGTGACCGCGTGCAATTCCCCAGGCCCCGCGGAGAGACGAGTTCACTGCCCTGGGCTTCTCCCCTGCAGGGAGTGGACGACACAAGTTCCTCTGAGGGCAGCACAGTGGACTGCCCAGATCCTGAGGAGATCCTGAGGAAGATCCCTGAGCTGGCGGATGACCTAGAAGAGCCAGATGACTGCTTCACAGAAGGTAAAGGGACAGCCACAGGCCCCCTCACACTGACGTTAATTAGGGCCAGAATCCAGTTGAGCAAACACTCACCTGGGCACCTCTGGGTCCAGGGCCCTGGCCTGGTTTCCACAGAAGACAAACAAGCTATGCCCACTTGCTGCCTCACTCCCAGGCCTGAGGGCACCAGCATCAGACACACATGCCCCAGCGGGCAGCAGCCTGGCCATGGTATCTGCATCTCATGCACTATCAGACACCACGTTGAGATGTGGGCCTTCCGCGTTACCCTCAAAAACCCCTCCCTCAGTTCTAAACCAGACCTCTTGAGTTGAAAGGGGGAAAGGTAGTCACCACCATAAACACCACTGAAAACTCTTGATTTGGATGATGAAGGACCCAGAAGAGGGCCATGATGTATCTGCTTCCCTCAATCTTTTGTTTAGCTCTCAAAAGCAGAACCAGTGTCTTAGTCATCTTTCTTCTCAGTGTTTAGAACAGTGAGACACATTACATCCTCAATAAACATTTGTGCAATGAATGAATCAAGAGTCCATTCTATGAAGGGAATTGTGGCCTCAATGCTTTCTAAAAACACATAGAAAAAATGTTTTAAACACTTGAGTTTCTATTAATAGTTGTATTTGACCCTGGGCTGGGTTGGGCTGGACTGGACCTAATCCCCATCCCAGCCATGCTGTGGCCCTCAGTTCAGCTTGGGCTCGGAGCATATCCCCGTCAGGCACCCCGAGGCTCATATCCTGTAGCTTGTCTGTTTTCTAGGTATTGGTGGGCAGAAGAATAGGGACCACTGGTGTCATCTGTAAGAAGGATATGGCTAGGAAAAATATCAGAGTGGGCAAGACTGATGATGGAGAGGAACACCTGCAGGTCTGGATTGTGGGACTGCCTGGAAGGGACCCCTCTTCTCCCATATTCCAGGAAATAATTCTTTTCCAAGGGGATGACAAGTGGGTTTCCTAGCAGAAAGGTTTCTCTGCAGCAGGAGCAGAAATTATCCCCTTTGCCCAGTGGCCATCACCCACCATCAGTCACCTCTCCTCACAGGATGCATTCGCCACTGTCCCTGCTGCAAAGTGGATACCACCAAGAGTCCATGGGACATGGGCTGGCAGGTGCGCAAGACTTGCTACCGTATTGTGGAGCACAGCTGGTTTGAGAGCTTCATCATCTTCATGATCCTACTCAGCAGTGGATCTCTGGTAAGGGGAGGCACAGTCCCTGCCTCCAAATCCTCCAGATAGGAATCTCCTACAATCCAAAGGCCCTGGAGCTGCATTGGTGGGTTCTCCTGACTACTGAGCTAAAAGTCCCCAGCCTGTCACTAGAAGGAGAGCTGCAGCCCAGGGTGAGGGTCCCTCTTAGCAGCAGGGCATGGGAGGTGTTCAAGGTGCCCATGCCATGGCCTGCCACACCTGACTGCAAGCATTTGAGTGAGTGTATGCATCCCACTGTATAGATGGGGAAACTGACACTCAAAATGTTTAAGACTTGTCCAAGGTCACCCAAATCGTCAGTAGCAAAACCCAGCTTTTCCCTTACTTAATCCCAAAGCCCCTGGCTTCTTACCCTCTGACCTCCCCAACCCACGGCCTTCTCTGAAGGCCTACAGTACAAAAAGGACTATATTTCCTTATCAAACCACTTTCAAATGCTACTAATTACTCCTTTAAAGCTCACAGAAAATCATTACAATAGCATTTCTCAAAATTTAATCTCCCAGGAGCTTGTTCAAATGCAGATTCTCATTCCATAGATCTGTGGCAGGGCCTGAGAATTTGCATTTCCAAGCTCCCAAGTGATGCTTGCGCTGCCCTCAGTGACCCATGCTTTGAATAACGAGACCTTATGGGAACAGAGATTCAGAGTTGGGACACATCTCTAAGGCCCTGGCTGAATACTGGGCTTTGTAGAGCAAAGAAGGAAGGTTCTCTCTGTACTGTGGCTTAGGCTCCTTATACAATCTCAACTACTCTGCCAATAGACCAAGGTAGACATAGACACAGGAAGAGACTTAACATCCTCAGTTGTTTGCATTTTCTAGATGAGGAAGTTGAAGCCCAAAGGCATGAGGGGCTTCAGGTAATGAGTTGAAGGGCTGAGAATAGAGTCCAGGTTCGCAGCTAATTTGTTGAAGGGCTAGGACTACAGCCCCACTCTTCTGATTCACGGCTGCAGTGTTATCACTCATCTTGTGCCTCATGTGTCATTTACTCTCTAAAAACAACCTACTAAATGTCTGGGCCTCCATCTAAATGCCAGATTGCCCAGGAAGGGTGACAAAACTGCTCGGTGCATGGCCTCAGCCTTAGGGAGGAGCACAGGTGTGGGACAAGGCAGGATCTGAGAGGTGGGAGGAAAACTAGGGTGGCAATGACGCAAAGCCAAGGGAGAAGAGAGTTTTGGGGCAGGTACTGGTCTGCCATCTTGGGTGCAGGGGGGAGGGTGTGACAGCAGCTGCAGGTGCCCAGTGCCCTGGCACAGGGTGGTGATTGTCCACACGGACCTTAGCACAGTGTAGAGGCCAAATTGTAGGGGCAAGAGGGGGCTGGGCAGTGCTTTCTCCACACCTACGCTCCTTTCCTTCCAGTCCTCCTGGATTAAAATAATAACCACATGTGCTGTTGGCCAGGTGCTCTCCTCACTACCTCATTGGCTTGTGGGCCTTCTCTCCTCATTTCACTTCTCTGCTCTCCCTTGCTCCCTCCCTTCTCTCTCTAACCCCCTTCTCCTCACACCTCAGTCCACCCCCCACATTCCCAGGAGGAAGCTCAGACCTGCAACATTGCTCCAGCCCAGCCCGCCCCCCTGCTGCTCTCCCTTCCCTCCCATCTTCTCCCCCATAGGACTGAACAGGCTGGCACCAAATTTAGCCCTCTTTAGGCTTTCACTTTGAGTACCTTTTAAAAATAACATGCATTTTCATCTGACAAAGTAAAGTACCAAAAAAATACTTGGAAATTATAGAAAAAGGTAAAGAAAAAAAAATCATCCATTTCCCCATCACTCAAAGAGAAGCTCACTTTGAAAACATGCTGGTATACCTCCTTCTCATCTTGCTTATGCATAAAATATACACATATTACAAAAATAAAACCACATATATGCATGCTAAAACCTCAGTAAATTTTCTCAGTAAATATTCTCATATTATCTCATTTAACGGCTACAACATATTCCTTTATAATTTATTCAATCAATCCCTATGTTTACTTCTAATACACATTGAATATTCCCTATGTGTACTCCCTCAGAGATGTTGGATAATCTCCTGTCTTAGTCCTGGTCCTAGACACAGAATCAGAAGCTAAGAAAAGATATGGGTTCAGTTGAAATCCAGCTTCAGCTGATCCCATGGAAAGCGCTGAAGCACAAAGGGCACCACAGAGCTGTCCCACCTTGAGGCAAAGGAGACAGCCTTGTAAACCCCCCTGTCAGTGTCCCTGGCTGACGGCTGCCCCAGCGGGGAGGATAAGCATTTCCCAAGGTGGACAGTTCCCTCCAGCTCAGCAAAGCCATCAGGAAAAGGGGGTGTCTGCATCCATGAACTATTAGCAGCCGACATTCCCAGCAGATGAAGGATAGGGGCACTGGCCCCTTAAAGAGGACCTGGGTAGGCGCCAACAGCCTCCAGTGTCCTTAGGATCAGTGCTTGAAGGAGGAATTGCTGGGTTCCTGAAACCTTTGAGTCACATTGCCAATTTGGCTTCACACAGGACTGGTCAGGTTTTCACTCCCGCCAGTCACTTGTAAGAGTGGCAGCTCCCCACAGCCACAGCATCCTAGCCTGTCCCCCATTCTTTTCCATCTCCACCAGTCTGATAAAAGAAAAACAGCATCTTCTTTTAATTTGAATTTCCTTGATTACCAGTGAGATAGAACATTCTTTTTCAGAGGTGTGTTGGCGATTCTTACTTTCATTTTGTAAACTGCCTGTGAACATCCGTTGATGGTTTTATTTTTAAACAAAGTCACTGTTAGCATCCCTTTGGTTCACTTCCAAAATCCATTTGAGAAGGCTTTCTTTCTCCCTTGCATTCAGCATCCCTGCAAGTATCAGCAGGGCTGTGTGTCCCCGCTGGCCCTGAAGAAGTCATGCTTTGTATCTCACAGTACCTCCTCTACTATCCCACTTTACCTCCCCACAGCAAACAAAACGCTACCGGCAAGCTGACTACCAAATCCCCTTCCAGGGACTGTGGTCAGGGCTGGCTGGGTCCTTCCCTATCAGTCTGGGTGCCAGTGCTGTGGGTCCAGGCAGACTGCCATTCTGCATCCTTTCTTCCTTCCAGGCCTTTGAAGACTATCACCTGGACCAGAAGCCCACGGTGAAAGCTTTGCTGGAATACACTGACAGGGTCTTCACCTTTATCTTTGTGTTCGAGATGCTGCTTAAGTGGGTGGCCTATGGCTTCAAAAAGTACTTCACCAACGCCTGGTGCTGGCTGGACTTCCTCATTGTGAATGTGAGTGGTTCAGTGGGAACACATGGGATTTGGGGTCCTGCCCTCTGACTCCTGGCTACAGCTAGTGCAAAGGAAGCTCAGAGACCTGGCCCTCAAGGGCTACTCCAAAGAAAAGCTTTGAGCAATTTAGTGAGGAGTCTGAGAATAGCCCTGACACCCATGAGTGGTAAAGTCCAGGCAATACATGACTGTGACCCAATAGTGACTGTTAGGTGAGTTATTAGGTCTCCATTCAGAAAGGTCCCTGCAATCCTCTGCATTTTTACATCCAAAGTGAGATGACACACGCAGCTCTCAGAGGTCTTATGGCCCTGCATCCACAGATGGGGCTTCTGGACCTCGGGGAGCCAGGAACTGTGAGCACAGAGGATCTTCCCACTTGCTGCTCTGTGGTCCTCACACCTGGCTGCTCTTTAGAATCCCTGAGGAGCTCTGAAATATGCAGTGAGCGAACACCACTACCCCAGAGATTCTGATCTTATTGGTCTTGGGTGGGGCCCAGGCATCTGTATTTTATACATGCTCCCAGGCATTTCCAAGGCATAGCCATGGCTAAGAACCACTGAGCTTATACTGCTGCCTCCTCCCCAGTGGCACTGAAAAGAACAGAGGGCCCTTTTGGAGAGGTAATGAGCTGGAGTTCATATGTTCACTCTCATAGTAACCTGTGGCCAGTAGCCCATGCATTAGGGAATTGACTGTGTGCTTCTCACACATCACACATGTGATTCCTCAACATCATCTCTTCCTCATCTTAACCACTTCATTGCTGTATCACTGTCTAGGCCCCTACCTTCTTTGCTTTGCTGCATGGTTACCTAAGTTATGTGTTCACTGCCGCATAGCTGAGGGTTTCTGCAAGCAGGGTGAGGCATGTGCTGTGTTGGTCTCTGCCTGCCCCACTACAGCAGCTGCCAGCAGCAAGGTCTGCCCAGCAGAGGTGTCAGGAAATGTGTCTGTATTTGGTGCTTGCCTCCTGAAGCTGGATGAGGTCCAGCACGGAACATTCTGTCCAGCCTCCTGTGCTGGCAGGTCCTCCACAGCAGGTCTGTGCATTCAATTCTCTTCTTCCCTGATGCCCTAGCAGTTTCAGGCCACTGTACTACAAGGATTAGTTGTGAGACCTGAAATCTCAGTCATGGATGATAATCTTGTGCATATAAAATAATTATTCATAAATGAAAGAAAAATTATTTATTTCTGTGTCCCACCCCTTTGGGGCACAGTCACTCCTGCTTATGTTGATGTCACCAGTCTCAGTCCTAATCACCTTAAACAGTCACGCACTCATTTTATCCATCTTCCTACTGATTCTTCCTTCCAACCATCCATCCTTCCTTCCATACATTTCTCCTTTCGTATCCAACCATTCAGTCTTCCTTTTTCCTTCCTCCCAAACAACCATCCATTTCTTTTTTTTTTGAGACGGAGTCTCGCTCTGTCGCCCAGGCTGGAGTGCAGTGGCCGGATCTCAGCTCACTGCAAGCTCCACCTCCCGGGTTTACGCCATTCTCCTGCCTCAGCCTCCTGAGTAGCTGGGACTACAGGTGCCCGCCACCTCGCCCGGCTAGCTTTTTGTATGTTTTAGTAGAGATGGGGTTTCACCGTGTTAGCCAGGATGGTCTCGATCTCCTGACCTCGTGATCCGCCCGTCTCGGCCTCCCAAAGTGCTGGGATTACAGGCTTGAGCCACCGCACCCAGCCATCCATCCATCTCTATTCCTTCCAGCTGTACATCTCCATCAGTCCTCCCCTTCCATCCATCCATTCCCATTCTTCTTTCCCTCTTCTCTTCTGCCCAATCATTTATTCCAAACTTCCTTCTGTCTATTCATCATCCTTAACCCTTATATCTTTCTATCTTTTGATTAATTCTTCTATACAACTGTCCAATCATCTAACATTCTGCTCACTCATTCATGCATCTTCCATCCAAGCATCTTCTACTCACTCATCCTTCTATCCACTCATTCTTCCATCTTTCCATTCTTGTTTCAACCTATCCATATATTCTTCCTTTCTTCCACTTATCTATTCATTCATCCCTTTCACTTCCGTTCATCATCCATTCATCCATCCTATAAACCTTCCAGTCATTCACTAATTTATTTCATTCATCTATTCTGTCCAACTCCCCATCTTTCCATTTATCCATCAGTCATTTTACCCAGCCATCCATCCTTCTCTTATCCACCTATCTCATCTATCCATTCACTATTCCCTGCTTTCATAATTTTTCCTTTCTTCTTTGTTTCTTCCAAACTTCCATTCAACTATCTATCCTATCCATCTTTTTGTATCTGTTATCTTTTAAAAATTTTTAAATACATTTTATTGTATGTATTTGTATTAGTCTATTTTCATGCTGCTGATAAAGACATACCTAAGACTGGGCAATTTATAAAAGAAAGAGGTTTAATTGGACTTACAGCTTCACGTGACTGGGGAAGCTTCACAATCATGGTGGAAGGCAAGGAGGTGCAAGTCACGTCTTACGTGGATAGCAGCAGGCAAAGAGAGAGGTTAGGGAGGGAAACTCTCCCTTATAATACCGTCACATCTCATGAAACTTACTTGCTATCATGAGAACAGCATGGGAAAGACCTGCTCCCATGATTCACTTACCTCCCACTGAGTCCCTCCCCTCCCACAACACGTGGGAATTCAAGATAAGATTTGGGTGGGAACACAGCCAAACCATATCAATATTTAAGGGATACAAAATGATGTTATAAGACATATATATAGTAAAATGGTTACTATAGTGGAACATATTAACATATCCATCATCTCACATAGTTACCCATTTCTCCCCCTGTGGCAGGAGCAGCTATAATTACTCAGTAAGCAAAAATATTGAAAACAATATGCTATTATTAACTATAGTATTCATGTTATACATTAAATCTATCCTATTTATATTGTATCCTTTAATTCATCCCTCTGTGCAATTACCCTTCAACTTTTCATCCAGCTGTACTTCCTTCTTTCCTTCCTTCTAGCCATCCCAATGCTCCTATTTTTCTTCCATTTGTCAAACATCTATTTATAACTATTGAATACAGGATTGCCTTATGAAGTGCTCTGGAAGAAACAGAAGCACAGAATAAGTATTCACTATCTCCAGGATCTTACACTTTAGTCTTTCAGCAGACAAGACACACACACGGAAATAAATGTATTATAAGGGTGAATGTGTTGAGCACTGCTGGGGGCAATTAGTATCTTGGAGACACAGAGACATGAGCCTTCTTCCACTCTTGGGGTGGGGTGGTTGAGAAGGCTTCCTATGGGAGGTGGCATTAGATGTGGGGCATAGAAATGAGCAGGAGCAAGAAGCTGCGAGAGGACTGGGGAAGGCCCGTCGTAGCTAAAACCTGACCCTGAACAAAGGTACAGACACAAGTATGCTCAGGGAACAATTTGATTTGAGTAGAATGTGTGGGTGAAATATGACTGGAAAAGTAGGTTGTGACCATATGATACAGGCTACAGAGTATGGAGCTTATCCTGAGGGTGATAAAGTACTAGTGAAGTTTGAGAGTTAGAGAAAGACATGATCATAATCAGATTTGCAGTGGAGGATAGATGCATGGATGCAGCACTAGGGCCTGGAGACCACTTGGGAGGCTAGTGGGTTGAGCAGTGAGAATGGAGGTGGGCTTGGGTGGACAGACTTTGCTGGAGAGGCACCAGCACCTGTCTGCGCCAGCTGCAGATTATCCATGTGAGGCAGACTTCCCAGGGGGCTGAGCAAAAGACTGAATAGGGTTCAGCATGGAACTGGCCTCAAACCTCCCTGCCCTCAGGCACCCAGGCAGCTGGGTTTCACCTGCTGGTGTCTGGAGCCTTACATGAATGAAGAAAGGAGGTCCCTTCCATTCCAGTTATTTGTCCTGGTGGAATACGCCATTCATCAAAAGAATGGGCATTGCTTGGGGCCCTGCCAGTCAAGTATAAAGCTCTTCTTTTCTGAAGCCCCTGTGTGCATCCCGCCTAACTGCCAGGATAAGCTGAGTCTGAATTCAGCCCACCATCCGTGGCGTGGCTAAGATCTCACAGCACGGGGTCATAGCCCGTATCTATGACATCTCCCTGGCACCTTCAAAGTTCCTAGCAGGGGAACTTTTTTCATGTAATTTTCTGTCCTTTGCAGTCTTTGGACCACCACTTAAAGAAAACTGACAGACCAAAAGGGGTTCACAAGTCAGTCATTATATCTCAGATATCTATTGAAGCTAGATCTCATGGACCCATACCAGAAACTTTTTGAAGAACTACAGAGCTATCAGAACTTTGGAATTCTCTTAGTCTGACTTTTGCATTTTGCAAAGGGTGAAAGTATCCTGGACTAACCGGGCACTAAACCAAGGTCACAAAAAATCAGGGGTCAAGAGGGAATTAGACCCCACCCAAGCCACTATTCTTTCCACCCCACTTCTTTGAGCAAATATAATTGAGACTACTATATTCCTCAGAGTAGACTCTCAGCATAGCCCCTAGAAGGGAACATCATGTCTCCAAGTCTCTGAAAATCAGTTTCAAGGTTGTTGAGGCCTGACTGCTGCCCCTAGAGGGAAAAGGAAGAGTTGATTTAATACACTGGAAGCTTGGCCACCTACATACCAGAGGTTGGTGATGTTTGAGACTGAGATTTTCCTGCCCAGATTGTTTAAGAGAGGGGTGAATAAAATTTTTAATAAAAGGGAAGAGACAGAACTCTTTCCAGACCTCTCATCGGAGTTCCGAATAAGGTGGGAGCTAGGATGATGGCTTAGATGTGTAGGGATGGGAGGCTGGGCAGGGAGTTCCTGTCTTCTTCCACCAGGACTGCCCTTCTGCAAACCTAGAGTGATGTTTCCGCCCTCTGCTGCACTCAGATCTCACTGACAAGTCTCACAGCGAAGATTCTGGAATATTCTGAAGTGGCTCCCATCAAAGCCCTTCGAACCCTTCGTGCTCTGCGGCCACTGCGGGCTCTGTCTCGATTTGAAGGCATGCGGGTAAGTCTGATCTCAAAACTGCTCTCATCTGGCCAGGTGCGGTGACTCATGCCTGTAATCCCAGCACTTTGGGAGGCTGAGGCGGACAGATCACCTGAGGTTAGGAGTTCAAAACCACCCTGGCCAATATGGTGAAACCCCGTCTCTACTAAAAGTACAAAAATTAGCCGGGCATGGTAGTGTGTGCCTGTAGTCCCAGCTACTCAGGAGGCTGAGGCAGGAGAATCGCTTGAATCTGGGAGGCAGAGGTTGCAGTGAGCCGAGATTGTACCATTGCACTCCAGCCTGGGTGACAGAGTGAGACTCCATCTCAAAAAACAAACAAACAAACAAACAAACAAAAAACTTCTCTGATCTGCAGCTTTTGGTAACCCTTCCCCCTTTATGCCCTCCATCCCACCAACCCTGAGCTCCGGGGCCCCACATCCAAAGGTAGGCTCTGAGTCTTCACTTCCTGCTCTGACTTTGGTGATGCTGCACGTCCTAACCCTCTTAGTTCTCTTTCAAGTCCTTTTGTGGGCCCCTCTTCCCTAGTCACCCATAAATATCACAGCCACCAGGACCCAGACCTCACCCCCTTTCCTCTTAGTGAAATGATCCTGAATCATTGCTCCACAAGCATCTATTCTCTCAGTCACTCAACTCTGCCTCTTATTGCCAACATCTCCAGAACATCCCAAGTTCTCCTTCTTTCCATGACAAATGAGTCTTTCCTCTAATACTCCATTTAAACGTAGTGACATCGTCAGCTCAGTACCTCAGCTGCCACCCACTGGAATGCTTCTTCTCTCCAACTTAATGCAATCATCAGGTCCTGTGGATTTTCCCCTTCCATCCACCCCTTTCTTTATCCACCTGTGTCAGCCTCCACTTTGCCCTAATTGCCTCCATCAGGAAGGAATGCTCACAGCCCGAGCCTTGTTTTAGAGACTGCTGATTGACAGCCACCTCTTCCTCATAATTACAAAAGGCTCCCCAGTAGAAAGTAAGGTTTTGCCTTGCTCCACTATCATTGGCTGGAAGTAGTCATCATAGCTTCAAAAACAAAAGTGGGCTTTTGAAATTAACTTGTGCCTTTACAAACAATAAGACCTGAAGATTGAAATAGTTTGAAATTTATTTTATTTTGTATCTAATAGATCCTCGTTTGCTTATTTACAAATGAGCTATTTTGTGAATATGGATTTAGGTTTTCACTAGTTCTTAACCAAAGCATACTTTAAATTGTATTTAAATTGTGTCTGTGTTTTATGTGTGGTATTTAAAGAGAATAAGTCGAGGTTCTAGAAGTCTGTATGTGCAAGTACAATACACACATACTCACACTTCTAAATGAGTGGAATATGCTTGTAAACTCATCCATCTTCTCACTGCAACCCACCCTGAATGAAGTTAAAGGAAGAAGGTCTAAATCCATCTTCAGCTGCCCAGTGTCTCTCAGTCTTCTGAGTCTGAATTATTGCACTAATTAACCCACCTCTCTTGCTGCTTCCACAGGCCACTGGCTCATGAAGCAGACTGAATGAGAATACAAAGAGATAGAATCCAGCAGAGAGGGTGGGGCATTGGGGGTTCCAGATCCTTCTCTATCTCCCACCAGGTGGTGGTGGATGCCCTGGTGGGCGCCATCCCATCCATCATGAACGTCCTCCTCGTCTGCCTCATCTTCTGGCTCATCTTCAGCATCATGGGTGTGAACCTCTTCGCAGGGAAGTTTTGGAGGTGCATCAACTATACTGATGGAGAGTTTTCTCTTGTACCTTTGTCGATTGTGAATAACAAGTCTGACTGCAAGATTCAAAACTCCACCGGCAGCTTCTTCTGGGTCAATGTGAAAGTCAACTTTGATAACGTTGCGATGGGTTACCTTGCACTTCTGCAGGTGGTGAGTCAACCATGAGATCAACCATATCTTTTGCTTTGGCTGCTCAATAAAATGGAGAGTCTGAGTTCCCAGAAGATGCTATGTGGGGACTTTGCAAGGAGTAGAACTCAGGGTGAACTGAGGTCATTCTCTATTCCTACAGACTACACCATGAGGCTAGAGGGCCTTCCTAGTGAATATGATCTCACAGTGGTGCAATTACACAAGTGTGGGCTAGTAGAATAGTTTAAAGGGATGGGCCTGCCATGGGATTGTATCAGGTGGTGACTTAAAACACAGTACCTATACAAAATAGACAGGGCATAGCCATATGTTCAGTCTTCACATCATTTCCTAAATGGTAATAAATTATGTCCAATTAGGTCTATCGTAATGATAGATAATGTCGGTGATAATGACAGTAAAACACATTCACCGTGTCTCTCTTTCTTTCATCATCCATTCAATCGTTCATTTCTTGCCTTCATCCATCTGTTCATTCAGTCCTCTGTTCATTCAAGTGTTAATACAGTTACTCATACATTTGTCATGCAGTTACTCTTGAGTGTCTACATTCCACCATTGGTTCTTGCATTTATTCAACAAATAATCTCTGAGTATCTCTGGTATGCCAGGCATTGTACTACTCAGCCCTGGGAGATACAGTCAGAACTGGCCTTGGACACTGATGCTGTATGAGAGAAACAGACTAATAAGTGAATCAAAACAGACTCATCAAGTGCTGTAACAGGCCTAGGAGTGTAAGACCTAAGATGTCTTGCACGCTCTGAACATGCTGGAAGGCACACCCAGTTTCTAGACCTCAAGAATGCTAAAGCTGAAGGCAGGAATGTGGAGGTCTTCTATTCTCAACTTCTCCGTCTGAAAGATATACCATTCTTACATCATGTGCATTCTTACATTATGGTGGGAAAGTGGTTGAGAAAATGGCAGCCCTGAGAGGGGAAACCTTAGGCAAGTGCACAGAGCAGCATTGTAGCAGTTGGCACTAGAACCAGACACCTAGACACTCAGTCCTCAGTCCATACTACATTCTGAAAGGCTCTGTGTCTTTAATGCTACTCTATTCTTAAACAGCCACATGTGGAATTACTTTAAATCATCATATGAGATTAGTCAAGTAACCCAAAGGAACCTCTCCTTTCATTCTTTCTGCCCAAGCCCTTTCCAACTCAGGACTCTGCCCTCTCTCACTGGGCCACCATGGCTTGGGAAAGGTCCAGTGTAAATGGATGGGCAGACACTGAGTGGCCTCTGCTCCTTGTCTCCAGGCAACCTTTAAAGGCTGGATGGACATTATGTATGCAGCTGTCGATTCCCGGGAGGTGAGTCTCAGCCCACTGTCCCTACAGCCTTCCCCTCTGTGAGTCCTACCCATATCAGTTCAGTCTGCTTTTGAAATGAAATGAAGATGACCCTGGTACTGGAAGACACAAAGCAACCTCACACTGTCCCTCCTTGAAGCAGTGTCCAGCTGGCTTTCTGTTGGGTGTTTCAGCCACTGAGCCTATCCCCTTTTCATCTACACTCCTGAGGCTTCTCGAGGTCTTACTCTGCTCACCTTTGAGGAAAGCATCAGATAACCTCTAAGAGACAGTTCATGTGAGCCACTCCCTGGACAGGGGTGGGAGAAAGCCAGGGTAGTGGTAATAATCAAGGGACATTGGGAGGAATGAGGTAGAATCTCAGGAACTATCATAAAATCCAGGCTGGGTTGAGCGCAGTGGCTCATGCCTGTAATCCTAACACTTTGGGAGGCAGAGGTGGGCAGATTGGCTGAGCTCAGGGGACCAGCCTGGGCAACACGGTGAAACCCCATCTCTACTAAAATATGAAACAAATTAACCGGGCATCCCAGCTGCTTGGGAGGCTGAGGCAGGAGAATCTCTTGAACTCAGGAGGCAGAGGTTGCAGTGAACCTAGATCGCTTCACTGCACTCCAGCCTGGGTGAGAGAGCGAGACTCCATCTCAAAAAAAAAAAAAAAAAAAAAAAGCCGGGCTGGGGAGACATTGTTGAGGAATGACCCCGTCCTGCTATGGCAGGCACTGTCAATTCCCTGCCACCTTTTCCCTTAGCCCACTTCTGATTTCACCTGCAGGCTGCACTTCTGATTCTCTGTTTGAAGACTTCGGAGCTTAGGAGCTTGTTCAGCAACTCCTCCCCCAAGGACCAAGGATTTAATGTCCCCAGGGGCAACACTTACCAATAAGTTTTGGGAGTCTCAGGATAAATACTCCAGCTTCCCTGTTCCTTGGTGATACAATCCTGCATGTGCTCTACATGCAGTTACTCAGAGGACCCCAGTAGGATTGCGCTCCAGTTGCCCACAATGATGCCCTGCTTAACAACATCCTCTTCACAGGCTCTTCTCCTGTTCCCACTTATTCTCCCCCACTCCCTCATTCCTGCTTCCTTGGATCACCTCCCAGATAAATCACCTGCACCCAGGTCCCTGTCTCAGGCTTGGCTTTCAGACTGAACCTGAACTAAGACATCCGCCCTCCTTCCCACTCTCCCTTGTCTGGTCACAGGTCAACATGCAACCCAAGTGGGAGGACAACGTGTACATGTATTTGTACTTCGTCATCTTCATCATTTTCGGAGGCTTCTTCACACTGAATCTCTTTGTTGGGGTCATAATTGACAACTTCAATCAACAGAAAAAAAAGATAAGTGGGGCTCAGGGGTTTCTGGTTTCTGCTGTAGTGGTAAGCTTTATATTTCCTGTTCCCTGGTCAGCTGTGGCCTCCTGACAAAAGCCACACTACTCACAGCCCATCACTTTAATATCAGTGCTAACCCTTGCCCTGTGATTGCTGTTGCTGGAAGAGCTGCATTTCTCTCTGTCAGCAATGCCCCCCTGACATCCTCACTCAGGGTTCACATCCCAAAGGGACCTCGGTCTTTCCAACTGGAACCGGGTGTATTAGATGTCTTCCAGGTGAGCCCTGGGAGAATACAAGCAGGGAAAGAAAGGGAATCAGAACTTGCTGACCTGTTGGGGGATCTGATTCCCACAAAGGACTGAGTCAGGGCACCTCAGGAAAGGCCATGGCCCAGCACTGGCAGAATCCCAACCCTCCTTGGGATGGGGAGAAAGGCTTGTGCCTCCAAGGGTACCGACTCTGATTAATAAGAATCAAATCTCAGATAACCTCTGATGTTTATAAGAAAATATCAAGGCAATAAAGGTATAAAGTACTTTCCTATTATCCTTTCATTTAATGCCCTCCATAACCCTGAGGTAGATAGGCGCTGTTCTAGATTTGCATAACTGAGATCCAGAGAGAAAAGGGGCTACACAGATAAGTCACAGAGGACATACAAACCTGGGTTTGCATTCCTGACTCAACTACTTGTGGATGGCTCATGCTGGCAATATTTTAAACCTCTCTGAGTCTCAGTTTTTTTCATTCATTCAATGGTGCTAATAATACCTACTCTCTGGATTGTGGTGAGGGGTAAACAAAACCCTGAACAAAGAGCACTGAGGTTAGGACTGAGCATAAGACATCTTTAGTGGTGCAGTTTCCAGCACTGTAACAGCAGAGGGCAGTGTGACTGGCAGGGCCTCAAGAGCACCAGATGCTCTTACTATTAACAATTTAAAATATATACATAGTGGGGCAGGCACCCCACTTACAGGAAATCCTTGCTCAGGGTTCTGGGCATTAAGAAGAGGGTAGGATAGGTCTGGGACAAGATAGTGTTGATCAGTGTGATCAGTACCCTGGGGAGGTTTGAGATTATTCAGCAGTCATTTCTCCCATTTTACAGATGAGAAAACTGAGACCAAGAGACAGATTACAGAGGGAGACATTAGGTAATGGAGGGAGATGAGCCAGTGATCAGGCTGGGGTCACTGAGAAACTGCATCTACTGAATCCTTGGTCAGAGTTCTCAGCATGACCTCACCCGGAGCTCACCTACCTACTGCTCTTGCCCTTTCCTTCTCTCGTTCCATAAAGATGGTCCTCCCAGGAAGCCCTTTGTGTCCACAGATCTTCTCAGATCGCCTCTCAAATTCCACAGATCTCAGCCCACTTTCCCAGCATTTGCAGGGACTGACTTCCATAAACATGTTATTAAAATGGGTGGCTTTCAAATTATGTCAGGAAGTTAAAGGTGAGAACTTGAATGAAGGAAATCCAAAGGGCCCCTAAAGAAAAACTAATACCCAATTCTAAGCGTGGAAGACATCTTTGGTGTTGCAGTTTCTGGCACTATAACAGCAGAGGGCAGTGTGACTAGCAGGGCCTCAAGAGAACCAGAGGTCCCTCTGAGACCAAGGACCCAAGGATAAGGCAGTAATCGTCCTCATCTCCTCCTCTTCAGAAAAGATTTGAGGGCTTTTGTCCCAGAGCCTTTGCTTCAAGGTCCTCAGGAAATCTCTTGCCCCCTGGGAGAGACTGTGACCTGGAAGCCCAAAGAATTTTACTGGAATGAACAGGCTAGATCCAAGACTCAGATTTGAACCAACATGTACCGTCTCATTGAGTCCTGTTTCCCAACCCTCCCCACCCTCTATCCAGGCAGTATCTCTGGATCCCTGGAAAACAGAAACTGGCTTTGCTTTAGAGACCCAGGCAGGAGTCGGCAATGGAACTGAGTCCCCGTTCTGACACTGGTTGTGGCAAGACACTCCTTGATGCTGGGCTTGGTGTGTCTATCTGCAGAGGAGGGGAGAAGGTTGATATGATCCTTTCTCGCCTGCCTGTTCTGATTTTGGTATCCGTCAGGGGTTCCTCTTGCTTTAGTAACAGTGTGGCCCTCTCTGCACTTAGGGGGCCAGGACATCTTCATGACAGAGGAGCAGAAGAAGTACTACAATGCCATGAAGAAGCTGGGCTCCAAGAAGCCCCAGAAGCCCATCCCACGGCCCCTGGTAAGCCCCAGAGTTTTCCTCTAGCACAGCCTGTCTGTGAATCCAACATGACAGTCTATGCCTGTGTCAGGCAGGGGCTTGAGGGAGTGCTGTTTATGGAGGAGAAGATCTGGGTTGACATTGGGATGAGGGTGATGAGAGTTCCTAGGCCCAAGGAATGAGAAGTCCAAAAGAAGCAACTCTGGTCTTCTGAAGTAAACGTACCTTTTACAGCTATTTGAAATGAATCTGTTTGGGGGAGCACTGAGTTTCTCCAACAGTTTTAGAGTTCAAGCATAGGATTGGAGGCAGATTAAGCTAAGTGACAGTAAGGGTAGTTAGAACCCAGGGATTAAACTTGTGTGGTTACATATCATGGTCTAGGTTCACAGTGGATCTCCAGTATCACCCTATATTCTACCCCATGCCTATAGGTATAGAGAGGAAATGACCACAACTCAACTCCCCCACCAGGATCCAAGATGCAGACATGGTCATGGTCGAGTGGCCCAATAGGAACCAAAAGTTATCCCACTTGGATTTAAAGATTGGTCAAAAATTAGGACCAGACTCTAGTTTCACTCCTTTTTTCATAAAGATCTCAAGATCTCCATTAAATACACTACCCACACCACACATGATATCACCTAAGTTCTTCTCAGCCCTCTACCAGAAGATAGAAAACATCAAGCCTCTGAGAGGCCCCAAGATAGCACTTTTTTGGGAATGGATGAACAGGTTTGTGGGTGAAGATATTGATGTGTCAGAAATTTTTGCTGATCCTCTTCAAAGAATTTCCCAATCATCCACTCCAGTGAATAGAATTGGCCCTGTGTCCCTTTACATAAACTTTCTGTGGCTAAGATGCAGCATTTGTGAAGAAAATCACAGGTATTGCTCGTGGCACAATTTCATTAGCCCTTCCCCACACAAGGGCAAATTCCAAAGGACCTTTAACAAAGGAACAAGCCTTTCCCTAAATGAATTATAGAGACTTGCATTCTGTTAGCCAAGGTATTAGATTTTTTAAATCAAGGTATAGGATTTGCATAATTTACTTCAAATTTTGTCAGAACAAAGTCAAAAACATTTACAAGAGAAAAAAAATGATGACTTTTGACACTTTATTTTGAAATAGTGGTCATGAATTTATTACTAGTCTAGATTCTGATAAGAAGTGTTACAGTGGGGAGTGGGGAGTGATAGGAGGTTCAGACCTCTGTAGGGACAGATCTTTCTTCCTAAACCCCCCATATGATCAAGATAACTGGATTTGAGTGAGCCTGAGCAAAAGTCCTTAGGCTCATTGAGTATCCCTCCATCAACAAGTTCAATGGGGAGGAGCAGGCTCAAAATTAAAATTAGGTGAAAGGCTGAGTCCCAACTACATTCAAGTCATGGGTAATGAGAGGAGGACCCTAAGACTTACTGAAAAGCAAGCAGCCGAGTCCACACTGGCCTTTACTGGTGGCTGGAGTAAGGTTGAATCCACATTTGAACCAGATACCAAAGAAGTGTATGCTAGGGGCAACCATTGGCAAAATCAAGAAGGTTTTTTGGCACCTTCCCCCACATACTACTCAATCTGTCTTTGACATCCCAGCTTCTTCCCTCTCATCACCCAACCCCATAGGCTGCCAAAGAAAGCTTCCTCCCCTCAAGGAAGACAACATTCTTACGACAAGATAAATCATATTTTAAAAAGGGACCCTGGAGAGGCATCTACCTACAAAGGCAGGACCCTAATGTTGAAATTCCAGGCAGTAAATAAGAGTGGGAGACAGAGTTGACGGTCAGCCAGAAAGACCTGCAACAAAATCACCATTTCTCCTAATTAAGCTGCAACCAGGATCCTCCCAGGATGGCAATGGGGGAGTTCTCCACATGTGGAGGGAAAGTGAAACCTCACAACCAATGCTGTTCCTGAGATTCTCTATCCTTTGAATGGAAGGGGAGTGGATTACTAATTCACTCTCAACCTTATGCTGGCCTTAGTGGAGGAACGTGGCTCTCCCCTTAATATTCTGGCCCAAGCAAGGTAAACACTCTTTCCTTTGTTCCCTAATTTAGCATTGCTGAGGCAAGGCTAGAACATTTAAACAAAACTTTGAGGTCACAGGGATGCCAGCAGAGAAACCAGCATGAAGCAGAGTCCAAGCACCAACTGCAGATGGCTGCTCTCCAGGACCCATATGTCTTGGACAATCCTAGCTCCTGATCAGCATCCATATGACAGGCAACATCTTTGACACCCACATGCCCAGTGGCACAAGCCTGATCATCTTACCTCTTCAAAGTCTAGAACCAAGAAAGAAATCCAAGGAAAAAGGAAATTCCCACTCCCAACTAAGACCCTTCTTCCCAGGCCCAGCTTGCTTTTGGCCAGATTATTGGCCCTGGAATGTCCACCTTCTCCCCTTAGGAGCCCCAAAGCTCAAGCTGGTCATACCAGCAAAGCACTGACACAGGACTTCTGCCCCGTCAGTGCATGGGTGCCATTTCATGACAGAGCTTACCACACAGGAGCCCCACACACCTCCTCTCACCTCTGATGATGCTCAGGCTCTAAATCTTGTTTCTTCCATAGCAAAAGCTAAGGATTCAACAAGACTGGAAAATTTTATTCTTTAACATTCCCTGCTACAGAAATCAATAAAAGCAAGTCTCACATACTCCGCTTTATAGAAATATAACAGGTTCTAGAGATTATCACATCATCAATCACCCACTTCATCATCTCTGAGAGCACCAAGGGTTGCAAAGGTATGATCCCTGACTATGGGCTAAACCAAGAGCAGCTAGCAAGTCACAATATCCAGGGCAAACTTCACACCCAGCCACTTAGCGATGCTGTTGCCTGCTGTGTTTAATTAGAAATCATGTGACCATGAATGGGCCTGTATTCTTTCACCATTTTCAGTGATGAAATGGAAGGGATTAGTGGCTCAGCAATCCCCCTCCCACCCCAGGAAAGATGTGAGCCAGCAGTTCTGCCCTGAGCCAAGGCCACTTGGATCTGGTTCTTTGCTCTAACCCAACAGGAAAGGAACCCATCCCCACCATGAAGCAGAAGGCAAGGATCAGCCTCATCACAGTACTTCCCCCTCTGCCTGCTGTGCAGCTCCCTTGCGCTCCCTGGCAGGAATCAGACAGGTTCTTCTTTTCCTCTCTCACAGCCACTCATGCAGAGGCCACACATCCCATACATTCAGTATGCACCCTTGGTACAGAATTGAATTTAGTCAAATAAAGGGTGACTTTAAATTTTTATTTGAGCTGTGGTTAACTCAGAGCTGCCCATTCTGTCTTCCACTCATTTACCAATTTGTAGAGCATCTATTGCAACCAAGAACTATGCAGACACCAGGGTTAGAGCAGTGAGCAAGACAGACAAAGTTCCTACTCTTATGGAGATTACAGTCCAGTGACAGAGGCAAACAATTGGCCAAATTTGCACATATATATTAACTCCTGGCTGGAGAAATTATCAAGGGAGAAAAAATGGGGTGAAGAGCGAAGGATGTTCAAGACTGGGCCTTGAAGAGCTCTGATGTCTAAAAGTTGGGTCAAGTAGACTATAAAAGAGCATCACAAATGGCAAGAAAAGAAGCAGAAATGTAAACCATGGTGGAAACCAAGAGAGCAACATTTCAAGGTAGAGGGGGTACTAGGCAATGTCAGACAAGTGTCCTTGGATCTAATATTATGGGAAGTCATTCATGATCTTAGTGGGAACCATCTCAGTGTCAGGATAGAGGCAAAAACTCCGTTGACGTGGGCTGAGGAGTAAATGAGGGACAGTGATTGTCACAACTCTTTCAAGAAATTTTGCTTTGAAGGTGGGCAGAGATCTAAGATGGTAGCTGGAGGGAGATGTAAGTTTCTGGAAGATTCTGCTTTAAGTTAGGAGAAACTGGGTAATTAGAGATTTGTGCAATAAACCAAGAGACAAACAGTAATGCATATGGACATTAATGTTGCCTAGGATAATAGCCAAGAGTGAGCAAATGTGGCCAAAAGTGGGCAAATATGGCCAAGAGCCTCCTCACCCATCAGTAATGAGGCAGAGGGACCAAGAGGTTGGCAAGTGACAGTAATGAGGAGGTGACAAAGCTAGGTGGCAAAGCTACAAAGCAAGAAGGGGTTTTACAAGACACAGGAAGGACAATAGTATAGAAGGGTCAGTGGTGAACAAAGAGAACCCCAGACCCGACCCCGAGGTACATGGGGTAGGGGAGAATGGCAGCCTTTGAATAGGGGGAGATACGTGCAGATCAAGGCAGGTGAGCTCCATAGAGGTCAGGGGAAGGTTTGGGAGGTCAAAGAGTGGGGAATGGGGTTGAGATCAAGGACTCACAGAGCAGTAAGATGTTCACAGCACTAAAAAAAGAGAGGATCACACTAAGAGCTTTTTAAAGACACCATAAAAATAACCAGATGTAAATGATCTCTTGGTTATCCAGGCCACTTTGGATATTCCTTCCAAGATGCAAACAACTAACACTTGACCCCATGCCCTATACCTGTATTTGCTTAGGCATTTGCATAGCACCAGGAGTAGAGGGAACATTTCCAAGAATAAGTTTCCCCTTTGCACTTGACTTTACTCTCAGCAAAGTAGCTCAAATTAATATTTCAAGCAGCTCTTGAACTCTTGCAATGTGCAGGGCACTACAGGGAAACAAAGTTAAGGAAGGTATAGCCCTTGTCCTCAAAGAGCTCATTGTCTAGTAGAGAAGAAGAGATGCAGATATGAAATACTAGAACTCAAGGCTGACTGAAAAGTGGGAGCCCCAAAGGGACAGGGCAGTGTGGTGTCACGTGACTAAGGGAAGCTCCATGCAGTAAGTAGAGCTTAAAACAGATGAATTACTCAAGACTGTTGGAATTTAGGCAGCCAAGAGAGGGGACCAGGAGGGCATTGCAAATAGAGGCAAGGGCACAGACCAGGACAAAGGAAGGGCCTGGTGACATCAAAGGGCCAGGAGAGGTATTAAGGACTTGAACTGGGGCAATGAGGTAGAGTCAACTAAAAGTGAAATTTGGAAGAGGTAAGGATAGTATTTGGCTTCTGTTCAGATGTGGAGTGTGATGGAGACAAAACTCACCTATGGATAATACAGATGCCTGGTTTGTGTTGGCCCAAAGGCCCTGATGCCACTATCTCCTGTTTTCTCAGAACAAGTTCCAGGGTTTTGTCTTTGACATTGTGACCAGACAAGCTTTTGACATCACCATCATGGTCCTCATCTGCCTCAACATGATCACCATGATGGTGGAGACTGATGACCAGAGTGAAGAAAAGACGAAAATTCTGGGCAAAATCAACCAGTTCTTTGTGGCTGTCTTCACGGGTGAATGTGTCATGAAGATGTTGGCTTTGAGGCAGTACTACTTCACCAATGGCTGGAATGTGTTTGACTTCATTGTCGTGGTTCTCTCCATTGCGAGTAAGTGGGCAGTCAGGTGGTGGGGAAGTCCCACCTCTGCTTGGGGGTCTTTGGGATACTCTTCTAAAATCAAGGAAATAACCAACGAACTTTTTGAAATACATGTTTATGTTAGAAGAACCCTGTATTTGCAGCATTCCAAGAGCAGAAAGTTTTAAATGCCTTGGGCTACTGTCTCAGTGAAATGAAGAGGTTCTATTGATTTTCTCTATGCTCACATGAAGTGTTTTCAGGTGCCTACTGTGTGCACAGCCCATGGCCAGAACCTCAGGGGCTGACAGGGAATAATCATTCCTCCTGAGAACCTCAGACTGTAAGATGATGGAGCCTCCAACAGACCTTGCTTTTACGGTCTTGAAAGCAGGGGGCGGGTGGTGTAATGTGAGGTGAGTCTTAAAATACGTTCTGGAAAAGGAGGTGGGTTGCCATCAAAGTGAGGAAAGACTGGGAGGAGATTGTTCAAAGGAGATTCTCAAGTCTAGGGTCTGGAATTAAATCTCTACAGAACTGTTCTATTAGGGAACATCAGTGATAAAAAAGTCAAGATATCAATGGCAAGAAATTAAAACCCTTAAGGCCCAGTCTGGGTGTTGTTGAATGACAGGTCCAGTATTTTGGGCCCAATGGTGTTCAGAAAAAATTACTAGAGTTAGAGGCTAACATGGGGAATGGAACTGCCATGATTGAATACTTACTAAGTTCTGAGCACTGAGCTGGGCTCCATGAATGTTCACAGCTGCCCTGTTAAGCAGGTGTTATTATCCTCATTTTATACATTTAAAATTGAGATTCAGAGATCAAGAATATTATGCAGGGTCACAGAGTTTCCAAGGGGTGAAGCTGAATTTAGACCAGGCTCTGATCTCCTAATGAACTTGCTGCCTGTCACCAACAGCCAAGAGACTGTCCCTGGACTTATGGTTTAGGTGAAGTTTGACCCTATAAAGGCCAAATCACAGCTCACCAACTTCACCTGGCATTATCAATGTATATTAATTGGTTATATCCTGACCTGCTTACTTTTCGTGTCGGGGCATAGCTGTAGATTTAATTTCACACTGATTTACTACCAAGAGCTGAGAGTATCTAAATACAACTTGGCAGCATTCATCAACCTCCCCACCTTCGTGCTGAAACACAGCCTTTGGTTGCATGTATTTCTGGGGATTTCAGTTTGTTTTTGTTCCTGTTTTATTTTGATATTGCTACTCTGTTTTCTAATACTTTATTGAGGTATGATTGACATGGAAAAAACTGTACATGTTTAATGTACACAACTTTATGAGTTTGGAGATAAGTATACACCCATGAAACCATCACCACCATCAATGCCAGAAACATGTCCATAACCTCCAAATATTTCCTCCTGCCTATTTATTTATTTATTGGGTGCTAGGAACACTTAAGATTTATTCTCTCAGCAAATTTTTAAGTAGACAACACAGTATTGCTAACTACAGGCACTATGCTATAAGTAGAGCTCTAGGATTTATTCATGTCACATAACTGAAAGTTTGTACACTTTGACAAGTACCTCCCCAATTTCCCCTCCTCCCAGCTCCTGGAAACCACCATTCTATTCTCTGCTCCCATGAGTTTGACTATTTTATATTCCTTATATAAATGCAATCATGTCGTTTTTGTCCTTCTGTGTCTGGCTTATCTCACTTAGCATAATAGGAGTTTTTGTTGGTTGGTTGGTTAGTTGTTTTCTTTTTGTTTTGTTTTGTTTGTCTTCCAAAGTGAAAGATTCCAAAGCCTATTTTGATTTTATATTAAAGAAGGGAGCTTGTTTATGTATCAGTAATATAGAAATAAAACATAGCCAAGTACTTAGTTCTGTGATGGGGATATCTGAACTACCAGTTCCTGTAACTTACAGGGTAGCACCATCCGCTGGGGCAGGAATCCCTTATAGAGCTGGAAAATAAGCAGAAAAACCCACATATCAATCTTTCTGCCTTCTCTCCTTACCTCCCTTTCTTCCTTCTCACCAGCAAGAGGCAATTGGGTATCTAACTGTTACAAGTACACTCATTCTCCCTTAAAATACAAGTAACACTCATTCTCCCTTAAAATAAGATCCTGGAGCAAATTAAAATATGCTGTAGACCAGTTGTCTGGCAGAAAATTTTACCAGAGTATATAGACAAATAATGTACCCTACACTATGGGAACATGTCCTAATTAAAATGGAATTTCACAAAAGTTCTTCCACAAAGATTTTATAATCCAAAATTATAATTATTTCCCAAGTCCCATTATACTTCCTTCCTCTTTCCAACACAATATTGTGACCCATGTGCACAACGACAAAGGGCAGGTTAGGGGAGAGGGCCCAAGGAACCCGGCAAGGAGCGAGAGCTTGCTGCTACATCCCTCACCATTTTTCCTGTGAGATGTTGAACCTCTCTTACCTAAAGGCCTTGCCTCAACTTTGGTGGAGGCCTTTGGTACAAATAGGGGTCCCCAGGTCCCCAAGACCAAGCTTCAAACATCTTCAAATTAGATAGCACATAGAGGCACATATACATTCTTTATATTTCCAACTTTGTTCATAGTTGGAGTTGGGGGCAGTAACTGACCCCCAAAGAAAACCTATCTCCAGGCCCTAACATAAAGTTCAAACACAGCTGGAACCAAAAAAAAAAAAAAAACAAAAACAAAAACAAATTAAGCCATTGTGCAGACAGCTGGCCATTCAAAGCCATTCTACTTTAGCTGTCAGCCAGTTGCCCAACTCCTCAGGCCCCCTTGTAATTAACACCAGACTCCATACAGTTAGCCATGGGACCGGGTGCCAGAAACAGAATCAATCTTCACAGTAGGAGGTAGGGAGAGGAATCACGGGGGGTCCTGGCCTTCACAGAGCACAGGACCAGAGAGAAGGAAAAGGCATGACCCAAAGGCTGCAGTATCAGGAAGGAGCAGAGTCTGTGTCATAGACGAAAACAGGCCAAAGACTGTGGGCCTGTGGAATAAACTGCAATCACTTCCGGCTGAACTTGGCTGCAGAAGATAAGTTTTTGACTGTGGAGGTTGACCAAGAGGATGTTCTGGGTGGAGGCAAGATAACATGGTAGGAAGGGTAAGACTGATGAGGAAGAGAGGACTTATGCAATGGGCGTTTACTGAGCCCCTACTTTGTGCTACCTACCGTGCCAGGCTCCGAGGGCCCAGAGTCCTCAAATATGGATGCCCAAGTGGCGGTCCATGCCAAGCAAAGCAGAGTGCCATCACAGCCAACTTTGTCAGGTCTCACAGCTGGAGATACTAATTAGATAATTTCCCCCTTCTTTTAAAGGCCTGGTTTTTTCTGCAATTCTTAAGTCGCTTCAAAATTACTTCTCCCCGACACTCTTCCGAGTCATCCGCCTGGCCCGAATAGGCCGCATCCTCAGACTGATCCGAGCGGCCAAGGGGATCCGCACACTACTCTTTGCCCTCATGATGTCCCTGCCCGCCCTCTTCAACATCGGGCTACTGCTCTTCCTTGTCATGTTCATCTACTCCATCTTCGGCATGTCCAGCTTTCCCCATGTGAGGTGGGAAGCTGGCATCGACGACATGTTCAACTTCCAGACCTTCGCCAACAGCATGCTGTGCCTCTTCCAGATCACCACGTCAGCCGGCTGGGATGGCCTCCTCAGCCCCATCCTCAACACGGGGCCACCCTACTGTGACCCCAATCTGCCCAACAGCAATGGCACCAGAGGGGACTGTGGGAGCCCAGCCGTGGGCATCATCTTCTTCACCACTTACATCATTATCTCCTTCCTCATCGTGGTCAACATGTACATTGCAGTGATTCTGGAGAACTTCAACGTGGCCACAGAGGAGAGCACCGAGCCCCTGAGTGAGGACGACTTTGACATGTTCTATGAGACCTGGGAGAAGTTTGACCCAGAGGCCACTCAGTTTATTGCCTTTTCTGCTCTCTCAGACTTTGCAGACACTCTCTCTGGTCCCCTGAGAATCCCAAAACCCAATCGAAATATACTGATCCAGATGGACCTGCCTTTGGTCCCTGGAGATAAGATCCACTGCTTGGACATCCTTTTTGCTTTCACCAAGAATGTCCTAGGAGAGTCCGGGGACTTGGATTCTCTGAAGGCAAATATGGAGGAGAAGTTTATGGCAACTAATCTTTCAAAATCATCCTATGAACCAATAGCAACCACTCTCCGATGGAAGCAAGAAGACATTTCAGCCACTGTCATTCAAAAGGCCTATCGGAGCTATGTGCTGCACCGCTCCATGGCACTCTCCAACACCCCACATGTGCCCAGAGCTGAGGAGGAGGCTGCATCACTCCCAGATGAAGGCTTTGTTGCATTCACAGCAAATGAAAACTGTGTACTCCCAGACAAATCTGAAACTGCATCTGCCACATCTTTCCCACCATCCTATGAGAGTGTCACTAGAGGCCTTAGTGATAGAGTCAACATGAGGACATCTAGCTCAATACAAAATGAAGATGAAGCCACCAGTACAGAGGTGACTGCCCCTGGGCCCTAGTGAGGACACTCCAGCCTGAGTATGTTCAGTTATGATGTGTCCTTCTGCTCTGTGTTAACTTTTTCCCGCTACAGATCACACCCAGCTACAGCCTCGGCAATGCATGCCACTGGTCACAATGTCAGAACTGGGCAGGGAATGCAGCTGGTAACCACCTTTGAAAAAGCCCTCATACACAAAAAGGAGTCAGAAGCCAAGAGTACTTTCACTGTGATTTCCCTTCTGAATTTCAATATCAGATCATGGGTTCTCTTACTCTCCGGAAAATATCCCTGGTCCTTTTATTTTGATTGTAATCAGATTATACTTACTGAGACAAACTTCTCAGGACCAGAACTTCCAAAGATATAGAACAAGAACATTACTGAAGGTGCAAGGTAGTCCTCTGTGAAGCACCACATAGAGATTGGCAATGTTATTTAGGATTTTGCACGACTGCATGTGAGAGCTGTCGGACAACTGCTCTGACCCGGGGTAACACCTGTGGCCCATGTCTTGAAAAACCTTTGAGATATCCATTAAAATTATTATTTTTAAAGGTATGTCCACACCAGTGTTATATCTTAAAGCATCATTTTATTTTTCTCTTATTTCTGTGATACTGACATGTATCATGAGTCACTTACCCCTCACTTTCTGGGATCTTGATATTTTTCAGCTTGAGATTGAGGCTGGTTGGAGCAGGAAAGAGCACTGTCCTGGGATCTGGAAATGCCATTTGGAATCCTAACTTTTCCACTGATTGCCTGGCTGACCAGGGCTAAAGACCTTCCCCTCTTAACTTCAGTTTCCTCGCTTGTAAAATTGGTGGGAAGGGAAGAAAATGAATGCTTTCTATAGCCTTCACGTCTCATGTTGTAGAACTCAATGGTGCCTGCCCCATGTATATGGGAAAAACACTCTTTTCTGAGGCTGAAATGGCTGGACCTTTCTGTTGTGTAGCTAAAGAGGCAGCTTCTGAATACATTCCAGAGTCTGTTCACATCTCATAATCAGACGTTAAGGAGGAGAGTTTTTACATTACCCGGTGGCCAGGACTCCATAGTTAGTATAATCAGAAGAAAAAGTATAATCATGAGAATGATGATCCAGTATATAAAAGGTATGGCCAGTAGTTTCTTTCATTCAACCTGCAAATATTATTAACTACCTAGTATATGATGGGCACTGCTCCAAGAACAAGAGATAAAATAGGAGTTAAGCCCCCAAAAGATTAATTGTATGAACTGAATGGAGTGAGAATTGTCAGAGGAGTTTATTTAGGCCAAAGGCGTGTTGCAGATTTTGAGATGAAGGAAAGCAGACTCCCTATGACAACAGAAGACATAGGGATTGTAATGACAATCATAATCTTCATTAACTCTTGGGCCATTCCCAGCCACAATCACAAAGTTCAGGCCAATTCATTGGATATATATTTGATCATTTCATAAGATTTTCCATTTGCATAATTACAAAGCACAGTGGCTGATACATATCACATGCCTCAAGGATACAGATTTGCTGAGGACTTGCTGTCCCTTCTCTGTCATTATTAGCCCATCAGAAGTCAAAGAGGCTTTCAAGATGCTTATTGGAAGTTGGCAGCATCCACAGATGCAGGTTAATAAGATGATGATGGGATAGCAGAGGGCCCAAGGCATCTTACCACAAATCAGCTATTCTCTGAATGCCTGATTTATTCTAAAAGATGAGTTCAACCAAATAGCTCTTCCTTTCTTGTAACACTGAACCAGGGAGCACAGAGACTGACTGTGCAGCTTCTTCAACATCTAAATCCCATGTGGATTTACTAGCCCAAGTGTTTATAAGACAGCTAAGTGGGCAGAGAGTTTGGGCACAGGTTTATTTTTACAATGATATGTGAAAGAATTAAGTGTGCCCAACCATCAGACTGATTCTGTTAAAGTAGACGATACTATTCTCAGAAGTATTCTTACTTTGAGTTGAATTATGTTCCCTAAACATAGGAACATAATTCAACTTTATGTTGAATTATGCTTCGGGTTGAATAATGTTCCCTAAAAGGGTATGCTGAAATCCTAACCCATAGTACCTGTGATTGTGACCTTATTTGACATTAAGGTCTTTGCAGGCATGAACAAATTCAGATGAAGGTGAGCCCCAATCCAATGACTGGTGTCGTTAAAATATGAGGGAAATTTGAAAGGAGACACACAGAGAGGAGAATACCATGAGAAGATGCAGAAAAAGCACACACAGAGAAAAGACAGCTGTATGAAGACACAGGAAGAAATCGGAGAGATACATCTGCAGGCCAAGGAATGGCAAGGATTGCTGAAGCTAGAAGGAGGCATGGAAGGCAAGGGTTCTCCCTTGCAGGCTTCAGAGGGAACACGGCCCTGCCAATTCCTTGATTTTAGACATCTAGCCTCAGAAATGTAAGAGAATAAATTTCTATTATTGTGATCTACCTAGTTTCTGGTAATTTGTTACAGCATCCCAGGGAAACTAATACATTTCTCACTTTTTCTACACAAATGCATTTCCCAAATTTTAATGGGAACCATTGGAAAAGGGATGCAATATACACATCTTGCATGACATGGAGTTTTTGGAAATGTATCCAAATGCAAGATTATCTTTTGAAAATTTCGCTACATCCAGTTTCCAAGTTCACCTGGTGGTACAGTTACAAGGTAGGAACTAGTTTTCTATGCGAGCCAACCTGAGAGCCAGAGCTGCCTTCTGAACCCCACCCACAAGAGATAATACCAGAATCTCTCTGGACCAGAATATGTGAGAATACCTTAGCACTGAAGGGAGATAAAAGACAGGACAATGATGCTGGCTATACAAATATCTGAAACCTGCAAGTTCTCAAAAATATGCCTCCACCATAAACACCACCCTAACTTCTTATACCATTAAACTGCATAACACATAGACACAGATGGCAAATAACATTCAGAACATCCAGTTAACACAGAATAGTAGGTATAGGCAGAGCCCTGGTGTGCTGGAGCATTTGCCTAAGACAAAAGCGAAGTCACTTTCCTAAGTGCTAGGGATGCAAAATAAGACAGAGCTTCAGTCTGGAGTTGAAGACAGGCTGAAGGCTTACAAATACATTAAGAAGACAACTCTTATTTTTTTCTTTTTTTAAAATTATACTTTAAGTTCTAGGGTACATGTGCACGATGTGCAGGTTTGTTACATAGGTACACATGTGCCATATTGGTTTGCTGCACCCATCAACGTCATCTACATTAGGTATTTCTCCTAATGCTATCCCTCCCCCATCTCCCCACCCCCAACAGGCCCCAGTGTGTGATGTTCCCCGCAGTGTGTTCATGTGTTCTCATTGTTCAACTCCCACCTATGAGTGAGAACATGCAGTGTTTGGTTTTCTGTCCTTGTTATAGTTTGCTTAGAATGATGGCTTCCAGCTTCATCCATGTCCCTGCAAAGGACATGAACTCATCCTTTTTTATGGCTGCATAGTTTTCCATAGTCCATTTTCTTAATCTAGTCTATCATTGATGGACATTTGGGTTGGTTCCAAATCTTTGCTATTGTGAATAGTGCATGTGTCTTTATAGTAGCATGGTTTATAATCCTTTGGGTATATACCCAGCAATGGGATCACTGGGCCAAATGGTATTTCTAGTTCTAGATCGGAAAACCGCTTAAATTTACCCATGACTCAGGTTTTCCATTCTTGGGTATGAAATCTAGAGAAATCCATGCACGCATATTCCAAGAGACATTTACAAGACGATTTCCTGTCAATATTGTTCATGATGGACCCAAATTAGAAACAACCCAATGTCTTTCAATAGTAGGATAATTTAATAAATTGTGGTATTTTTTAATGTAATTTTATGTAGTAATGAAAATGGATGATATACAGCCTCAAACAAGTCTAAAAAGGAACCTTATTAAATGAAAGAAGCCAGACACACAACTTATCTACTGTATGATTATATGACTGTCAAAAACAGGCAACATTAAACTATGTTGTTTAGGAACGTATAAAGAAAAGCAAGGGCTGGTGACCACAAAAGTCAAGGTTACTGGTAGATGGACGATAGCGCTTGTGACAGATTGGCAATGTTCTAATTACTCATGTAGGCCAGGCATGGTGGCTCACACCTGTAATCCCAACACTTTGGGAGGCCAAGGCAGGTGGATCGTGAGGTCAGAAGATTGAGACCATCCTGACCAACATGGTGAAACCCTGTCTTTACTAAAAAATACAAAAATTGGCTGGGCATGGTGGCACGTGCTTGTAGTCCCAGCTACTCAGGAGGCTGAGGCAGGAGAATCACTTAACTCTGGGAGGTAGAGGTTGCAGTGAGCCGATATTGTGCCACTGCACTCCCGCCTGGTGACAGAGACTCTGTCTCAAAAAAAAAAAAAAAAAAAAAAAAATTACTCACCTACATGGTTCTCTTAACGGGTATTGTCTTTATGTCTATGCATTAAGCTAAACATATTTGTCTCATGCATTTTCTGTGTATGCTCTATCCCATGATTTTAAGAAGAAAAGAGAAATTTTAAATGGTTCAGCTTTGATACTCCTACCTCTTCACAGAAGTAGTTACTATTTGCTACTCTCAGTGGTGACATTTTATGTCTTGGACTTGGATGATCAGAGCTGAGTTGTAAAAGGTGGCGTAGGAGTCCAATAGTGGGTAATAAAAAATAAAATTCTTGGAAAAAGGAATAAAAACTGCAAAAGTCACAGAAGATGTGCATGTGGATGAAGAGTTTGAGGAAAGGTAACCAAGCCATTATAATACAAGCATATCAGGGAGTGTGAGAGTAAGGAGAATATGCTCACAATGGGCACAAAGTTTTGTATCCCCTGAATTATTTTGGATGGTACTATGGGTGACATTAAAACTTTTCACAGTCTGCGTGGCACCAACCAATTATCAGGAACTGACCATGTTGTTGAAGCAGGCCCCCTGCTGTGTCAGTTATTAACCCTTTCATTGTTGGGTTGTAGGGAAGTCCGGAGAGAGAGGTCCCAAAGAAGGGATCAGGATAGCTGGCACAGTAGGGAGCCCTTGGAAGACTTGAGGCAGCCACTATTTCCGAGTCAATATAGAAATATCTCATTATACCTCTGTATACTGACCAGATATTATCCCATGTTGCAAGTGATAGAAATCCCACCTAGATTAGTTCCCGGGAAAAAGGAGAAAGAAAAGAAGACATTTTCATCTAAACAGGAAACGCTGAGATGCAGCTAGATCTGGGCTTAGCTGGATTCAGGAGCTCACACAATGCCATCAGGATATCATCTCTCCCTCTTGACTCTGGTTTCTTCAGTGTTGGCTCCATTATCAGGCAGACTCTTTCCATGGGGTAGCCAAGATCACCTGCAAATTGCTCATATCTGTGATCGCAGAGGGGAAGCTCAACTCCTACCCAGTGATTCCAGCAAAAATCCAGGAAGGCATGGCATTGGCCCTGATTGTATTACATCCCTTTTCCTAAGCAAACATTGTGTCCAGAACATGCAGCCTGCTGGCCGTTCCTGGATCATGTGCTCAGTCAGAATCAGAAGCTGGGTGGAGAGAGTTCACATAGAGAGGAGCTCTGTGGCCATAACAAGAAGGAATAGATGATGAACAACAGCTACTCACCACATTCCACCTCATGGCTGCCCAGTGTCGGCAAACTTCCTTCTTTCCAGACACGCAATAACAAGAATAACTTCCTAACATGATGTAACTTTCTCACATAAAAACCCATACACTCCCAAGCCTTGTCCAATTATTGCATTCAGCTTCAAGTCAAGCATGTTTTAATAATAGATATCAGCAACTCCTGTCAACTCTGCTTTCAAAATTCCAGCAGGTGCTGTGTCCAGGATTTGACCATTTCTTTTTTTCTTTTCTTTTCTTTTTTTTTTTTTTTTTTTTTTGAGACGAAGTCTTGCTCTGTCACCCAGGCTGGAGTGCAGTGGCGCAATCTCGGCTCACTGTAAGCTCCACCTCCCTGGTTCACAACATTCTCCTGCCTCAGCCTCCCAAGTAGCTGGGACTACAGGCGCCTGCCACCATGCCTGGCTAATTTTTGTTTTGTTTTGTTTTTTTGTTTTTGTATTTTTAGTAGAGACAGGGTTTCACCATGTTAGCCAGTATGGTCTTGATCTCCTGATCTCATGATCCACCCGCCTCGGCCTCCCAAAGTGCTGGGATTACAGGCGTGAGCCACTGTGCCTGGCCGATTTGACCATTTCTTACCACCTTAACTTTCAACTTTATCCAAGTAGCCATCATTTTTCACAAGTTTTATTTCAATTTCTACTCTTACCCTCAACAGTCAATTCTCAAACCACAGCCAGAGCTCAAATCCACCCATGCTCCAGGGTGCTCTGAGTAGATGTCATTACAACCATTTCACATCATCGGGCCCTCACTCCTCCCTGACCTCATCTCCCCTCTACTCACTCCCTGTGCTTCGGCCCTGCTGTCCTCTTTGCTGTTCCTTAAACACACCAGGCATGCTCTTGCCTCAATGTCAAGTCCATGGAACTTACTTTCCCTCAGTCAGTATAACCATAACACTCAGCCCTGCGCTTTCTTCAGTTCTTCTCCGACCAGCCTATCTAATCACGAGCCACATCCACAGCACTTAACACCCTCTGGGGTCTCATACATGAACTTGGCTATGGCCTGTCTTCTCCACTAGAATGTAAGCTCTGTGAGGGCAAAGACTCTACTTTACTCATTGATGTATTCCTAGCCACCAGAACAGTAAATTCAAAGATATTTGTCCAATGAGTGAAATACTTTCTTCCTGATCAGTTTAGAGGTAGCTCCTCACGGCCCAGTACCCAAATGCTGACCATGTGATCGATAGTATAGGATAAACATGTTAGCTTCCATTTAGAAAACACTATTTAGAAAAAGAGAAACCACATCCCGAAGTGCCAATCCACAGTGTACCCTGAAGCATGTACTCTTTGACCTGAGAGTGGAGAGTTTTCTTGGTCTTGATCACTGGAAGAATTCCTCATCCACTGTCCTACTTCCTCATGAGACAAGAGCACTGGGAAGAGATTCCCTCTTGGGAATAGGCAGCTTATTGCACTTTACGTTGGCACCAATGGGCCCTAGAAATTGCCTTCAGGTTTGAGCAATCACAGGCCATTTCTTATCTGGACTGAAGTTTCTCTGGCAATGCAACTCACTCAAAACCCTAGTCTCAAAATATAAGAAAATTTTTCTGTTATATTTTACCAGTTTGTGAGATCTAGTGGGTTATGCCCCTTCAATCTAGACTTAGACCTGTATGTTACTGTCTTTTAACAATAGACCTCTTGCCCTCCCTCCCTCCAGCTCTCAGCTGAGTAGCCTTCATCATGGCTTTAGCCAGCCACTGTATAAAGATACTGCTGAAAAAACATAGGCTTGGGTTTGGGGGCACAGTTTATTTCCCCATTACCCCAGTCTGTATCCCACTGGACAGCTCTTTAAATTGGGGTAAAGTCTCCTTTGCCTTACAGAGAGTGCAGGAGAGGGGAGGAGGTGTCAGGCTTCTCCCAGCTCCTATTCTTACCCCATCTCAATGTATCCAACCAGTTGTGTGCTGGTAAGCGTTTAAAAAATCAGCTCTTTAGGACAAAAAAAAAACCAAACTGATATGTAGCATTTTCTGCCTTGTCTAGCATAAACACTTCCACCATGGCCCATGTGAAACTACTAATGTGACCACCCTGAAGATAGAATTGGGAAGAGATGTACATAGTCGACTTGAGCCAATATGAGCTGGCTCTGGCACACTACCATTTCCAACCCCACTGCCTTCTCTCCACCATTGTTAGCCTGGGACAGAAATTTGTTTTCTCTACTTTTCAATGCATAAGCCTATAAGATCTAGGGTTCTTGCCATAAAGAGAAAAGGCTTCCCCTTCTGCTTTAATATGGGCCAACTTAGGCAAAGTAGTTTGTCTTTATTTGTATGACTTTGCTAAGCCTACAGAAAGTAGCCCACACCCTTCCAGATCCTAGAATTTCTCCATCAAGGCCCTAAAACTCCTACTGCAAGAGGCAGGTGGCCTGAGTCTCCAGATACAACAGGCTACAGCTAACGGTATAATAGAGATTTCCAGATTTGGATCTGGGGATAGGAAAGTCTCAGTGCTCTACGTTCAAACCTCAATTTGGCCAATGACACATTTTAGAATCTGTTAACAGTAACAGTCATTTCCAGGTATCAATTTCTGCATCAGAATTATTCAGTTGCAAGCATAGAAAGAATCTACTAGAAGGCTATGGGAAGCTCAAAGAATGAAAGAAAATGCTGAAGAACCAGGGAGGATGGCATCCCAGGCTAAGTAAGTTTCTGGGCAGTAGGCACTAATAAAAAGTCTCTTCAGAGGCCAAGACCAAGGAGTTCCAGTTTTTTTCCCTTGTGAATCTCCCAGTTAGGATTCAAATTTCAGGTAGAGAGCACCTGATTGGCCCAGCTCCAGTGGAGGAAGACAGGGGCGTTTAGACTGATAGTTCCAACAAGACCACGTGCAATCACCTCCTCTCTCCAACCCCTCCCCCTCCACCAATAAAAACGTGAAGGTACTGTTACCAAAAGGACGAAGGAGGCTGGTGTGCAAAAATTCCCCATCAGTATTACAAGTTACAGGCTGTATTCATGTTTTGTAAAGACCCGTCTGGCCACAATTGCAAATTACATAAAAGCTGAGCTTAGGTGCAGGGAGATTAGGTAGGAGGTTGTGGCCAGTGCTGACCTGATTTAGGGACTTTTGAGTCTCTCAACCAAACTAACTAAAAGCCACTATGCCTGCTCAGATAGGATGCCAAGGACATGGACTAGGCTTCCCTTTCCCATCTTTATCTAAGGGGAGATGGCCAAGTACTTTTTGTCTGGATAAATGCTCCCTAGGCCCCAAACATTGGCAGTGAACTCTGGCTCCAGAAAGTCATTCAAAGATTCCTTGAAATGGAAATATGTTTGAAATGTGTCCTCCTGAGGAGACCCAGATAAATCATCATTCACCTGAGTTCAGGTAGAAAAAGGCAGGATCTGCTGGGTGCATCAAATATACACCAAGGAAATTCCTGTCTACTGCTGACCCTTTAAATACCAATTCTGACACCAGAACCAACAACAAAACCTGGTCCATATGCACACTGCACAAAGATAAATTCTAAAGGGGGTACGTGAAGAAGACTCATTTTTTTTCCTTACCAGAGCTGAGTTAACTGATTGTTAGAAATGTAGCTGTTCCTACTTCCAGCTTACAGATTTAATTGCATTATAAGGCAATATAAAGGTTGTGTGTGTGTGTGTGTGTGTGTGTGTGTACTTGTTGAATAATTATGTTTCTTGAAGCTAGAACAAGGAGCCTCAGAAACACTTGGAGGCCGAAGATGTCTGGAAATGATCCACGCAGAAGCATTCAAACTCATCTGCTAAGCGGTATGGCGCTCCAAACAGAGCTCTGCATAAGAGGGCAGATGGTTCCAGTTTGATTCCAGGCCTTCTGTTGCTCATGTCACAAATTCCTTGAGCTAATTTTCTCGTCTACACAACTGGAGGGAAGATTACTGCCCTACCAAACCCAGCAAAGAAGTTCAAAGGGGATGAAAATGCTTTGTAAGGTTTGAAAGAGAAAAACAGCTTTGGGAGGGGTTGTTATGGCGAGATCATTGTGAAATTCTGCAGCAGATAAGGAATGTGCAAGGGTGTGCTTAACTCCCAGAGCTTCCTCCTAAAGAAGTAGAATGGCAGAGCCTCCAAAACACTGGGCCCTTAAGAGGAAAGAGGGCTTGAGTCCTTCCTACAACACTCCCTCCTCTGAAAACATTCTCTTTCACTTTCTTTCCCTCTCCCTCTCTGAACACCTCTTCCTCTGGCCATCTTTAAATATCAGTGCTGGCCAGGTGTAGTGGCTCATGCTTATAATCCTAGCACTTTGGGTAGGCCAAGGCAGGAGGATCACCAGGAGCTCAAGAACAGCCTGGACAATATAGCAAGATACCCATCTCTACAAAAAATTTTTTTTAATTAGCTGAGTGTGGTGGCTTGCACCTACAGTTCCAACACTTTCGGAGGCTAACGTGAGAGGATCACTAGAGCCCAGGAGTTTGAGGATACAGCAGATATGGAATGTGCAAGGGAGGGCTTAACTCCCAGAGCTTCCTCCTAATGAAGTAGAGCTATGATTGCACCACTGCACTCCAGCCTGGGTGTCAGATGAGGCACTGTCTCTAAAGAAGAAAAATGTGAGTGCTCCCTAGAGTTCAAAGTCACCCCTCCTCCCCTGGCTCCAGCACCTCCTGGTCATGTCCACCTGAATGTTCTCAGATCACTCCAACTCACACCTCTTTTCTCATAACAAGTCTCCAGTGCCCCCTGCCCTTTTCAAGATGCCACTCACCTCCCAATCCACCCAGTTTGGACACTCAGAGCTAGCCATGCTTGCTGCCTTTCCACACACTCTGTCAGCTAAGTCCTGGGGTCTCGATGTCAAATCTCTACCTCTCACCATCCGTTATTTTTACTCCTGTAACTCAGGGTCTTGCCTTCTCTCTGGAACAGTATGATTACTTCCCCCAAACTCTTTGAAATATTAAATTTACTGCCTAGAAATGTATTGAGCCTCAAAACCTTCACCTCAGTCCAGTGCTGTAACTCCCATCATTCTGGTCCCAACCCACAGTGACTGAAAAGTCATGCCCACTCCACCCATGACCAAGTTTGCTTCTAGCTGACCCTAGACTGCTCTGAAGCAGAGGATGATGCTGGTGCTTCTTTGCTGCCCACTTAGGGCTGCCTTGCAGCCAGCCATGGCCCCATTTTCCCCTCCCCTTTTATGTTAAGTCACTAAGTCCCATTGAACCCTACCCTGTATTCTTTAGGGAGGAGCACCTACAGGCCAACCATTTATTGCCGTTGGCATAACTTCTAAACATTCTCATACTAAGAGATGACTTCCACTCCTGCCCAGAAGAAAGAAGCAGAAAGACAAAAGGGGGGGGAAATTAGAGAGTCCATCCTGCCACACTGTGCCCTTCCCCAGGGGCAATGCTGCTCTCCCTGCCCCATTGAGTAGAGGGATGTTGGGTGTGACACTGTGCTCACACACAAAGAGGCATCTCACCACATTGCAGGGTCCTCCTTGGACATGCCCAGCACTTGGGTCATCAAAATAGAGGGCAGCTCCTCTAGAGCCCACTGTGGGAGGCTGGGCTCAAATTCCACCATGTCAACCCTGGAGCATACACTATTGGGGTTCTGTGCCACATCCCTTGGCTCATCTGACTTGGGATGCAACTCTACAGCTCTTCTGCCTCGGGGCCTTCTCCAAAGTCATTGGGCTTTTCTCCACTGCTATTTTCCAGGCACATGCAGCCCAGATGCACGAGGGTGGCGGGGAGAGTACATGGGGATGTTGACACTCTTGAGGCCGACCCTCTACCCATGGAGGACAAGAGTTGGAAGATAAATATATTTGGAGAGACAGTTCTGAGCCAAATTCCTCAGAGAATCCACAGCAAGCCTAGGCTCTAGTGTAAGGCTAGGTTTTCATGAACCTGAGAGTGAGTGCCTCCTTAACTTCTGCACCCCAGGCCACTCTCGCAACTTGCCTTAGTTCCTGCCCTGCCCTGTTACCCAGGGCATTAACCAGCTTTTCTTGGAATTTCTTCCTTCATGGCTAACTCTCTCTGCTCCTTTACTTTTACTTCCTGGAATAACCACCCAAATAAACTATCTGTCCCCAAATTCTTGTTTCAGCTCCTGTTTGGGGGAAAGCACAAATTAACACAAACCCTCAGACATCCCACTGCTCAGAATTGGGAAGTCATTCTCCCATGCCATCCACATGCGCTCGTGCCCATCTCCAGGCTTGCTACAGATGGCTCCTGGAGAAAGGAAATCACTTCCTCTAGCTTATGTGAGGTGTTGAAGGGTCCTACCCAGAAATAACAATGTCATCTCCAGCTCCCCACCCATCACCCATCACCCATCACCCATCTGCTTCTGACCATTGTCATCTCCAGCTCCCTACCCATCACCCATCGCCCATCTGCTTCTGACCAAGGAGGCGAGTGAAACTCCTCTCTACACCTTCTCAAAGCACTATTGAAAGCTTTGATTTTGGTGGTAACTGCTTTGGGACCAAGTAGATCCTCACCTCCCCTCTCAATTGTTCTGTGAGAAAGAAAAGGTTATTTATAAGCCCAAGTTCTAGCTTCTCACTGCCTCTTGTAAACGGACAAGACTCCCAAGTCTATAACCACCTATGGCCCCTTTTTCCATCAGTTTATTGTACTGGACTACTTTGGAAGTCACAGTTTGCAACAAGACTCTCCAAACTGGGACTGTACCCAGAAGCTGTCACGGTTCCTTTTCCTGGCACACAACATCAGGCTAAGTTGCTGTGGCTTACTGTTTATAAGCAGCTTAGCTATTGCTGCTCAGAGCAACAGAAGACTGTGGGAGAAACTCTTTGGCTTCCCCTTGTTGTTCAGTCCATAAAAGAAGTCAGGGAGCAGCCAAGGCTCTCTCCTAAACATGGAGAAATAAGGGCTCCAACTGGTGGCTTCACTCCAGTGGCATCATATGTATAGACTATGAGGTCCACCTACCCCACTCACTGTCCCTGTTTTGGACAGAGCCTCTACGGTGTCTTACTAAGCTCTAAAGTCTTTCTAGATAGGGATCTCCTTGAAGATGATGGAGCGCATTTCAGATATATTTATCCTGCCAGCTTAAACACTTCCTATAGTTCTCAAAATCCCTCCCTGAATCTCTCCCATACGGAGTCTATAGGACCAAGATGAACTGCCCCCACAATGTGTTGCCATGGTGGGAAGAGCACCTCTGTGTCAATCTTGGTCCTCCAAGAGCCAGTCTCTCAAGTCAGAATTATATTGCAAGAGATTCATGGAGGGGGACATTTATAAAGAATAAAAGGGAGGGGAGCAGGAATCAGCAGGAAAAACCTCCGATGTGATGCAGGTCTGATGTCTATAAAAGGAGAGAAGGAAGGAAGTAGGATTAGATTGGAAAAGCCTCGGTCTGCAGTGCAGCCAGCAGTGGGAAGGTCTCTAACAGGCTGGTGAGGGGTCTTAGAATAAGGAGTGGCCAGCAGAGGGGTCTTCAATGGGCAAGAATGGCCTAGTTCTAGAACCCCCACTCTCTTTAGTCATTGATGGAGGCAGCACGGGAAGAACAAGGCTTCTGCATGAACATTATACAGTAGAGTAGATTCTGAAGCTATCACAGATGGAGACCTTCAGAGCAGATGTTCAGCAGTATGTCATCTGAGCATCCGTAGTCATCTTGGACCAGAAAAGCTGCTTTCCAATTAGATCTAGCAACAACCCCTCCCCTCCCTGAGTGCCCACAGTCATCATGGATTGCCCTCAGCACTGTGAAGCAGTGTTTCTGAAGCAGAGCCCCCATTTAAGAAGCTCCCATGCAGTAATTTTGACATCCTCAAATCAGTGCCTCGAGACTAGGCTTCCCCTTACCACCTGCAGGGATTGTACTTTCTCCTCTAGTACTGCCCATCAAGGTGGGGACCAGAGTGAGGCAAGCATGGTGCCCTGGACACAGGATTGAAGGAGGCACTCACTCTCAAGTGCTGATCCTGCAGTTGCATGAGCCTGAGAGTTGGTGTCTCCTTAAATTTTGCTCCCTGGCACATTGCTTGCCTCTTACTTCTGTATTCAACAATGCAACTTCATTTTTGTCACTCACTGCCCCCTTAAATTTCATTCAGAATGGAAGTTGTAACACTTCTGAATTAAATCTTGATTGTCCCTTGCCTCTTCTGATTACGTTTATGTAACAAGAAGTCCACTGATCACTTTTGGTCACAAAATAAAGTCCCAATTGGTACTTAGAATGCTGGTGCTATGTAATAACCAAAGCTTTCAACCTCATTCAAAGTTCCAGTTCCTGGAAAGAGGTGTTGCTTGTTTCCTCTCACTTGCCTTCTCCATCTTCTAGCTGCTGTCTCTGACCCTTATGGGCTTTGGGTGTTGGAAAGGAAAGGGAACTGGAAAATTCTTTCCAGCTGTCACTGTTGTGAGTTGACCTCCGGCTCTCTGAGCCTCGCCAATGTTTAAATATGACTCTGTGGGAGATTTTATGGGTTTACCTCAAGCTCTCATTCCTGGAGCTCTCCCTTTGGAGTTTCTTCCTTTGGAGTAAGATGCTGTCCTCTAGCTCATCTGTCCCCTCCCCCTACTTCCATCCACAGCCCTGAGAAGCCCTGAGGTAGTCCCCTACAGATTTTTTCTGCTGAGATCCCTTGGTTCTTCTGGGCATCCTGTTAGATAACAAATTCTGGGAAGGCTCATCTATCCCAACACAGCCACCCTGCATTCGGCCTCTATGCCAACAGTTAGTTAGCCCATCTTCAGATGCATCACATACCAGGCATGAGAAACACCAGCCACTGCCCATCCTCAAATCAGTGCTTCAGGAATAGGTTGGTGGTCAGCACTAGAGGGGAAAGCAGCCTCAGGGGTCACAAAGTTGGCCTGTTGAAACCCTCCTCATAAGGCTCAGATACAAGTCAGGCAGTCCACCCACAAACACCACACATCCAGGTTCTACCCACTGTGAGACCTTGGGTAAGTTATCTAGCCTCTTGGTGCCTCACCTTCCTCTTCTGCAAAAAGGGATAGTGTATTGTTATGAATATTAAGTGACTGAATCCAAGACTTGAATCTGTGCCTGGAGTATTGTAACTTCTTAAGAAATGCTGTCAATCACATTTGTTTCAGATCTCTTCCTTTATTCTTGAAAGAATTCAAACATTAAAGTGTTGAGATATCCCTTGTATCCCTTCCCAGTCTGATTCTCTTTCCTTCCATCCTACAGACAACCACTGTCATGAATTTAGAGCACATTTTTTTTGCAAGATTTTTATCTTTATATTACATAAAAAATGTTTTGTGCTTATATTATGCAAATTTGTTTAATGGGTAACATATGATATTTTGGGTATTTTATACACTTTTCATAAACAGCATAATATTTCCTGTATCTTTCAATAACTTACTTTTTTACTCAGCATTTTTTAGCTCATCATTCATTTTAAGTTTTAATTATTTTTCATTTTTTGAACACAACACAATTAAACCATTCCCAACGGATGAATATTTACATTGTTTGAAATTTTTGCTACTCAAAACAGTGCTGATCAGAGCAATCTTATAAGCAATTACTTGTGCATATTTGTAAAAGTTGCTCTAGGGTACCTATTTCAAGGTTTTCTGGGGTACATTCTGCACCTCAAGGACTGTATGTACTCCAAAGTGGTCAAACCAAATTATGCCAATAGTGTGGAAAGCTCCCATTTGCCCATGTCATTATCCATACTAGATGTCAGAAACTTTTATTTTAAATTAATTTTAATTAAATGTCATCAATTTTAAATATGATGAAATGACAAATCATTGGCATTTTAGTGATACTTTCCTGGTTCCCTTTTTTTCTCTTATCACTTAGAATTTTTATTTTGTACTTATTGAAATAGTTCTAGGCCGAGCGCGGTGGCTTACGCCTGTAATCCCAGGACTTTGGGAGGCCAAGGCAGGCGGATCATGAGGTCAGGAGATTGAGACCATCCTGGCTAACATGGTGAAACCCCGTCTCTACTAAAAATACAAAAAAAAATAACTGAGCGTGGTGGCGGGCACCTGTAGTCCCAGCTACTAGGGAGGCTGAGGCAGGAGAATGGCATGAACCCAGGAGGTGGAGCTTGCAGTGAGCCAAGATTGTGCCACTGCACTCCAGCCTGGGCAACAGAGCGAGACTCAGTCTCAAAAAAAAAAAAAAAAGAAATAGTTCTTTTATATTATTTAGATATAGATTATATATTATTTCTATGTGTATGTGTAAGAGAGTATATAAGCAAAACTAAAAATTTAAGGGATTCCTAAAACTTCTTCACAGAGTCTCAGTAACTTAAAAACAAACAAACAAACAAACACCCTTGCACTCAATTGTGTGAGTGTGCCTGTGGGTTTTGTTCTATGCAGTTTTGTCACATATAGATTCATGTCACCAACACAGTGAAGATACAGAACAAAGATCCCTTGTGCTACCCTTTTACAGGCACAATCACCCACCTCCTTTTTCCACCCCTAAACTCTGGCAATCACTAATCTGTTCTCCATTTCTATAATTTTGCCATCTCAATAATATCAAATAAATAGAATCATACAGTATGTAAGCTTTGAGATTGGATTTTTTTTTTTCACTCAGCATAATTCCCTAACGATCCCTCCAAGTTGTTGAGTGTATTCATAGTTCATTCCTTTTTCATTGCTGAATAACATCTCATGGTATAGATGTATCACAGTTTGTTTAACCATTTACCCATTGAAAGACATCTTGGTTATTTTAAATCTTCATTAAGAATAATGCTACTATGAGTGTTCATGTACAGATTTTATGTGAACGTAAGTTTTCATTCCTTGAAATAAATGCCCAGGAGTGCCATTACTGGTTCATACTGTAAGTGCATGTTTACTTTTGCAAGAAATTGCCAAGCTATCCTCAAGAGGCAGTACTATTTTACGTTCCCACCAGCAATGTATGGTTTCTGCACATCCTACCCAGCATTTGGTGTTATCACTATTTTGTATTTTAGACATTCTGATAGGTGCATAGTGATATCTCATTATGGTTTTAATTTGCACTTCCCTAATAGTTAATGATGTTGAACATCTTTTCATGTGTTTGTTTGCAACCTATAAATCCTCTTCAGCCAAATGTCTGTTTATGTATTTTGCTCATTTTCCCATTTGGTTGTTTGAGACTTTTTTATTGTTGAGATTTGAAAATTCTGTATATATTCTAGATAATAGTTTTTCATTGTATATGTGATTTTCTCCCTATCTGTAGCTCATCTTTTCAACCCCTTAATGGTCTTTCACAGAACAAAATTTTTAATTTTGATGAGGTGCAATTTATCAACTTTTTCATTATGGATAATGTTTTTGGCATCAAGTCTAAGTCCAAATGTCTTGAAATTTTTTACCTAAATATTTTTCTTAAAGTTCTTTTAGTTTTACATTTTACACTTAGATGTGTGATCTATTAGAGTTTATTTTGAGGTTGCGGTTCATGCTTGTTTTTTGTTTTGTTTTGTTTTGTTTTTCAGACAAAGTCACATTCTTGTCCCCCAGGCTGGAGTGCAATGGCATGATTTTGGCTCACTGCAACCTCTGTCTCCTGGGTTCAAGCAATTCTCCTGCCTCAGGCTCCCAAGTAACTGGGATTACAGGTGCCTGCCACCAGACCTGGCTAATTTTTGTATTTTAAGTAGAGACAGGGTTTCACCACGTTGGCCAGGCTAGTCTCGAACTCCTGACCTCAGGTGATCTGCCCCCCTTGGCCTCCCAAAGTGCTGGGATTACAGGCTTGAGCTACTGCACCTGGCCATGGTTCATGTTTTTGCCTGTGGATGTCTAATCACTCCAGCACCATTTGTTCAAAAGGATATCTTTCTCTATTGAATTGTTTTGACGCTTTTGTCAAAAATCAGCATGTCATAAGGCTGGGCACAGTGGCTTATGCCTGTAATCCCAGCACTTTAGGAGGCCAAGGCAGGTGGATCACCTGAGGCCAGGGGTTCAAGACAAGCCTGGCCAACATGGTGAAACCTCATCTCTACTAAAAATACAACAGTTAGCCAGGCATAGTGGTGGACGCCTGTAATCCCAGCTACTCAGGAGGCTGAGGCAGGAGAATCACTTGAGCCTAGGAGACAGAGGTTGCAGTAAGCTGAAATCATGCCACTGCACTCCAGCCTGGGCAACAGAGCAAGATCTTGTCTAGAAAAAAAATCAGTTGGACATATATGTATATCTTATTTCTGAGTTCTCTATTCCACTCCATTGACATATATGTTTATCTCTCCACCAGTGCTACACTATCTTAATTACTGTAACTATGTAATAAACCTTAACATTGAATAGAGTGATTTCTTCCACTTTTTCTATTTTTCAAAATTATTTTAGCTATTCTAGGTCCTGTGCATTTTTATGTACTATTTAGAATAAGCTTGTCAGTGTCTACAAAAACTGCTGCTGATATTTTTACAGAAGTTGCATTAAATCTATAGATTAATTTGAAGAGAACTGACAACATCATTACTATATTAAATTTTCCAATCCATGAATATGGTATATCTCTCCATTTATTTTTCTTCTTTTTTTTTTTTTTTTTTTTTTTCTTTTGAGATGGAGTCTTGCTCTGTCGCCCAGGCTGGAGTGCAGTGGCTGGATCTCAGCTCACCGCAAGCTCCGCCTCCCGGGTTCACGCCATTCTCCTGCCTCAGCCTCCCAAGTAGCTGGGACTACAGGCGCCCGCCACCTCGCCCGGCTAGTTTTTTTTTGTATTTTTTAGTAGAGACGGGGTTTCACCGTGTTAGCCAGGGTGGTCTCGATCTCCTGACCTTGTGATCCGCCCGTCTCGGCCTCCCAAAGTGCTGGGATTACAGGCTTGAACCACCGTGCCCCGCCTATTTAGCTCTTCTTTGTGCACCCACATTTTGTAATGTTCAGGATGTAGAACCTACACATGTTTCATTACAGTATTTCATTTTCTTTTAAATGAATACAATAATGTTATTGTGGGGTTTCTTTTCACCAATTGGTATTGTGTTTTTAATTTCAGTTTTTATACACTCATTGTTAGTATATAGAACATGATTAAATTTTGTGTGTTGATCGTGTATCCTGCATCTTGCTAAACTCATGTATTAGTTCTAGGAGTTTTCTTGTTTGTTTTTGTAGTTATTTTCTACTAGACAATTATGTCATCTGCAAATAGTAATTATTTTATTTCTTCTTTTTTGAATCCTTTTATTTCTTTTTATTGCTTTATGGCACTATCTAGAACTTCCAGTAGTAGTATGTTGCATAAGAACAGTGAGAATAGACATTTTTTCCTCGTTCTCAATCTTAGGAGGGAAGCATTCAATCTTTCACCATTAAGTATGATGTTAGCCATAGGTTTTTCATAGATGCTTTTCATCAAGTTGAGGGAATTTCTCTCTATTTCTAACTTGCTGAGAGTTTTTATCATGAATGAGTGTTGGATTTTTACAATACTTTTTTTCTTAATCAATTAATATAATCATAGGATTTTCAGCCTGTTGATATGGTGATCATATTAATTGATTTTCCAAATCGTTTTCAAACCAGCCTTAAATACTTACAATAAATCCCACTTCATCATAGTATATAATAATTGTTAAGTGTTGCTGGATTCAGCTTATTAATATTTTGGTGAATATTTTTGTGGCTAAGCTCATGAGAGACACTGATCTCTTTTTTTCTTTTTTGTACTTTCTACGTATGGTTTTGGTATCAGGGTAATAGTAGTTTCTTAAAATGAGTTAGGAAGTTCTCCCTCCTCTTCTGTTTTCTAGACTATTGTGTGAACATGACTACTCTTAAAAACATTTTTTGGTTCTGTATTTTTTCTTCTATGTACTGCCTGTTTGCACTTGTTGTTCACTTGTCTATTGCATCAGTTGTCTTTTTCTTACACACTTGCGGGTATTCTTTGCATATATCTTTACCCGCTATAAATTGAAAATGTCTTCTGCCAGCCTATCATCTGTCTTTCTAGTCCATTTAGAAATCAATAAGGAGCAGCATAAAGTTGTGGTCAAGTGTGTAACCTCTAGCACTTGATTGCCAAGGTTCAAACCCCCTTCTACTACTTATTAGCCCTGTGACCTTGGGCAAAGTATATGAACTCTCTGTGTCTTAATTTCCTCATTGTCAAAATGGAGTTGGTAATAGCATACACCTCAGAGCACTGTTTTGACCATGAATATGTAATCACTGAAAAGAAATTTAGAAGAGTCACTTGCAAAGAATAAGCCTTCATCATATATAGTTACTATTGCTTCATTTCAATGATTTTTATAAAAAGAGGATTTTAATATAAATATAGTCATGTTTGTCAATCTTTTCCCTCTTTTGGTCTATATAAGAAATCATTCCTTATATAATTGAAATTTTAAATATATTCTCTTTTTCTTCTAAAAATTTCAAATTTTGCGTTTTGTTTTGGCTTTTTTAATTCACCTTGAATTTCATATTTTAACACACAAGGTGTATATTTATGTTAGTTAGGATATAGCCTTGGCTATTGTAACAAAGAGACCCCAAATTACAGAGGCTTAAACAGTTAGACGTGCATTGCTTTGTCATATGAAAATCCAAGTGGGAAGTATAGGACTGAAGGCTCCACAGCTACCATGAACCAAAGACTCCTTTTACCATGCTGCTCTGACATCTGCATCATGAAGCTTTCATCTCAAGTCCCAGAAGGGCTGTTCTGGACCCCACTATTATATCCACATTTCAGCCAATGGGAAATGGAAAAGTGGAGGGCACATTTTCTCCCTTTAAAGGTATGATTGGAAGTCACCCACATTTCTTCTCTCATAGTCTCCCTTATAGCCAGGTGCTACCACCTGACTAAGCTCTGGCAAGAACACATTCTCTTCCAGGTTCTAGTCTTTCACTCTGTCTATTTAGCACAGAGGACTAGCTCTGGCTGCACCCTCAGGCAATGACATACCATCCACAACGGAAAGTGACTTCTACAGAACAGGCTTGGCCTGCCCATTTATTATGCCAATGGCGGGCCACTTGTAAAGACTAGCTCCTGTCCACACTCTGTGGCAAATTTCTTCACTACCAGTAGGCTGTGTTCCTGTGGTGGCCACACCATTTTCAAAGAGGTCTTAATCTCAGCCTTGGGTCTGGGTCTGTGCCCTACTGAAAATATATTAATTTAAGAAAACAGGAGAAGGATAATTGATATTAGAAGACAACCAATTATCTTCAACACATAATTCAATATTTTTCCATACTAATAGTGATTTGTTCCAACACCATTTTGTAGAAAGCCATCTATTCCCTAAAATTTGAAATATCACCTCTGACACATGTAATATCAAGTTCCCATCCATGCTTGGGCCTGTTTATAGACACTCTGTTCAATCTCACTAATGTACCTCTCTGCCTTTTTACAGGAAAAACACTATATTACTATAGCTCTGTAATAAATCTGATAAGCAAAGTCTCTCACTTGGTTTTACTCAAAATTTTACTATCATTTATGACCTTTTAGTTTTCCATATAAATCTTAGAATTATGATTTGCTCCATATAATCATCTATTAGAGTAATTTTTGCAAATACATTGAATTTATAGACTAGAAAAGAACTAACATTTTAAAAATATTCACTCTTCCAATCCAGTATCAAGATATGCCTATTCATTTACTTAGATCTTTTATGCCCTTCAATAACAGATGACATTAATTTTCATAAAGTACTTGCACAACTTTATTATATTTACTCCTAGGACATAGTTTGTTGCTACTACAAAAGGCATATTTTGCCTATTACTTTTTATGATTAATTATTACTATTGTATAGGAACACTATTGATTTTCAAAAGTTGATCTTGTGTCTGGAAATTTTTCTGAACTCTCTTATTAAGTACTACAAGTTTGTAGATTCTTAGATTTTCCTTGCAGATAATTGGGTCTTATGTAAAAAATAATATATTTGTCTCTTCCTTTCAAGACTTAAGCCACCATTTCTTTTCTAGTCTTAATGCATGGAGGACCTCCTGCACAATGTGGAATAGAAAATGATAAGAGTGGGTATCATAATCTTGTTTCTGACTTTAGCATGTATATCTAAACCTTTCAGAATTTATTAAGGTATTTGCTATCAGTTTTTGGTAGGTTTACTCAATCACATAGTGGAATAAACAGCTAATTGCTTCCCAAAATCCAGTCTCTTCTTTTTCCTTGGTAACAGAATTCTGACAAGTATACTCAGCTAGAACACAGCCTTCCCAGCTTCCCTTGCTGCTAGGTGTGGCTTTATAACTAAATTCTGATTAAAAGAGATATAACCAGAGGCATTTTTATGACTTTCAGGAAGCTCCTTAAAAGAGAGGAGGCGAACTATTTTGAGTTCTGTTTTAACTCCTCCATCCAGCTTACCATGCAAATGAGACAGATGGAGCAACCACCTTGGACTATGAGGTGACAGAAGCTGTGAATTAGGATGGTGAATTAGAAAGACAGAATTGATGGGTTCCTGATGATCATAGAACCACAAAACTTGGCCTAGTCTGCCTATCTTCAAAATTAATTCACACAAAGGAGAAATAAACTTGTGTTGTGTTTAATCCCCTATTATGTTGAAGTTTTGTTAAGTCACTAGTCTTTATGTTAGCAGATACACAGGTTTAGAAACTTCTCCTAGTCATGTGCTGAGCAGCAGAGCCTTCCCAAAGCAGCAATTAAATCTAGTTTGCATTTTTTCAGCACTTGCAGAACCAACTCCTTCATAATTTTACCCTAGAAACACCTCCACTAGCCAGCCATAATCACCTCCTAAAAGTCCAAGTTTCAGCTCCTCAGGACCCCTCCTTCCAGGTCTTTCCTTTGTACCTCCAACTCTATCTAATTATAATTATATCTGCTTCCTGTAGATCCTACTGCTGTGAGACCTTAATGTTCTCTGTTTACCTTTTCAGTTACTTAGTTAACAGATTAATACCTACTTCATAATTCTCTATATTATATTATATCTACTAATTTATCTCTATTAAAATGAATAGTGAGAACTTCCAGCTCAAGCTTGAAGATATAGAGAACTGGAAACAGCATTGCTCCCACCCTTATAAGAAAAAAGCCAAAAAAGTAGTGACTTTTCTTAAATTCATGAGAGAACTGAGATCACAGAGAACAACTAACCCAATATCTGGAGAGAAACAGGTGCCTGTAGGGAAAAACAAGACCTAAGCATTTGCTTACCTAGGACAGATGTTGCTAAATACCATATAAGCCAATGAGAAGATTTCACTAGACTTTTTTCTTTTTTTTTTTTTGAGACAGAGTCTCACTCTGTCTCCAGGCTGGAGTACAGTGGCGCAATCTCAGCTCACTGCAACCTTCGTTTTTTGGGTTCAAATGATTCTCCTGCCTCAGCCTCCCTAGTAGCTGGGACTACAGGCGTGCGCCACCACGCCCAGCTAATTTTTGTATTTTTAGTAGAGACAGGGTTTCACCATGTTGGCCAGGATGGTCTTGACCTCCTGACCTTGTGATCTGCCTGCTTCAGCCTCCCAAAGTGCTGGGATTTCAGGCTTGAGTCACAGCGCCTGGTCTACCTAGAAATTTTTAATAAATTATAAAGTACAATGGTGGGGTAGCATGAAAGAGTAAAACTTGTAGGGAGCGGAGAGGCACATAAACAGAGGAGTCTACATTCTCTCGCATCTTTTTATTCCAGTAACCCCAGCTGGTTCTTACAGGGGATATGGGTAAGAAACTTGCTAAAGCTCTCTCCCCATTTTGGCCTGGGGAAGGGGAACAGCAGTCACTGGAAAAAAAAAAAAAAGAAAGAAAACCTCTACCCAGACCCATGTTCCCTATCTCCCCTAGTTTTTTTTTAAAAAGCCCTAGTCCACAGAGGACAGGTAACAGAATGATAGCCTTAAAACACTGGTGGAAACCCACTGCAGCCAGGGGAGGTCAAATAAATAAATAAAACCGAACAAACAAAAATCCTGTATCCCCAGAGTGGAGGAACTAGAGTATAACAAGGCCCAGTATTATAAGAAGAAGCAAGAATACTTTTGGAGACCACACTTCCAAGACCCAGGTTCTCAGTACCTGCCTAAAAATGAAGCTAAATTAATATATCAAAAAACATTTCCCTCTCCTGTCCACTAGCACCGTGCTAACAAGTGTCATGTAAAAATAACAGTGGAATACAACTGAGAGAGCTGTAAGAAATTCATTCTCTCTGAGGGGCAGCACAAAGAGACAACTCAAAGCCAAGTGGGGAGCAGCCCTCAACCTAGCCCAACTACTAACTAGATTAACACAAAACCCCAAACTAAAGCCCTAGCAAAAACAAAAGCATGTGCATGTCCAAGCATAAAAATATTTACCCCAGTTTCTACTGACTTATACATTGTGCCCAGTTGTTAAAAAAAAATGTGTGGCATACAAAATGGCAAGACAAAACATAACCTGAAGACAAAAAGCAATAACCAAAAGTAAACTCACATATGACATGGAAATTGGAAATATCAGACAGGGAATTCAAAATATGTATGGGTAATATGTTGAAAGGTTTAATGGAAAACACAGACAACATACAAGATCAGATTTCAGCAGGAATGAAAACTGTAAGAGTCAAAGGAAATAGTATAAATTAAAATCACAATAACAGCAGTGAAGAATAACTTCAACTGTTGCGTTGGTGGATTCAAAACAGCTGAGGAAAGAAACAGTGAGTCTGAAGATAGGTCGACAGAAACTACCTACTGCAAAGAAGAGTCACTGCAATAAAGAGTCACAGCCTGGGCCGGGCGCGGTGGCTCAAGCCTGTAATCCCAGCACTTTGGGAGGCCGAGACGGGCAGATCACAAGGTCAGGAGATCGAGACCATCCTGGCGAACACGGTGAAACCTCGTCTCTACTAAAAAAATAACAAAAAACTAGCCGGGCAAGGTGGCCGGCGCCTGTAGTCCCAGCTACTCGGGAGGCTGAGGCAGGAGAATGGCGTAAACCCGGGAGGCGGAGCTTGCAGTGAGCTGAGATCCGGCCACTGCACTCCAGCCTGGGCGACAGAGCGAGACTCCGTCTCAAAAAAAAAAAAAAAAAGAGTCACAGCCTGTCACCGTTTCCAAACCTTAAGCAGTTCACAAACTAAGATTCCTTTGATTGTAGAGACACGGTGCTATTGAGAAAAGTTTCTTTCTTTTTTTTTTTTTTTTTTTTTGAGACGGAGTCTCGCTCTGTCGCCCAGGCTGGAGTGCAGTGGCCGGATCTCAGCTCACTGCAAGCTCCGCCTCCCGGGTTCCCGCCATTCTCCTGCCTCAGCCTCCCGAGTAGCTGGGACTACAGGTGCCGCCACCTCGCCCGGCTAGTTTTTTGTATTTTTTAGTAGAGACGGGGTTTCACCATGTTAGCCAGGATGGTCTCGATCTCCTAACCTTGTGATCCGCCCGTCTCGGCCTCCCAAAGTGCTGGGATTACAGGCTTGAGCCACCGCGCCCGGCCTGAAAAAAGATTCTGCAGAATTTCCAAAAGTATATACTATAAATCTTTCACCAGGCTTTTTCCAAAGGAACTTGCAATCATTTACTATAGTAATTGTGCACTGGTGAAAAAGAAATATCCAGAGGGATTAAAAGACACTGACTCTGAACTGACAGTAATTCCTGGGGACCCCAAATGCCACTGCAATCTAAATGGAAAATGGGTACTTATGGAAGTCAGTGATTATGGAGATGTGACCAAAGTTCAAATCATAGTGGACGCAATAGGTCTATTGACATACTTCATGGTTACTGGATCTAGATCTGCATAGTCCAATATAGTCACCACTAGCCACCTGTGGCTACTTAAATTTAAACTTCCATTATCATGCTATCACAGAAAGTTTTATTGTATAGCGCTGGTCTAGACCAGAGGTTGGCAAACTACAACCTGGGCCAATTATGGCCTATAGCCTGCCTGCTTGCTTGCTCTTTCTTTCTTTCTTTCTTTCTTTCTTTCTTTCTTTCTTTCTTTCTTTCTTTCTTTCTTTCTTTCTTTCTTTCTTTCTTTCTTTCTTTCTTTCCTTTCTTTCTTTCTTTCTTTCTTTCTTTCTCCTTCCTTCCTTCCTTCCTTCCTTCCTTCCTTCCTTCCTTCCTTCCTTCCTTCCTTCCTTCCTTTGTACATCTTGTGAGGCAAGAATAGCTTATATCTTTTTTAAAGGCTGAGAAGAAGGAGGAGGAGGAGGAGGAGATGACAACAATGTGACCCACAAAGCCTGTAACATTTACTATCTAATCCTTCACAGGAAATGTTTCCTGACCCCTGACAGCTGGGAGAGGCATACCTGGAAGCAGGCAGAATCCTCATATTGGCTCGTTGACACATGGAGTAAGGACTATGACTGTAGCCCTTTGAAACCCCTGGGAGAATTTCAAAGATTAGTGCCACCAACAAAGACTTTAAAGTTGCACAGGTAGTGTTATCTATCACATCCCATGTAACTCACTAATTTAGCTTGTTCAGAAGGTAGGCGGATCTTAGCGAATAACTGCTGATTACTGTAAGTCTGATTACGTAGTTACTCTAATTGCAACAGCCATTTCAGATGTAGTATCTTTACTGGAACAAATCAACGCAGGTTCTGAGTCCTGTACGCAGCTATTGACCTTGCAAATGCTTTTTCCTTCACATCAATTTGCAAAGATCAACAGAAGCAGCCTGCTTTTACCTAGCATGACTAACAATGCACCTGCAGTTTTGCTACAGGACTATTTAAACTTGCTTTCCCTGCAATTATATAGTCTGAAGAAATTTTCATAATATTGGTATTCTACATAACAGCAAACTGATTCACATCATTCTTGATATTATGCTGATTGGATATGATGAACACAAGTAGCAAGTTTTTTAGTTGCCTTAGTAAGACAGATGTGAATCAAAAGATGAGAGTAAACCCCATTAAAATGCAAGCACACATAATCTCAGATTCCAAGAGTCCAGTGATCTGAAGCATGTTGAGATGTCCCTTCCAAGGTGAAATATAAATTGAAATTTTAAAAAGTAAAATTTATAACAGCACCAAAAATCATCAAACACTTGGTATAAATCTAATAAAGTATGTACAGGAGTTGTATGTTGAAAACTATAAATATAGATGTAAAAAATCAAGTAAAATCTAAATAAATGAAGAGATATACCATGTTCATGAATTAAAAGACTTAATATTGCAAAGATGTCAATTCTCCCATAAGCTGATCTATAGATTCAACACAATCTTAGTCATAATCCAAGCAGGATTTTTTGTAGAACCTGACAAGCTGGCCAGACACAACAGCTCTTGCCTATAACACCAACACTTTGGGAGGCTGAGGCAGGCGGATTACTAGAGCTTAGAAGTTCGAGACCAGCCTGGTCAAGATACGAAAATCCTGTCTCTACAAAAAAACACAAAAATTAGCCAGGCATGGTGGTGCATGCCTGTAATCCCAGGTACTCATGAGACTAAGGTGGGAGGATAATATGAGCCTGGGAGGCAGAGATTGCAGTGAGCTGAGATCATGCCACTGCACTGCAGCCTTGGCAACAGAGCCAGACCCTGTCTCAAAAATTAAAATAAAATAAAATAAAATAAAATAAAATAAGAAATTGACAAACTGAATCTAAAATTTATATTAAAAGGTAAAGAAACTAGAATAGTCAAAAGAAGTTTTCCAAAAGAGAAAAATGTAGAGAAATTCTTGTTACTTGATTAATTTGTTATAAATCTTTAGTAACCAAGACAACACAGCATTGATGAAAGACGAGACATACAGATCAATGGAACAGAATACAGTTTCCAAAAATAGACCCACATATACATGGTGAATTTATCTTTGACAAAAGCACAAAGACAATTTAATGGAGAAAGGATGGTCTTTTCAACAAATGGTGCTGGAACAATTTGATATCTATATGCAAAGAAAAAGAATTTCTATTCATGTTTCATATCTTATAAAAATATTAAACTATGCCTAATATATGCCCATATGTCTAAATATAAAACATAAAATTATAAAATTTCTACAAGAAAACGTAGGAGAATATATATTTTTTACCTTGGATTAGGCAAAGCTTTCTTAGATATAAACTCAAAAGCAATAAAATTTAAAAGAAAAAAATGATAAATTATAAATCATTAACATTTAAAGTTTCTATTCTGCAAAAGATACTTTTTATTTGCTTGTTTTGTTTCTGTTTTTTGTAATCAAACTTTTTTATTTTTTAAATTAATTATTTTTTGTAGTGGTACATAACAGCTGTACATATTTTTACAGTACATGTGATAATTTGATACATTCATATAATTAAATCAGAGAAACTGGGATATCCATCACCTTAAATATTTATTTTTCCATTATGTTAGGAATATTTGAATTATTCTATTCTAGCTATTTTTAAATGTAAAATTAATTAATGTTAAATACAGTCACCCTAATAACTATCCAACACCAGGTCTATCTATCTTAGTACGTATTTGTATCCGTTAATCAACTCTTCATTCTCCTCACTCTTACCCTTCCTGGCCTCTGGTAACCATCAATCTACTCTCTATCTTTAAGAGATTCACTTGTTTTAGCTCCTACATATGAGTGAAAACATGTGATATTTATCTTTCTGTGCTCGGTTTATTTTACTTAACATAGTAACCTCCAGTTCCTTCCATGTTACTGAAAATGACAGGATTTCATTCTTTGATGGCTGAATAATATTTCCTTGTGTATATATACCACATTCTCTTTATTCATGCATCCATGGATGGATACATAGGTTGATTCCATATTTGGGCTATTGTGAATAGTGCTGCAATAAACATAGAAGGGCAGATATCTCTGATATATTTATTTCCATACATATGAAATATATACATATATGTGTATTATATATACATACATATATATGTATACTCAGTAGTGGAATTGCTGGATCATATGATCATATCATAGTTCCATTATTAGTTCTTTGAGGAAACTTTATACTATTTTCCATAGTGGCTGTACTAATTTACATTCCCGCCATGGGTGGGAACAAGGGTTACCTTTTCTCCAGATCCTCACCGGCATCTGTTATTCCACATCTTTTTAATAAAAGCCATTCTAACTTGAGTGAGATGGTATCTCACTGTGGTTTTGATTTGTATATCTCTGATGATTAGTGATGTTGGGCATTTTCTCATATACCTTTTGGCCATTCATATGCCTTCTTTTGAGAAATTTCTATTCAGATATTTTGCCCCTTTTTAAATCAGATTTTAAAAATGTGGCTATTATAGTTTTGTAGTATATCTTGAAGTCAGTTAGTGTAACACTTCCAGCTTCATTCTTTTTGCTCAAGATTGCTCTGGCTATTCAGGGTTTTTTGTGGTTCCATATGTATTGGACCATTCTTGCATTGTTATGAAGAAATTCCTGAGACTGGGTAACTTATAAGAAAAAAAGGTTTAACTGGCTCATGGTTCTGTAGGCTGTACAGGAAGCATGACACACATCTGCTCCCAGGGAGGCTTCAGGAAGCTTAAAATCATGGCAGAAAGTGAAGTGGGAGCAGTCACATCACATGGAAAAAGCAGAAGCAAGAGAGAAAAAGAGACAAAGTGAGTGAGGGGGCAGGTGCTACACACTTTTAAATGACCATACCTCAAGTGAACTCACAGCAAAAACTCACTTATCACCAAGTAGATGGCTCAAGCCATTCATGAGGAATCCATCCTCATTATACAAACACCTCCCACCAAGCCCCACCTTCAACATTGGGGATTATATTTCAACATGAGATTTGGGCAGGAACAAATGTCCAAACTATATCACCATATAAGTTTTAGGATTTTTTTCTACATCTGTGAAGAATGTTCTTGGTATTTTGATAGGAATTGCATTGAATCTGTACATTGCTTTGAGTTGTACTATCATTTTTAACAATATTAATTCTTCCATTCCATGAGCATGAAGTATTCTACCATCATTTTTATTTATTTCATCAATGTTTTATAGAATATTTTTGTACAGAACTTTCATGTCTTTGGTTATGTTGATTTTTAGGTATTCTATATTCTTTGCAGCTATTTTTAGTGGGATTGCTCTCTTGAAATTTTTTCAGATTGTTTGCTGTTGACATATGTATTAGTCCGTTTTCACACTGCTATGAAGAAATATCCAAGACTGGGTAATTTATAAAGGGAAGAGGTTTAATTGACTAACCGTCCTCCATTGCTGGGAAGCCTCAGGAAACTTACAATCGTGGCAGAAGGCAAAGGAGAAGCAAGCACCTTCTTCACAGGGCGGCAGGAAGGAGTGGGTGCAAGCAGAGGAAATGCCAGGTTCTTGTAAAGCCATCAGATTTCGAGAGAGAACAGCATGGGGGAACCACTCCCATGATCCAATTACCTCCACCTAGACCCACCCTTGACATTGTGGGGATTAAGAGGATTACAATTCAAGATGAGATTTTGGGTGGCAACACAGCCAAACCATATCAACATATAAAAATACTACTGATTTAGTGTGTTGATTTTGTATCCTGCAACTTCACTGAATTTTTGTATCCGTTCTAACAATTTATTGATGTGCTCTTTAGGTTTTTCTATTTCTTTCTCTTGACTAATTTTCTGACCAGGACTTACAGTATTGTATTGAATAAAAGTGGTGAAAGTGGTCATCCTTGTCTTGTTCCAGATCTTAGAGGAAAGACCTCATGCTTTTCCCCCATTCAATATGATGTTGGCTGTGGGTTTGTCATATATGGCCTTCTTTTCAGGTGTGTTCCTTCTATGCCCAGTTTGTTGAGGGTTTTTATCCTAAAGGAATGTTGAATTTTATTGGATTTGTCATCTACTGAAATAATCACATGATTATTGTTCTTGAGTCTTTAATGTGATATGTCCCATTTATTGATTTGTGCATATTAAACCATCCTTGCATCCCTAGGATGAACCCCACTTGATCATAATAAAAGATCTTGTTAATATGTTGTTGACTCCAGTTTGCTAGTATTTTGTTGATTATCAGGGGAACTCCACCTCCGATATTCAACATGGGTTCTTTTATATTTCCCTAAGTGTTGGCTGGTCTGAGAAATAAAGGGAAGGAGTACAAAAGGAGAAATTTTAAAGCTGGGTGTCCGGGGTGGACATCACATGTCGGCAGGTTCCATGATGCTCCTGAGCTGTAAAACCAGCAAGTTTTTATTAGCATTTTTCAAAAGGGAGGGAGTATATGAATAGGGTGTGGGTCACAGAGATCACATGCTTCACAAGATAATAAAATATCACAAAGCAAATGGAGGCAGGGTGAGATCACAGGACCACAGGATGGGGTGAAATTAAAATTGCTAATGAAGTTTCGGGCACACATTGTCATTGATAACATCTTATCAGAAGGCAGGGTTTGAGGGCAGACAACCGGTCTGACCAAAATTTATTAGGCAGGAATTTCCTTGTCCTAATACGCCTGGGAGTGCTACGGGGTACCGGGGCTTATTTCGTCCCTTTGTCTATGACCATAAAAGACAGCCATCCCCAAAGTGGCCATTTTAGAGGCCTCCCCTTAGGGATGCATTCTCTTTCTCAGGGATGTTCCTTGCTGTGAAAAAGAATTCAGCGATATTTCTCCTATTTGCTTTTGAAAGAAGAGAAATACGGCTCTGTTCCTCCCAGTTCACAAGCAGTCAGAGTTTAAAGTTATCTGCCTTATTCCCTGAACATTGCTGTCATCCTGTTCTTTTTTCAAGGTGCCCAGATTTCATATTGTTCAAACACACATGCTCTACAAACAATTTGTGCAGTTAACGCAATCATCATGAGGTCCTGAGGTGACATACATCCTCCTCAGCTTACAAAGACGACAGGCTTAAGAGATTAAAGTAAAGACAGGCATAGGAAATCACAAGGGTATTGATTTGGGAAAGTGATAAGTGTACATTAAATCTTCACAATTTATGTTCAGAGATTGCAGTAAAGACAAGCATAAGAAATTACAAAAGTGTTAATTTGGGGAACTAATAAATGTCCATGAAATCTTCACAATTTATGTAATTCTGCCATGCTTCAGCTAGTCCCTCTGTTCGGAGTCCCTGACTTCCCACAACAGTTGATAATTTTTGCATCTGTATCTATCAGGGGTATTGACCTGTAGTTCTGTTTTTTTGGTTGTCTGGTTTTGGTATCAAGCTAATACTGGCCTCATATAATGAGTTTGAAAGTATTCTGTCTCTTCAGTGTTTTTCAAAGAGTTTGAGTAGAATCGGTACTGGTTCTTCTTTAAATGTTTAGTAGAATTCAGCAGTAAGGCCATCAGGTCCTGGGCTTTTCTTTGATGGGAGACTTTGTAATTACAGTTTTGATCTTGTTACTCATTATTGACTTGTTGAGGTTTCTATTTCTTCATGGTTCCATCTTGGTAAGTTGTACGTGTCCAGAAATACATCTGTTTCTTCTAGGTTTTCCAATTTGTTGGCAATGATTTTCCATAATGGTCCTCAATGATTCATTGTATTTCTATGGTCTCAATTGTTATGTCCCTTTTTCCTTTCTGATTTTATTTATTTGGGTCTCCTTTTTTTGTTAATCTAGCTAAAGGTTTGTTGATTTTATTTTTCTTCTCAAACAACCGACTTTTTATTTCATTGATTTTTATAAATTTTTTAGTCTAAATTCTATTTATTTCTGCTCTGATTTTTAGTTTCCCTTCTGCTAATTTTGAGTTTGGTTTGTTCTTGCTTTTCTAGTTTCTGCAAGTGCGCCATTAGGTTGTTTATTTGAAGTCTTTCAACTTTTTTGATGTGGGCGTTTATTGCTACAAACTTCTCTCTTAGTACTGCCTTTGCTGTATTTCATCTTTTTGGTATGTGGTATTTCCATTTTCATTTGTTTCCAGGAATTTTTTAATTCCCTTTTAATTAATTTTAGTTAATTAAAAGGAGCATGTTGTTTAATTTTGATGTGTTTGCGTAGTTTCCAAAGTTCCTCTTGTTCCTCTTGTTATTGATTTCTAGTTTTATTCAGTTGTGGTCAGAAAGTATCCTTGGTATGAATTCTACTTTTTTTAATTTGTTGAGACTTGAGTTGTTCCATGTACTGATGAAAAGAATGTGTATTCTGCAGCAATTGGGTGAAATGTTCTGTAACTGTCAATTAGGCCTATTTTGTATAGTATGTGCCTTAACTCTGGTGTTTCTTTGTTGTTTTCCTGTCTAGATAATCTGTCCATTACTGAGAATGGGGCGTTGAATTCCTCTATTATTATTGTATTGCAGTCTAACTCTCCTTTAGATCTATTAATGTTTGCTTTATATACTTGGGTACTCCAGTACTGGGTGCATAGACATTTGTAATTGTTATATTCTCTTGCTGTACTGATCCTTTTGTAGACTGTTTTATCTGATATAAGTATAGTTATTCCTGCTCTTTTTTGGTTTCCACTGGCATTTCTTGTAAGATGGGTCTGGTGATGTTGAATTATCTTAGCTTTTGTTTGTCTGGGAAAGATTTCACCCTCATTTCATATTTCAAGAATCACTTTTCCGGATAGAGTATTATTGGGTGGCAGTTGTTTTCTTTCAGCACTTCAAAAATGTCATTCCATCCCTCCTAGCCTGTATGGCTTCCATTGAGAAGTTTGTTGCCAGATGAATTGGAATTGCTTTATATATCATTTGCTTTTATTTTTCTGCCTTTAGAATCCTGTTTGTCCTTGACCTTTGAGAGTTTGCTTAGTATATGCCTTGACGTAGTCTTGTTTGGGTTGAAACGGTTTGGTGCTCTCTGACCTTTCTGTACCTAGATATTTATATCTTTCTCAAGTTTTGGAAAATAACCCATTATTATTGCTTGAATGTGCTTTATACCCTTTGCCCTTGCTCAACTCCCTCTTGAACACCAATAATTATAGATTTGGCCTTTGAGGTAATTCTCTATATCTTGTAGGAAATCTTCATTCCTTTTTATTCTTGTTTCTTTTTTCTCCCTTGACCATGTCATTTCAAATAACCTGTTTGTGAGTTCACTGATTCTTTCCTCTGCTTGATTCATTCTGCTGTTGAGAACCTCCAGTGAATTTTTCAATTCAGCAAGTGTATTTCTCTATTCCAAGATTTCTGTTTGATTTTTAAAAAAATATTTCAATGCCTTAACTAAATTTCTCTGATTAATTTCTGAATTCTTTTTCTGTGTTACCTTGAAGACCACTATGTTTCTTTAAAACTGCTATTTCAAATTCTTGGTCAGAGAGCTCACATATCACTGTCTCATTAGGGTCATTCACTGTTTCCTTGCTTTGTCCATTTGCAGGGGTCCTATTTCCCTGGATACAACTGTTATCGCATTGAAGGATTGGTTGCTTACTTATTTTTTGTATGACTTGCTTTCATTCTTGTTGGGTATGTTTACTTAGACATTCTTCATAATCTACCTGTTGAATTTCTTACTTTTTTCTACTAGGTCACTGCCTCCTTTTTGGTACTAGATGGCACCTTAAGCCCAGGATTGCCTCAGCCCTAGCAAGTAATCAGAGAGCTGACAGTCAGGAAGAGGTCCCAAAGGGGATATTCAGCAATGTGGAAAGGCTGACAAGGGGTTTGTGCCCAGAGGACCTGTGGAATGCACCTCCTACAATGTGTCACTGCTGAAAAACCACTCCGATTTGCCATCTCCTTCGGCTAAGTTACAAAGCAAATTTTCTAGAGCCAGGGGTGATAATCCTACCTTCCCACTTTGTCTCTTGCTGTCCTCAGGAATACGTCCCCTTTAGGCACTCACACTACTTCCTGTGGGTTGAGGCATGGACAGAGCTTCTGCCAGGGAATCTAGAAAGTGGGGAAGCTGGTTATCCACCTTGGTATCACTTTTCCCAATGTAGAAACTATGATTTGGCACCTGTAATCCCAGCACTTTGGGAGGCCAAGGTGGGTGGATCACTTGAGGTCAAGAGTTTGAGACCAGCCTGGTAAACATGGTGAAACCCCGTCTCTACTAAAAATACAAAAAGTATCCAGGCACCGTGGTCTGCACCTGTAGTCCCAGCTACTCAAGAGGCTGAGGCATGAGAATCACTTGAACCCAGGAGGCAGAAGTTACAATGAGCTGAGATCGTACCATACCTCAAGCCTGGGTGACAGAGTAAGACTCTCTCAAAAAAAAAAAAATTTTTTTTTTGGTTAAGAAGGGGTGAAATTTTGCATGCTTGCTGCTTGGCACTTGGGGGAAGAGGCATTGCAGATATGAAAATCTGTTTCTCCTACTGTCTGCTTGGAATTTTTTCACTCTTTGTGGCCCCAGGAATTGACTCATTCTCATATTTGAGTTCTGGGATATTGCTGGTGATAATCCTAGCACTGTATAATTTGGGTTTGGTTTTCTGTTGTGAGGAGGACAGTGAAGCTAGCTTGAATTTATGCTGCCATTTTGAAACCAGAAGTCCACGACACAGTAAAAAAAAAAAATAGAAAGACAAGCCACATACTGGAAAAAAATTGCAAAACACAAATTTGATAAAGGATTCAGAATATATAAGGAACTCTCAAAACTCAATAATAAGCAAATGATGATCAAATATTAAAATGGGTAAAAGATTTGAACAGACACTTCAAAAAGTAGATACCAGGATAGTAGACAGGCACACAAAAAATGCTCAACATCATCAGTGATTAGGAAAATGCAAATTAAAATCACAATGATATACTATTAAACACTTAGCAAAAATTTTAAAAAACTGACCAGACCAGACCAAGTTTTGGGGAGGTAATGGAGGAAGTAGAACTTGCCACTGCTGGTGGGAATGGTGTAACCACTTTAGAAAATAGTTTTATGATTTCTCAAAAAATTAGACATTCCTCTACTATACAATCTACCCATTTCACTCCTTGGTATTTACCCAACAGAAATGAAAGCCTATGTTCATACAAAGATTTGCACATGAATGTTCATGGAAGCTTTATTTATTATAGCTAAAATTAGAAACAACCCAAATGTCCATCAACAGGTGAATGAGTAAACAAATTGTGATACAACCATACAATGAAATACTACTCAGCAATAAAAAAGAATGAACTATCAATACGTAAAATGACATGAATGAATCTCAAAATAATTATACTTAAAAGAGACAGATGAAAAATTATAATAATAATTATCCCATTATTGAAAACTCCAGACAAATACAGACTAATTTGTAGTAACAGAAAGCAAGCGCAGTAGATCAGCGGTTCCCTGGTGACAGGGGTGAGGAGGTGGGTGTACAGGAAGGCGCAAGAGGGAAGGATTGCAAAGGGGCACAAGAAACTATTGGAGGTAAAGGGTATGTTCACTATCTTGATTGTAGTAACAATTTCATGGATGTACACATATGTCAAAATTTACCAAGTTGTACACTTTAAACATTACCCCATGTAAATTATGTCTCCATTTAAAAAAGAGTACTAATTGCAATAGCTTTAATCCAAGGATCAGTGTTTCAGTTGTCTATTGAGATGCAACAATCTATCCCAAAATTTAATGGGCTTTAAAAAATTACCTTCTAGGTCGGGCACAGTGGCTCACGCTTATAATCCCAGCATTTTGGGAGGCCGAGGCTGGTGGATCACCTGAGGTCAGGAGTTTGAGACTAGCCTGGCCAACATAGTGAAACCCCATCTCTACTGAAAATACAAAAAAATTAGCCAGGCACGGTGGAGGGTGCCTGTAATCCCAGCTACTTGGAGGCTGAGGCAGGAGAATTGCTTGAATCTGGGAGACGGAGGTTGCAGTGAGCCAAGATCGCACCATTGTACTCCAGCCTGGGTGACACAGCGTGACTCTATCTAAAAAAGAGAAAAAACATCTTCTAATTTGGTCATAAGTTTGTGTGTTAGGAACCTGGGCAGGCTCAGCTGAGTGGTTCTTTTGTTGCATGTGGCATTAGCCAGGGTCATTCACTCAGCTGCATTCAGCTGTTGTTTAGAATGAGCTAGAACATCCAAGAATGCTTTACTCCCATCTTGGCATCTCATTGCTCGTTCACATGGACCATCTCTCTACCTATGGCAGTTCTGAGCTTCCTCACAGCATGGTGATCAGACTTTCTACATAATGTTTGACTTCCAAGAGAGTGCTTCAAAAAATGAAGGGAGAATTCACCATGATAGGAAAGCCATTACACCTGCTACATATTTTTTTTTATACTCATAAATCTAGTCACAGGTCACTGGAATACTGATAGAGAAAAGCCCAACATCTCTCTGACTATGCTTGCCAGGAGAAACAGCCAAAACAGTAGGAAGATGATTTCTGCTTTAAACTGCTATTCAAATCTCATGCCAGCACATCTAATTGGTGGAATCTAAATTTAAATCCAGAACTCTATCTGCAAAGGAGTCTGGGAAATCTAGTTGCTAGCCTTCTGGCTTGGGTACAGAAAGGTGCACTAGAAGGACGTTGAAGTTGAGGCTGAGTGTCCCATCCACTCAGCCTCAGAAGCATTAAACAGTTCAATTTTGCTTCTTAGTGTGATCCAACAGGTATAGACCAGGCACATGAGCCAGGAGGCAAATGGAGGTCCTCTCCCTGCTGTCCACCCCCAGAGGCTTGACAACAACCATAGGAGAATGCATTTCTATTGGATATTTATCTGCCTGGGAGAAGCATCCCAGGTGGGGACCTAAAAGGCATTACAGCTAATGTCTGGACCCTGGAAATGAATGAGAGCTATTCAGTAGAAACTTCCAAAAGAACAAACAGCAAGCCCTGTGTTCACCCTGTTCCCATGGAAAGGCCCATCAATAAGGATGTGGCCCCAAAGTTGGCCCAGGCTGAAGCCAACCTCCCTGGGAGTTGTGGCTGATTGGGCCCCCAACACTCCTTTCTCAGAATGGGAGCCACAGGGATTCTGTTCTCCACAGCGCTCAGAAATTACAAGGCTGCCTCCATTTCACAGCTAAGTCCAGAGTAGCTCCACTCTTCCCCAGTACACATTCAGGCGGACAGGTCCCCAGACTCTCCCCAGGGACCCCAGCAACAGCCGCTGCCACTTGCAGGCCCTAGGCAGGTCACTGCCGGTGCCCAGACCTGTCTCCCTTCATCAGAGCAGTGTGGGGGCTGGAATGGTTGACGTCTCCGCCCTGGCAGCCCAGATCTCCGTGCTAGTGAGAGTGGGAGGCAGCTCTTCTGTTCTCCTGTCAGCGTTCACTTGAGAAGCCTGCACTCCAGCCCCCTGCCTCTTATCTCTTTCAGAAGCCGATACACTTGCTGACAACAGGCAGCTTTTGTCAGCCACTGCCAGGTCTAAGCATTTTCTGGCCCGAAGCATTGACTTTCAGTGAAAAAAAAAAAAAAAGAACCAAAGTCTCCTGAATTCTCTTCTCAGGTCTAACACCTTTGTTCATTCACTAATCTCAGGCAGCACGGGGTGGGCTAGGACACCTGGGACTCCTGTTAGCATTTGGCTGCAGAAGTGAAGGAGGTAGCTCCAGGCAGGGGAACCGCAGCAGGAGACGCTGAGTTGCTCCTTGTGTGCCTCCTTCATTCATTATGACTGCATTCTTGCTGAGTGGGGTGGGGCAACTGGAGGATTTCAGAATCCCACAATTTTGCCCCTAGAGATGGGGAAACTGAGGCCTGGGGCAGCCTCTCAGCTATCCTATGTAGTACTGGGACTTAAGTCAATGGCTCTGCTGACCCTGTATCCAATCCTCTTTCCACATCCCTGATGTTTTTATTTTTAGAAATCTGGATGCTGGGGAAGGAATGGAACTGAGGGGGAGGCTCAGGAGTGCCCCCAGCGTGGGATCACTGGCTCCCTCGCTCATCGGCTCCCTCCCTCTTCTCTACCACCAAAGAGAGAGCGAAGAGTGCGTTAAGGAGAAAACGTCTGATCAACAAAACAAAACACAGTCTTTTGTTTCAAAGTCCAAACTACTGTTTCTGGGCAACGAGAGCCCCTAGACCAGGCTTATGTACAGAGCAGCAGAGATGAAATACCTGAAATCCAGGGACTGTTCCAGAACGGCAGCTCTGACTACCATCTCTCTAAGAGCCAGAGATATCTCCTGTTTCTCCTCCACTCCACACACACCCACACACTCACACATTCCTGAAGGAAGCACCACTTCCGCTCACAAAGGTAAAAATGCCTCCTTTCTTGTTTTTTTAAACCATTTATTTATTTATATTTTAATTTACATTCAGGGAAATTCATTCCTTTTGGTGTCCAGTTCTGTGAGTTTTGACAAATGCAGAGTCATGGAACCACCATCAAGGTCAAGATACAGAACATCCCATCACCCTAAAATGCTCCCTCCCTCACTCTGCCCCTCTGTCGTCAGCCCACACCTCCCTCCACCCCCAGCCCCCACGGCCACTGATGTTTCCTGTTCCTTTAATTTTACCTTCCCCGAAATGCCACATAAATGAATTCATAACATCTACAAAACCTTTTGAGGCTGGTTTCTTTCACCTAACACAACAAATTTAAGATTCATCCATGTTGTGTGTGTGTATCAATAAAAACACTTCTCAAATGTATAAAAATAAAACGCTGGTGGAAACCCAATGCCCAAACACAGTTCCCATCCAGTGAGAGTCTCCAGCTCTGAACACAGCTCACTAGCTCCTCTGTAACCAACGTCACCCTCCCCTCCATCCTCAGCCCCATTCCTGTCCCTGTCTGCTTGCTCATTGCAGCATGCAGCCTGCCCAGAGCCTACCCAGCTCCTTCTGAGCCTAGTTCGTGTGGTCACACTGGGTGCTCCACAATCCTCTTGGTGCTGCTTGGTCTAATCCAAGAAAGAAAATCGCAAATGCTGGCAGAGCCAGGCAGATAATTTAATAAACATAATACAACACAGAATGGTGGGGATCAAAGAGACCCGGAGAGTGCATGTTACAGACAAAGATATTCACATTGCTATAAACTATTTGACACACTTTACCTGCACACCAGTCTCCCTGCCCCCAAAAATACATCTGTGGGATGAATTCAGGAACCAGGATTCTGGATCTGCAGCCTCTAAATCTCTCACCCTGACCCTCTTACACAACTACACTACTGCCCTGATGTGAAATATGACAAAACAAAGGACAACCATCACACCTTTATGAAGGTGGCAGAACTCAGGGTGATCATATGTCCCCAGTGGAATGTAATGGAACATGGCGAAGCAGATCACCCCATGTGGACTTGAGAATATGCTTTGAATAGAATATGCTTTGAGCAGATTCAGCTGCCAGAAAGGCCAGCTGAGTGAAAGGGATAATGCCCAGGAGACCCACCCCGGCCACAGCAGTCTGGTGCTTCTTACCCTACAAAGCTCAGACCCAGGAAGGCTGTGTAATGTACAGAATCAATGGTTGGCTCTTTTTCTTATGGCTTCCATATTGCGTGCACAAACAACACCCCCGACTCCACATATCCAACCGAGGGAAGAGAGCATGCTGCAGTGAGTTGCCCAGAGCCCCTCTTAGGATGGAGTTCCTCCATCTTGCTCCTCCTCCAGCTGCCAGGAGTGTGGCTGCTGATGGCTCCCAGCTGTGCCCCTCTCTGGACATTGCCCTTGCCTCATGGGAGCTGCTCATCCAAGGTTATGGCCTCTCATCAGGAGCAGGCCACTGCCGATGACTGGTTGAAATGAAGGTAGACAAGCTTGCTCACACGACTCTGGCCTAACATTGGGACAACTCCAAGGGGTCATCCCAATTCCTGATCATCCCAGCTTCTAGGAGGCTTGGCTGAGGCTTTGGTTGCAACTGCATTAGAGTTCAACTTCCTCTGCCCAACCCTGCTTCTCTCACATTCTTACAAATATTGTTTCCAAGTGCACTCCCTAGAAACTTCCTGCATGCGAATCTCCATTTTAGAGTCTGTTTTTAGGGTTTTTAGGGAACCCAATCGAAAGCAAAGGATGAATAGGCTTTAGATAGTATGACTGTCAAATTCAATCTGTAAAATATTTATTTTTAAAACATCTTCCCATATTATTTAATTTGCTCCTCTTAACAACTCAACTAGGTAAGTATAGAATTGTCTCATTTTATATATGAGTAGAGTAAGACCCAGAAGGGTTATGTGTTTAATACAAGGTCACATGGGTTATAAGTGAAGAATCCTATCTAGGCTTCTGGCCCTCCAAATCCTGCTCCCTAGTCACTACAATGGCCAGAGCTGATAGGTGAAGGACTGCATTTTGTAGCAAGGAGATGAGACAGGTGGAGGCAGGAGCCAATGCCATGGACCGTCATGCTTCACACAACCTGGGTTACTATTATGCACATTCCTACTCATCAGAGATTTTTATTTTCTCTCAACTTTCCAGCAGATGGCAGGCAAGTGTCTTGAGGAAGGGGCGACTCGTCCTCATTTGCAGTATTGCAGACTGGCATTATTTGAGTTACTAGGGCCACCAGTAGAGGCAAGGGCATGTGTGTCTGACTTGGGCTGAGAGTACATGTAAGAGACAGCAGATGCTTCCCGCATGGGAATGGTCCCTCAGATAAGAGCATTACCTTGTCCATTGTCTAGGTATAAAGGCAGGATCGGGTCACCAGCCCTTTGGCAGCAGGTCATGGCCTTGACCTTGAATACATTTATTTTTTCTCTGCCCCTTCTAAGATAGAGGGTCTCAACTGCTCAGGCCTTCAAAATAAAGCAAGAATGCTCACAACCCATGAGGGTAGTATCTGATTACTACTTAAAACTACCTGGGGTAGAAACTGAAATGGAAGACTTTCTTCAAAATATAGTGGAAGATATCTATTGAAATGTCACTAAAATGACAGTGAAATAATTTTGTTTGTTTATTTGTTTGTTCTGAGACAGGGTCTCATTCTGTTACCCAGGCTGGAGTGCAGTGGTGCGATCTTGGCTCACTGCAACTTCTGCCTCCCAGATTCAAGTGATTGTCCTGCCTCAGCTTCCCGAGTAGCTGGGATTACAGGTATCTACCACCACATCCGGCTAATTTTTGTATTTTTGGTAGAGACGGGTTTCACCATGTTGACCAGGTTGGTCTCGAACTCCTGACCTCAGGTGATCCGCCCGCCTCAGCATCCCAAAGTGCTGGGATTACAGGCATGAGCCACCGTCCCCAACCAACAGTGAAATAATTGTAAAAGGACAAAAGGTACAGAAGAGGGGCCAACAGCGGATATGATGACAACTTCCTGGAAGTTTGAGTCGTAACTGCCAGAGCAGAGTGTGCCTGCAGAGAGAAAGCTGGCAAAAGAAAGCAAGGGGTAGCCACTCTCTTCAAAACCCTGGAAAGTTCTCAGGACTCCAGGCATTCGGTACCTTCAAAAATGGGGAGGAAGAGTGAGATTAAAAACACGAGACCTAGTAAACAGTTTGTATTCAGAGCAATTGAACTACCAGGCCCCTACTCACCCAACACAATCTGGCTACAGGTGGCAGAGAATCCTGTCTTATTTGTTTAAACAAAGAGTGAAAGACAAGGCTGGGCGCGGTGGCTCACGCCTGTAATCCCAGCACTTCAGGAGGTTGAGGCAGGCAGATCATGAAGTCAGGAGTTCGAGACCAGCCTGGCTAACATGGTGAAACCCTGTCTTTATTAAAAATCCAAAAATTAGCCGGGTGTGGTGACGCATGCCTGTAATTCCAGTTACTCAGGAGGCTGAGGCAGGAGAATCGTTTGAACCCTGGAGATGGAGGTTGCAGTGAGCCAAGATCGCACCACTGCACTCCAGCCTGGGCAACAGAGCAAGACTCCATCTCAAAAAAAAAAAAAAAAGTGAAAGAGAAGTACAAAGACGTTAGTTCTATGGTTCACTTTCATCAGGGCCAATGTTTCTGCAAATCTCCCAGCCTTCCCTTCAAGGCTGAGAGAGATTTTGTCAGCTCCAAGCATCATGTCCTCATTCAAGGTGGGGAGAATCAACAAGAGGACAGCAGTAGAGTCAGCAGCTCTTGTCCTCTTTTACCAGGAAAACAAATGCTCTCTCAGATGCTGCCCTTCCCCAGCAGAGGTTTGCTTCTGACCCTTGGCCCTCATCAAGTTACATGGCCACCACTAGGTATTGGAAAAACTGGAAAGGCAAATATTCTTTGCCTCTTACAGCCTTCATGGGAGAGGCAGGCAAGGAGAAAGAAGGGTGGGAATGAATGTGGAGCAGGCAGAGTCTCTTGACAAGTGGGCAGTATAGATGGTAATGTTGGTGCCCAGTATCAGAGATCTTTTCTCTTGGGCTGGTCAGTGTCTCAATGTGAAATTTCCCAGCTGCCTGCCTAGTGGGAAGTGCACGTAAGAGTCAGAGTTCCAGCACCCAGCAGAAGGAGGAAACCAGCGTTCTCACTAGACTCCCTTACTTTCAGTAAGGCTCCTTGAGCCTGCCTCCACTGTGCCAGATGCCCCCATCTAGAGCTCAGAGATAGTCATCTGTATGAGGGAGGACCAGCCTCTGCCAGGGAGCACTGGGCAAGGCGTTTCTGGGTCTGCTGGCCTTTGTGCGGCCTTTCCCCCAGGCCTCCTGTTCTTAGCCCCAACCTGCACCTCCACCGTCTAAGATGCCTCCTGGTCCTGACTGTTTATGGATCTGAGACCGCACTTGCTTCGTTGTCCACCTCCACTCCTGGAATTAGCAGAGTGAAGAAAACAGGAACACAAAACAGTTACTTACCTTCTTCAATCTCTCACCTTGAGGGGAATGGATTAATAAAGTGTCATGGATGCAGAATACAGAACATTCTGCAGCTATCACAGATACAACTCAAAAGCAGGGTGCTGAGGGAGAAACATAAGGAAAAGAAGGAAATCTAGAACAATACCCATTTATATAAATAAAAAGCACATACACACCAATGGCCATTAATCATAAAAAATGTGCTCAATTTCATTAGTCATCAGGGAAATGCCCATTAAACCCAGAATATGAAACCTCTGCACACCCACTGAAGGGGATAAAATGAAAATGACAAAAGAATTAAGTGTTAAATAATGCATACATTCACTGCTGGTGGAGTGAATATTGGTGGAACCACTATGGAAAACTGTCCAGCAACATCTGCTAAAAGTGAACACACACTATCCTGTGACTCAGCAATTCCACTCCCAGATATGTACCTGGCAGAAATGGGTACATATGTTCATCAAAATTTATGTACTAGAATGTTCATAGGTGTGCTACTCACGAACCCCAAACTAGAAACTATCCAAATGCTCATCAGCAGTAGAATGGGTAAAGTCTTGTATATGCATACAATAGGATTCTGTACAGCAACAAGAATGAATGAACTACAACAAGCAGCAACATGTGACTCTCGTGAGCATAAAGCTGATCAAAAGAAGCCAGACACAAAAGAGCTCCTATTACACAACTCCACTTCAAATAAATATCAAAACCAGGCAAAACTAGCAAGGGGAATTTGATGTGACTGTAGTAGTTAACTCTGGGTGGGTGTAGTGGTGGTGACAGAAAGAGAGCACAAAGAGGTCTTCTGTGGTACTGATAACGTTTGGTTTCTGTGTTGTACTGGTCACACGGATGTGTTCAACAACAGAAAACCCTTTCAAGTGAACACTTAGGATTTGTGCAGTTTTCCATTATGTAGGTTCAATAGAAGTAAAACATAAAAAGGAAAGCTTTGGGCTGTTAGAAGAGAAAACGCATATGCACAAACAACAATACTACCTGTTTTACAAGGATGTGCACATAAAGACCTACTTTAGCTCTTAGAGAGGTGCCTGTGTGGAGAAGGAGATGGCAGTGGAGTGATGATGGGGGAAGAAATAAAACAAAAACACAAGAGAGGAGTAATGATGTGGTTAACCCAACTTTGAACCTGAGGCAAAGTAAAGGCAAACCTTGGGCGAAACTGAGGGGTGAATAAAGGAAATACTAGTTTTTAAAAACATTTATCTCTGACAGCCAATGACATGTTCCTCTTATTGCTTTAATTAAATAGGGTTAGCCAGGCATGGTGGCTCACGCCTGTAATCCCAGCACTTTGGGAGGCTGAGGTGGGGGAACCACGAGGTCAGGAGTTCAAGACCAGCCTGGCCAACATGGTGAAACCCCGACTCTACTAAAAATACAAAAAATTAGCTGGGCATGGTGATAAGCGCCTGTAATCCCAGACACTCAGGAGGCTGAAGCAGGAGGATTGCTTGAACCCGGGAGGTGGAGGTTGCAGCAAGCCAAGATCACACCACTGCATTTCAGCCCCGGAGATAGTGCAAGACTCCGTCTCACGCAACAAAACAAAAAATTTAAATAGGGTCTGGCAAAGAGAAGGGAGTAGCCAAGATTTTGGCAAGGGCTCTTTGTAAGAAGTGCCTGTCTCCAGACACCTGTTGCCTTTCTCTGCACTCTGAGGCCTCTCTTGGACCACAAGGTGTGCTTTTATGGGTGAACTTCTACAGGGTCAGAGCTCTGGTTCCCCATCCCCTGGGCTTCTCTCCCCCTGTTTAAATTCAGGGTGCATGTAGACTTACCAGGCTCAGCCCGCCTCTCCTGCTGGCAACATCTAGTTGCCCAATACTAAACAGGAAACTGAAAACCCCACTTCTGCTACATATGGAAGGAGGAGAGGCAGGTCTCCACCCCTACCCCCAGCAGCTTCTATCCTAGCCTTGTCTCCTGCTTGACCCAATGTCAGTTTGCAAGTAGAATCTTTATTCTGAGGCAGAGAAGCCCGTGAGGGAAGTTCTTAGGGAAGGTAGGACCTTCCTGCTACTGTACTCTCCTGCCTGGTAGGTGTTACTCTGGGAAGGCGGTACCGCACGGGGGCTGAAACGTTGACATTGCCTGCACTTCCCCTTCTGGCCGATAGTGGGAGCTGCTAGCCAACCTGAGGCTCGTCAGGCGCTAAAGACTGGCAGCCGACCTGTGGTCCATCAGTCCGTACCCCAAACACCCCACTCAATTCAGGGCCGGAGAGGCCCGTGTCCTGAACTTTCCTGTAGACTGACTTTCTTACTGATCCGTTCCCGCAATCAGAGCAGCCTCTCCGTATGTACCTAAGGCGTCCAACGAAGCCCCACACCCAGGTCGCAAACTGATACTGTCCCCCACCCACTTCGTTGCCCTCCCACCTCTCCAAGATCCCCATCATGGAGCAGCAGGTCCCAGCCTCTGGGATCCCAAACCCAGCACCTCTGTGCCCACCCTGGCACCCATTTGGCTCTCTAAGAGCGGTTCTTGCTTCTGGGAGCCCTGAAAATGTGGCAGAAAAGTGTACCATCACTACCAATGACTGTAGTGATCAGTGGGCAAAAGCTGATGACCTGTTTTGTTTCGTTTGTGTTTTGTTTTTGTTGTTGTTGTTTTGACAAGCAGCAAGATTTAATGTGAAGAGGGAAAGAACAAAGCTTCTACAGCGTGGAAGGGGACCCAAGCGGGTTGCCCTGATGGCCTGTTTTGTTTAAACAAGAAATGTGTCCCCATAGGTCCTGGGCATGGGCGTGTGAGCAACTGTTTGTCAGCGTATGTCTCCGTGTGTGTGTGCCTGTGACCATGTCTCTGAGAGAGAAACAGTTGGTGTGAGGGTATGTGACTCCAGGCACACATATACATACATATATGTATGTATATATGTGTGTGTGTGTTTGCGTGTGCGCGTGTGGGTGTCTCCGTGTTGGTTGCCTGCTTCCTTCTGGGTCTGGGTGTGTGTTTGGTTCTGTGAGCATGTGCGTCAGTGTGTTCAGGTAGGTGTGTACCGTTGTGCAGATTTCTGTGGCATCACTAAGTGTGTCTCCAGGAAAGTGTGTTTCGAGTGAGTGTATGTGTCTCTATGTCAGTGTGTCAGTGGATGTGTGTCTAATCATGTGGGTGTCTAAGTTTGTCAGAATGTCTTCCTCAGTGTCAGTGTGTGTGAATGATGTGTCTGTCTGTGTCTGTGTGGGGGTGTGGGGGTGTGTATCTGTCTCAGGGTGCATGTATGTGTCTGTGTCAGTGCAGGTATGCCTATGGCAGCGTGTGTCTGTCTCGGCATGAGTGTCAGTATACGCCCATGTCCACGTGGGTGGGTGGGTGGGTGTCTGGTGTAGCCTTCCCAAGTCAGCAAGGTTGTGTGTGTGTGTGTGTGTGTGTGTGTGTGTGTATACTCCGGCGTGTGCTGATGTGTATGCCAGTGTTTGTTAATGTGTGCCTGTCCGCGTCCGCGTGGGTGGCCATCTGTGGCAAAGCGTCCCCGGGTCGGCGTGTGTGTACCCCCGCCTGTGTCTGTCTGTCCGCAGCCGCGTGGGCGGCTGTCTGTGGGTGTGCGCCCCCGGGTCAGTGTGGGAGTGTGCGCCCCGGCGGGAGCCGGTGTGTCCCCCCTCCGAGCGGGCGGAGCGCCACGTGCGGAGCCTAGGGCGCGTCGCTCTGGGGCGGAGCTAGCCCGGGGCCCCAAGCCCCAGGCCGAGCCCAGGCGGGGCCCGCCCCGACCCCGCCCCCAACCCCGCCCCCAACCCGAGCCCGCGCGCCGCCTGCCCAGCCTGGGAGCCCGAAAGAAGCCGCGGAGCCGAGACGGCGGCGGCGCCCGTAGGATGTGGGGATCGCTCCCCCGGGGCCGCTGAGCCTGCGCACGTGCCCCGAGCCCCGCTCCGAGCCGAGTCCGCGCCGAGCAGCAGCCGTCCCCCCCGGGGCCGGGCCGGGGGACCAGCAGGTGAGCGAGCGCCCCCGCGCCCGGCAGCCCTGGCCGGGCCGGAGCCCCCTCCGCCTGCCGCCGCCCAACTTTCCTCCCCGAGGGCCGAAGCCTGCAGCCCCAGCGTGCTCCTCCCCTGCCCGGGTCCGCCCAGCCGCTCCCTCCCCGATCAGTGCCCCAGAGAAACGGAGGGGGAGAAGGGGCGCAGATCCGCCCGGCTAGAGGGGATCCCCGGGGGAGACGTCTCTAATCACCGTGCGCCCCCCTTCCCTTCCCTTTCCTTCCGGGTTTCCCGGTGCGCTGTCGAGCGGGGGAGGGGGAGCTGCGGCCCCAGCTTCCCGGTCATCCCTGGCGCAGGCTCGGGGAGGGTCTGGGATTGGGACCCGGATTCCGGAGGCTGGAGACCCCAAGGTCAGAGCGGCGACTGGGCGCGCAGTGAATGTGGTTCCAGAGAGCGGGAGTTGCGGGGGCTGACTGAGCAGGGCTGGATATGGGGGAGGAAGCCACGCACCCCCTTTCTCTGGGCCCAGGGGGAACCGTCCGCTGGGGCTGTCCTCTCTGTGGGACGACAGCTCTGCGCGCTTAGACCACATAGAGATCTCGGTGCCCTTTGACGCCCTAAAGGGGCCGCATCTCCTCTATCTGATCTCTGTGCTTCTCGAAGGGGTAGAGATCTCTGTGCGCTGAGATTGGCGAGAGTTCTCTGCTCCCCTCTCTCTGAGCCGGACAGATCCACGCACCCTGATAGGAGGTGGCTCTTGACCTCTGTGTTATTTGATCGTCTTTGGTGGCGCCCTGGAAGAAAGTGGAGGTGTCAAGCCTTGACCGAGATGCCAAGGGCTGGTGGGGGCCAGAGGTGTGGGGACTGTTAGTGGTGGTGATGAGGATGGGGGAACATGATGTTGGGGACAAGTCCCTGGCTGTAGGCCTGACTTGCAAACACCTGTTGGAGAGCAGCGCACAGCCAGATCAGGACGCCATGGCTAAGATAGTGCAGGACTCACTCTTGTGCTCCTTCGTGCCTTCAGCCCAGCCCCGGGCCATGGGATCTATCTTCTCTTAAGGTCCGGGGCCTATGTTCCATTCCCAGGCATCTGCTCGCCTCCTGCTGAGACCCCAGGTGTGTCTCCCAGTGAGCCTAGGCAGTATCATCCCGACAGTCACACCACGTGACCCCCACCATGCCATGGCATCCCAAGCCCTCTCCCAAGTTCCCACCATCCTTCAGGATCTAGTGGGACCCCGAGCAGCAGAGGCCCCAGCTACTGGGGGCCCAGGCCCTTGCCGCTGCCCTCAACTCCACTCGGTTAGAATTGGGCAGGTGCACATGAATTGATGGTAATGAGTGAGAGGTGGAATGAGGGTGGTCAGGCTGCTGTCGCAGGAGCATGGAGAGAGTGAAGTCAGGCGACAGACAGCCAGGGTGTGGAACACAGATTCTACGTTACAGTGTCCAGCTCTGTGCTGAAAAGAGCCTCATTAAACTTTTAATCATGTCATCACCACCATATTATACAAGTGGGGATACTGAGGCCCAGAGGAGCTCAAGGACTTATTCAAAGTCATCTAGAGAATCAGTGGATTGGGGGCACCACTCAGTGTGAAGATACCTTGAGATCCTAGAACTGAGCCAGGAGGATCTAGGCAGAAGGGGAACTGGCCCTGGGGTGCCAAGAGCCAGCATTCAGCCCAATGTGGCATGGGCAGCTGTTGTGCTCTAAGGTGCTCAGCCCCCTCTCTGTGTGTTGATCAAAGCTCCCCAGGAAAAATTCTAGGATTGACTCACTCAGCATGAAGATTGGGCTCGGAGGACTGGTGGGAAGCACCAGAGACAGCTGGGGATGGGGGAACAGCGGAGGCTGGTGCCCAGGCAATCCAAAGAGAAGGGAGTCCTGAGGGCAGCCAGGGACAGTGCCAAATTGCAGTCTGTGTTCTGTTCAGAGGAGGATGGCTTCTGCTCACTCTTGGGAAGGTTATTGGAAGGGTGTGCAGTGATAGAAGTGTGTCCCCAGAGCCCACTCACAGGAGAGGTGGTTGCCTTTGACTGGGATAGTCAAGAGTCTTATTCTAACAAAAATAACCTTCCACACTGGGTTTTGAAGGGTGAATAGGAGTTTTCCAGGCAAGAACAATGTAGTCTAGCTGTTAGGACCAGTATGTACAAAAGCACAGAAATGTGAAACAGCACAATTATTAGTTGAGTGATTCGTTGGGCCCCATGGTGTGAGGAAGAGAAGAGCGGAGTTAAAGCCAAGGTCACAGTCACGGGGGCCCTTGTGAGCTCTGCTCAGGAATTGGGAATTTATCCTCAGTAATGTTACTAAAAATAGCTAACATTCACTGAGTGCTTTCTGCAGGCCAGGCATGGCACTAAGCGCTTTATAAGGTTAATCTCACTGAATCCTTGCATCAACCCTAGAGATAGGGACCATCATAATGGCCATTTTGCAGATGGTGAAACTGGGGGTCCAGAAAGGTTAAATAGTTGCATACCATCACATTTTCTAAGTAGCAGAACTTGGGTTTGAGCCCAAGTGTCAATATCTGCTGTGTACTCTACCACCTCCCCAGCTCAGACTACGGGTGTCATCCGAAGTCTTTCCATTGAAGGAGAGGTGACTGGCAGTTTACCACAGGTAATAGAACTTATGGTGTCCCATCTTCCTTCTCTGTCAAGTGACATGATGCTCTTCCATTCCCCACCTCCAATGTCTCACTAAGTGAGGTGTGCTGCCCCCTGGCGCACCATGAGAAGAAGAATGGGCAGGTTAAATTTGGGTTGGCAAACTTGATGAAGAGCAAAGGAGAAGTGACAGATGTTTCATGGTTCTGATTTGAACCTGGTGTACTTCCGAGGACAGATGCCGATATCCAGAAGGTAGTTGGAGGGAAGGGCCCAGGAAGGAAGTATGTTCAGGATGGAGATCTGGGCTGGAAATGGAAACTTTGAGTCTTCAGCAGAGGTTGGTCATTGGAGACATGGTACTGAATTAGATTGCCCAGCGAGAGTACAGACCTGGGGTTCTCAATCCTGGTGACATTAGCATCACTTGGAAAGCTTTAAATAAAAATACCTATGCTCAGGCTCTACCCCTAGACGTGCTAATTCATTTGGCCCTGGGATGGGGCCTGGGCATCAGGAGTTTTGAAAGCACTCAGGTGATTCTAACGTGGTGTAGAGGGTAAGAAGGAAGGGGGTTGAGTCAGGAGCCCAGAAACACTCCAACCATCAAAGCAGGAGAAGTCTGCAGAGAAGGCTGAGAAGGAGCAGCCAGAGAGGTAGGAAGAAAGCCAGGAGTAGGAGGTGCTACAGAAGACAAGGAGAGTGCCCCGCTCAGTGGGGGAGGGAAAGTGCCCTGTTTCCTTCTGCTGAGAGACTTAAGGTGCATTCTCATAAGTTCATGAATAGATAGAAAAAGAATGAATAATTTAAAAAGAAGTGTCCATTAGATCGAGCCATGGTGAAGGTGCTGGTGACCTTGGTAGGAGAAACTCTACTCAGCGCCTGCAGAATGTATGCCCAGCACAGACAGGTTCTTGTTGAATGAATGAATGAATGAGTGACTTGGTGGGAATGGAACCCAGTTTGGAGTGGGTTGAGAAGTGAGCTGGAGGTGAGGACGTGGAGACAGCATGTGTAGACAGCTCTTTCAAAGAGTTTGATGGTTGAAGAGGGAGGAGAGAGATAGAAGGGAGCTGGCGAGGGGTGGGGTCAGGGAGGGCTGTCGGGAGAGCCTTGAGTGGACACTGTAGGCATGCGTGTCCGTGCAGCACATCGCCGTGCAGGAGGAAAGCCTTTCCCTCAGCCGCAGGTCTGTGAGTTAAGATTGTGCCAGTGAAGTGTGTAGTGGTTACTATTTGTTCATGGGGCAGTTGGGAAGGCCTGGGTAGGGGGAATAACTCTTTCTGTGAATCTCCGAGAGGGAGATTTTGATGGCAGGAACTGTGATTCCTGCTGTGGGTGACGGGCAAGAAGGGAAGGGAGCCCTTGCTCTGCAGAGAGAAGGGTGTTCCAGAAAGCCCTATGTGGGGACAAGATGAGGTTGTCTAAGGCAGGTATCCCTAGAATTAGGAGAAGGGAGCTGGAGTAAAAGCTCTGTGGCTAAATACACGAAGAAGGCAGAGAGAGGAAAAAGCAGGGCCAGTGGGTAGCCTGTGGACAGAGGCTGGGCCCTATGGGAAGCAGACCAACTACAGGGCTGGCCAGGGCTGCAGGGGAAGCCTGGGATGGGAGAGCCCCATGGCCTGCTGCCAGCCCAGGCTGCCCTGATGCAGAAGTCTGAGGCAGAGTTCATGCGATTGGGCCATGGAAGGTTCTAGAAGGTGGACAAGCTGTAACAATTGCTCTCATGAAGTTTACATACAAGTAGGGAGATAACATTAAACCAATCCATGCAGAAGATAATTTGAGATAGGCGCTAGTGCTATGAAGGAAATACAACAGGACAATGTGTTGGAGAGACATGGGGGTGACTCTAGACTGGGTGGGCAGGGAAAGCCCCTTAAAGGAGGAGACTGAACTGAGACCTGAATAACATGAAAAGAACCAAGCCTGAGGAGATCTAGGGAAAGAATGTTACAGAGGGAACTGCAAGTGCAAAGGCCCTGAGACGGGGCGAGCTCTGTGGGTTGGAGCAGAAGGAATGGGGTGGGGACGGAGAGGTTCTGTGCCTCTGTTTCTGACCCGCCCCTTCAGACTGCCCATTCGGCTATACACAGCTTACACCACTTGCCTCAGGCTGGCAGCAGTTCCTAGGGATGAGACTATTTTTAGACACAACTCTCCTCTCCGTGGGCCTAGAACATACCGTGTCTTTTTAAGATGATCAATATGGAATGACACTATTTATAGAGACCCCACGTCAATTCTCGGAGCCTGGGACCCCCAGTGTGGGGAAAGTCCCAGGACCAGGCTTTGTGGAGGTAGGCACCACCCCTGGCACAACACTGGGGCCGTCTGACTTCAATTCTTTAACACTTATATTACCTTCTCCACCCTGCCTGCCATCACCTGCCTTCCCTGAAGAACCACAGCCATGGGCTGGGGAGCTTGGTGCCACAGCCTCCCCCTGCAACTTCACTTCCCCAAGGGGTACCTGGTGTGCCCCAAGCCCAACATAAAATTTAGTTGTGATTTTCGAAGCCAGAGTCTGATAGAACAGCTTCTCAACCTCTCTTGTCCATTCCTCACTCTGTTTACTATTCTGGAGGGGCAGAAAAGGACAGTGAAAATCCTTAGGACCTCCTAGGTTCGCCTTAGAGGGCCAGGGAGAGATCTGCCCAGGACAGGAATAATGCAAGGTTGAACTTAGGGGCTGAGCTTCCCTGGTGGGAGGTCAGTGTGGCCCAGAGCAGCCAGGGGAAGCTGCCTGGGAGAGGTGGGACTGGAACCCCTCCACAGAGGATGCACAGAATTCGGAGAGGTGAGTGCTCAGATCATGTGGCTGGACCTGTTGTCGGGAGAGAATGTCTATGCTCTGAGGCTTCAGTTCTTTCTCTCCTCTTCAGTTTCTTCTCCTGATTAAATCTCCTAGGGTGGCAGTGGAAAGTCATGTCCCCACAGAGCTATTAGCAGAGTGGAGGGATGGAGATGCTCTCACAGCATCCGTGTGCACCCAGGAGGGTCCCTTGTCCACTCAGAACCCCCTGTCATCATCACCAAGGGCTTTCCCTGGCCTCCTAACAGCCCTGGGTGGCCGAGGCTGGTGCTGGCTGCCCCATAAGCTCAAGGTCACACGGGGATGTGGGCAGAGCTCAGACAGGGCCTCACCCTTGCGCTTGCCCAGGGAGCCCCTGTGGTTTCTGGGAATGGATTTTGAACAGGAGAGAGGCTTCTCCTGGCACCAGGAGAATGGTAAATGCCATTCTGGTGGGTATTGATTCCTCGAAGGCCTGTGCGAGGCAAGAGGCTGCTTTCAAAGAGATGGCAGAGCAGAGAGAGGTACTCTGGCTTCAGGCACCAAATCAGTTCTCAGGGTAATCAAGCTACATTAGCCATTCCCCTACACTCAGGCTAGGCTGGGCGGTACCCCAAATGATCTAAGATGGGGGAAAAAATCAGACCATGGGTGGGACCAGCCCAGCCCAGCCCAATCAGTGCAACCTGCCTGGCCGTCAAAACCCCAGCCTCATCCACCTGGGCCAAACGCAGGAAAGTGGCCCAGACAAGCCCCTCAGAGCCAAGGCGCCAGCCCTTGGTTGCCCAGCTCTACTGCCTCTGGGCTTGCTCCTAGGAAGAACCCCAGCCCCGTGTTCATTCTCTACTGAGCCCAGGGCTCCACTCAAGGGACACCAGTGGGTGTAGAGTACAAGGAGACTGAGGGCCAGAGGCCACCCACCCCAGCCTCTGTTCCTCATGTTCTGCTCATAGACGTGATCGGAAGAAGACACGGGAGCTCAGCCGGCCGTTTGCAGCGACAGCCCCACCACTGTGCTGGGTCAGATGCAGCACAGACTGCCAGTTCAATAAAGCGCCAGCTAGTTGCCAACAAAACTGAAAACCCAAGGAAAGCCCCCACTTGCTTGCTGAGCCTAGGTGCCTATTAGATGTCTAATTGCTGAGCTTCTGTTTCAGGAAGTCTGAGGGAAGGAGAGAAAAATAACTCCCGAAGGATCCCTTGGGGCCTGCAGTCCTCAGAGATAGCTGGACTTCAGGTCTCTTCCAGTCCTCACCTTTTATGATCAAATGAAGGACGTGTTCCCAGATGGGTGACTTGTATTCACAGTGCATTACACAGGGAGCTTAGCTCACACTCGCCAGCAAATAAAAAGTAAAAATCTCAAACATCGTGTTGAGCAAAAACAGCCTGACACAAAAGAGCCCATAAGGTAGGATTCCATATGCATAAAGTGCTAGAACAGGCAAAACGAACCTAGGTGATAGAAATCAGAGCAGTTGACTGAAAGGAATAGTGGGAAACTTTCTGGGGTGAGAGGATGTTTACTGTCTTTTTGGAGCGGCACTTACACAGGTGTATGCGTTTGTCAAAACTCATCCAACTGTATACCTGAAGCATTTTCTTGTGTTTAAAGTATACCTCAGTATAAAAGAATATTAAGAAAAAATGGTTGCACATTTGGCTATAATACATCACGGACACCTTTGTGGCATAAATTTAGTGTATTGGTTGATTGGCTTATTTCCCTCTGGACACTAAGAGACCCTAGAGGTGGGCCTCCCAGGTTTCCATCTCCCTTAGTGCACACAGTAGGTACCCCATAAATGCCTCAGTTGCCATGGCATCAATGCACAATTCCTCTGTGAAGCTCTTTTTCAGCTCAAGTATTGAGAAAAATGAGTTGGAAGGAATTGAGCTAGAAAGAGACTTAGAATGCTGATTGCTGTCTCGGGCACCTGTGTGCCATGAGGGTGTTTCTTGGGCCACATGTGGGCACCTTTCTGACCTGATTATGTGTACCATGTGGGTGTACACAGAGATGGTCTGGTGTCTGGGGTGGGATGCCCTTGGGTGACTGAGCTGGCTCTCCAACTCTGGGTCTCTGTGGTTTCAGGGTATTAGACCATCCAGGTCCCCACCCTGCTGCCTTGGCTGGCAGCGAAGTGCCACTCAGCATATTCTAGACCCCTGTGGATGGACCTGGGCATGTGTAAAGGGACTGACAAAGAAGACTCGAGCCTGGGGGAGGGGGATGCCCTGTACCCTGTGGAGGGGGTATCTGAACGATCTGGGCCTTTTGCAGTTCCCCTGGCCTGACACTCAGACACTGATGAACAGTCGATGGGTTGAATAAGCTGCTGCCAAGCCCCTGAACCCCATCCTTACTGTGGGGAAGGGCTATGAAGAAAAAATCAGGGCCGCCCGCCTTTCAGGGAAGAGAGTGGCTACCCCTAGGCCAGTTTGTCCTTGGGAGGTGGCCTAAATTCAGGGCTCAGACCGAAGGGCCCTCAGCTCCCACCTCTGGAGGAGGACCCGGTCTTAGGGACCCCCATTTCATTTCATCCCTGCCGGGGGAATCACTTCAGCAGAGCAGCAGAGCTAAAGCGGGTAGGGTTTTCCTGTCAGCTGAATTAGCCTCGGTTTCAGCCTGGGTGTTGGAATAAATGAGATGCAAATGCATGTAAATGAGGGCATTCCCCGGCTTCAGGGTGGGTGTGTTCTCCTCCACCTCCGGGAGGGATGGGGATGATTCTGAAGGACTTAGCAAGATCACTGGAGGCAGAGATTAAGAGTAGAGAAGGACAGGCTCCTCAGACTCCTATCTCCCCCAGAACTGGGCTCCAGACTGGACAGGGTTAATGCCTATGCAGCCTCAAAGGAGCGGAGCCTGTGGGGAGCTGGTTAGCTGAGGCCCCGTGCAAGGATGGACCAATGTGCCTTTGATCTGTGAGCAAGGACCTGAAAGCACAGGCCACCAGCACCAGCTGGCACCCCCACCGAGCCTTTGTCCAAGCTGTTAGCCCGGGAGAGCCGAGACTGTGCAGATAATTGCCTGGGCGGGAGGGATGGTCTGAAACTTACTGTCGATCCCTCCTACTTAACATCCCCCACCATCCCAACCTGTGACTTGAGCCTCCACAACCACCCACAGCCACTGCCACAAACCAGGATGGCCACTTTCTGGTCTGCGGAGGACAATGTTCTTTCAATTCTTCCCTACGGTCCCAGCCCCCCAGCTCTAGCCCCATCCATCACTTATCTCCCCCAGAGACTAGCCTGAGGTTCAGCCCCAAAGCAGGTAGAAGTCTTTTTTTCTTTTTTTTTTTTTTTTTTTTGAGATGGAGTCTCGCTCTGTCACCCAAGCTGGAGTGCAGTGCAGTGGTGCAATCTCTGCTCACTGCAACCTCCGCCTCCCGGGTTCAAGTGATTCTCCTGTCTTAGCCTCCCGAATAGCTGGGATTACAGGCACCTGCCACCACGCCCAGCTAATTTTTTGTATTTTTAGTAGAGACAGGGTTTCACCATGTTGGCCAGGCTGGTCTCGAACTCCTGACCTCAGGTGATCCACCCGCCCTGGCCTCCCAAAGTGCTGGAATTACAGGCATGAGCCACTGTGCCCGGCCTCAGGTAGAATTTTTTAAGGGCTTAGGGCCTGGTGGCTGGAACTTGATGTCAGTGCCATCCAATAGAAATATGAGTCACAAATGCAAGCCACATTTGCAATTTTAAATTTTCTAATAACCATATTTTTAAACCAAAAAAAGTGAAATTAAACTTGAACACATTTTATTGAATCCAGTATAATACTATCAAATATTATCTGTTTAACCTGTAATCAGTATTAAAAATTATTAACGAAATAGTCAACATTCCTTATTGTACTAAGCCTGCAAAATGGATGTGACTTTACAATAGCACAACTCAGTCCACAGTAGCACTTGGTCGCCACATGCAGTGAATGAGTGGCCGCCCTATTGTTGGATAGTGCTTGAGCTGGAGAGAAAAACTGCTAGGGAATCGGTTCTGCCAGGAAAACTGCTGACTCTTCGGGCATGGGCAGAAATCAGCTAGGTCTCCCTGGGAACATCTGGGCTGCATAGAGGGAGAACCAGGCCCAGATGAGGCTGACAGGACTGACTTTTAGCCTTGAAGTGGGGGTCACAGACCCAGTCCAGGCAGATGGGCCATAGGCAAGCCATGAACCTTTATCCAACTGTCTGCACGCAGAGGTAGGAGGCAATGTGGTGCAATGGGTAGGCTCACAGGCCTGGCTTCAGACAGACTGAGGCTCACTTCATCTGTCCTAGAGTCAGATTTCCCGTCTGTAAAATGAGGCTAATAACCCCCGTCTTCCTAGGATTGTTGCAAGGATGAAGTAAGGTGATCCACCAACAGTACTAAGTGCAGTGCAGGGCACAGAATGAGCATGTGATGCTGCTGGGGCGGTCCTTAGTCCAGTGCGTGGGGTTGGAAAAACTGAGGTCTAGAAAGGGGACTGAATCACAGTGTGAGTGTGTATTCAGGCAATAAGAAGGTTAATCTCACACTCCCTCATTCTTTCATTCCTTTATTCACCAGCCCCTGCTTTGGGAGACCAGGACAAAAATCCAGGGGAGAGACAGGCATGCAAGTAAACTAATCCATCCTGTGCTGAGGTAGGGATGGGAATTCAAGTGTGCCAGGAATACAGAGAGGAGGGAAAGAGCCCAGGCAGGGAGGGCTGGTGTGGGCAACAAGGAGGCCTTCTGAGGTGGATTTCTCATAAGAATAATAATAATAACAATAACCACAGTAGCAACTAAATTCATTTGGCACTTTCTGTGTGCCAAGCATATACAAATATCAATACATTTATGTTTCACAGCAGTCCTGTGAAATAGATATTATTATTAACCCCATTTTACAAATGGAAAAACTGAGGTAGAGAAACATCAATTAATCTGCCCAAAGACACAAGACAAATGCATGGCCAGGGCCGAGATTCACTCAGGTGAGCTGACTTCCAAGCACAGCCCTAACCACTTCCTTATCCCTAGGAACAGGAAATCTTCAAGAGGGTGAGGTGGGAGGCCAGAGGGGGAGGCAGAGGTGGATGCAAGGCCTGGTTCTCTGGCTCAGGGCATTTCCTCGTTGCCAGTGTCAGCAAGTCTGGGTGAATTTCCTTGCCAGCCACCACAGACTCTCTTTACTGATGACTCTTCCTCATCCCCCCATTATCCCTTGTTGATTTGGGATCCATCACTTTGGGAAGAAAAGTATTCTGCGTAGTCATTTTTAGGACCTTGTACACAATGGGTGCTGATTAAATGTTCACTGAATCATTCAATTAATAAAATGAGTCTGTGAGGTGTTGATGGGTTGACATGTTCTCAAGGAAGAAATGCAGTTGCCTTACAAGCAGGGCTACAAGTTCTGATGGGCGACTCCCGGCAAGGAAGCCTGGAGTGAGCGAGGTTCCTAGCTGTCGTCTCCCCATTTGGAGGCCCGTGGATGACTGGGGTGAAGTTACAGCTTGTCAAGCTACATCTAGTCCCATTCTCCTGTCCCTGGTGTTGCCAGTCCAGGAACACCCAGACTCGTCTTTGGAGGGTTTCCAGTCAGCCAGGGTAGAGAGCAGGGGCCCTGTGCTCGTTTGTGGAGTGTGATCAGAGTATGATCAGGGAGTCCTGACCTCCACCTTTGGGGAGTGAGCTCCTGTTTTGAGGGCACCCACACCCTTTTCCTGAGCCTATTCTTTAGCACTGAGGGGCAGGCAGAAGGGGAGTGCCCTGTGGGCGGGCAAAGCTGCACTGTGTTCTGGGTGAGACTGCAAACCCTAGGTACTGGGTGCTCCAGCCCGAGGTCACCCCAACTGCAGGGCAGGAGAGAGGAGCACAGAGTGGAGGAATCCCACAGAGATTTTCTAGGAAGCCTGGGAACCACTTCCACACAATGCTTTGCATAAATTTACGTGGCAAAGAATATTCTTTGCATGCTGTGTTCCAGAGGCTCCGATTCCAAGGAGACCAAAATGCCAGACGTGACTCAGGAGGTTGAAGTGTGCTTTCCTTTGGGATCGGGGTGGGTGGGGGGAGTGAATAGGGAGGGGCTGCAGGAAAGGGAAGGCTCCCCAGGGTGACCAGCTACCCTGGTTTGTCCAGGACTGGGGGTGTCCCAAGGTGCAGAAATTTTGCTGCCAAAATGAGGAAAGTCCCATGTAAACCGGGACAAGTAGTTCACCCCACATCCATCTCCCACCTCAAACAGTGCCTACAGCTGCACTCTACCTGCCTGACTGTTGTGTCCATGTCATAGCAGTGGCACCATTGCTGATTGAGCACCAGCTGTGTGCCTTTGCATTCAGAAAACCCTCCTTCAGGAAAGCCAGTTGAGAAAACAGTGCAGGGGGGTCTAGTTTCTGGTGTGAACAGTTAATATTCTCCCTGTGCAGCATCTCTACCTTGATGTGAATACACATACTACAGGCCCTGTCAGTAACCAGCAGAGGCCAGGAAGGGGCCAGAGCTGGGTGAGGGGGCACACAGGAACGAGTCAGTTTGGGTGGATGGGCAGTCAGGAGAGGTGTCCTGGAGGAGGTGGAGTGGTGAAGAGAGCAGGAGGTGATTCTGGCATCACTTAGGGCACACAGAATGTTGGAGAATGTCTAAATCTAGGAGCAGGGGGCTGCATGTGTGGGATAGAAGGATAGAGGGAGGCACTGCCATGGTCCAAGCAGGGGCAAGGAGGCCTGTCCCAGGTCTGGGATGTTGGGTGAGGGTTGGGAGCTTGTGGCCAGTGCCAAAAGAAAGGGTGCCAGGAGGAGCCAGTCTGGAAAGGAAGATTCACAGTCTGCTCCCATCATGAGCTCTCAGGAACCTTCCAGATGCAGGGAAGGATGCATCCAGTTCCTGAAGCTGATGAACCTGGGGCAGGATGGAGTTGGGGGTGGGGCTCTAGAGTGAAGCCCAAAGGACAGGGAAGCCTGGTCCGGGAAGAGTGCATAGCCGGATGGAGCAGTCCCAGCCTGATGAGCTGCAGTAGGGCTGGTGCAGATGGCCAAGCTGATGCATATGGAGCAGCTGTCCTGGGGGGTGGAGAATCATGAGGTGCTGGCATCTAGGGGATGAGCGACTGTGGTCTTACAGTCAAGCCAGGTCCAGCTTCCCCAAATGCTGGGGCTATGTGAGACCAAGACCAGGGGCCCCTGCTTACCTATTTTCCCCTGCAACCTTCCACAGCCAGGGGATGGGTTCTGAAATCTGCAGGCCTGACATCCTAGGCCTGAGAGGTGTGGCTGAACCTGAGCACAGAGCATCCTCAGACCACCCCGAGCCCTCTTCACCCTGGCAGCACCGGAAACCCTGCAGCCGGGACTCAGCCAGGCTTGGCCACAGCAGGGCGTGGGCCCTGAGCTGCTAAAGGAAGGGCAGGGACAGAGCCAGGTGCAGGTGGCTGGAGAACAAGGGAGAAAGCGGATCCCACCCGCCCACCGGGAGCTGCCTGGGGGCCCCAGAGACAAAGGACACTCTTGGTAGGTTTACTTTGGAACATGAGGCTGCCCAGCTGCTACAGCAGAGAGCTTCATCTGGAATCTGGTTTCAGCAGCTCCCCTGGACAGACTATACCCCTCCCAGGCCAGGGCCCCGAGCGGGTGGATGCTCTGCTGGAGGCCAGCCAGGATAGGATCCTCCTTAGGACCTAGGGCTTCTTCACCAGGCCTTGGATGGAGAAGATTGGAGAGGTTATGGAAGTGCTTGGACATAGGACATCTGCCTCTCTGGTCTTCGTCCATCCCACAGGGCCACTGCAAGACTCAGAATGGAATTTCTCAGGTCCAAGGGTGGGGCAGACTGGGGTCCCAGTCCACACCTGGAAATGACACAAAGTCCTGATAAGTCAGAGCCAGAGGCCAGGGGAGTGGCTGAAACCACTCATGATAGGAGCATTATAGAATCCCAGAAAGGACTCGGAGGCTCGCGTCATCCTTCTTTACAGATGAGAAGCTAAGGTGCAGAGGAGGGGACCCCACGGTCAGCATCTGAGCAAGGACCAAGCCAGGATCTTAACCTTTCTCTACCAGTTGAATGAAGCCCATCTCAAAAGCACATATTTTGAGACAAAATAAAACACATAGGATTAGAAAGGAAACCACCTATATTGAAATACAGCTATCAGAACACAGAAACCAATTTTTGATAGAGTAGTATATGTCTTTATTCATGTTTTAAATATTAAGATCTAGCAGCAAATCTAAGTGCTGTAATTTTGAAGTCGTGATGAGTATTAATGTTATTTGAGAGGCCAGCAGCAACTGTAACACGACAGGGAAATATCTGCAGTTTCTTTTGGCCACAATTTCTGCTTTGTTGCGTACATTCACAACTGAAGGAAATGCTAAATTTGAAAGAGAGGTTAATGAGAAGGAGATGTGATTTCTCCCCTAAATCTCTCCACCACCCCTTCACAGCGTCTGTTAAGAAGGGCCCCCTGAACTATTAATACATAGACAGGCAAAACTAATCTATGCCATTAGCAGCGAGGAGAGTGGTTCCCTGGGCAAAGGAGGGTGTTTAGTGACTGGAGGGCAGCCTAAGTCTGAGAGACTAGAAGCATTTTATCTCTTTGTCTGGGTGCTGGTTACCAGGTGTGTTCTGTTTGTGGAAATTCATCCATCTGTACACTTACATGCGTGTAACTGCGTGAATCCTTTATTTAATACAAATTAAAAACACACCTTTACTGGAACAGACGTACGTGCAGGTGTCAGCTTGCACCCGCACAGGCGCACTCTCTCTCTCACACACACAAACCCTTGCCAGTGTGTACCAGTGAGCCTCTGCAGATCCATGGGCGTGCATGTGTCCCCACAACCCTTGCAGGCATATGGACACAGATGGATACAGTGAGACAGAGAACACTATTTTTAGGAAGTAAGTCTAAGCAAAAGAGGTGGCTTCCCAATTTATGGAACTGATTGCTCATAGCGGAGAGGGTTGCCCTGTAAGAAGCTGCTGTCATCCAGACTGTGTTTTTTTTTTTTTTTTTAATTTTTAAAATAAAAAGACAAATGAGTTTTATTGTTTCTGTAAAAATAATGCAAGCTCATTTTAAAGAATTCAAGCAGTGAAGACAAGTATAAAGAAAATAGTTTAAAATTAACCCAAATTTCTACAAGCTAAGAAAAAGAAGTCCTCACTCATGCGTTGATTAGTGTTACGGATGTCTGTCTCTTCACACAAAGATGGAAGGGAGGCAGGGAAATGCTTTTATAGAGTGGAAACCTACTCCCTCACTTGCTATTTTTAACAAAGATGTTCCTTTAACTTTACTTGAATGAAACAAGAAAAAGACACAGAGTGGCTCTTAACGTGCGAGTCCTGGGACCTCTGTCCTGCCTCCCTTCACAGATTTCAATCCACACTTCCCCAGGGACCAGAGGCGCCTTTTTGAGGTCTGAGTGTGTTGTGTTTGCTCACTGTTTACCTGTCTCTTGGCCAGGTGCCTGCTTCACAGCAATCCAGGGCTCAGGGCTGCGGCCCCAAAGTCCAGACCCTTTGGCGGCCGTGTGCAGGGGTTGGTATGGCAGCAGCTCGTTGGGGTCATTGGTGACGTGTTTTGCAGGAGTAAGATCAAGGCAAAGCTGACCCTTGCGAGGGAAAAGGATTTTGTTCTGGCAGAGATGTCCAACAGGTGTCCACCGTGCCCTCTTGAACGGGTGCCCACCATTCCCCGGTTTGATGTGGTCATTAGCGATGCAGCCTCCCGGCTTGGTGTCACAGTCAGGAGCTGTTCTGACCACATCCTGTTTTGGTGGGGCAGTTGGGACTGCATTCTTCTGCCTCGGTGTCATAGGCAGAGTGTGTTCACACCAGGTTCTGGATTGTTTGAGGCCATCAGGGGCCACATTCTCCCGGTTTGGCGTCACATGCATGTGCCGCCTGGACGTCCTTGCTGATGAGTGGTCACCGTTTTCCGGTTCTGCTGTCACTTAGGATCAGCATTCATTTGTTCACATTTGGGAGGAGGGGAGCAAGGAGCAGTGTGAGGAGCCAGAGATACTCCATCAGCTCTTCCCTTTTTTTTTGCAATATGATTCAATTTATTGCTAGAATTTTATTTGGTTATTACAATATCTGTAAGCATGTATGTATTTTTAAAAGGGATGGGGGAGATGGAAGGCAGAGTTACCTAAAGTTCAAGTTAGCTAAAGTGCCAGGCTAATTTTAACCTTTCCAAGGAAGGGAAATAGCTCAGATGGGCAAGGGAGGCATTGCCCATTTTTTGAGCCAGATTGTTTCGGAAGGTTTCTGCCCCCTGGGGATTTCCTTGGGAGACTCTCTGCAGGGACTCCACCACAGCTGTGTACACCAGGGTGCCAACATCTGGATGACATCTCCAAGCTGAGAAATGTCTCAAGTGATGACAGCTAAGAAACCAAAAGATGCAAGTGTTTCCTGTTGTGTGGAATGGGGCAAAAAGAAGGTGCTTGGATGACACAGTCACTCTTGCCTGCTTGAATTCAGACATGCTTGTTAGGAGGGGAAAGAGGAGGTGACCCTGCTGCCTGTCCACATGTGTGCCCCATAGCCTGGGGGGCTTTGGGTTTACCCAGGCCAGTGTTGCCCAGGTGTGCCTGTGGAGTTGTTGGCATCCTGGGGTCTGGAGCCTCTCTGCAAATGGTGTCCCTCCCTCCATGAGCACAGCCACCCCCAGGAGGTCTGCCCACCCTGCCCTCCGTCCCTGGGCATAGCATCAGGTCCATTGTCTGTGTCTTCCAGCTTCCCCGCAGGCAACGTGAGGAGAGCCTGTTCCCAGAAGCAGAATGAGAAGATGGCAAACTTCCTATTACCTCGGGGCACCAGCAGCTTCCGCAGGTTCACACGGGAGTCCCTGGCAGCCATCGAGAAGCGCATGGTGGAGAAGCAAGCCCGTGGCTCAACCACCTTGCAGCAGAGCCGAGAGGGGCTGCCTGAGGAGGAGGCTCCCCGGCCCCAGCTGGACCTGCAGGCCTCCAAAAAGCTGCCAGATCTCTATGGCAATCCACCCCGAGAGCTCATCGGAGAGCCCCTGGAGGACCTGGACCCCTTCTATAGCACCCAAAAGGTGACTACCACCCACCTCCAGCCCTGCCTACCCTTCTGTGCAACTCCTTGTCAACGGAGCAGAGAGGAAAGAGGGCCTGGCCTCCATATGGGGCTCTATTTAGGGTGGCTCACCAGGCTTTGGGGGAATGAGTCACTGGTGATCTCTATTCCAATCACCTTAATTTTGGAATTCGGGAATAAAAGACAGGAATTATGCAGCCTGAGATGCTGGTTTGGTGTCATGAAGAAGAGAGGGTAGCCTCAGGGAAAACATGCCTCCTGTGACTACCTTCTTTGGGAATTACCTGTGGTTAGATTTTCACTCCTGAAGGACTCCTCCCCGTTGTGTGGTGTGTGTGTGAATTGGAGTCAAGCCCTGAGTTCTGGCCTGCATTTGGGCCCTGCCTGTGTTTGGGCCACAAAGCATAGCATGTGGTCCCTTCTCCCTACTGGGGAGAGCATGTAGTCCCCACACCCACGAACTATGCATGGCTATGCTGACTGGCTCAGGCCACAGCCACAGCAGCAGTTCCCTGAGCTTTGAGGGCTGGTAACAGGACCAGGAAGGCCAGTGGAAAATCTGAGAGGGATGGAGAGGGCAGTGATCACTGGGGGATTTTTGGAGGAGGGTGGTGTGTGACATTCTGCCATTGTCCCTTCTGATCATAGGGAAGGGAAGTGGCTTTTGTCTACTAGGGCAGGGAGACTCAGGCTTCCTCCTAGCATGGCTCCGACCCAAGAGGTAACTGCCCCTGTCTGAATCCCCTGCCCTGTCCTCCCTCCTCCAGATCTCAGGCCCGTTTGTGCCCTAGCCCTGCACCCCACCACATACAGAACTCCTGCAGAGGCTTGGTCTCCAAGCTGCCCACGCTTCTGGGCCTTACTTCCAGAGGAAGGTGGATTTGAATTTGGGGGAGGTCTTTTTCCCAGAGGGCTGAGTACAAGGAAGACAGTGGCCAGGCACAGTACTGCAGTCAGCACCAGGCTGAGGAAGCTCGTGGGGGTCAGACAGGGCTGGTGTGGCCAGTGTAAGAATGTGACTGCAAGAGTGTGTGACTGTGGTTTAAGACCAAGCGCCTGGGGATGAGCCTGGGGTGCATCTTTGGGTGTGCATGCGTGCATTGGATGTGTGAGTGGGTGTGTGTGTGAAGTAAAAGCCCACCCAGTCCACATAAACAGGTAGGGGAGGAGGCCTAGAACTTCGTCTTGCTCCCAAGCCCCCAGCTGAAATTTCCCTTGGTACAAGTGACTCCAGTGGAGTCCAGGCAAGGTTGAGGCCACAGCTGGGGTCAGAGTGAGGCTGGAAGCTGGGCTTAGTCAAGGTGGGCGGGCCTAGGTCATGGTTGGTGAGAGATAGAAGTAGGAATTGGGGTTGGGGTTAAGGCCACAGCTGGTAGTAAGTCAAGGTTATGGAGAGAGGATGAGTGGCAATCAGACTGAAGTTAGCTGGGACAGGCAGGCTCCACGGCAGGTGGACCCAACTGAGGTTGAGGTCAAGACTGGGCTGGGCTTTTGGGGGCTGGTGGCAGCTGAGCATGTGAGGGGTCAGGGGCACCATCTCTTCTGGCCTTGGGTCTGGGAATGCTTGAACAGCAGCTCCAGGGATGATCCCAGCCTCTCATTTTCTGTTTCCACTTGCTGATCCCTGGCCACACTGCCTGCAGCCTCACAAGGCAATGGAGGCACCACAGCAGAACTTTTGGTCCTAATCTATCCAGTCAGCTTGTCTCTCCAGACCAGATTAGGTAGAACCTTGTCCCACCAGCTCATTCGGCAGGCCAGTGGACTCACTGCCTTGCCCGTGGGTGGAGGTGAGGGAGGTCTCAGGGGAATGTCAGGTTGTGATATTCCCCTAGACCTCTGTGAGGCCACAGAGCTGTGGCCACCACACACTGGGGCAGGTGGGGAGGCACCGCTGTCCTCAAGGGCTGCTTGGGCACCTGATGTGCACATGTCTCAGCATTCAGCTCTCGTTGTCCGCTCCTGTGCCCCATTGTGCTGTGTAGAAAGGATCTTCCAGAAGCTCAGGGAGGGGTTGCATTGCTGTTCATGATCCCCTGGAGGGAGGCAGTAGGCTGTGTCCTGTGGGATGGGGCTGACATTTGTCCTGGACTCCAGGAGATAGGGTCCCAAGAAAAGCTCTCGGGGGACTGCTTCTGTATTTTCCTTTTCTCTTCTACTCACCCATAAGTCCTCCCTGCTGACCCAGCTTCCCTATCATGTCCTCCCTCCCAGTGGGCCTGGCGGGGACCCCATGCAGGGTGAGGAGGGGTCAGCTAAAGGAGAAGGGGAGGGAGGAGGCATCCCCAGGTCTGCTGAGCCTCTGCTGTGACAATAGCTGGGCAAGGACTGGAAAAGGTCCCTTCTTTTTGTGACTATAATTTTGAAACTAAATCTCAACCAAACTGACATGCCCCTGAGACCTCCCTCACCTCCACCCATGAGCAAGGCAGTGAGTCCACTGACCTGCCAAATGTGCTGGCAGCCTCCCCTCCCCGTCTCCTCCCTCAGTCCCTCTCCTCCTCCTCCCACCCCACCCCTCAGCCACAGTCCAAGGGCTCTGAGTCAAAAGCTGCCCCCAAAAGCCTTCCTACACAAGGGCCTAATGCTACTGTCTGTCCCCAGACTTTCATCGTACTGAATAAAGGCAAGACCATCTTCCGGTTCAGTGCCACCAACGCCTTGTATGTCCTCAGTCCCTTCCACCCCATCCGGAGAGCGGCTGTGAAGATTCTGGTTCACTCATATCCTTTGCAGTTAATGCCTGCTGAGTACCCCCTGGGAGCCCACACTGGGGATGTGCACGGGGTGCTGCCCCCACCCCACCTCCATTCTAGTTTAGGAGAGTGGTGCTGATTCCCTGCTGGTCCTAAGACAAACACATGGTCATGACCTGGGAGCTGATTGGAAATGAAAAACCTCTGACCCTTCTCCAGACCTGCCAAGTCAGCATCTGCATTTGCATTTGATCCCCAGGAGATTCTTGGGCACATGAAAGTTTGAGAAACCCTCTTCTGATTCTTCAGGAGAACATTCTAGAAGCTAAGCTACTGAGGATCCCAGAATAAATGGCATCTGTCAGGCTCTGATATTGGATCCAAATGTCCCTTCCCACCACACCCCCTTGGGCCATCCTTCTCCCCACCCACTTGCAGGGACCTTCAAGCAGGTCACAGAACTCAGCCAAGGAAAAACCATTTCCCAATAAAGAGGCCTCCAGTTTATTCACATGTGGGCATCTTTCGAGGGCGGCAACACTTGCTTTTTGATTAGGCGTTGACAAAATGTTTGCAGTTTCAGAGTATCTCAAAGAACTCTGGTTAACGTTAAATTACATAAACCACAGCTGAAAAAAGCTCCAGCCTGCAGAGGAGAGCCATTGGAGTGATGCAGCATAATGAGGGACTTACCGGGCTTGGGCCTGAGAGGGGCGTCATTTGGGCAGCACACGGCATGGAACGTCAGCACCTAATCACTCTGTTCTCTGGACTTCAGAGAAGGGGCCCCATAGATGGAGCCTTCCGGGAGGGCAGTGCCAGCTGCAGAGTCAGAGGCGTGAGTGTTTCACTGCGAGGGCCTGGGCAGGCCTCCCTTTGGCCAGTGGCAACCGGGGTGAGTGCACACGTGCCGGTGGCCCTGCTGTTCATCTAAGTGATGCTGCTAGGCTCAGCAGTGCGACTGACTGTGGGTCTAGTGGGCTGGCCCCACAGAGCTCCCCAAAGTCCCCTTCAGCCCCCTCTCTGAATGGACTTCTTTGAGACCAAGACAAAGACTTCACTCACTAACCTCCAGCCAAGGTAGGAGGCATCAGGATTCCAGATACCTAGTGAGGGACTAAGTAACTGGGACTGAGGCTGGCAGGTCAGGAGTTTTTCCTGTCGGGGCAGGGATGGGGGATGCTCCTCCTATGGCTCCACTTTCTTCCCATCTGTTCCCAGTGCCTGATCCTGACCCCAGGGGTTCATTGGAGGGGCATGCACGGCAAGTGGTGTCTGCATGCAGATGTGCAGTAAAATGCATGCTTGCTTCCAACCACTGTCTGCTCTCCTCCAGCCCACCCTTGCCTTCCTGGTGGGGTTCCTGACACAACCCCACATGCAAACCATGGCTGTGGCATGAGCAAGGTGGGAGGCAGACACTGTGGAGAGGGACCATATGTAGCAGGCAGCCTACCATTCACAGCTGTATCTTATTCTGTGGGGCAAGTGTGGGCAAGTGTGTAGATTTCATCTTGAGCCATCCTGAGTTCCCTGTAGGTGTCAGACTCTTTGCTGGACACGCTAGGGTATTGAGCCAAATAAGACCTGTCTGGGCCCTTGGCAATTTTATCGTCCCCTAAAAGTGATAAGGCAGCTTTGCAAATAGTTATCATTTCTGCCAGAGTGTGGTCACAGCCTGGTAAGAACAGAGCAGCAGGAGGAGGAAAAGCCAGCTTTTCTTGCTCTGAGCCTGTCTCTGGCCTCACTCCAGGGGCGTGGCCTCTCTAAAAGCATCCTCCAGCTCTCACCTGGGGCTTCTCCTCCAGGTATCTAACCAACCCAGCACTGTTTGGCAGCCACAGAAGCCCTCAGGGATGTAGCAGAAGCTCCAGAGCTCCTGCAAGGGGCTGAGCTGGGTCTTGAGGGAAATGAAAGGTCAGGGAGGCAGGTGGGCAAGGGAGGGAGTGGGGGGCCCTCGGGTGCCCAGCCTGGCCAGAGTGTCCATTGAGCAATGGCTCTGAGGCTGTGAGGTGCTGCTTCCACCTGGAAAAACTGGCCCTGAGGGCTTGGAGCCAGCCTCCATCCCCCAGGACAGCTGCCCCAGGGAAGTGTCGAGCATCAGTGAGGACCTGGTTCCCAGTGGCTGCCTTGACACTTGCTGCTGCCTGGGGATGGGAGCACATTGCTGGACCTCGATAGCGCCACTTGGTGGGCTCAGTGGGCACTGGGGAAAAGAAGAGGTCTAGATTTGTGGGGTTTGGGAGCAGCCCCTCTGCAACACTGTTGAGCCTTGACATTGAGTGTGGTGTGTGGACCAGTAGCATCAGCTTCACCAGGATGTTGTAGGAGTGGCCAAATCTTGAGCCTCACCCCAGAACCTGTGTTTTAGCAAGGTCTCATGTGCATGCCACCCTAGGGCAGTTGCTTCCAAATGCCGGTCTGAGAGCCACCTCAGTCTCACCTGGGAAGTTTGTAAAAACGCAAATTCTTAGTTCTTTCCAGACCAGAATTACCAGTGTGAGGCCTAGAAATCTATAAGCACTCCATGAAGTTTTTTTAAATTTGAGGTATACTACTTCATATATGGTATACCATAAAATTTATCATTTTTTCTTTTTTTGGGAGGGGGGTACAGAGTCTCACTCTGCCACCCAGGCTGGAGTGCAGTGGCGCAATCTCAGCTCACTGCAACCTCTGCCTCCCAGGTTCAAGCGATTCTCTGCCTCAGCCTCTCAAGTAGCTGGCATTACAGGCACCCGCCACCACACCCAGCTGATTTTTGTATTTTTAGTAAAGATGGGGTTTCACCATCTTGGCCAGGCTGGTCTTGAACTCCTGTCCTCGTGATCCATCCTCCTCGGCCTCCCAAAGTGCTGGGATTACAGCCATGAGCCACCGGACCCAGCCAAAATTTACCATTTTTAAGTGCACAGTCCAGTGGTTTTTAGTATATTCATAAGGTTATGCAACCATCACCACTATCTACTTCCAGAACATTTGCATCACCCCAAAAGAAATTCTCTGCCCATTATCAGTCACTATGCATTTCTAAAGAACATCAGATCTCATCTTTTGAATGGTGAACTTTTGCTCTGCTGAAATTTTTATACTCATTCAAACATCTACTAAGTTCCATATGTGCAAAGTTCTGTGCTACGCCCTTTGGGAAGGGTAAGTGGGGCAAAGACAAACTTAAAAGTGGACAGGAATGCAGCCTGGTGAGAAAACCTGCTCACTCATGACAATCCAGGAGCTCACAGACTATAGCAAGTGTGCGGTGATTCCGCTTGGCCTTGTTCTTGGTTCCATGCTTGCAGCGTGTCTCTGGGAAGTTACCAAAAAGTAAATATGGGCATGTGGAATGATTTTTTGTATGTATTTTTGTTATAATCCTGCAGAATGTGTTCCTGCTGGGGTTAAATAAAAGAAACCAACTGAACTCCATATCCTGCCGCAGTCACATTCAGAGAGGCCTCACACACACACCAAGAAGCATTTTGCCTTCCTGGTTATACAGGATCTGTGCACAAAATCCTCCCACGTTCCTCTACCGGATTCAAATGGGCAATCAAACCACATGTCCGTATGTGTATGTGTGTGCGCATGTTGATTTAATAGCACGAATACATGAAAACACCCCTCCACAGTTAATTACCTTTTCTTTGGGAGTTTTTTTTTTTTTTGTTGTTGTTGTTGTTTTAACTCCCTGGGATCTGAAGACTTAGGCAGCCCAAGTGTCAGGCATTCCCCACAACTCAGGCAGTCCTTGCTGGCATTGTAATCACGAGCCTCGGAGTGGGTGTTTGGGGACAATGACATGACAAGATTGAAGATGTTCCGCTGAGCATAGACCTGGAGAGCTGGCCTTTGCCTCAGCCCACACAAGGAACCAGCTCAGTCATCAGCCTGAAATTACAAGGCAGTGCAAACAGGTGTGCCCTGGCTAGGAGTTCAGTTGACTCATCTCTCTGGTGTTGGCTACATGCTGGGCACCATGGGGGACCTGGGTATGCTTTAGGCAGAGTCATATGGACCAGGGGCTCAGTCTAGGAAGGAAGAGATCTCACACATGCAGAAGAAGGACTGACAATTGTGCAAGTGCTGTCCTCAAGGCCATGGGAACCAGGCAAGGATTTTGAACAGTGAAGTGGCAGAGAGACAAGAGCTTGCTACACGTCACCCTAAGTCATTGCTGTGTCTGGAAAAGATAAAACCCAGGTAGATAGCGCCTGCCATTGCCCACCATGGGACCCAGGCCCTGACTGGTGGGATTCAGAGGGATATGTGCCCTGGCTCTTCCCTGAGTCTGGGTGTTCAAGTTCTCACTCACCTCTGTCTGGGTCCAGCCAAGTCCTGTAGTACAAGACAGCCTGTTCACACCACTGCTCCCTGCAGTGGGGCCTGTTCCCCACTCTAAGGAGAGCTGTGAGTGGTCCCCCTAGAGGGACTTGGCTCTACCGAGAGGAGTCCACCACCCAGCCTTCAGCCCACGCTGCTTCACCATGACCAACTGGGCTGACTGGTTGCTGGAGCAACCCTGGCCAGCCTTGGTGCTTATCTAAACGCCTCCTCCAGGAAGCCTTCCTGCCCAGCCCAGCCAGAGGCATGTCTGGTTTTTTCATAACATCCCATGTCAGAGCTTTTTGGGGACATGGCTCCATTGACCCCCTGGCTCCTACCCAGGGCCAGATACACATGCTTAGGTGGGATTTCCTCTTACAAATAACAAATCATTTCCTCCTTCCTGTACAGTAGTCTCCCCACATTCGACGGTGCTCTTTATCTCGTTTGGTTTTCATACTGCCCCATGGGCGGCAGAGGCCAGGCGTGGAATAGCTTACCTGCTTGGCACGTGAGAGCCAGAAGCAGCGTGACTCATGCAGGCCCTCCAGTCTGGAGGCAGGAGAGTGGACCAGGTGGCCTTGAATGTCATCTTGCAGAGGTGGTGCAGCATGGGGCCTCAGAGTGGGGCCCAGATCAGGAGAGCCAGGGTGCAGGCTGGCTCAGCCATTGATCAGCTTGGTACTGGGAGTGCTTTCCCAGGACTGCTGTAACAAATTACCACCAACGCAGTGGCTTAAAGCAACGCAAATTTATCATCTTACAACTTTGGAAGTCAGAGGTCCAAAATGGACTAAACTCAAGGTGTTGGCAGGGCTGCACTCCTTTTGGAGGCTCTAGGGGAGAATGTGTTTCTGAGGCTTTTCCAGCCTCTGGAGGCTGCACCAGATTCTTGGTCTATGGTTTCCTTTCATCATCAAGCCAGGAATGGCCAGTTGAGTTTCATATCACAACACTCTGCCTCTCCCTCTTCCACTTACAAGGACTCCTGTGATTACACTGAGTCTACCTGGATAAGCCAGAATGATCTCCCCACCTCAGGATCCTTAATTTAGGGCCAGGAGCAGTGGCTGATACTTGTAATCTCAGCACTTTGGGTGGCCGAGGTGGGAGGATTGCTTGAGCCCAGGAGTTCAAGACCAGCCTAAGCAATGTGAAAGACGTTGTGTCTACAAAAAAAAAAAAAAAAAAAAAAAATTAAAAATTAGCTGGCTATGGTAGTGCACATCTGTAGTCCTAGCTACTCAGGAGGCTGAGGCAGGAGGATCTCTTGAGCCCAAGAGTTCAAGGCTGTGGCAAGCTATGATAATACCATTGCACTCCAGCCCCAGTGACACAGCTAGACCCTGTCTCGTGGAGGCCACGGGAGATCCTTAATTTAATGACGTCTGCACAGTCTCATTTTGTCCTACAACTTAGCATATTCACAGTTTTCAGGGATTCGTCCATGGCTACCTTGGGGGTGGTGGGGGCGTTATTCTGCCTACCACAGTGACCTTCAACTTAACCTCTTTGTGCCTCAGTCTTCTCATCACCTAAAATGGAAACAAAGTCTGCACCACATATTGTTGTTGGGAAAATTGAATTAGCTGATGGACACGGAGAGCAAATTCTGGTACCTAGGAAGGGCTCAATAAATATTCACTCTTGGTATCATTGCTTGCATATTTTAGGAGTCACCTGGACTCCTCAGTAGATGCTTAGCAGTAGATCCGCGGGGATGAATAAAGACTGGTTGGGGGGCTTATTAACTGTCTGCCCAGTGAGGAAAGCCTTGGCACATAGCCCGCGTGTGGGCAGTATATGTGTGTGTGTGTGTGTGTGTGTGTGTGTGTGTGTAAGGGAGAAAGTGTACTGATACTGAGATGATTATCTGATCCTGCCTTGAAAGCTGGAGAGGGATATAAGCCTGGCCCTGGAGACCCTCACGCAGACAGAGGACTGGGCAGATACCAAACTGATGGAGAGACCCCAGGCCCTGAAGTGATGCCTTCTGGTCGGGGAGAAATCAAGTCTTCCTGGAACCATGGCATTGGAGCCCAGCAGTCCTGTTGGCTCAGTCCTCGTTTGACTAAGGGAGATTCCCAAAGCCTAATTCCCTCTCGTCCCAGATGAGAAATTAGATAATTATAAACTGGAGGCTGGTTTGAGATGCTGATTTCCTGATTGCCTGACTCCCTAGAAGAGGACTGGCAGCACGGAGGGCATCTACCTGGTTAGATTCCTGAGAGGCCTCCCCACTATCCCCAGCTGGGGCAGTCGTCACCGCAGCCTGGTCTGGTCTGTGGTCTGACTGCGCTGGCCTCCCCGTCGGGTGAGGTGGAGCTATGCTAGGGAGGAAAGAGGCAGCCCCTGGAGCTCAATTACTGCAGCTCCTGGGTGGCCTGAGGGAATCACCAGTTTGGCAGCTATGCACACGAGGCTGAGGCCAGGCATGGTGTTGAGTGCTTGGGGGCAGCCATAGGGAGTGGAAGGCCCAGCCTCTCCTCTGGGGCTGGGGAGGGATTTGTGAGAGAAGCACAGTGTCCCTCCTCTAGGCCAGGCCCCAAGGGGTGCTGAAGCCCACAGGAGGCCCAGAGTCTGCCCCTTTGTTCCTCTGCAGGCCTTGCAGAAGTGAGGCAGAGGTGGAGGAGGGTGGTCAGAGCTTTGTCTAGCCTGAAGCAGCAGCTAGGAATTGTAGCCAGAGTCAGGGTCAGAGAAGGCCTGGGCAGTTCAGTTCAAGGCCAAGAGCCCACAAGTAGACCTGAAGCACACCTCTGGCATTGGAAGCACTCCCTTGTGATGGCAGACAGATGGGCATTGCCGTGCAGTGGGCCACCATGGCTAAAAGAGGGGTGCGAGGTAGCACCGTGTTACCAGAAAGGCAGGACAGGCTGCTGGGGAGTTGGGTGGGGTCCTGCTGAGGGGTTCCTGCAGGGTGAGAAGGAGATTCCCAGGTGGAGCAGAGGGCTAGCTTGAAGAGTAGGTACACAGGCAGGAAGCAGCCAGAGGAACGGTCCCCTGCCTCCCCAGGGGTAGCAGGCCCTGGCCAGGTGTGCAGTTGGTTGGCAGCAGAGCATTCTGCAGAGAACTTCTAGAGAAAGCCTGGCCTGGGCTGCTCCCCTAGAAGTGGGGGAAGGAACTCAGAGCCCTGCCACTCTGGCCTTGCCCTCCCCTGAGGAGCAATTTATAAATGCCCATTTCTCTCCTATGTGACTGAGGACAGAGCCCCTCGCCTGACTACGGTTAAAAGCCTTTGAGGTCTGGGGCCCATCTTTCCTGCCTTCCCTCCTCACAAGACCCTACCAGCAGTGTGGTTTCAGGTCTCTGGTGCCTATTAGGTGTCATGGAGCAGGCCAGGGGCCAGCTGCCAGTGCCAGGGAAGGGACAGAGACCAGCCTGGGTGGAGGGTTGGCATGGACTGGTCACAGCCCCAATGTGTCTCCTTGGAGACCCTGTTTATTGCTGTGGTAGCACTGTCCTGGCAGTGATGACTCCCAGGGGCAGGACACCCCAGCGGTGGTGGCGTGGTCGGCCTGCGCTGCTCGGCTTTCCTTGACCCCACACACGCTCTTCAGCATGCTCATCATGTGCACCATCCTCACCAACTGCGTCTTCATGGCCCAGCACGACCCTCCACCTTGGACCAAGTATGTCGAGTGAGTAAATCTTCAGGGCCTCCACTCCACGTGGCCCTCTCTCTTCCTTTCCATTCCATGCCATAGCTCCTGAAGCTGCCCCAGAGGGGGCTGTGTCCAGGCCCAGGAACTTACCCGCGGCGGTGGGACAGCCCTTGGCTCAGCTTCTACCGTCTTTTGCCTTTCCCAGTCCTGCCAACTTCTGGCATTAATTTGAGTCATGCCTTCTGGGGAGGAAGCTCTCCAGATTGGCAAAGCAGGGAGTTTCTCCCTGTTTTGCCTAAAGAGGAATGATGACATTGGAGAAGGCTCTGAAATAATAATAATTTATTGAGCATTTTGTACATGCCAGGCACTGTCATAAGAACAATAAGCATCATCTCCTTTAACCCTCATGGCCACCCAGTAGGGTGGGTACAGCCACCTTCCCCATTCCACAGATAAGACTAAGAATTAGAGAAATAGCTGGCCTGATGTCATGCAGCTAGGAGGTGGACAGCTAGGAGGTGCCCCAGGGCTATCCCCACTTCAGTAACACAGCCTGCTGCCTTTTTTCCCAAGTCCTGCCTCCTATAACCATTTGCACAGTTCCAGAAACTGCTTCTGGTCTTTTCTTCCCAAACAAAAGTACCTTGCCTGGAGGTTCTAAGCAGATTTGATAGGCACTTACTGCATTTGCCTGTAGTTTTCAAGAGACCAGCAGAATGTTGGGGCAGCCTCTCTTCCCAAAGCAGCCTGCCTGGTTGTTCTCCACGTTCACATAGATCCTAGCAGTGCTCTCAACTGGTATGTGCAGCTGCTCTGAATCCTGGGATGCAGTCCTATCCCGCTTCAGCCCTGGGGGCCCCAGTCCTAGCATCCAGGCATTTTGGATTCCTCAGGCTGCCCTAGGCAGAGAGAACAGCACCCCAACTCCCATCAGCCCCATGCATTATAACATCACCCTTCAAGCCCAAGGTGGACAGCTGGACCCACCTACCCTGTAAGCAGTTGAGGATTGACTGGGCCCATTGCTTGCTGCTGAAGACCCACAAACAGGGGTGAGGGTCCATGTATACTGTCCTATAGCACAGACCCTGTGGCCACTGTATGCCTGTTAGACGCACTGCCCCCCAGGGCTAGGGTAAGGAGATTGGGAGGAGGTCTTCTTCCACCAAGACAACTGAGAGAGAACATAGAGAGTTCAGATGGACACATGGCAGTTACACAATAATATGGAATAAACAAATTGGACGATGGATTCATTAGCCAGATGTTTAGAGCAAAGCTCCATCCCCAACTCCAGCTCTACCATGGGGGCATTGTAGAGAGCCCCGTTTGATGGCCCCTGTTGAAGGGAGCTGTGTGGGCTCGCACCATGTAGGGAACCTGGAGAACCTGGCCTGCTCAGGCCTCCCTGAGAAACATCGGCCTCTCCTGCCCAGGTACACCTTCACCGCCATTTACACCTTTGAGTCTCTCGTCAAGATTCTGGCTCGAGGCTTCTGCCTACATGCGTTCACCTTCCTTCGGGACCCATGGAACTGGCTGGACTTCAGTGTGATTGTCATGGCGTAAGTATCTCGTTTGCTATGCTGTGCTATGCCATGCAGGCGACACTAGGGTGGAGTGTGCTCACCCCAGGTCCCGGACCACCCCTCTCTTTCTGGCTTCCTCCCTGCAGTCCACATGCAGCTCTGTACATAGGCTGGAGGAAGGTAGGGTGGAGGCCCTCAGCTCATCCTGGTGGGGAGAGATGGCTTAGGCAGGCCTTGCTGGTCAGGCCTACTGGCTCACCTGGGGCTCCATGGCAGCCATGGGCTCCAGGGACACCATTAAGATTCTGGTTTTGTATCCTCTGCCCTTTCCACCAAGAGAAAACAATATTTCAACCTCTGGCCCACTGCAAATGGTGACCTGGATTTCAAGATGATTAAGAATGAAATTGCAGTCAAGAGAAGGAGCCTGGAGAAGTGACTAAGCATCCCCAGGAACTGACACTAGGCACACCAGCACATCAGCTCGCTCCATCCAGAGACTGAATGCTTGGCACATTTTAAAGCACCCAGCCACTGACACAATACAGTGTATCCTCACACCAGCCAGAGAAGTAGGGTGCATGGGGATGGCTTAGCCCATTTTATGGGTGAGAAAACTGATGCCAAGGACACACAGGGAGCCTGCCAGAAAGTGAATGTGACCCCAGGCCTGCTGCAGCCCAGGCTGAGGCCCCGCCTCTTTGCCTAGGAGAAACTCTTGCTGAGGGGTCAGTGTTGAGGCTGCACTCCACCGTGGAAGTGTCAGGGAACAGATGCTGGGTTCTGATGGGACATCTGCAGAAGTTGTGATCAGAGGCTCAGCCATCAAAGCCTTTTTGAAGGCTGAGGGCAGTGGCTCACGCCTGTAATTCCAGCACTTTGGGAGGGCGAGGTGAGCAGATTACTTGAGCTCAAGACTAGCCTGGGCAACATAGCAAGACCCCATGTCTATGAAAAACACAAGAATTAGCTGGGCATTGTGGCACACACGTGCAGTCTCAGCTACTCGGGAGGCTGAAGCGAGAGAGGATCACTTGAGCCTGTGAAGTCAAGGATGCAGTGAGCTGTGATCACATCACTGCACTCCAGTCTGGACAACAGAGCAAGACTGTCTCAAGAAAAGAGAAAAAAGAAAAAGGCCCTTCTGAAGCAGAGGACCTAGTGTGTGCAGGGTTGAGCACTGCACCTCAGCAAGGAGCAGAGCTGGTGAGGCTCATACCCCCTGTCCTTGCAAACCCTCAGTTTCCCAACATGTGAAAGGATAGTGTTGGGTGCTGTGGTATCAGAAGCTCAATTCAGCTCTCACTTTCTAGGATGCTTGGAATGCCTAAATCTACCTGTTGAAGACAGCCTTTAACCCCAGGCATGAGCAGCCCTGAGCTCAGCCATGCTGTCAAGGAGAGAGGACAAAGAGGGAAGCTAATTCCTGGTGAATGGGGCACTTTCAAACTAGATGGAGAACCTGGTAGTCGGAAAATGCATCAGAATCTCTGTTTCTAGGTATACTATTTGTGAGCCAACTCTAGGCCTCCATTTTACAAGTGGGAAAACTGGCTCTGAGAGACAATATAACTTGCCCCAAACCCAGTGTGGATTTAGGCCTGGGTGGAGTTGAGCGAGCAAGGAAAGAGTGATGGGAGGTGAAGTTGCAGAGTAGTGGGATGGAGGACAGATTGTGGTAAAAGCCAGGTGTGATGGGAGTCACTGAGGTGTAAGAACAGGCAGAGCTGTGACCTGCTTTACATTCTGTAGAGACTTCCCCGGCTATGGTGTGGACCACAGACTGGAGAAGGTAGAGACAGATGGAGTAGTTAGGAGGCTATATCTTGGTAGCCAGGAGAGAGAAGATAGTGACTGGAACCAAGGACCAAGTGGAGAAGGGGAGCACCTGGTCAGATTCTGGACATATTTTGCAGGTAGGGCTGACGGGAGGCCCCCAAGGTGGTTTTTGGTTTGAGCAGCTGCTGGGTGGACGGTGTTGCCATTGGTTGAAATGGAAAATTGGAGACAGTGGCACTGGTTGAAGTAGGAAGAGAATCAAAAGTCTAGTTAGGGATGTATGACATTTGAAGGCACCCAGGGTGAGATATTGAGTAGGCAACTGGATATTCCAGTCTAGGGTTCAATAAAGAGGTCCAAGGTGGAGGTATAAATTTAGAAACCATGGGGATACAGATGGTATTTAAAGCCAGGAGACCAGATGAGATCACCTAGGCATGAGTGTAACCTGTAGCCTGAATGTACTGTGGGACGCTCCAACATCTGGAGGCCAAGAGAGAAGACTGGAGGGCAGAGGCAAATCAGAAGAGGGTAATGTCTAGGAAGGAATGTGATTCCAATGGAAACCTGCCACCGGGAGGTTGGGGAAGGTGATGACTAAGAATGGACTATTGGATTTCACAGTGGGAAGGTCACTGGTGCCCTTGACAAGAGGGATTCCAGTGCAGAAAAAGGACATGCACCTGGTTAAGGAGGGTTCGAGAGAGAGTGGGAAGAGAGGAGGTGTGGCAAGTAGAGACATCTATTTTGTGGGGATTGCTATAAAATGGGGCTGAAAATGGTGTGGTGGTCGGTGCGGAATGTGAGTCAATCAAGGGAGGGCTTTTAAAGAAGGGGGGTATCTTTGCAGGCTGGTGAAAATAATCCAGTAGAGAGGGGATGCTAGATGATATAGATGAGCAAGGGGATTGCAGGAGCAAAGCCCTTGAGCTGGCCCGAGGGGGTGGGAATCCAGTGCCAAGGGGGAGTGTCAACCTGAAGAGCAGGGAAGGCAGAATTTCAGGTGGAGATGGAGGTAGATGGATAGAGTTGATGATGAAAGAGAAAGGAATTTCTCTTCTGATTGCTTCTATTTTCTCAGTGAAATAAGAAGCTGGATCATCAGCTGAGAACAGAGTGGGGAGGCACATCTGAGGTTTCAGAGAGAGGGAGAACTTTTCATGTCAGAGCCGAGGAGGTTGCACTGACTTGGGAATGGAGTAAGATTGCCAGGCCTGGCCCTGGGGTGCCCTGTAGGTGGGAAACAGTAATCCACGGGGTCCTGAGGCTGGGTGTCACAGGAAGGAAGGTGGCTTTGGGCAGGAGAGGATATAACGTCTGCCTGAGCCTTTGCTAGCTCCGCAGCCTGGAGCCTGGGCAAGACAATGTCACCACAGAGGCAGCCCCATATCCCAGGAAGTCATTGCCCTGGCCCAAGCTTTGGCTCAGGCTGTGTCTCTAGGAGATGCCCTGAGCGACCTCAGGCCCTTAACCATTCCTTCTGCCCTGTCTCCTGGGAGAATCCTGGTTTCATTCCCAAACCGCTTCTTCCACTGGGAGTCACAAAGCAGGTGTGCCTTCCTCGCCAAAACCTGCTTGCCTTCGCTGTGTGCCAGGGCCAGGGCTGACAAGGCAGAACTCAGCCTCAGAAGCTCAGACACTCTCCATGTTTCCAAGCACCTCACAGAAATGGCACATCCACTTCCCAAAGAGCTGTGTGACCTATTGGCACATCAGCTATTGGGCTCTTGGCTGGCCTGGCCTGGCAGCTTCGATTGACGGGGATTCTGGCTTGTGAAAACCAGTTAATTACTGCGTTTGAAATGCATTCTCTTAGAGATGCAATGGTTCAGTAACAAGGGACTCTGGGATAATCAAAGGAGACTTGAGTGAAGGGAAACATTCCATTCAGTGAAATCCTCCATCTGACCTCCATTACACAGATGGAGAAACTGAGGCTCAGAGAACCTCACACTTGTCCAAAGTTATAGACTGAATCAGAAGCAATGCTGAGACTAAAACCAAATCTCTCAACTCCAAACCATGGGATGGACGGGAGAGGCATGCCGAGTCTGATGTTTCTGCTGGGGTGATCCTCCACCCCACTGATTTAGAGGCTGTGAGAGGGTCTGGGGCAGGGTGCTGGGAAGCCTGCCAGGCTCAGCTTGCAGCCCTCCAGCCAGAGCTCTTCCTGTGGCCCCACTCACAGAAGGGCATTACCTGCTAGTTAGCACAGCCTCCCACCTTCTGGGGTTGTTATGGAAACCAAACCTGGAGGGGAAGGGAGGAAGGCAGAGAGGAGGGTGACAATTCCTGCAGTCACTAACGGCGTGGGCTTCACCATCTCAAGATAAGGGTGGGACAGGAAGAAGGCTTCCCTGTACTGGGGCTGGTGATGGGATAGGATTCTCACCCACCACCCTTTGCTCTTTCTGCCCCTGTCTGTTGTCCAGCTGTCTGCCCCTGGCCAGCAGCAGTTTAGCCATCACTGAAGGAGCAGACTGGCTTGGAGGAGAGTTTTGCCAGCCTGAGAGGGGCAACGCTCTGTCTCCTCACGTGACCCCACACTTGCCACCTCTGCAACTGGCCCTGTGTCATGCCAAGCATTCCTCCTGCCCTGCCACACTCAGAGGACCCAAAAGAGGCCTCGGTGGGGATCTGGGTAGAATAAGAGAGGCAGTAGCCCACCATGTCACCAACATGGTCCCAGACATTCCACACCCTTACCCTGCAAGTCCTCTTTTAAGACTTCCTCTAACTCATGATTGCTCTCCCAGACAGACACACGGCCACCAGCTGCACTCCTATTTCCAGCCACTCAGCTGGCTTTGCAAGCCTGCCAGGAGGACAGATATGGTCCTCCCTTATTCTGTCACTAAGCTGTCCTTGTCACCTTGGGACACCAGCTGCCTAGAAGGCAGACAATGAATGGAGGCCAAGCACTGTCTGTGCTGGGGACACTGTGCTGGGGGCAGGTTCCACCCCGGGACAGGCAAAGACAGGCAGAATCTAAGCTAGAGATAGGCAGAGTTTTCAATGGAGACACCAGGGGACAGACTGGGTCTGTAAGGGACAGGAGGGAAGCAAGGACGGTTGGTTCCCTCTCTGACCTGCACAGTATTCCACTTACTCCCTGTAATTAGAAGAGACAGCCTTGAAACCAGTATCCTGGGCAAGGGGAGCTGCTGTCCCCAGGCACAGTTGGTAGAACAGCAGCCAAAAACGGGGCCCAGAGCCTCCAGCAGGCCAGAGCCATGGTTTCCATGGGATGGCAATGTCAGCAATATCCCAGGCTCAGCCAGAAAGTCCTGTAGCAGCACCATGTCTGGAGAGAGACCGAGAGAAGAATGTGGGACAGAGGCCTTAGGATCTGATCCATCATGGAGAATGGAATAGCTCTCAGAAGTTGAGAGGGACCTTGGATCAAATGAGCAGGTGTATGTGGGCCAAAACAAGCACGGTGACTTCTGCTCCCCAGCAGACGATGGGACTGCATCTGACTGTCACACTGGAGAAAGATGTACATGCCGAAGTGAGTACAGGAGATGGAATGGAAACTACACCACAGAAAGGGTCTGGTGTCGCCAGAGGAAAGCAAGCTTTAGCAATGTGTCTGCTGACATCATCTGGGTAGGGCTTTGTGAGTAAGGAAAGATCAGCGTGGTGCATAGGGCCATGTGAAGATGGAGGGGCTCCTCCAGTGGACGTAGAGAAATCTGGTGTCAACCCAGTGTCAATTAGAGCTGGACCTATGGACCCCAGGGCATTAAGCCCCTTGACTCAGCTGGCCAAGTTCTTTCCTGTAGATATGCAAAGCCTGAAGGGGAATTGGGAAGCTGGGAGCAGACTGCAAGGGCCTGGAGGTCCAGACCGCCCAGCAGAGTGAGTCTGGCAACAGTGCCAGCCGACCCTTGCACTCACCCAGAGCCACAGGGCTGACGTCCTATGTCTGACATCACTCAGACACGTGCGTCAGACGCACTTGGTTAAACATCAGACATCCCGAGTCCAGTGTCCTTTGTTAAACACCAGACACCTTCGGTTAAATGTCACACACCCTGGATGCAAAGCCTTTGATTAAATGGCACAAGTCACTTGCCACTGTCCCGATGGCCTTGGTCACACACTGTCCATGGTCCTCGTGGTCATGTGGCCTATCTACTGCATATTCTCATATTCTGTTTGGGCAGGTCCCTGCCTGCCAGCGACCACCTTCTTACTCCTGTCCCTGTGGGGACCACGGATCAGCAACTGTCCAAGTTCCAGGAGGGGACCCACAGCCGCTCACTCTGTTGAGCCTCGCTCGGACCCAAGTAGGACAGACCCCAGGAAGGGCATCTTGCTTCTGGAGGCCAGTCCTCCAGTGGAGACCTAGAGCCATCCCTGGAAGATACCAAGGGTCTGGGGGTGGGACCGGTAGACTTGTTGGGGAGGCACTCCACTGCCTTGGGGCCCCTCATCCTGCCCTTTTCTCTTCTTGGGTTGCTCCTTGCCTGTGAGTAGTTGAAGAACTCAGGCAACCTCTCTTCCCATCTTCCAGCGCCTCTGTCTTGGGAACTCTGTTTTTTCCAATGAGTATTCAGGCCACCTCCGCCTCATGACTTCAAGGACTTCTGAGCCAGGCACAAGCTGATCAACAGATGGAGGTTCCACAGAAGATGTGGACCAAAACTAGGACCAGAAACGCACTTGCTTTCTGTATCACCTGACCTGAGCCTCTTGGAAAACAGGCTTCTCTCTTCACTCTGATGTGTCCGCAGCCCCAGACCCCACATGTGGCTTCATGTCATGGATCCCAGTGGTGTGGAGAGAGTGGCAAAGTGGTTGCCTCCTAGCACCGGTTATCCATGGCACCATCACCAAGAGAGTCACCGCCAAGCTTGCCGTGTGGACATCCTTACGGCACTGAAGCTGAAGTCCTGTGTTAGGAGGGTTGAAATCCAGAAGAAAACCTGAGGGAGGTCCTGGGCTATCCACAGCACTCCCCCCGACCCCCATGGGAGGGGGTCAAGGGAGAGGGCTGGTCGGGGAGGGCAGGCGGAGGTTCTGCTTTGTAATTCCCAATAACTGTGGTTTGATTCTGCAGGTATGTATCAGAAAATATAAAACTAGGCAATTTGTCGGCTCTTCGAACTTTCAGAGTCCTGAGAGCTCTAAAAACTATTTCAGTTATCCCAGGTAAGATGCCCAGGTTTGCCTCTCAGATCTCAGCTACAAGTGACTCTCTCTCTGTCTTCCCCACCCCCTTTCGTCCTCTGACTGTGTGTCTCCTATTGGCGTGTTGTCATTGTCTCGTGTGTGAATTTCCCTTGTTACAGATACACAACTGAATTTGTGGACCTGGGCAATGTCTCAGCCTTACGCACCTTCCGAGTCCTCCGGGCCCTGAAAACTATATCAGTCATTTCAGGTGAAAATCAGGTTAAACGCCAAGGCTGGAGGGATATGCCTGGGCCTTTCCAGCCACCTGGGAGCCAAGGCAACCCTCCAGAAGGCCCTACAAATGTGCCTGTCACCAGAATACCTTTCCTAGGGCTCAGGTGCCAGGGGCTAGTGGCAGTGGACATGCCTGTCCCCCTGGAGCCTCAGAATGGGCTTCAGGCTGCCCACCGCAGCAAAGCCCACTCTCACAGACACCAGGGGGCACAGAGCACCCCACAGTGGGCCCACATTGAACCCAACTTTTTTCCAAGATAGTGGACTACTTTTCCAAACCACACTCAGCTATTTGAATAGCTAAAAGTTTTACATGAATTGCTTCAGCCTGAAATGTCAGCTTCTGATGAAGAAACCAAAAGAAATGTATTTGTGGGACCCCCCATACACACCTGGAATGAAAGAGGAAAACGCCAGCACGGTCTTCCATGACTGAGTGCCACGGCCCGCCTTGTGCCCCATCTGGTGATATAAGTAGGGCCAGAGCCCCAGCCCCATTTTGCGAAACCAAGTGTAATCTGTGGACAGGCATCATCGGGCCTTGGTGTCTAACAGCCCTCGCTGCATGGTGCGGTAGAGGTTTAGCAAACCATGCATGGTAGCCTCAGGAAGAAATTCTCCTTGACAGATGTTGGCAATTGCATCTGGGAAATCTCTTAGGCCCAGATGACCTCTCTAGAAATCATTCCACCCGTCCATTCAGGAAAACTCTGAAAAGACTTGTGATTTCTGAGCCTGATTGTGCGATGTGCCGGTGCTGAAGCTGAGTTCCACCCAGGAGACATTCCTATCCTAAGTTTGTACTCCCTCTCCCCAGGCTCAAAGCTCCTCCTGTTTGGAGGAATTTGCTCTGGAGGGGCAGTGCCCAGAGGTTCATTCCAGAAGTCTTTTCTGAAAGCAGCCACACTTAGAATTGGGGAAGGCACTTCTTTTAAAAAGGCAGCTTGGCCGGGCGCAGTGGCTCACGCCTGTTATCCCAGCACTTTGGGAGGCCGAGGCAGGTGGATCACTTGAGGTCAGGAGTTCAAGACCAGCCTGGCCAACATGGTGAAACCCCGTCTCTACTAAAAATAGAAGAAGTAGTTGGGCATGGTAGCGCATGCATGTAATCCCAGCTACTCAGGAGGCTGAGGCAGGAGAATCGCTTCAGCCCAGAAGGTGGAGGTTGCAGTGAGCCGAGATCACACCACTGCACTCCAGCCTGGGCAACCAAGTGAGACTCTGTCTCAAAAAAAAGAAAAAGAAGGCAGCTGGAAATAGGTTGCATGCCATCATTCTGGGGAGGTGTGAGAGCTGACAGGAGGATTGGTTAAACCAGATGGCTACATCCACTCCTGATGTGGAACCTGGTGGCTCCCAGGCCTGTTGCCTGCTTTGAGCTATGTTGCCCCCAAGGAGTCAGAAGCTCGCTCTAAGCTCCAGTAAGGAATCTGGACTCCCCCGGTAGGGCTAGTTATCTTGCCAGAGGAGCCCCCAGTTATGCTATGTTCACACTGAGCTTTCTAGCCTCTAAACCCACTGTTCATAAGGGCCGCATCTCCCCCAGGGCTCCCACAAGTGACCCAGACCCCTGCCAAGGGCCAGTAGCAAGGGGACAGCCTGCTTCCGCTCAGTCCCACGGAGCCACCTGCATTGAGACAGACATCATGGGCCTTCATAGACATCATGGCACACATAGACTCAGAAACCACATGGTCTCTCCTCTAGGGCCAGGGAACAGCCTCACAAGCACACACCCCACCAAAGTAGACAAACACACTGACCACAGGACTTAAGGCATATTCCTGGTGTGTTTTATAAGAAACATTTACAAAGGGAAATATTTCTGGGTCCTGGGGAAAAGGAGGAAGCCCACCAACCTCAGCCTAGCTCCATGGGACCTCTTCAAAGCTGCCAGCAACCTAGTGAGCCAGCAGGCTCTGAAACTGGCCAATAGAAAATGCCGTGGTCGGCATTATGGAAGGCTCTCGGGAGGAGGTGTCCTCTGATCTGAGTCTGAAATAGCCCTAGTCCTCTCTAGACTCAAGTCGCTTTTCCATAAAATGAGAGTGAAATCAGAATTGGTGCTTTCCAAGGGCTCTTCCACCCAGCCCGTTAATTCAGTGGCAGGAGGATTTCCCAGCTGATCTACTGGGACCCATCCCTTCCTGGGTCTTTTCAGAAAGAATCCTGCAATTCCGTTGCAACCATTCTTGCCAGAAGTGAAATCTATCGTCAGTATGAGAAATGTTCAAAGGGGTGAGTTATCCTTGGCCACTATCTCCAGAGACCAGGTCAGGGTGTACTTTGCTGGCCTTGAATGGGATACTTCAGGCCAAAGAGACTTTAGCCTAACAATTGAGGCAGAGACCAGTTTGGGTATTCGAGCTGCTGTCCATCAGTCTTCACTTCGTTCCCCTCGAGACATGCAGGTCTCCAGCCCAGTAAACCCACCAAAGGGTACAGGAAGCTCCGTTACAGATGAGGAGCACTGGACCATGAAGAGCTTGTGGATCCCACCACCACCACTACTCTGGGCCCAGACCTGCGAGGTCCACCCACTGCCCAGGCAGTTGCCAACATCTGCCAGGACGATTTCCACAAGGAAGGCTGAGTGCCTCTGAGCCCTGGGCAGGCAGCAGTGTCAGTGGCACCATGGGGAGGTCATCATCTCCCCATCTTATGTTTGCCCACCATGGCCTCCTTGCCTGTGGGTCACAGGCCCAGCAGCAGCAGGCACAGAAGCCACAGATGCTCCTAACACATTAACCAGCGGGACAGTGGATGGATGGAGCTTAATCTGAGATCTGGCCGCTTGGGTCAGGGGCATGAGGGGCAGGGCCCTGCTGCTGGCAGAGGATCCCCCTCATTCCCCATGCTCTGCTTGCATTTGTCCTAGGACAGTCGCTAAGGGCCAGACTGTTGTCTACACATGCTTTTCTGTCATTCTGCTATGTGGTGCTGGCTTCTGCAGGGAGCTAGGCTGTGCAACTAACAGATCACAGCCTCTCAGCTATGGAGAATGGGATGGATGGGGGCATGGGGAGGTCCTAGAGGGACAGGGTAAGTGGGAAGATGCAATGCAGGTCAGCCCTGTTTCTGAACCTTCCCTAACGGTGGGCCTGAGCCAGCGCAGGCCCCTCAGACATCACCTACCATGACCCTGCCAGACCCTCACCCAGAGCCCCCAGCACACACCCGACCACAGCCCCTAACCCCTACCCGATGAGACCCTGGGCCCCTAGTTTCCTCCAAACAATCCACACTCCCTGTGCATCAAATAGAACCAACCCCAGCTGTGGAGCAGGGGGACCCCCAGCAGGAATGGCTCTATTTCTCCCCATCTCAGGATCAAGGCTGAGGGCCCTCCATTGCCTCCATCTCCTTTTCCATGGACTACATTAAAAGGGGTAGGTCTGGCACACCTTCAGACCAGCCAAAGGGGGTGATGCTCTGAGTATGTGTTTTCTCAAGAAAACAGCACTTTCCACGCCCATGCCATATATTTGGCTGGTGGGCAGCAAAGAGGAGCAGGTTCCCTCTGAAACTACAAAGCCAGCCTAGACTCCTGCCCAGGGAAATCAAGACAGAAACTCAGCTGCTGAGGAAAGTGGGGCTTGGGTCTCAAAGCCCAGGAGAAGCCTCCCTTATTCTGTCCCCACCTCTGGTTGCCTACTCAGGTCCCAACCCAGCTCAACTCAGGCCCAGCCCCCCACCAGTGGAGCACAGAGCTCAGTGCCCCTGGGTGACCCCGTGCTTGTTCTTGCCTTCCCCAGGGCTGAAGACCATCGTGGGGGCCCTGATTCAATCTGTGAAGAAGCTGGCTGATGTGATGGTCCTCACGGTCTTCTGCCTCAGTGTCTTTGCCCTCATCGGCCTGCAGCTCTTCATGGGCAACCTAAGGCACAAGTGCGTGCGTAACTTCACGGCGCTCAACGGCACCAACGGCTCCGTGGAGGCCGATGGCTTGGTGTGGGAATCCCTGGACCTTTACCTCAGTGATCCAGGTGCGAACTCTCTCTGCAGCTGGGGAAGGCTTTGCGAGACCAGCAGGGCGGGGTCACCTCCCACACATGCGTCACCAGCGGGCAGGCCTCCAGGGTTGTTCAAGCCCTGTCTGATCCCCCAGAGACCCAGACAGAGGACAGATGGGGAGCAGACTTAGGGCCTGCCTTGTGACTTCCCAGGCTAGATGGGGAGGTGATGCTTGAGGAGTGGGAAGTATGGAGTTAGATGGAGGGCCAGTTGGGGGAAGAGCAGCTGCAGCATTTGGAGATGGGACTGACCCTAGAGTGTTGCAATGGCAAGGTGACCAGCCTGCCCACAGACTGTCAGCTTAGGAAAGGGCCGGACACGGAGCCTGAGTAGTTGATGAGGCTTCAGAGTGAAGCCCCACCTAGCTGGCATGGAGATTTCCCGGTTGACATCGGTGTTCCTTGCCAGGATGCTAATTCCATGTACGTGTACCCCAGACCCCTGCAAGGGAGTTGGAACAAGCCCAGTGATTGTGCCAAGTTGTGTGAGCCCCTCTGTTGTTTCACTGCCCTATGGCTCACACTTCCACTCTCCAGGCTGATGGCCAGCACCACTCTTGACTAGAGCCATTGGTCTGTTTCAGAGGTACATGCTGCTGCAAGGCCAGATTCCAGGCCACAGGACCCTGGGCCAGAATGACTCTGAGGGCCATTCTGAGGTTAGGGCCTCTTACGTACACCAGCAGTCCACTTTGGAAAACGAAACATAGACACTTAATGAGTAGTTCAGCAGTGGCCTCATAACAGTGGTTCTAAAACTTCCATGTGCACCCAAGTCACCTAGAAGGCTCTGGAAAACAGATTTCTGGGCCCCACCACCCCTAGAATTTCTGAGTCAGTAGGTCTGGGTGGCAGTCGGGAAGTTGCATTTCTGAGCAGTTTCCAGTTGACACTGATGATGATGGTTCGAGGACCATGCTTTGACAACTGTCGCCTAAGACAAAGCCAGGTAATGGTGAGTGTTGGGGACTGATGACTGCCACAGAGAGGAGAGGACAAGACGGGCAGTCCTGTCTGGTGCAGCTCCATCCGGACAGACCACAGCATTAGCATGGTGACTATGGCAGGCATCACTTCTACCATTTTATGTGATGGAAGTGAGTACAGAATTGGGCAGTAGCCGGCCAAGGCCTCACAGTGACTCGGCAGCCAAGCTGGAACTCTGCCCAGACCCTTGCCTCCTGACCTTGGTGGGCCCCCTGAGTGGTTTCGGGTGGGGTGCAGAAGCTTCCTGTGGGAACAGCTGAGGCCCTGCCTAGGGCTTCCCGTGTCTTCTGAGAGCATGGGGACACTGGCAGCAGGATGTCTGCAGAGGAGCAGGAGGAAGGCCAGAGGCACAGCCAGAGTTGCCTGAAGCTTGGCCAGGCAGAGGGTAGGGGCAGGGAAGGAGCAGAGAAGAATGAAGACCACTAGTGAGGTCTCCACCTCTCCAAAACCCTGGATGCAAGGCAGAAACTTTTGGGCCAGAGTGCCCCTCACCAGCATGATGTTTCTTTTACAGAAAATTACCTGCTCAAGAACGGCACCTCTGATGTGTTACTGTGTGGGAACAGCTCTGACGCTGGGTATGTGGCACCCACCACCCCGGGTCTCCTTGTCCTGCCAGGGGAGTCTCCTGGTGTTTTCTCAACTGATTCTATTTTCTATTTATGCCCTGACCCCAGGGACAGTGAGGCCTTCTTTCGTCTCCCTTCCCTGCCAGGACCCTTCCCCAGCTTCCCACCTTGTCCCCAGCACAGAGGAGACAGCTGCTGGAGAAAGGTCAGGGACAGAGCTGCAGAGAGAGCTAACGGAGCCCTGAAGGGGGGCTGGGACTGAGGGATAGCTCGGGATGCCTTCTACAGCCCCCCAACCAGCCCACCCCCAACTCCATTCCCTTCCAGAAGCTCCCCAGAACTGCTCCGTCCAGCTCCAGTCTTCCCTCCCTCACGCTGAGCTGTCCCTTGGAGTGAATGTGGTTTCCCCAGCAGCCTGGACTTTCCTTGGGATGCCCCAGTAGCCACGTGCAGCTTCCAGGGCCCTGTGCACACCAGGGTCTGGATCAGTGTGACAGTGCCATGGAGTGTTGGAGAAGTGGGTCACAGAGGGTCACCTCAAAGGAGAAGTACCAAGTTTGTTGCCTCCTTCCTGTCACCAAAGAGATTGTCTGGAGGGTCTTGGGACATTAACAAGACACAGAGGTCCCTTGGATGCATCCATCCACTTGCTAAGTCCGTGTGTGTGTGTATCACACACACATACATGCACACATTACTCCAGACCAGCATTTCCTCTTTGGGAGAGAGGCTATCACCTCCAGCTCTGTGAACTGTGGATCTGCCTCACTGAACCAGTGACTGTGTGCACAGTTGTGCAAATGGGCTCCTGACATGGCCAAGCCCCAACCCATCCCCTCCAGAATCATTTCTCAACCCCATGGCCCTGCCTTTGCCCTGGGCTCATCCTGTTCAGCTCAGCTGAGGCTCACTGCTCTCCCCAACCCTGCTCTACCCCATGCCCGTGCTGTACTCAACTCCTCATGGGGTAGATGGGCAGAGGAAGAGACATGAGCCAGGCTTGTGTGCTTCCTCTCTGTGAGGAGAGGTAACTTAATAGTAGCTGGTGATGGTGTGTCATATGGGCAGAAGGGAGCTTGATTTAGGCCTAGCAGAGTACAGATAGGTAGAGTAAAGAGGAAGATAGTGTCCCAGTGGGAGGCACGCACGAACAAAGTCACGGAGGCAGGATCCAGCCGCGTGGCACTAGGTTTGTGAAGCTCAGCTTCACAGAGCAGTGGGGCATACACTGGGTTGCCCAGGGCGACAAGTCCAGCCCAGCAAGGGTGTCAAGGTCAGCAGACCCCTGACAGCATGGAACAAAGTCTCTGTGTGTGGCTGCAGGACATGTCCCGAGGGCTACCGGTGCCTAAAGGCGGGCGAGAACCCTGACCACGGCTACACCAGCTTCGATTCCTTTGCCTGGGCCTTTCTTGCACTCTTCCGCCTGATGACGCAGGACTGCTGGGAGCGCCTCTATCAGCAGGTGTGTGTGCCCACAGAGGGACAGCAACTGTGGGCTCAGGGTCCAGGCTACACAAGTGATTAGCCAGAAGCGGCCCCAGCAGCCTCCCCACTGGTGAGAGCTTTGGAGGGGATGGGGACAAGGACCTTTGCTTCTGAGGGAGAAGGGACCCGCAAGCAAAGAAACTTTCTTTTTGCTGGTGATGAAGCACCAGTCCCTTCATATAGGATGCTGTCTGCTCTGTGAGGGGGACACTCCTTCTCCCTGTAGGACGGAATATTCTCCCTCTGTGGGCACAGCATGCCCTGAGTTGGGAGAGACATTCTGACATTCTGCCTCGCTCCTTGGGTGGGACACAGCCCCACTGTGTGCAGGTCATTCTCTGCAGGTCAGTACATGTCCCTCTCTATAGGTGGGACATCTCTACCCTCCTCCCTAGGCTATGGCTATTTGAACCCCTGGTACAACTAGACCAGGTGACTTGGAAATGCCATAACCCAGTAGGGGCCCCAGTGAGGGTGACCTCTGCCCCCCTTGCTCCCCCAGACCCTCAGGTCTGCAGGGAAGATCTACATGATCTTCTTCATGCTTGTCATCTTCCTGGGGTCCTTCTACCTGGTGAACCTGATCCTGGCCGTGGTCGCCATGGCCTATGAGGAGCAAAACCAAGCCACCATCGCTGAGACCGAGGAGAAGGAAAAGCGCTTTCAGGAGGCCATGGAAATGCTCAAGAAAGAACACGAGGTGGGTGAGCAGTGCCACCAAGAAGCCTCTAAGCCCTCACCTGACTGTGGGTGCTTATAGGTGGGGTATATGCTGGGTAAAGCTGGTGCCTGCAGGCATGGTACATGCTGGGTAAAGCTGGTTCCTGTGGGTATGGTGCAGTCCCTGCTGGGTAAAGGTATTTTCTGTGAATGTGGTATCTGCTGAGTAAAAATTTGGAACCTGCTGGGTTAAGACGTGCCTGTTAGTGAGGAGCCTACTAGGTAAAAGTGACATCTGGGCCGGGCGCAGTGGCTCAAGCCTGTAATCCCAGCACTTTGGGAGGCTGAGACGAGCGGATCACAAGGTCAGGAGATCGAGACCATCCTGGCTAACCCAGTGAAACCCCGTCTCTACTAAAAAATACAAAAAACTAGCCGGGTGAGGTGGCGGGCTCCTGTAGTCCCAGCTACTCGGGAGGCTGAGGCAGGAGAATGGCGTGAACTGGAAAGGCGGAGCTTGCAGTGAGCTGAGATCCGGCCACTGCACTCCAGTTTGGGCGACAGAGCGAGACTCCGTCTCAAAAAAAAAAAAAAAGTGACATCTGCTGGGTAAGGTGGGTCCTATGTGTGTGGCTTGTGCTGAGTAAACTTGTTCCTATGGTCATCCTGTCTTCCAGATGAAAGTGGTGCCAGCTGGGTAAAAATGGTGCCTGCTAGGTGGTAGCTCCTGGGTGAAGATGGTCTCCGTGAGCACAGTGCATGCTGGATAAGAGATCCGTGTGTCCATGCACATAGTTTATTCTGGTCAAGGGATGCCTTCTGGTGGGGTAGTGAAGAAAGTCCAATGTCAGAGAACAGAGCTGTCTCAGAAAATAAGCACTGACAATGCTGCCCTAGCCATCACCAGTCCCCCACATGGTGGAGCCTGGAGGCTGGCTATAGAGTGAGCTATTAGAAGCCAGGCTGTGGGCACCCACTTGTTCTTCTCACTGCCCCATGCCACATCTTCCAGTACACTTTTGGCCAGCTAAACCTTCTAGGAGAGCCTCTGCCCTCTGGTTCTGCCACTTCTCTGCTCATCCACACCCACCTCCCACCTGTTCCACACACTCCCCTCTTCCAAGACTGCCCACTTTAGCCACTCCTATTTTCCTTCCTGGATCTTGATCTTTCCCAAAATATTCTGGGTCTGTCTGAGTTTATCTCCATGATGTCCTCATTTTGGAGTAGGTGTGCAAGTCCACTTACTGATAGAGAAATCCCAGTCACTGAGAGTTCCCTGGCCTGCCTGAGCCTGAGGCTGCACAAAGTCTCAATGATGGAAACATCCCTTCCTTCACTCTTTTCCAGGCCCTCACCATCAGGGGTGTGGATACCGTGTCCCGTAGCTCCTTGGAGATGTCCCCTTTGGCCCCAGTAAACAGCCATGAGAGAAGAAGCAAGAGGAGAAAACGGATGTCTTCAGGAACTGAGGAGTGTGGGGAGGACAGGCTCCCCAAGTCTGACTCAGAAGATGGTCCCAGAGCAATGGTAATCCCAGCTGTGGTTCTAGCTTTTCCAGGGTGGGTCTGGCATGAAAAGTCCATCATGCTAGGCCCCTGTACAGTCACAGCCCCCATGGTTGCTCCTCTCTGCCCTTCCTGTTTCCCATGGCCTTCCTTATAGTAGGGGAGCTCTGGGCAGAGGGACAGGGTAGTTTTGGGTGTTGTGATACCCCCAACCTGAGGCCAGTATCCCAGCACTGGAGCTGGGGCCGGGGGACGAGGCCCCATGGTATGGGTTGGTAGGAGTTCAAGGACATGCCCATAAGAGTGAGGGGCCATTCCGAGTGCCCCAGGTCCTGCTCAGACCGGGCCTGTCTGCAACACCAGGAGCCTTCCTGCCTCCTTCTCCCTTACCCATCCTGAGCTCGAACTCCAAGCCCAGTTAAGTTTCAGGCTCCCAGCTCCAGAGACATAGATTTGAGGGGAGTAGAGATCCCAGAAGATACAGGATTATCTCTAACCCCACATCCCCTCTTCCAAGTACCCCTGACCCAACCCACCCAGTTCCTGTGTGGCAAAAAAAGCCCTCAATGCTCCGAGAAGTTTGGCTGAGGCCAATGGCACAAAAGACAGGCTGGGAGCACATGAAGAACACATGTCATGGTTGTGTCCCCTCTCCTCATGCCCTTAGAATCATCTCAGTCTCACCCACGGCCTCAGCAGGACTTCTGTGAAGCCACGTTCCAGCCGCGGGAGCATTTTCACCTTTCGCCGGCGAGACCTGGGTTCCGAAACAGATTTTGCAGATGATGAAAACAGCACAGCGGGGGAGAGCGAGAGCCACCACACATCACTGCTGGTGCCCTGGCCCCTGCGCCGGACCAGTGCCCAGGGACAGCCCAGTCCTGGAACCTCAACTCCTGGCCACGCCCTCAATGGCAAAAAGAACAGCACTGTGGACTGCAATGGAGTGGTCTCCTTACTGGGGGCAGGTGACCCAGAGGCCACATCCCCAGGAAGCCACCTCCTCCGCCCTGTGATGCTAGAGCACCCACCAGACACGGTGAGCCAGCCCCGAGATGCAGGCACCAGGGCAGTTCTGGTCTCTCAAACCGATCACCAGTGCCAAGTCCAAAAATACTCACCAAATATTTGTTGAGCACCTATTATGTGCTGGGCTCTAGGTGCATAAACTTACAAAAAAAAATCTCTGCCCTCATAGAGCATCCATGCTAATGGGGACAGACAGACAAAAATCAAAGGAAAGCCGGGTGCGATGGGGCACGCCTGTAATCCCAGCACTTTGGGGGGCCGAGGTGGGGCGATCACGTGAGGTCGGGAGTTCAAGACCAGCCTGGGCAACATGGTAAAACCCCATCTCTACAAAAAATACAAAAATTAGCTGGGCGTGGAGGTGCATGCCTGTAATCCCAGCTACTTGGGAGGCTGAGACAGGAGAATCACTTGAACTCAGGAGGCGGAGGTTGCAGTGAGCTGAGATCACGCCATTGCACTTCAGCCTGGGCAACAAAGTGAGACTCCATCTCAAAAAAAAAAAAAATCAAAAAAGAAAAAATGTCTATATTGTGTGTGATGGTGATAAAGAAGGATAATAGTTAAATATGTCACAGCTAGTAACGCTGCCATGACCATCATCTGGGGAAGCCTGTTCCGAGCACAAGGAACAGCAAGCGAGGAGGCCCTGAGGCAGAATCTGCCTGGCCTGTTGGAGGAGATGCCATGAGGTCACTATGGCTGGAACAGAGGGAGCGACAGCGAGAGAAGTTGCAGTGACTGTTCCAAAGGTGATAGGAAGGGACTGGCCAGATTGTGAAAGGCCAATCAGAACTTTGGTCACTTAGTCAATCCTATGACAGACTTATGGCTGCCCAATCAGCCATCAGGTGTCCTTGCGGACCCCGGGCCCCCAACACAGTGACCAGAGCAGCCCACCCAGGAAAAAGCTGAACATCTGGCTCAGCCCCCAAGGCCTGCAGGGCGCACTTGGAGAGGAAGGTAGAACGGATGGAAGGCTTGACCAGGAAGGTGGAAGGTGGCCTGAAGATGTAGGGCTCCCAGCCGCATGGCTTATTTCATGTCACTCAGACTCTTGCTCCATCTGTGGAACATGGTACAGGTTAATTAATCTCTTTGTGCCTCAATTTCCTCATCTGTAAAGTGAAAATTATACGCCAGCAAGTTGTGGTGAGGACTGAAAGAGTGCAACCAGGTCCAGTGTTGAGACCCGGACTTGCCTGGTGTTGGAGTCATCAGTATTATCTGTTATCGGTATTAGTGAGCAGGAAGGAGTGAGGTTCCTGGGGCACACTGCAGAATGCCCAGGGTCCCACACTCCTCTGGAGCACAGTGTGAAGGGAGGAAGCTGGGCACCCCTGGGGACAGACCACAGCTTTAGGTAAAGCTGGGGAGGCCGTGGCCCATCTGCAGGGTGGGGTGTCTAGCTTCCAGGAACACTAAACCAGGCAGGTGCAGCCCTGGAGCTTCAGCCTCATGGAATTGGGTCAGCAGCTGGGAGCGCTAATAGAGTTTCCTAATCTCGTTAAGGAGAAAATCATCTCATTGTACTGCACATGTTGGGAGGAATCCAAGTTCAAGCACTTCATTACCAGGAATTCTGACTTCACCCATTCTCACTTCTGTGGGACCCATTTGTAACCTTAAAGGGATTAGCAGGCCAAGACAGGGTCATTTGCAAAGTTAAAGGAATTAGCGAACCAAGATAGAGACATTTGAAGAGTCAAAGAGATTAGCAGGCTGCAGGCCCTGGGAATGCCTTCTGTGCTTCCACTGGGTCCCCAGTGACACATTTCTGCCCAGTTCTAGTCTGAAAACAGAGCACAGTGTTGGACACACTGTGGATGCCTAATCAACAAGGATGGGGAGGAAGGGCCAGCCCAGCAGACAGCTCACGTTCAGTTTATCCAGATTGGGAGGTAGGGACTGAAGACTTACTTTGCCCTCTGCTTGTATGAGACAAGGAACCAGTATGAGACTGCCTGGTTCCAAAAGTCTAGATGTAGGTGGGAGAAGCACACTGAATATCCATTCCTTTTCTCCCCCTGCATGTTAAATCTTCATCCTCATTTCCTGTGGCCACCTAGCAAGTTAGAAACAGAGCTGGAACTCTAACCCAAGCCTTCTGATTGATTGCCAAGAATTTATCCATCCATCTAATATTTATCTAGTGCCAGCCTGCCATGTGGAGTGCCAGGCAGTGTTGAGACTCCAGGGTTATATCAGCAAACAAAGAAGGCAAGATCACTGTCCTCTTGGAGTTTATACCATAGTTACGAAGACAGTAAACTAATCAATATTTTCAGGTAGCAGTAAGTCATGTGATAGCAAGTTGCTAAGGGGAGGGATGAGGATGAGGGCTATTAGAATACTTGGGAAAGGCCTTCCCAAGGAGGTAACATTAAAACTGACAGGCAAATGATTTTAGGGAGCCAGCCCTAAAGATGCAGAGGAATAGCATTCAGGTAGAGGGAATAGCAAGTGCAAAGCCCCTGAGGAGGACACATCCAAGGGATGAGAGTGACTAACAGGGCCAGGTGTGGTGAAACATTAAAATGATTTTCATGAGTTAGGATTTGGACTGTGCAGGACCTTCTAGACCATAGAAAAGTTTGGATATACTGTGTGAGTAAGATGGGGAGGAGTAGGATGGGAGGAGTTGTTGAACAGAGGAGTGACATTATCTGATTCACTTTTTAAAGGAATCCCTTTCTACTATGCAGAGAATAGAGGGACGAGAAGAAGAAAAGAAGCCAGTTAGGAGGCTGTTGTAGTGGTTTTGGGAAAGGGATGATGACCACCTGGACTAGGATGGTGTATTAGTCAGCTACTGTCATAATAATGCCGTGTAGCAAACTACCCCAGAAGTCAATATCTAGCAACAAGCCTTTATCTCATGCTCACTTATCTGCAGGTTGACTACAACGTGGCCCATGTAGGTTAGGCTTAGCTGGGAAGCCCTACTCCAGACTGCACGCTGGCTGGGCTGGGCTTCATGCTGTGGGTTAGGCTCAGGGCTGCTCCACGTCTTTGTTCTGAGGCCCAGGCTGAAAGGGTGACAGTTACCTGGGGAAGCTCTCTTCATGGAGAATTCCTGGAGCACAAGAGCAAGATAAACAGCACTAGCCCAGTTGAGGTTTCTCTTCACAGCGTGTCCACTAACATTCTGTTGTCCAAAGAAAGCCATTCATGCCCAGGGCAGGGAAGTTTAATTCACCCTCGGTGGGAGGGGAAAGAGAGTGCATATGTAACAAGTGATAACCAAACTATGATAGATGGCAAAGAAGGAGGGGAGAAGTTGGGAAAATTTAAAACTTGCTTGTGAGTTAAGCTGGCCAAATTCATGGTTGCGTTGGACCTAGGGTAGTACTGTTGCACCAGCCACCTCAGCCCTCTCAGGTGCCTCCACTTGAATACTTGACTGGGAGTTCACTACCTCCCTAGGCAACATTTCAGAGCAGTCCTACCAATGGCCGGGATGTCCTTAACTTGAGCCCAGATCTATTTGGTACCCACCCTATGCCCTGCTTCTTCTACCCTGGGTAGTCTAGGCCCATTAGATTACAGAGTTTTGCTATTGCATGCTGAACAGCTCAGCGCCTGGGCTGAAGTGAAGGCTTTATTGGCCCTCCTTGGTTCTGTGAGAGGCTCCAGGTAAGCCTAGAGAATGCCTGCCTGCCACCTCCCTTCACCAGGGCTGTTTCCAGGCCTGGGTTTTATACTGATAAAAATGGTGCATGCGTGGTGAAAACAAACCCCACAGTGCAGAAGTACACAGTGCAGAAGTGAAAAGGGAACTTCTCCCTCTCTTTCCCCTCCCCCACAGTCCCATTCCCCAGATATGTCCACTTTAATCATTTGGTATGCATTTTCCAGATCTTTTTCTTGTTTTTTCATCAAACTGTTTGCCTTGGAGATGCCCCCATGGGAGCATACAAAGAACTGCCTCATTCTCTTTGTTGTCTATCAGAGCCCAGAGTTGGATTGTGTCTATAATTGATTCGAATATGGTTGCTATTGATTGGTTGTTTTGTTCTTATGGTATTAGGAACAATGCTGCAATGAACATCATTTATGTGTATTTTTGATGCACATATGTAATTATTTATGAAGTTAGATTACCAGATGAGGACTTGGAGGGCCAATTTAAAATTTTCTTGGTAAATCCAGCCTAACTGCCCCCACAAAAGACACAGCCTCCCACCAGCCATGTATAAGCATTGTACTTTATCCTTCTATTAGCATTATCTTAGAGCATGTTAGATTTTTTTTTTCAGCTTCTTTATGCTCTTGACGCTAGGAAGCTTGTGGTCAATTAAGACTCCCAGATCATTTTTGCATGTACTAATGTGTATGACAGCATCAGGCTCAGGGAGGACCTGTGATATGTGTAACTTCCTGACCACACTCAGGAATCACTGCTGATGAGAGGCAGTGAAGAAGAAACGAGAATGAAGGAGACAGTGATTGGCAGGAGGGGTGGAGGGAGTTCTTAACTGGGAGGGAGTTGGGAACAGAGAAGCCTAGCATCCAGTGTCCCATCAAGACCTTCATCTTGATGGCATCCCCAGCCTGAGTCTGGAATGGCCACCCCAGCAGGACTAGAGCTAGGGGCAGGACCCCTTTCCCCAGGCTGACACCAATCTCCTGATTGCACTCAGACCACACCATCGGAGGAGCCAGGCGGGCCCCAGATGCTGACCCCCCAGGTTCCGTGTATAGACGGCTTCGAGGAGCCAGGAGCACGGCAGCGGGCTCTCAGCGCAGTCAGTGTCCTCACCAGCGCACTGGAAGGTCAGCACCCCCAGGTCATTTAAATACTCCCCACCTCTGCTGCAGGCACCCTTACCTTCATCCCAGCCTGATCCAGGCATCCCCCATTTGTCTTGGCTTGCTTTGGACATCCCCACACTGTCCCAGCCTTCCCTGTTCTGTGGAGCCTTGCCTGTCCTTCCGTCTCTTCTCATCTGTTTCAGCTTGTTCTCTCCTGGGCATCACCATGTCTGTGTTTCTCCCAAACACTCCCACATCTTGCTTGTCCCTGATGCTTATCAGTCTCATTCCATCGTCTCCCAACCATAACCATGTTTGTCTAGGACCATCCTGTCCTGAGCACACCCATGTCTGTTCTAGCTATTCCCATATCTACTTCAGGCTATTCCAGGCATCCCACATCTTTCCCAGCCATTCCTGCCCTAGGCAACTCCACATCCCTTCCAGTCTGAATTTGGCACCCCCCATCCTGATCTTGTTCCCTCCTATCTCAGATGTATTCTCATCTTTTCCAGCCTGTCCTCGGCATCTCCTCTCCCATTTGTCCTGACACATCCTAGATGTCCACATCTGTCCCTACCCATTCTGTCCCAGGTGTCCTTGTGTCCGAACTTGCCTGTCCCCATTACTGTTTCATCATTTTCAGCCTGTCCTCCCCGAGTGTCCCCAGGTCTATGTGGGACTGTTGTCTTAAGCAGTGTACGTTTGTCCTAATAATCTCTCCTGTCCCCATTTTCCCCGCCTCCATCTCTGTTTCCTGTCCCTATGGCCCTCTTCTCTCATATTTCCAGACTAAGGAGCCAAGACACAAGCCACCATTCCCTTGGCCTTCCCTGCTCCCACCGTCCCACTGTCATGTAGCAGCCCTGTCATCTCCCAAAGCAAGTCATAAATCTTTTCTGGAAGGTATTCCAGATACATATGGCTCAGTCAACAGAATCAAACTAACTCACTGGCTGTCCCCTCAGAGTTAGAGGAGTCTCGCCGCAAGTGTCCACCATGCTGGAACCGCCTCGCCCAGCGCTACCTGATCTGGGAGTGCTGCCCACTGTGGATGTCCATCAAGCAGGGAGTGAAGTTGGTGGTCATGGACCCGTTTACTGACCTCACCATCACTATGTGCATCGTGCTCAACACACTCTTCATGGCGCTGGAGCACTACAACATGACAAGTGAATTCGAGGAGATGCTGCAGGTCGGAAACCTGGTAAGAGCCACCTGCAGCTGGCTATCAAATGGGCATCCTGGCAGGAGGGAACCTCGGGCAGCTGGCACAGCCTTCATGGGTAAGGGAGAAGGGATCCTGCACACAGAAGGATCTTTTGAGGGTGGGAATCATCACAGAAGACATCTTGGAGGAGGGAGGGAATCTCAAGGTCAGCTTCTATGGAGCTGAGAAATGTAGATTTGGAGTGGGAGGGTGAAGTGAAAAGTTTATGCAGATGTTCACAGTCTAGAAAACAAAAGTGAGCTGGGGGTAAACCTGAAATGTGTGGAGACTTGAGATTTTGTAATTTGTAGATGGAGGAGAGTGTGTGCAGAAGGAGGTAGTTCTCTTATGGACCGAGCTTGCATCAGTGTTGTTGATGGGGGAAATTGTGGATGAATGGTTGGATAGAAGGAGGGAAAGATGGAGGGATGGGTAGATGGGTGGATGGATGGATGGATGGATGGATAGCTGGGTGTAGTAAGTAAATCAGGCAGAGCCAGATTTGAATTCTGACTCAGCTCTTACTAACTAGCTGATCTCAAGCAATTTACTCAGTAATTGGCCCAATAAATATTTGTTGAATTCAATAAATGGGAAATTAGTATGACAATATCAACCTCATAGGAAGGTAATGAGGATTGAATAAGATAATATCTATAATCTGCTTGGCTCATAGATTGATAAGCAGTAAGCACTCAAAACAAATGATAGCTGTGCTATTGTCGTTGTTGTTAGATTGCTCCTGGAAGTCAGAATGTCTGGGTTCTAATTCCGATTTTTTTTTTCTTGATACCAAATCAAGTCCTGCCTCTTTATTATACAGATAGGGAAACCGAGGCCCAGAGACCGGAGGGATGACATAGCAGGGGCAGAGTTGGGCATCTCTCAACTCCCAGGACAGGTCCATATTGGATCAGTCCAGGTAAACAGAGTCAGCTCGTCTTTAGAGGATCCCAGGGCAGAGTTGCCATGAGCCCACTGGCCTCAAAAAGGAGCTTCTGAGATCACCATTGAGGTTGGTGTGAGGATGGTAGGGGGACTTCTGGCCCCATTTGATCTAAGCTTGCTCTTACTGCAGAGCCAGCCTGTCTCAGGCCCAGCTGTTCAAGTGACCCCCATAGGCAGGTAGGTCTCTCACACTGTGGGGTATGAGGATTTTCTTTTCTTCTTACTTTCCAAATCCAGGACTCTAGATAGTTCTCTGCAGGGCCTATTGAGATTTTTTTTTACCAATTTGAGTCCACTTGCTGCAATTTTACTTTTCTTTCCTTCTATGTGCAAACAGAAGGGAAAGCTACATCTCAGTGGGTAGCGGTCTCATGGCACTGTTGGGAATGTTGGGTGGTCTTCAGATGGTAGTTATGCAGGGTTTCAGTTGAGTGTGGTTTTATCAGGTTGTGACCATTGGGTTGGACTGAGCAGCAAGTTAGGTGTGATGAACAGCACTGGTGGCTTCACTGGGTCAGCAAGTTGTGGCTAAACTGCAGTTGTATTAAACTTGTCGTTAAATTATAGATAACAGGCAGTGTAGTTGGGTTATAGCTATATTTTGTTCTGTTTGAATAGCTTTATTGCTAGTATGTAAGGTTTTGATTTTATTGCATTTAATATATTCTAGGTAGTTTAAATATTAAGTGTTAAGAAACAATACCATAAAAATAAGCATGAGTAAATAACCAGCTTGGGAAAAGCCTTTCTAAGCATGTATCTGAAGACAAATTCCATAAAGGAGAAGACTGATAGATTTAACTAACTTTTTAGCCCATCACACAAATAAAGGTAAAAGGCAAATGAAACTTCTGTTTCCAGCAATATTATGGACAAGAAAATCTGAAAAGTTTCCTATTAATAAATAATTTAATATACAGCAAACATTCTTTGAATTACAGAGCTAAGTGCATGAGAAAGTACAGTAGTTCCTCTTATCCACAATTCTGCTTTCCGTGGTTTCAGTTACCCATGGTCACCCATGATGTGGAAATATTAAATAGAAAATTCCAGAAATAAACAATTCATTAGTTTTAAATGGCACACCCTTGTGAGTATTACGATGAAATCTCACACTGTCTTACTCCATTCTGCTCGGGGACATGAATTGTCTCTTTGTTCAGCGTATCGTGCTCTATATGCAACCTACCCATTAGTCATTTACTAGCGATCTCTGTTATCAAATAGACTGTTGTGGTATCACAGTGTTTGTGTTCAAGTAACCCTTATTGTACTTAATCCTTATTCTCCAAAGCAGAAGAGTAATGATGCTGGCAATACAGATGTGCCAAAGAGAAGCCAAATATATGACAAAGAGAAGTTGTTCATCTCTTATTGTGCCCAATTTATAAATCAAACTTTATCAGAGGTATGTAGATTTAGGAAAAGTCATAGTATATATAGGGTTCAGTAATATCCATGGTTTCAGGCACTCACTAGGAGCCTTGTTGGAATGTATTGCCCATAGATAAGAGGGGGCTACTGTAACGGAAACCCGAAGTGCCAAAAACAAAAAGAAGCTTAAAAACCATAGCAGTAAATTTGTGAAATGGCTCTGTAGCTGCCCTGGGTGGGGTGGGGAGGTGTTGATTTGCATAGTCTGGAGGCTTGGATTTTAATGAGCATGTAGAGACAAGACACTCAACCTTGGGACAGTGTGAGTAGGGGTCGAAACTGAGTAGCCCCATAAGAATATGACCATACATTCAGAAAAATGGTGATCCAGAAAAAACCTACACACAAACCCTGGGAAATGATAGAGAAGCCCTGTCATAGCCAGGGCTGGAAAGGAAAAAAGTAACCCCTGAAAGGCTGTGACTATGGATTTGGCCTCATACAGATTTGGGGTTCATATTTATACCTGAGTAGTCCTGGAACCTACATCTAAAAAATTAACATAGAAAGTGATCCTAGAATAATGTCTTGGGGCCCCTAAAAGGGAACAAAACTTCTCTGGAAGGACACACCTTTGGCCCAGGTCAAGCTGGATTGCCCAAATTATAAAACACAGAAGGAAATATTCCACCATGAGGAAGAGTCAGCAGACACACACACGCACAGACACAATCAGGCTATCCCCTTAAAAATGTCACATAGTAGAATTGCTTGATAGAGATGATAAAAATGTTCATAATTGGCCAGGTGTGGTATTTCACACCTGTAATTCCAGCAGTTTGGGAGGCTGAGGCGGGCAGATTGCTTGAGCTCAGGAATTCGAGACCAGCCTGGACAACATGACAAGACCCTGTCTCTACTACAAATACACAAAAATAGCCAGGTGTGGTGGTGTGCACCTGTGGTCCTAGCTACTTGGGAGGCTGAGGTGGGAGGATCACTTGGATCCCCAGTGGGGCCAAGATTGCAGTGAGCTGAGATCATATCACTGCACTCCAGTCTTGGTGACACGATGAGACTCTGCTCAAAAAAAAAAAAAAAAAAGTTCATAATAACCAGAGACATAAAATAAGAGATTAAAAACATAAGAAAATAATACAGCTTTGAAAAGGAACCAAATAAAATCTCCATAAATGAAAAATATAGCCATTGAGATTAAAATTTCAATGTACACATCAAGTAGCATATTAATACAGTTGGGGAGATAATTAAATGATTGTAAATTTAGATCTAATAAAGTTGCCCAGAATGTAATATAGAGAGATGAAGAGAAGAAATAGAAGAAAGAAGGAAGAAAAACATATCTGACATTATTTTCCAGATTATGTTGTTGTCTATTTAAATCGTTTTAGAAAATCTACAGAGAGGCTGTTAGAACTAATACGAGAGTTCAACAATATTAGTGGGTACAGCTTCAGTATTCCAAATAGTGTTCCTAGTCACCATCAACAATCAATTGGAGAAAATAAATTTTTAAAGTTATCACTTATGATCACAATAAAAACTATGAGAAATTTAGCAATAAATATAACAAAAGGTATGCAAATTTTGTATGAAAAAATATGAAACTGCCAAAAAACATAAAAGAAGACATAAAAGTGGAGAGATGTGCCATTTTCATGAATGAAAGTATGACTATTGTAGAGATACAAATTCTTCCCAAATTAACCTATAAGTTCAATGTAATTCCAGTCAAAATCTCAATACTTTTTTTAATGGAACTTGACAAGATAATCCTAAAACTCATATGGAAAGTAAAGCAGATCAAGATAAATTAAGGACTAAGGTAGGGAATTTACCATAGTATGTTAAGATATCTTAGAAAGCTAAAAATATTAGAGTATTGATGCAGGGATGGAAAAAAAGATTGTGCTACAGAATTGAGAACATAGAAATAGAACAATCCATATTTGGTAACTTGATAAATAACAGAGATGGTACTATAAATCAGTAGGAAAAGGCCGGGTGCAGTGGCTCATGCCTGTAATCTCAGCACTTTGGGAGGCCAGCCGAGGTGAGCAGATCATCTGAGGTCAGGAGTTAGAGACCAGCCTGGCCAACATGGTGAAACCCTGTCTCTACTAAAAATACAAAAATTAGCTGGGTATGGTGGCATGCACCTGTAGTCCCAGCTACTCAGGAGGCCGAAGCAGGAGAATCACTTGAACCTGGGAGGTGGAGGTTGCAGTGAGCTGAGATCGCACCACTACACCCCAGACTGGGTGACAGAGTGAGACCCTTTCTCAAAAAATAAAATAAAATAAAATAAAACAAAATAAATCAGTAGGAAAAGGATGGGACTGTTTAATAAATGATGCTGGGAGAATGGTTATCTGCGTGGAAGAAAATCAATTTAGATCCCTACCTCACATCATATTCATAAATTAGATGTAGGGGAATTGTACTTAACACCTAAATGTGATAAAGCAAAACTTTAAAGTTTTTGGAATAACAACAGGAGAAAAAGCTTTAAGATCTTGGGGTTGGGAAGGCCTTCAATAATCCAAAAAAGCTTACATCATGAAAGAAAAGATTGCTAAATTATAAATTGTTAAAATTTGTAATCTCTGTACAACAAGGAATATTACAAACTAAGTGAAATCACTACCACAAACTGGAAATTGATATTATGATAAGTATTTAACTAGAAATACATGGAATCCAAGCAATATTGAAGATTTACACATCAATAGGAAAAGAGGGATAGTGATAAAATGATAAAAACACAACCACAACAATGGACAAAGGAAATGACAAGCAAATCACAGAAGAGGTAATTCAGATGGTTATAAACAAATGAAGAGAAACAGAGGAATGGAAATTAAAGCAACATTGAAATACTGTTTCTTGCCCTAACAGAATAAAAACTAGGCTTCTGTGTGTTGACAAGGATGTGAAACAGTGGGAATTCACAGCTTGTAAGAGTGTGGATTTGGTACAACCATTTGGGGAGCAATTGAACAATATCTGCTAAATCACAGATACATACTGTATACCCTACAACTCAACAATTCCATATATATATATATTCTTAAGAAAGTCTCACACATCTGTACAAAGAAACATGTATAAGAAAGTTCTTTATAGTATGTTTAGTCATAGGGGAAGTTAGAATCAATATAAATGTCCATTAATTTTATAAAGTGGATAAATAAATTGTGGTGTACTCATACAATGAAATACTGTACACAGGCCAGGCGTGGTGGCTCAAGCCTGTAATCCCAGCACTTTGGGAGGCCGAGATGGGCGGATCACGAGGTCAGGAGATCGAGATCATCCTGGCTAACACGGTGAAACCCCGTCTCTACTAAAAATACAAAAAAAAATTAGCCGGGCACGGTGGCGGGCACCTCTAGTCCCTGCTACTCGGGAGGCTGAGGCAGGAGAATGGTGTGAACCCGGGAGGCGGAGCTTGCAGTGAGCCAAGATCGAGCCACTGCACTCCAGCCTGGGTGACAAAGCGAGACTCCATCTCAAAAAAAAAAAAAGAAATACTGTACACAATTAGAATGGATACATATACATGTGTCAATAAATCTCAAACACAATGTTAAAAATAAAAGGAACTTGAAAGAGAATATATAAAGCATAGCTTATTTACATAAAGTTAAGAGAATACAAAAATACTATGTGTTGTTGTTATATACATTAAAAATGTAAAAATGTGTAGAAATGATAAACATCAAATTTGGGATAGTGATTACCTTGGAATGAATACAGTACTATGGGTGGCTCCTGGTTTATCTGTGATGGCACATGATGGGTAAGAATTCATAGTGGAAGCCATCATTTGAATTACTTGTTTAACTCCTTTGTATCTCAGTTTCCCTATCTGTAAAATAGGGAGAATAAGCATTACATATCTCATAGGGTTACTGTGAGGGTTAAATGATTTAATATATGTAAAACACTAGAACAGTGCCTGGCATACATCAAATGCTATTTAAGTATTTGCTTTTTTTTTTTTTTTTTTTTTTTTTTTTTTTTTTTTTTTTTTTTGGTAAGGAGAAAGAAAACAAGATTTGAAACAAATATGGCAAGATGTTAACATTCATTAGAGTTTGGTGGTAGGTGCACAGGTAATCATCTTATTATCCTATACTTACACTTTAAGTATTTTAAAGTGTAAACAAATACAATAAAGGTAAATGACAAATCAGGAAAATTGTGACAATACAAATAGTACTAATAGACAAAAGGGTAATATATAAAGTATGTTTATAAACCATACAAAAAAGCAAACACCTTAATAGAACAATTAAGAGCAAAGGATATGAACAGAAAATTTCACCAAATAAGAAATATAAAACAAAAAGAAATGTCCAATAAAACAAGAATGTCCTGTTGGATGAGAAAAGGTCATGGGAACGGAGTACCCAGTATTAGCATAGTTAAAGGGAGGCAGTTACTCACATGCAGCTCGTGGAATTGGTTAAAGCCTTTCTCCGAGGATCATTTAGCACTATGTGTCAGAATCTCTGAAAAACATTCATTGACTACACAATTTCATCTCCAGAAATCTTTCCTAAGAAAAGAATTAGACAAGTTGCTTTAAAACAAGCATGTAAAAGGATATTTATTGTGGCAATGTTTTTAATAGGGGAAAAGGAATGACTATCACAGGGAAATGGCTAAATCAGTTATAGCATATCTGTACAGTGGAATGTGCCACAAATGTAAAAAAAAAAAAAAAAAAAAAAAAAAAAAAAAAAAAAAAAAGAAAGAGAGAGAGGGGGGAGGGAGGGAGGGAGACAGGAAAGAAGGAAGGAAGGAAGGAAAGGAAGGAAGGAAGGAAGGAAGGAAAAATGATGCTGTAGATTGTGTTTAATTGGCATGGAAGGATGTTCACAAGGTACTATGTTTTAGATACAGGTTTATAGTGCATGGAATATAGTCCCATTAAAGTCATATGCCAAGGTCAAAGAGAATTTGGGGTTCCCCGTAAGTTCCCCCAATTCCTGGAAAGCGGCCATTTGCACTCATTGCTCAGTGAACCTCCTGCCAGGAGTTAGGGGAAGTGGGTCACCATGCTCAGAGCCTCCATCTGCCAGATCCCAGTGAGCCTATAAAACATGCAGAGTTGTTTATATCTGAAGGCAGCGCCTGCCTGGGTCTGGAGCTCTTGGCCACTCTCAGCAATCACAATAAATGCTGCTAACAGTAACAGTAATCACCCTCTCATGCGGAGTATCCACTTCATAGCCATTAGCTATAACTCCTAGAAACCTCCTATGGAGTTGTTATTATTATCCCCATTTTATATATGAGGACCCTCAAGGCTCAGAGAGCTGAAGAAACTGGCCCAAGATCACACAGAGGCAGCCCCTGCTCTGGAACCCCAGCCTGGCCACCATTCTCTGCATATCTTAAACCATCAAGCTTTGATCACACGGCCTTAGAAAGCCTGGCATGAGCCTGTGGAAGGAGGAGGTCTGTTACCAAAATGTTTGTACTTCTCAAGGTTAGCTACACATTAGAATCACCTGGGACGTTTTTTTCTCTTTTGAATCCCCATACCTGGGTTCCACTCCAGTCCAATGTAACTAGAATCTCTAGGATGCGACCCAGGCATCCATATTTTTAAAGCTCCCTAGGTGATTACAGAGTGCACCAAGTTTGAGAGCTCATGGTCAAAAACAGCACTTGAACTTTAAATCCCAGGAATCTAGTCAAAATGTAGATTCTAATTCAGGGGCCTTGCAAGATTCAGCGTTTCCAAAGAGCTTCCAGGTGATGCTGTAGGTCCCTGAAAAACCTTTTATCGTTTCCCTGAAGGGCACTCCCCAAGAACCTCTCCTGTCTTTTTTTTCCTGAGTCCTAGCTCCACCTGATCACTGCCATCTCGCCACCAAAACAGCTGGGAGCCTGGACAAAGTGAGGTGCAGGGCTTTTCCTGAGCTCCCTTCTCTAGAAATGAGTGTCGGCACTCATGGGTGTCAGACCCACCCTGGTGCACCCCGGCAGTGCTGGGGAAGATCAGAAGTGGAGGTCCAAGGGAGGCGCTACCCGGGCCCCACCTGTAGGGGCTCTCAGGGAAACTGTGCAGGCTGTGCTGCTGAGTGAGGGCTCTAAGCACAGCTGTGTGTGTCTCAGGCTGGGTAGGGAAGGCTCCTGGAAGTAAGCAAAGCAGCACAGGACAGGCAGGACATGGCGCACGGAAGGTCAAAGGCTCAAACATTTGTTCATCTATTCAACAGATACTGGTGGACCACCTATGGGCTGGGCATCGTTCCAGGTACAGTAGGGAAAGGTCCCTGCCATCACACAGCCTATCTTCTAAACAGACGAGGCTCGATAAACAAATAGCTGTTAGATGGTGGTGTGAGGCAGAGGAAAATGAAGCAAGGATGGGGAATAGGGAATTTGGTGGGAGGGAGGCACATTTTAAGTTACCAGGACACCCATGGATCAGGTGGCTCTGAAGGGAGTGAGTTATGCGGCTGGGGAGAGGCATGACCCAGGGAAAGGGAGCAGCAAGTGCAAAGGCCCCGAGGAGGGGACAGCAAGGAACAGGCGTGGCTGGAACAGGAGAGCAACAGGCAATGGGGTGGGGGGTTGGAAAAGGTATGGAAGCAGGTTTGGGTGCTGGGGAGAGAAGCAGGTCTCAAGGCTGTCTCTCTATGTGTGAGGAATGCAAACTGAGGCTGGAGGATTTCAGGGTCCTTCCCTTTCCCAAGACCCGGCTGATGGAGGAGCAGTTCCCTCTGGGCACAAGCACTAAAGGGACCCTTGAAGTCAGGAGGGCTGGGCTGGTGGGTGGTGCCCTGTGTGGCAGTGCTGAGGAGCCCGCCCACCTGCCCTCCTGGTGCCTACCCCTGAGCCAACAGCATCCCGCTGCCCTCCAGCCCACCTCCACAGAGCCTCTTCTGAGCTGATGGGGAGAGGATGGCACTGGGGTGGCCAGCAAATGCCTCTCTTTCTAGCACAGAGCTCCGTCAGGGCAGGTGCCCAGACCAGAGTGACCTCCCCACCTGATTGCCAACCCCGGTGAGGTGCCTCGGCAATGCCCGTCTCTGACCCCCACCTCCTTACAACTGCTGCAGGCCTGACACTGTTCTCAGGGGTACTCTGGCCCTCTGGCTTTAGCCCTCCCCTCCAAAAGACCCTGAGTGCCTCCTCACTGCCCTCAGGACAGCCCCCCAGCTCCTCAGCATGGTCAAGAGGCCTTGCATACAGGACCCCGACTTCCTGCCATCCACACCATCACAGAACATTCTCTCCTCTGGGAACCGGGCTCCCATCAATTGGCACACTGCAGGGCAGCTGGCACGGCTCTCTGGTCCACTGCACCATGGGATCCTTGGCCACAGGGTTCTGCTGGCCAAGGCTGGGCAGCTTGGGACTCGTAAGTCCAGGCAAAGTTCAGCCTCTGTCCACTCAGGAATGTTTCTAGAAGAGAGAGGAGGTTTCCCTAAATTCTGGAGAGCAGCACTGGGTTCCTCTCCTCATTCTCAAACTTAATAGCTACATGACCCTAGACAAGCTACTTAACCTCTCAGTGCCTCAGTTTCCTTACCTATAAACTGCAGGCAATGATACTTCCTAATGGGGTTGCTGGATGAATCAAAAGAAACAACATGTGCAGAGTGTTGTGACCAGCACTTGGCACGTAGCCCTCGGGAGGCAGTGGCTGCTGATTATCACAGTGGGCAGAGTCCAGTAGGTGGATGAGGAGGAAGGGCCTCCTGAGGAGCAGGAACAGCAAGGACAGAGACCCTGGGTCAGGGAGCCATGAGCGTCATGGTGATGCGTGGATTCAGCATGTGTCAGGTGAAAGCCCTTCCTGTGGACACACAGATCAGAAGTCTAGCGCTAGGTCATGTCACTGTCCACCGCAGGGGCCCCCTAGAGCTGTGAGTCTCTGTGGAGCCTGCAAAGGGCCCAGGCCATTCCCGACGGCCAAGCTGTGTGCCTGGTGTGCTTGGTGAGCAGCTGCAAGGGCTGGGGGAGCAGGCTGGAGAAGAGAGCTGTCCCCAAGGGCTGGGCCATGGCCAAGCAAACCCCCACTAGGAGCCTGGGCGCAATCAGAGCTGGCAGCCCTGGAGGGAGCCCCTGTCACAGCAAGAGTCAGGAGGCAGGTGCCCCTGCTGGCCAGGGGGTCTTTCCATCCCGAACAATTCCTGCTCCCTCCTCAGGTCTTCACAGGGATTTTCACAGCAGAGATGACCTTCAAGATCATTGCCCTCGACCCCTACTACTACTTCCAACAGGGCTGGAACATCTTTGACAGCATCATCGTCATCCTTAGCCTCATGGAGCTGGGCCTGTCCCGCATGAGCAACTTGTCGGTGCTGCGCTCCTTCCGCCTGGTACCTGGCTGGACCCACCGCAAGGAGGGGTGGGCAGGGTGGGGGTGGAGGGCTGGGCACAACCCAATCTGAGGTCATCACTTGGTCATCCCTACTTTGATCTGTCATGCCTTCACCCAACAGCCATTTGCTAGGTACCCCTGGATGCCTGGCCCGGTGCTGGTGATGGTGGGGGTACAGAGGCAGGCAAGGCAGGAGACATTCCTCCAGAGGAGCAATTGTGGTGGCCATCCTGATGAATTGCAAAGCCCTTTGTGGTCCAATGTGACCCTTTTAGCCTTCACAGGATCCAGGAGTGGGGGTGGTATTACTACATTTCCATTTCACAGATGAGGAGACTCAGAGAGATGAAACGAATTTCCCAAAGCTACATGGCAGATAACAGAGGGAGCTGGGCTGCTAACTGCTCATCCGAGGTTCTGCCTGCTGGTTTCTGAATCAGCATCTTTAAAATATTAATGCACACACAAATCACCTGGGGATCTTGTTAAAATGCATATGCTGATTCAGTGAGTCTCAGGTGACGTCAAAGCTGCTGGTCTGTGGACCACACTTGGAGCTTGAAATGCTTGAGAGGTCCAGACATGGCGTGGGAGGTGTAGTCAGGGAAGGCTTTCTGGAGGAGGTCCTGAGCACTGTGGGTTGCTGCACATACAGTGGATGGGTGTGGAGCGGCGGGGAGTGTGTAGGAAGGCAGGATGGTGGGGGCAGGAGGGAAAGCCAAGGCTGTGGGTTCTAGTCCTGACTCCACTGCTGTGAACCGAGGGACTTAGACAAGTTACTCCACCTGTGTGGGTTGGCAGCTTCTTCTGTCAAATGAGGTAATACCAATGCCAACCTCATGTGGTTATTGGGAGTTCTGACTGAGTTCATCCATTCTAAGCACAAGGCCTGGCACGCAGACATTCAGTAAGTGTTAAGCACCTTCCCCCCTTTCTCTGTGATGACTGAGAGGCAAAGGTGACTGGACGACTCAGAGATGGTTTGAGCTGCCCCAAAGGATACCTGATGAGGACAGGTATGAAAGAGCAAGGACACTCCCTGTTGAGAGAATGTAGTGGGCAGATCCTGGAAGTGAGGCCAAGGCAGAGAGGAAGCTGGTGTGGGGACGAAGAGAAGGGATGAGTTGGGGAGGTGAGGCTGGAGCTGTTGACCTGACTCCCAGAGCAGTGCCCAGTGAAGCTGCCCTCAGGCTGTGGAGACAAACAGTAGTGGGTGCTCTGGGAAAAATGAGGGGAAAAATAGGTGTCAGTGCCCTCCAAGAACTCCCTGGACTTTCAGGCAGGAGCTAGAGAGAGTGAGGGTGCCCGTGGGCAGCAGGAGCCAGTGACCCTCACAAGGTCCCCTGCTCTTCCTCCTTCCCCAGCTGCGGGTCTTCAAGCTGGCCAAATCGTGGCCCACCCTGAACACACTCATCAAGATCATCGGGAACTCAGTGGGGGCACTGGGGAACCTGACACTGGTGCTAGCCATCATCGTGTTCATCTTTGCTGTGGTGGGCATGCAGCTCTTTGGCAAGAACTACTCAGAGCTGAGGGACAGCGACTCAGGCCTGCTGCCTCGCTGGCACATGATGGACTTCTTCCATGCCTTCCTCATCATCTTCCGCATCCTCTGTGGAGAGTGGATCGAGACCATGTGGGACTGCATGGAGGTGTCTGGGCAGTCATTGTGCCTGCTGGTCTTCTTGCTTGTTATGGTCATTGGCAACCTTGTGGTAAGTTGGCCAAGGGCCTCACACACACACACCATCCACTCATCTACCCAGCTACCCACCCATCCAATTATCCATTTACTTACCCTTCTATCAGTCCATCTACCCATCCATCCATCCGTCTATTCATTTACCCACATTTCCATCTAACTACTCACTCATTTATTTCATCCACCTGACATGCACTCACTTACTCGTCCATCTATATACTTACCAACAAACCATCTATTCAGTGTACCCATTTATTCTTGCACCTATATGCTCATACAGCTGTCTACCTATTGATCATCCACTTATCAATCACCCACCCACCAACAAACCCACCCATCCATCTGTTCACCACTCCAGCAATCAGAAGGATCAGTAGATCCTTCCCTAGTTACCAAGCCACCCATCCATTTATCCACTCATTCACCTTGTCATTCATCCATCAACCCCCTTTTGCTCATTCACTCATCCATTCACTAATCTGCTTATCAGTCACCCATTCATCAACCCCCATTCACACACTTACGCATCCATATGCCCATTCATCTATCCACCCATCCATTCACTTACATAACCATCCATCCCTCCCTTCATCCATCACCCATCTGTCCACTCACCCAACAATTCACTCCTCTACTCATTCATCCACCCCCCATCTATCAACTCACCATTCACTCATTCACCAATTCCATCTATCTACTCATCTGTCTATCCAGTTGTCTACTTACTCACTCATTGACCCATCCATCTATTCACTCACTCTTCACCACATTTTTTTTTTGAGACTGAGTTTCACTCTTGTTGCCCAGGCTGGAGTGCAATGGCATCATCTTGGCTCACTACAACCTCTGTCTCCCAGGTTCAAGTGATTCTCCTGCCTCAGCCTCCCAAGTAGCTGGGATTACAGACATGCACCACCATACCTGACTAACTTTTTGTATTTTTAGTAGAGACAGGGTTTCACTATGTTGGCCAGGCTGGTCTCAAACTCCTGACTTCAGGTGATCCACCTACCTCGGCCTCCCAAAGTGCTGGGATTACACATGTGAGCCACTGTGCCTGGCCTCTTCACTGCATTTTCCTCATTTATGCATTTACTCACTTACTTACCTATTTATTCATTATTTACTCATTTTGTTTTCATTCATTTACTTATCTGTTCATCTACCCATTGTTTTACTGTCATACACTATCAATGAATTATCACATGGTTTTTCAATTTATCTTAAACATTTGCTAAGCCATTGTTGCATGGAAAACATTGTGCCACATGCTGTTGGGCATACAGAGGCAAATGAGGTCTAGCGCCAGCCCTGACATCACTCACCAGCTTGAGAGATGACTGGGGAGGTGGAGAGTTCAAACAGGCCTGAAATAACTCTCAGACTGGTCAGAGTGATCAGAGCCATTAAGGAGGAGACCGTGAGTACTGTTCCCACTCAGCTAGGAAAATCAAGGAAAGCTTCCTGGAAGGGATTTTGGAGCTGATCTAATAAACAGGCAATGCTGAAGAGGGAAGGAGCAGGATGAGCAAAGCACAGGTGCAGACAGGTGGTGGTCCAGGTAAGGTGGAGCCCGTAGGAGCTTTCTTTATATGTCATCCTGAGTACTGTGGTAGGAGTCTCTGCTGTCCCATCATGAGGGGCCCACACCGTTGCTCCTGTGGGTACCTGTCTGTCCTTCGGCAGGTGCATCTTGTCTTGTGTCTTTACAATGTGGGGAATTCTGGAACTGAGAAAGGTCAAAATTTAAATACCAGAGAAGGTGCCTTAGGAAGAGGCAAGGTTGGGGTCAGTCAGTGGTTCAGGCAGCAATCAGTGTCCACTGTGGATGTGAAGCTACCTTCCTGGGAACACAGGTGGCCCACACATGCTCAAGCAGCATACCTGCATTGTCTGGCTCCCACCCATAGCTGTATGTCTCTGTTGTGGGCAGTGCGGTCACATCAGCTCATAGAAAGATTTTACATTCACTTTTTCAGCCTGCTGTGGGGCAAGTACTATCGGCTATAGATTCCAGAGTCTTTCCCCAAACCTGTCTGACTTCTTCTCCCACGTGCCTTATCCAGGCCAGGACAGGGCCAGCCAGTTTGGGATCATTCCCCCGCCGGCCCATGAGCCCAGAGGCCAAAGGAATGTAGAGCCCAGAGAGAGCAGAGCCAGGGCTCAGTGCACAATGCCACTGGAACCCTGCTCTTTGGCTGGCCCCCAGCCCCCCCTTATGTCCCCTCAAACTAGCTATCCCTTGGGGTGGAGGGTTGCTCAGCCCATCCCAACCCCAGGGCCTGCCAGGCTGTCTATTCTAGGGAGAATGAGAGTTGCCAAGCACTCAGCCCAGGGCCACGCTGCGCCACCCCTCACACACGGAGCCCTGCGATTTCCCAGCAGATCTGCCTGAGGATGAGAAAATTAGAGGCTGCTGGAGGAGGGAGCTAATGCCAGCCCACGCAGCCCCCTCCCCGGCCGCCTGAGGAATTGGGCCTCTGCTGGGCGTGGGAGGAAGCAAGATTGCCATTGAAATGGGAAGTGATGATCAGGCAGGGCTGGGAGCAGCAGCGGCACGATTGATGGGGAAAGCACTGGAAGAAGCTGAACTTCTGCAGCCAGCAACAAGGAGGGCCCTAGACTCCTGTGTGGGTGGGCATGACTGCCTAAGTACCCACCCTCCGCCCCCCCACCCTACTCCCAGCCTAGGCTCAGGACTCCTGGAGGTTGGAGGATGCAGGGCCTGGTGTGAGTGAGGGCTGTGGGGGAAGGATCCAGTGGGCATTCTTCCTGGGAATAGAGGCGGCCATGCCTGGGTCCTTGTGGACAAAGGCCAGGGGCCAGGCCGGAGGTCGGTGTAGAGAGCAGCTCAGAATTGCATCACATGCTCTACCCCGTAGTAATGATAAAGAAGGCTGCCAGGTGTCAAAAGTGATCATCTCTCCATAGAGATAGTATGGGAGAGCCTATCTCTTCACCTTCCGTACTGTCCGCATGAATATGTTTTGCTTTTAAGCCAAAGGCATGTTTCTGAGGGTGCTTTTGTCAGAATTCTCATTCCCAGCTTGCTGATAGGGATGGGGTCCCTGGTAGTGGCATGTTTTAGAGGCTCTTGAGAAACCAGAACAGAGTCTCAGAGTGGATTTCCAAATAGAACTGTGCACCCATCCTCACACACCACCCTGCCATAAAGGCGCTGGGAGGGAGGAGACACCAAGCCCATGGTGGCCTGGCGGCCTGGTGAGCCATGGGCCAGTCTGACCCATGCATGTGGGAATCAGCCCACCGCCATCTTAACTGACCCTCCATGAGACTGGGAAATGGACACAAGCCCAGCCCCTTGTCACACAGCAAAGGCCTTCTTTTTAAACAAAAGCTAAAGCTTCACTCTTGTAGGAGGGCTTAACGACAAGCAATTCTCCAGAACCATCCAAAGGCAGAGGGTTATGCAACTCCTCTTAAGAACTCTCAAGTCCCTAAGCCCTGATGATAGACCTCAATAAAATACTGCACCCTGTGGAACCTCCGACACTGCACCCTCCCCTGGCTCCCTGCAGCATAGCAGGCCTTGACCTTCACACAGTACCCTTCCTAGCACCCCTCACAGCCTAGACACGGTCAGCTCTCAGTGGCCTGACCCCATGGTTAGTCCAAGTACCTGAGGGCTGCCTGTGTCTTCCTGACCTCTTTTCCAGCTATTGTACCTTTCTCTGCCCAGTCCCAGCATCCCTCACCTGGAAAGCATGGCAGACCTGGGCCTCAGGTGGCATGTGCCCTACAGCAGCAGCCCCAGGCCTCTGAGCACCAAGCTGGCTTCAGTGGGGAACTCAGAGGCAGGTCACTGCTCCTCCTCTTTCCAACAAAGTCCCAAAAGCTCTGGGTGTTTCTTGGTGGGATTCTGTCTTGTCCCTGGACTCACACTTCCCAGAAAGGAGACCTGTGCCCATCCTAACCCCACTGCCCCTCACTACTCCTAAGGCAGCAGGAAGAGGAAAAGGGAGAAGGCTTGTGTGTAGAAGCCACTGGTGCCAAGACAGGGCTCAGTGTGTGTGACTGGGCTAGCCCCTCACTTTGACACTGAATGCATGCATAGTTCTTCCATGAACCTGAGCCAGGACACAACATCCTCAATTCAGACTGTGTCTGAGCCCTTGGAAAGAGGAATTCGAATTTGTATTTTCTTTTATAGCCAGACCTTCCATATTCAAGAAAATCAGGGGTTAGGATGAGGGCTCAGGGCCCTGGATTCGAGCCTCGGAGCTGTTTGTCACAGGCAGTCTTAAAGGTCTCTAGGCCTCAGTTTCCCCATCATAGAACTGGGACTGGATGGCTTGGCATGACGCAGTGCCTTGGTGAGCCTGACCCATTATCTTGACAGGTCCTGAATCTCTTCCTGGCCTTGCTGCTCAGCTCCTTCAGTGCAGACAACCTCACAGCCCCTGATGAGGACAGAGAGATGAACAACCTCCAGCTGGCCCTGGCCCGCATCCAGCGGGGCCTGCGCTTTGTCAAGCGGACCACCTGGGACTTCTGCTGTGGGCTCCTGAGGCAGCGGCCTCAAAAGCCCGCAGCCCTTGCCGCTCAGGGCCAGCTGCCCAGCTGCATTGCCACCCCCTACTCCCCACCACCCCCAGAGACAGAGAAGGTGCCTCCCACCCGCAAGGAAACACGGTTTGAGGAAGGCGAGCAGCCGGGTCAGGGCACCCCCAGGGATCCAGAGCCTGTGTGTGTGCCCATCGCTGTGGCCGAGTCAGACACAGATGACCAGGAAGAGGATGAGGAGAACAGCCTGGACATGGAGGAGGAGTCCAGCAAGCAGGTGGGCCCTCACCCCTGCATGTATATACAAGGCCCAGAGCTCTGCTGTCCGGGCCACCCAGCCTTGCTCAAAGCAGCCGCCTCTGCCAGACTGCCTTGGCAGTGGGTAGGAGTAGAAGGCAGGCCCTCTGCACAACAGCCAGCCTCTCAGAGAGGTGCTGAGACCAGCCCTCAACCCTCTCTTCCTAACTCAGTCCAGAAGCTGACCTGGGGAGGCGCTGCTGTCCACCATTCATGCCCTGGCTAGGCATGGGGAGCTCATTGTATGACAGGGAGACTGAGGCATGGCAAGAGAGACTTGTTAGGTGTTCCTCATGAGTTTAGAACAGAGCTTGTAGCCCCCAGTCCCCACACTGACCATTGTCCCCCTCCAGGACTGGCAAGGTAGTGTCTTGGTGAAGGAGAAGTATAGTTTTCTGACCTCCAGACTGCCCCTTCCCCTCCTCCCACACCCAGGGCTCATTCTGAGATTTAAAAATAAGCATCCCTAAGACTGAGGTGTCAGGGACAGCGCTATCTTATCTCCCAACCTGTTATTTTTAACACTGGGGACCAGAGTCTGCACAAAGCAGGCAGGGCCCACCCCTCCCCTCCCCTCCATTTTCCCTTGGCCTGAGCCAGGCTCAGATGGCTTCTCCTTAGGGCTTTAGGTCAAGCCCCCAGGAGTGTTCTCCCTGTTGAGTCGGGCCCATCTTGGCTGCTTCCTCTGGGCCTGCACTGGGTGGGCCTGGCTGTGGAGAGCAGCGGCACCCCATGTGTGGAACTTGATCTAAGGCTCTGGGCTTGGTTTCACGTCCTCCTGCCTCCCTGTGGTCCCAGAGGCCACCCTTTCAGTCAGGTTGTGGGGCAGTGGCAATGTCTGCTCAGGGAGGGGCAGTGTTGGTGTTGCCAGGACCACAGTTTCCAATGATCTCCAGCACAGGAGGGGAATTCCAGCTGCCTCTGCTTTCCCTTCTCCGTTCCTTCTCTTGAGCCCGTCGACTCTGGCTCTCTGGGGGATGTGTGTGTTCTCATCTGAGAGTGCCACGGGGACTCATGAGGGAAGTCAATGTGCCCTTCCTACAGTGGCCAGCATTTGTGAGCTGGCCATCACGGCCCAGCTGCACCCTTCCAGGGAGTCTGGGGAGGGGGAGTTATGCCAGGCTGGCCAGGGGCTTCGTCTGGCTCTAGGCCCTTTGCCTGAACCTACCAGGAACCTCCCACCTGCCTGCTCAGGCCCCCTGAGGGAGGGGTCTTCAGTGAGATGGAGGCCCCATGAAGAGAGCTGGAGGCAGTGACCGAGATGCACAGGCAGGGTCTGAAACCCCCAGGGTCAGGGCCCTGGAGACCTTCTAGCTGGGTGTGTGGACTCAGCTCATAGGCTGGGGTCTTTTCAGCAGGAATCCCAGCCTGTGTCCGCTGGCCCAGAGGCCCCTCCGGATTCCAGGACCTGGAGCCAGGTGTCAGCGACTGGCTCCTCTGAGGCCGAGGCCAGTGTATCTCAGGCTGACTGGCAGCAGCAGCGGAAAGCGGAACCCCAGGCCCCAGGGTGTGGTGAGGTAATGCATGCCTTTGTCCATGAAGCCGGCAGGCCACTGCTGCTTGGGTCAGAGCCAGGCTGTGAGAGGTGCACGCCTGCATTTGCTGTTGGGAGCCACAGCCACTGTCACAGGCAGCGTGGAAGACCAGTCTGCAGAGGGGAGAGTGGGCATCCCTGTCCTGACAGGGAGAGATGGTGCAGGGCCCAAGGCCAAGGGGAAATTCTGGAAATTCTAGTCCCAAACTCTGATGCAGTACTAACCCACTACCTCCATGTGTTCACCTTCTCCACACACTCCATCCCTGTGTTTTGGTCCGTTTGGCAAATATTTGTCCTGTGAATCTCCTCATCCAAAGACTTCAGGAGGCTGGGCACGGTGGCTCGCTGTAATTTTAATACTTTGGGAGGCCAAGGCAGGTGGATCACTTGAGGTCAGGAGTTCAAGATCAGCCTGGCCAACATGGTGAAACCCCATCTCTGCTAAAAATACCAAAATTAGCTGGGCATGGTGGTGCACGCCTGGTAATCCCAGCTACTCAGGAAGCTGAGGCCTGAGAATCACTTGAATCCTGGAGGTAGAGATCGCAGCGAGCCAAGATTGACCTCTGCACTCCAGCCTGGGTGACAGAAGGAGATCCTGTCTCAAAAACAAAAACAGGCCGGGCGCGGTGGCTCAAGCCTGTAATCCCAGCACTTTGGGAGGCCGAGACGGGCGGATCACGAGGTCAGGAGATCGAGACCATCCTGGCTAACACGGTGAAACCCCATCTCTACTAAAAAATACAAAAAAAAGCCGGGCGCGGTGGCTCAAGCCTGTAATCCCAGCACTTTGGGAGGCCGAGACGGGCGGATCATGAGGTCAGGAGATCGAGACCATCCTGGCTAACACGGTGAAGCCCCGTCTCTACTACAAAATACAAAAAAAAATTAGCCGGGCGAGGTGGCGGGTGCCTGTAGTCCCAGCTACTCGGGAGGCTGAGGCAGGAGAATGGTGTGAACCCGGGAGGCAGAGCTTGCAGTGAGCTGAGATCCGGCCACTGCACTCCAGCCTGGGCGGCAGAGCGAGACTCTTGTCTCAAAAAACAAAAAACAAACAAAAAAAAAAAAACAAAAAACAAAGAAGACTTCAGGGAGCTCTGAGAATAAGCACATTGCCCACCAGCAGCTTCTTATCTGCACCAAAGCAGAGGCCACAAGTGGGAAGCCCACCCAGCCTACCACTGCATTTTGATCTGGCCACAGAAAGGTTTTACTTTAAATTAGCTGCCACTATTTAAAAACTGGGAGCTTTTATGTAAAAATCTGCATTTCCGGCTTCTCTTGAAAAATCAGAAGACGTGCCACCCTGCCAGAGGCAAGTGAGAGCCACCTCCTGGATGCTGGCTGGAGTTCTCTAGTTTGCCACAGAGCCACCTGCCTGACTGCATTTTGTTACCTGCCTGATTCTGTAAGCATTGGAGTTTGCAACCCCTGAGCAAGAGGCTGGTGGCATTGCTGACTAAGCCGCCCAGTCTCACATCTAGCCCACAGAAGGTGGAGGGCACATGTTCAGAATGCTTGGTGGCCACTGTCCTGCAGCCTGACCTCACTCAGTGCAGCACTTGTGCCTTTTCCTCTTTTGTGAGATGGGCCCACGTGAGTTTTGCAAGCATGGTCAGTTTTTGGAGCACAAGGACCTACTAGAGTCATCTTCCTGACTGTGCAGATCACGGTTCTCCACTTGATGGTCTGAGCCGTGAAGGCACGTGGGGACAGGAAGACACAGGAGAGAGGCAGAATGTCATGGGAGAGAAGAGGCTCTCACACAGATGCTAACCTTTGAATGAATTTTACAAGTCTTCCTTTCTTCAAATCAGTTCATGGGGGAGCCTATATAAGGGAGAGATAGGCTGGGGTTTTCCTGGGAAAGGGACTCCCTCGTCTCACCTGCAGTAGGACCTGAGAACACGTCCTCTCACATGGCAGCCCCATGGACTTCAGACAGCTCCAGTGTTTGGAAAGAAAAAATAAGCATGCTGCTCTCCTCTGGCCTGCCTCTTTCATCACCCAACTCCTTTCATCCCCTAACTGAGCTGGGAGGAGAGGGGAAGGAACCCTCAAAGCCACGGGGGACCACGAAAGGCTGAGCCCCATCTCTCTGGCCAAAGATCCACCTGCACTGAGCAGTAGGCTCTGTTTTCCCTCCAGAATCCATCCCTTTCCCATCACAGATCTCAAAAAAGGAAAAGAAGCCCCTGAGGCATCAGCAGATTGATTCATCAAAGGAAAAGAAAAGAAAGAAGGCAGCTGTAGGAGCATAGCCATGCCCAAGAATTCAGACAAGCCCCTCTCTAAATGGAGCCTGGGCCTGAGCTGATGTGAGATGGGGGCAGCCAAGATGGGGGCTTTGGACCTGACCTGAAGGGAATGATGGATTTTCCCCCAACATACCCATCTTTACGTCCCATTCCCTAGAAGCAGAGGGATTCCTGTGCAAATGACTTGTTGAGGGTGTTCTCAGGAGAAACCCGTGAGAAAGTAAGAGAACAGGATGAGGCAAAGGAGGAAGCCACGGAAGGGCTTTCCAGCTGGAGTCAGCCTCATCCTGTCCCAAGTAGAGCTCTGGGGCATGAACTGCACCACAACATTGTCCCAACTCAAGGCTAGGGGCTGGCCTTCTGTATTCCTGTATCAGTGGCTGCTGGGCACTGGCCGCCCCTCGGGATGGCAGCCCCCAGCTGAAGATGATTTTCTGGAGGAGGGCCAGCTGAGCAGCTAGTGTTCACAGTGGCTGGGAATGGGTGCATTAGTCTCATGCAATGGAATTGGGCAGGGTACCCACAGTGGCCCCTGTAACACCCCTCCACACCCACACCCACAAGTGACACACACGGACACTCACGAGGGCACACCTGCATGCACATGCCTCTCTGTAGCCTCCCTATAATCAAGTTATTGAGGTCAAGGCAGCAGACTTGCAAGGACAGGAAGTGGAGGGCTCCATCACCTTCCCAGCCTCCAGGCTCTGCCCAGCACACCAGAACCCACGGGAATTGGGCAAAACATGTGGGTGGGGTTGTTGGCCTGTTCTCTGCGGTCTGACCTTGCTGCCTGTGTGTTGCCCGGGATCCGGGTTCTGACTTGTTCTGGATGTGACATGCCTGTTTCCACTGTGTGCCATGCCACCACGATGTGTCCATGTCCCACCGTGTGTCCATATTGCTACCCCATGTCCGTTTTGCTCCCAGCTAGATGCAGTCCCCATCCCCAGTGGCTTCCCAGACCCCTTTCACAGCCCCCACACCCTAGCCCCAGACTCCAGCAGACCAGAATCACAGACCCGGGAGCTCCCAGGTCCAGCCTTGGCCCAGCCCTGACTGGCCAAAGGTGGCTCTGTGGCAGGTCCCAGGGTGTGTCATGAAGATGCTGCCTCCCTTCAGGGAGCCCCAAGCTCCTTCAGATTCTGGGCTCGAGGCCAAAGGCTGCTACTCAGTCCACACTCACATCCTTTCCCACCCTGCCCCACACCCCTGTCCACAGACCCAAGAGGACAGTTGCTCCGAGGGCAGCACAGCAGACATGACCAACACCGCTGAGCTCCTGGAGCAGATCCCTGACCTGGGCCAGGATGTCAAGGATCCAGAGGACTGCTTCACTGAAGGTAATGGCCCGGGCAACCCTCTGCCCCAGTGTCAGTTCCACCCAGAGGGGACAGGAGTACCAGCAGCTCTTTGGAACCCAGGGCCACGTGGCACCAACACCCTGCCTTAGATATCTGCCCACATCCTCCATTCCTCTGCTATCCTGGGGGTTCCTCCATCTGCCTGACGTGTCTGCCTACAGAGTGCTGGGCTGGACAGCTGCACCAAGGACTGGAGACATTGTGTTTGTGGTGTGTTAGCATCACTGTGTGCCCAACAGCAGTAGGGTCTAGGTCTAATTCGCTCCTGTACCACCAGGCCCTAGCACGGTGCCTGACACATAGTAGGCCCTCTGTAAATCCTTGAGGCAGGTATGACATGTGGCCGTGCTGACTGGCATCTATAGTTTTTATGGATTGGTGGTATATTTGGAGGGTAACTGGGGATAAAATGAGAGCCTGGCCGGGCACGGTGGCTCACACTTGTAATCCCCACTATGGGAGGCCAAGGCGGATGGATGACCAGAGGTCAGGAGTTCAAAACCAGCCTGGCCAACGTGGTGAAACCCTGTCTCTACTAAAAAAACAAAAAATTAGTTGGGCATGGTGGCGGGCACCTGCAATTCCAGCTACTTGGGAGGCTGAGGCAGGAGAATCGCTTGAACCCAGGAGGCGGAGGTTGCAGTGAGCCAAAATTGTACCATTGCACTCCAGCCTGGGCAACAAGAGTGAAACATCTCAAGAAAAGAGAGAGAGAAAAAAAAAAAGAGAGCTTGCCCTTCATGTGACACATCCATGGGGGCTCTCATTGAGGGGTCTGCCCTTCCCAAGGCTCAGAAACTACAAACATGGAGAAGGCCCAGGGAATGCCCAGGAGTTCCTACCATTTCCCCAGGGGGACAGTTTCCCAGATGAGCAGCAGACAAGCTGGAACCTGTCCCAGCCCAGCCTTGTCCCTGCCCAGGCCTGCCAGGCTGTTCACCCACTCACTGGGTGCTCAGTCCATCCATCCTCCTCACAGGGTGCCTGCAGTGTGTGCAGCCCCCATGGGTGGTGCCCACGGCCCTCGCTCACACGGCCCTGCTCACCATATTGCCCTGTTCACCACCCCCACCATTGTAGCTCTTTCTGTCAGTCATCTCTTCAACCCTTCAACCTTCTGCCATTAGACGTGGGCATTCACAGGCCCTGAGCTGGGCCTGACCCTCACCCTCTCTCATAGGCTGTGTCCGGCGCTGTCCCTGCTGTGCGGTGGACACCACACAGGCCCCAGGGAAGGTCTGGTGGCGGTTGCGCAAAACCTGCTACCACATCGTGGAGCACAGCTGGTTCGAGACATTCATCATCTTCATGATCCTGCTCAGCAGTGGAGCGCTGGTACCCTCCTGGGGATGCAGGGTTGGGGCAGGGACGGCTGGAGGAGGAGGGGAGGCAAGGGAAAGAAGGTCTCCAGCTGGGAAGTCAGATCAGAAACTGGGGCAGAGCCTCTGCTGAAAATGTGCTCCCCAGCCCCCCAGAGCAGGGAACAGCTCACAAACTCTCAACACCCACGGCACATAGGGAGGCCAGAGCAGGAAGGGCTCGCAGAGGGCATGTGTCCAGGCCTTCGTCCTTGTTTCACAAAAGGGAAATGATTTGCCCCAGATCACCAGCCTCCTGCACCAGAGGTCTGGTGACACACCCACCTGCACACAGCATCAGTGTTCGGTCAAGCTGTCACAGTGCAGTTAACCATGCTGGCTCATAGTACAGTGCTGGCTCCACTGAGTCCATGTATTCAGGCTGGAGGCTGTACCCTATAGTTCACACATGGTGACGTTTAATCCTCATGACAACTCTTTGTAGAAACATTAAGTAACTTGCTCAAGGTCCCACCACTCAGGAACCACAGATCTGGTATTTGAACCCAAGCAGTCAGATTCCAGAGTCCTTTGTCTTGACCTCTCATTTGTTCGGTCAGTCTTCTAAGCTCTCCTTGTATCTAGCTCTGTGTATTCAGCCATGTGGGAGCCACAGGAGGCCTCAGCCCTGGCCTCAGGAACACCCAATCAGGGTGATGGGACGTCAGAGAAGGTGGAGCAATCAGGGTAGTCTCCCTGGAGGAAGCAGATAGAGCTGGACCGTGGAGAGCAGGGAGGTGTTGAAGCCAGGAGGAGCAGTGAGGCCCTCCAGGGTTGCCCCATTTGGCTCCCAGGCAGGCCTCTCTAATCTCTCAGAGCATTTCCAGGAAGAGATGGAACAGCCCTGAAGGGGGTTCTGGAAGATGCTGGTGAAGCAGGGAGAAGGGTGATTAAGAAAGCAGAAGATGGCCAGGCACGGTAGCTCACACCTGTAATTCCAGCACTTTGGGAGGCCGAGGGATCACCTGAGGTCAGGAGTTTGAGACCAGCCTGGCCAACATGGCAAAACCCCATCTCTACTAAAAATACAACAATTAGCCAAGTGTGGTGGTGGGTGCCTGTAATCCCAGCTACCTGGGAGACTGAGGCATGAGAATCACTTGAACTCAGGAGGCAGAGGTTGCAGTGAGCCAAGGTCATGCCACTGTACTCCAGCCTGGGGGACACAGCGAGGCTCAGTCTAAAAAAAAAAAGAGAGACATGGAAACTTTGCTGGACCAGGGAAAGTAAGAGCCTGTGGAAACTTTGCTGGACCAGGGAAAGCCTGTATTGCTGGGGAGGTGAGAACCCCATAGATGAGCAACTAACAATGCTTTAGACCACAGAGTGAGAGAAAGGGCACTTTGATCCAAAGCTATGTGCCTCCATTCCATGCTGCCTCCTCCTGTGGGGTTAGGCCATGGGGAGGCACTGTGGCTGTCACTTGGAAGCCTCTGGGCCTCCCACCCGACCCCGGGCTGCCCCGCCCCTGTTCCAGAATGGGCCTGGAGCCATGACTTGCAGCCTGCCTGCTGTTTTACCATTGACAGCTAGAGCCAAATCTCTGTAGGCTTCAGAGAAAGATGGTTTGACAATATGTTAACGAGTTTTGTTTTTAAACAGCCACAAACAAGGGCAGCCAGAGCCATTTCGTCTGGGCTGTGGAGGGAAAGCTCAGCTTGGCATAAGTGAGGAGGAGTTTTGGCAAGCATCTGGTGAATCTAATCAGGGTAGACAGCCAAGCTCTGTTGTTAAAAAACCACGTAAATGATATATTGAGAAAAAGAGAAATTTGAGTGTGTTATTTAAAGTTGTAAACTTGTTTAACAGAAAGCAAACTATATCCTTTCCAAATTGCTGAGGGATTTTTTTTTTAAGGAAAAACAGAGATCTCACAGCAAAAGATAGAGGAAAAAAGAAGCAACAAGAAAACATAAAATCAGAAAACAAAATAGTATAATAGAGGCAAGATCAAACGTGTTTTAATAATAAATGTAACTGGATAAAATTCGTCTTTTAAAAGGAAAGGACTCAGAATGGATCAAAAAAAATCTTCAGCCATGTGCTCTCAAATGATAAACCTAAACCAATGTGACTCAGAAATATTAAAAGTCACCAGGCAAGGTGGCTCACGCCTGTAATTTCAGCACTTTGGGAGGCTAAGGCAGGAGGGTGACTTGAGCCCAGGAGTTCAAGATCAGCCTGAGCAACATAGTAAGACCCCACCTCTACAAAAAGATTTTTAAAAATTAGCCGGGCATGGTGGCATATGCCTGTGGTTCCAGCTACTCAGGAGGCTGAGGGGAGAGGATCGCTTGAGCCTGAGAGGTCAAGGCTGCAGTGAGCCCTGTTCACACCAATGCCTTCCAGCCTGGGTGACTGAGCAAGACCTTGTCTAAAATATATATATATATATACACACACATACACACACAAATATATATATATAAAATATATGTGTGTATATGTTATACATATAGTGAACTAATAAAGTAGATAAGGCAAATGCAAATAATGACAACAAATTCAGGGTGCTTTTTGTTTATTGAATTCAAGGTTAAAAGCTTGAGATGAGACACAGAGGGTCCACACTATAATGAAGATATAACTATTGGCTGGGTGCAGTGGCTCATGCCTGTAATCCTAACACTTTGGGAGGCTGAGACAGGAGGACCGCTTGAGGCCAGGAATTCAAGACCAGCCTAGGCAACATAGTGAGACCCCCATCTCTACAAAAAAGAAAAATTAGCCAGGCATGATGGCACATGTCTATAGTCCCAGTTTCTCAGGAGACTGAGGTGGGAGGATTGATGGAGCCCAGGAGGTGAAAGCTGTAGTGAGCCATGAACATGCCACTGCATTCCAGCCTGGGTGACAGAGCAAAACCCTGTCTCAAAAAAAGAAAAAAAAATGTGTGTGTATGTGTGTATGTATAAAATACATATATATTTACACATATAAATATATAAATATCTATAAAAGAATATAGATTTATACAAAATATATAAATATAGATTATACAAAATATATAAATATATGTAGAAATATATAAATATATAAAATATATTTGTGTATTAAATATGTAACTATAATCTATATAAATATGTTCATATAATATATGAATATATCTTTATAAAAATATATATTTATATAATGATATACAATTATATAAACCTATATAAATATAAGTATATATTATAATACATAATTACATATACCTATATAAGTTCATATATATTATATGTATAGCTATTATGTATACATTTGCTTGGGATTGCATAGCACTTCAATATACAAAACCAAAACCACTGGAGAAAAAAACAGGAAAAAGTGACAACAGTGCACTAGTACTGGGAAACACTGCCATATTTCTATTACTTCTCGACATTCCAGTGGAAAGAACAAGACAATCAGAGATCTAAATACATATATATTTATATATAATAAATTTGACCTAACATCATAATAATAAAGACAATAGTTAACTCTTAAATAGCACTCACTATATTCCAGATACTGTTTTAAGCATTTTATAAGCATTAATTCATTTAATTCTCACAATAACCCTATGAGATAGGTACTATTATTAATCCTATTTTACAGATATGGAAAGTACTAGAAATGGAAAAAATAGGAGGATAAAAACAAACACCTGGCCAGGCGTGGTGGCTCATGCCTGTAATCCCATCACGAGGTCAGGAGATCTAGACCGTCCTGGCTAACACGGTGAAACCCCGTCCCTACTAAAAATACAAAAAATTAGCCGGGCGCGGTGGCGGGCGCCTGTAGCCCCAGCTGCTCGGGAGGCTGAGGCAGGAGAATGGCGTGAACCCGGGAGGCGGAGGCTGAGGCAGGAGAATGGCGTGAACCCAGGAGGCGGAGCTTGCAGGGAGCCGAGATCGCACTACTGTGCTCCACCACTGCACTCCAGCTTGGGGGACGGAGTCTCGCTCTAAAAAAAAAAAAACAGCTAAAATGTAAAAGTCATTCTTTTTTTTTTTTTTTTTTTTTTTTTTGAGACGGAGTCTCGCTCTGTCGCCCAGGCTGGAGTGCAGTGGCCGGATCTCAGCTCACTGCAAGCTCCGCCTCCCGGGTTTACGCCATTCTCCTGCCTCAGCCTCCCGAGTAGCTGGGACTACAAGCGCCCGCCACCTCGCCCGGCTAGTTTTTTATATTTTTTAGTAGAGACGGGGTTTCACCGGGTTAGCCAGGATGGTCTCGATCTCCTGACCTTGTGATCCGCCCGTCTCGGCCTCCCAAAGTGCTGGGATTACAGGCTTGAGCCACCGCGCCTGGCCAAAAGTCATTCTTAAGTAAATCTTGGATCAAACAGAAAATAGTTTGGTGGTAGTTTAAGGGGGTTCAATTGATTGATTAACTAACAAAAGAAGGCCATTCATGCACCAAAGGTGATAGTGTGCTGTGAATCAAAGATTGAGATTCCATTAATTCTGTCCAGGTGAGATCTGGAAAAATAAGAAAAGTGTAGAGGTAGAGAAAAATCTGTGACTGGTAGAAAAAACACTAGAAAATAACAGTATTGAGAATACTGCATGTGGAATACAGCCAAAGTTGTAATAAAAGGAAAATTCATTACTTAAATATTTTTATTATTAAATAGAAAGAACATAAATTATTTAACTCAAGAAATTAAAAATATAATAAAATAATCTTAAAGAAACCTAGGCAAGTAATTAATAAAATAAAAACATTTTTACTTTGCCCCATATGATCTGCAGTAATAAAAACATATATTAATGAATTAGAAAATAAATAGTAAAATTGATATAAAATTCCAAAGCTGATTCCTTGAAAATGTAAAGCAACCAAATTGATAACCACTAGCTCATCGAATTTCTCACATCTCCAAAAACAGATTCTTTCACATTCTCAAGGAAGAAAATAATTCCAATGCTATTTAAAGTACTCTAGTGCATGAAAAAAGATAGAAACTAGAAATTGTTTTTTTGTGTGTGTTTGTGTGTTTGTTTTTGAGATGGAGTTTTGCTCTTGGTGTCGCCCAGGCTGGAGTACAGTGGCGTGATCTCAGCTCACCGCAACCTCTGCCTCGCGGGTTCAAGCCATTCGCCTGCCTCAGCCTCCTGAGTAGCTGGGATTACAGACAGGCGCCACCACGCCTGGCTAATTTTGCATTTTTAGTAGAGATGCGGTTTCTCCATGTTTGTCAGGCTGTTTTCGAACTCCCGACCTCAGGTGATCCGCCCACCTCGGCCTCCCAAAGTGCTGGGATTACAGACGTGAGCCACCGCGCTTGGCCTAGAAATTGTTTTTTTAAAAGCTAAATAATGCTGATTTTTAAAACCTCACGTATACCAAAAGAAAAACCTAGGCTAGTTTTCATGCTTCATACTCCATACTTCTGAATAGTGATGCAAAAATCTTAAACAAAATACTGCAGGTAGGATCTAGAAATATATTTAAAAGATTGAGTACATCATATGACAAATGTGTCATATCCTAAAATGTGAAAATAGTACCATATTAGGAAAACTATATTAATAGGACAAAGATGAAAAACCATATAATTATTTCAATGAATGCCTGATTTTCAAAACTCTGGTAAGAATAGAAATGAAATATATTTTATTCTACCGAATCCAAAGAACAAAAAACAGAAATAAAATGTGTTTTCTCAATTTAGTAAAAAACTGACTCTCAAATTAACTTATATCATTAGTAGTAAAACCACTTGACACGTTTTCATTAAAGTGAAGAATAAGAAAAGGATGATTTAACTACCTTTTTAGCTATTGCTCATTATTTAATAATAGCCTTGAATTATAGCCAGTGTAATTAATTAAGAAAATTGAACACATGATATAAAAGTTGGTTAATAAAATAATTGAAGTTAATCCAGTCAAGTATAAAAGCAAGAGTTAAAAATGATAGAAATATATCATTATTTATAGATAATATGATTGCCTAGAAAAGAATTTAAACCTATTTTAAAAACATTATATAGCCGGTTATGAAATAAATATGCAAAGAATTATTGCTATTGTTGTTTTATCGTAAGAGAAACCATTTAGTCACAAGTAACATCTCTCAAATATTTCTTACATGCCAAGCACTGCAAGCATAAAATAACTGGGAATAAATATAATAATAAATGTATAAGAGATGCATGAAGAAAACTCTAAAACTTTGCCAAGCAGTGTAAAACAGAACAAATAGATAAACACACCTTCATCTTGGGTAGGAAGACTTCATATTAGTTCCTAAAGTAATTAGTAGATTCAATGCAATAACAAGTTTGCAACATTTCTGAGGAAATATGACAAAACATTGGTAAAGTTTATCCTGAAAATCATTTAAATGTCCAGGGAAATTCATGTGATACTAATTCAGGAATAGACAGAGAACAGTAGAACCACATAAAGAGATCTGAAGTAGATTTAAGTAAATAAAGAAATGTACTATATGATAAAGTTGACTTTTAATCAGTGGATTATAAGTGGATTATTTAATAAAGTGTTGGGGCATTTGATGAGCCACATTCTGAAAAAAAAGTATTAAAATAGATATTTACTCCCTAGCAAACTATATTTAATTTTTAAAATTGTAATGTAAAACAATGAAACCACAAAAATTGTTTTCAGAAGCTCATTTTTTCCTAGCCTCGGAATAGATAAGGGCTTTCTAAATGCAACACCAAAAATTTTACTAAATGAAAATTATAGTAAATGATATGATAATATTAAATGATATAATAATTGAAAATGAAGTACATAGAACTTCAGCATGGTAAACAAAAGCAAGTGAGATTTTTTTTTTTTATTATTATACTTTAAGTTCTAGGGTACATGTGCATATGGTGCAGGTTTGTTACATATGTATACTTGTGCCATGTTGGTGTGCTGCACCCATCAATTCATCATTTATATCAGGTATAACTCCCAATGCAATCCCTCCCCACTCCCCCTTCCCCATGATAGGCCCCGGTGTGTGATGTTCCCCTTCCCGAGTCCAAGTGATCTCATTGTTCAGTTCCCACCTATGAGTGAGAACATGCGGTGTTTGGTTTTCTGTTCTTGTGATACTTTGCTAAGAATGATGGTTTCCAGCTGCATCCATGTCCCTACAAAGAATGCAAACTCATCCTTTTTTATGGCTGCATAGTATTCCATGGTGTATATGTGCCACATTTTCTTAATCCAGTCTGTCACAGATGGACATTTGGGTTGATTCCAAGTCTTTGCTACTGTGAATAGTGCCGCAATAAACATACGTGTGCATGTGTCTTTATAGCAGCATGATTTATAATCCTTTGGGTATATACCCAGTAGTGGGATGGCTGGGTCATATGGTACATCTAGTTCTAGATCCTTGAGGAATTGCCATACTGTTTTCCATAATGGTTGAACTAGTTTACAATCCCACCAACAGTGTAAAAGTGTTCCTATTTCTCCACATCCTCTCCAGCACCTGTTGTTTCCTGACTTCTTAATGATTGCCATTCTAACTGGTGTGAGATGATACCTCATTGTGCTTTTGATTTGCATTTCTCTGATGGTGAGTGATGATGAGCGTTTTTTCATGTGTCTGTTGGCTGTATGAATGTCTTCTTTTGAGAAATGTCTGTTCATATCCTTTGCCCACTTTTTGATGGGGTTGTTAGTTTTTTTCTTGTAAATTTGTTTGAGTTCTTTGTAGGTTCTGGATAGCAGCCCTTTGTCAGATGAGTAGATTGCAAAAATTTTCTCCCATTCTGTAGGTTGCCTGTTCACTCTGATGGTAGTTTCTTTTGCTGTGCAGAAGCTCTTTAGTTTAATTAGATCCCATTTGTCAATTTTGGCTTTTGCTGCCTTTGCTTTTGGTGTTGTAGACATGAAGTCCTTGCCCATGCCTATGTCCTGAATGGTACTACCTAGGTTTTCTTCTAGGGTTTTATGGTATTAGGTCTAACATTTAAGTCTCTAATCCATCTTGAATTAATCTTCGTATAAAGAGTAAGGAAAGGATCCAGTTTCAGCTTTCTACTTATGGCTAGCCAATTTTCCCAGCACCATTTATTAAATAGGGAATCCTTTCCCCATTTCTTGTTTCTCTCAGGTTTGTCAAAGATCAGATGGCTGTAGATGTGTGGTATTATTTCTGAGGACTCTGTTCTGTTCCATTGGTCTATATCTCTGTTTTGGTACCAGACCATGCTGTTTTGGTTACTGTAGCCTTGTAGTATAGTTTGAAGTCAGGTAGTGTGATGCCTCCAGCTTTGTTCTTTTGACTTAGGATTGTCTTGGCAATGCGGGCTCTTTCTTGGTTCCATATGAACTTTAAAGCAGTTTTTTCCAATTCTGTGAAGAAACTCATTGGTAGCTTGATGGGGATGGCATTGAATCTATAAATAACCTTGGGCAGTATGGCCATTTTCACAATATTGATTTTTCCTATCCATGAGCATGGTATGTTCTTCCATTTGTTTGTGTCCTCTTTGATTTCACTGAGCAGTGGTTTGTAGTTCTCCTTGAAGAGGTCCTTTACATCCCTTGTAAGTTGGATTCCTAGGTATTTTATTCTCTTTGAAGCAATTGTGAATGGAAGTTCATTCCTGATTTGGCTCTCTGTTTGTCTGTTACTGGTGTATAAGAATGCTTGTGATTTTTGCACATTAATTTTGTATCCTGAGAATTTGCTGAAGTTGCTTATCAGCTTAAGGAGATTTTGGGCTGAGACAATGGGGTTTTCTAAATATACAATCATGTCATCTGCAAACAGGGACAATTTGACTTCTTCTTTTCCTAACTGAATACCCTTGATTTCTTTCTCTTGCCTGATTGCCCTAGCCAGAACTTCCAACACTATGTTGAAAAGGAGCGGTGAGAGAGGGCATCCCTGTCTTGTGCCAGTTTTCAAAGGGAATTTTTCCAGTTTTTGCCCATTCAGTATGATATTGGCTGTGGGTTTGTCGTAAATAGCTCTTATTATTTTGAGGTACGTTCCATCAATACCAAATTTATTGAGCGTTTTTAGCATGAAGGGCTGTTGAATTTTGTTAAAAGCCTTTTCTGCATCTATTGAGATAATCATGTGGTTCTTGTCTTTGGTTCTGTTTATATGCTGGATTACGTTTATTGATTTGCGAATGTTGAACAAGCCTTGCATCCCAGGGATGAAGCCCACTTGATCATGGTGGATAAGCTTTTTGATGTGCTGCTGAATCCGGTTTGCCAGTATTTTATTGAGGATTTTTGCATCGATGTTCATCAGGGATATTGGTCTAAAATTCTCTTTTTTTGTTGTGTCTCTGCCAGGCTTTGGTATCAGGATGATGTTGGCCTCATAAAATGAGTTAGGGAGGATTCCCTCTTTTTCTATTGATTGGAATAGTTTCAGAAGGAATGGTACTAGCTCCTCCTTGTACCTATGGTAGAATTCAGCTGTGAATCCATCTGGTCCTGGACTTTTTTTGGTGGGTAGGCTATTAATTGTTGCCTCAATTTCAGAGCCTGCTATTGGTCTATTTAGGGATTCAACCTCTTCCTGGTTTAGTCTTGGAAGAGTGTAAGTGTCCAGGAAATTATCCATTTCTTCTAGATTTTCTGGTTGATTTGCATAGAGGCGTTTATAGTATTCTCTGATGGTAGTTTGTATTTCTGTGGGTCAGTGGTGATATCCCCTTTATCATTTTTTATTGCGTCTATTTGATTCTTCTCTCTTTTCTTCTTTATTAGTCTTGCTAGCAGTCTGTCAATTTTGTTGATCTTTTCAAAAAACCAACTCCTGGATTCATTGATTTTTTTGAGGGTTTTTTTGTGTCTCTATCTCCTTCAGTTCTGCTCTGATCTTAGTTATTTCTTGCCTTCTGCTAGCTTTTGAATGTGTTTGCTCTTGCCTCTCTAGTTCTTTTAATTGTGATGTTAGAGTGTCCATTTTAGATCTTTCCAGCTTTCTCTTGTGGGCATTTAGTGCTATAAATTTCCCTCTACACACTGCTTTGAATGTGTCCCAGAGATTCTGGTATGTTGTATCTTTGTTCTCATTGGTTTCAAAGAACATCTTTATTTCTGCCTTCATTTCGTTATGTACCCAGTAGTCATTCAGGAGCAGGTTGTTCAGTTTCCATGTAGTTGAGCGGTTTTGATTGAGTTTCTTAGTCCTGAGTTCTAGTTTGATTGCACTATGGTCTGGGAGACAGTTTGTTATAATTTCTGTTCTTGTACATTTGCTAAGGAGTGCTTTACCTCCAATTATGTGGTCAATTTTGGAATAAGTGCGATGTGGTGCTGAGAAGAATGTATATTCTGTTGATTTGGGGTGGAGAGTTCTATAGATGTCTATTAGGTCCGCTTGGTGCAGAGATGAGTTCAATTCCTGGATATCCTTGTTAACTTTCTGTCTCGTTGATCTGTCTAATGTTGACAGTGGAGTGTTGAAGTCTCCCATTATTATTGTATGGGAGTCTAAGTCCCTTTGTAAGTCTCTAAGGACTTGCTTTATGAATCTGGGTGCTCCTGTATTGGGTGCATATATATTTAGGATAGTTAGCTCTTCCTGTTGAATTGATCCCTTTACCATTATGTAATGGCCTTCTTTGTCTCTTTTGATCTTTGATGGTTTAAAGTCTGTTTTATCAGAGACTAGGATTGCAACCCCTGCTTTTTTATTGTTCTCCATTTGCTTGGTAGATCTTCCTCCATCCCTTTATTTTGAGCCTATGTATGTCTCTGCACGTGAGATGGGTCTCCTGAATACAGCAGACTGATGGGTCTTGACTCTTGATCCAGTTTGCCAGTCTGTGTCTTTTAATTGGAACATTTAGTCCATTTACATTTAAGGTTAATATTGTTATGTGTGAACTTGATCCTGCCATTATGATATTAACTGGTTATTTTGCTCGTTAGTTGATGCAGTTTCTTCCTAGCCTCAATGGTCTTTACATTTTGGCGTGTTTTTGCAATGGCTGGTACCAGTTGTTCCTTTCCATGTTTAGGGCTTCCTTCAGGGTCACTTGTAAGGCAGGCCTGGTGGTGACAAAATCTCTAAGCATTTGCTTTTCTGTAAAGGATTTTATTTATCCTTCACTTATGAAACTTAGTTTGGCTGGATATGAAATTCTGGGTTGAAAATTCTTTTCTTTAAGAACGTTGAATATTGGCCCCCACTCTCTTCTGGCTTGTAGAGTTTCTGCCGAGAGATCTGCTGTTGGTCTGATGGGCTTCCCTTTGTGGGTAACCCGACCTTTCTCTCTGGCTGCCCTCAAGATTTTTTCCTTCATTTCAACTTTGGTGAATCTGGCAATTATGTGTCTTGGAGTTGCTCTTCTCGAGGAGTATCTTTGTGGCGATCTCTGTATTTCCTGAATTTAAATGTTGGCCTGCCCTACTAGGTTGGGGAAGTTCTCCTGGATGACATCCTGAAGCGTGTTTTCCAACTTGGTTCCATTTTCCCCCTCACTTTCAGGCACCCCAATCAGACGTAGATTTGGTCTTTTTACATAATCCCATACTTCTTGCAGGCTTTGTTCATTTCTTTTTCTTCTTTTTTCTTTTGGTTTCTCTTCTCCCTTCATCTCATTCATTTGATCCTCAATCACTGATACTCTTTCTTCCAGTTCATCAAGTCAGTTACTGAAGCTTGTGCATCTGTCACGTATTTCTCGTGTCATGGTTTTCATCTCTGTCATTTCGTTTATGACCTTCTCTGCATTAATTAGTCTAGCTGTCAATTCTTCCACTCTTTTTTCAAGATTTTTAGTTTCTTTGCGCTGGGTACATAATTCCTCCTTTAGCTCTGAGAAGTTTGATGGACTGAAGCCTTCTTCTCTCATCTCGTCAAAGTCATTCTCTGACCTGCTTTGATCCGTTGCTGTTTATGAGCTGCGCTCCTTTGCAGGGGGAGATGCGCTCTTATTTTTTGAATTTCCAGCTTTTCTGCCCTGCTTTTTCCCCATCTTTGTGGTTTTATCTGCCTCTGGTCTTTGATGATGGTGACGTACTGATGGGGTTTTGGTATAGGTGTCCTTCCTGTTTGATAGTTTTCCTTCTAACAGTCAGGACCCTCAGCTGCAGGTCTGTTGGAGATTGCTTGAGGTCCACTCCAGACCCTGTTTGCCTGGGTATCAGCAGCAGAGGTTGCAGAAGATAGAATATTGCTGAACAGCGAGTATACCTGTCTGATTCTTATTTTGGAAGCTTCCTCTCAGGGGTGTACTCCACCGTGTGAGGTGTGGGGTGTCAGACTGCCCCTAGTGGGGGATATCTCCCAGTTAGGCTACTCAGGGGTCAGGGACCCACTTGAGCAGGCAGTCTGTCGCTTCTCAGATCTCAACCTCCATGTGGGGAGATCCACTGCTCTCTTCAAAGCTGTCAGACAGAGTCGTTTGCGTCTGCAGAGGTTTCTGCTGCTTTTTTTGTTGTTGTTGTTTAGCTGTGCCCTGTCCCCAGAGGTGGAGTCTACAGAGACAGGCAGGTTTCCTTGAGCTGCTGTGAGCTCCACCCAGTTCGAGCTTCCCAGCAGCTTTGTTTACCTACTTAAGCCTCAGCAATGGCGGGCGCCCCTCCCCCAGCCCCGCTGCTGCCCTGCGGGTTAGATCGCAGACTGCTGTGTTAGCAATGAGGGAGGCTCCATGGCTGTGGGACCTTCCCAGCCAGGTGTGGGATATAATCTCCTGGTGTGCCCGTTTGCTTAAAGCACAGTATTGGGGTGGGAGTTATCCGATTTTCCAGGTATTGTGTGTCTCAGTTCCCCTGGCTAGGAAAAGGGATTCCCTTCCCCCTTGCGCTTCCCAGGTGAGGCGATGCCTCGCCCTGCTTCAGCTCTCGCTGGTCGGGCTGCAGCAGCTGACCAGCACCGATTGTCCGGCACTCCCTAGTGAGATGACCCCAGTACCTCAGTTGAAAATGCAGAAATCACTGGTCTTCTGCGTCACTCGCACTGGGAGTTAGAGACTGGAGCTGTTCCTATTCGGCCATCTTGCTCCGCCCAGGGCACTCTTAGCAAGTGAGATTTAAAGGCAGGTTGGTGCCACAACCCAGGCTTGTGTTACCAAACAAAGAGTTAATGTTCCCAAATAAACCGGACACCCAAGTACAAAAATAGGCAAAGGATATGAAGAGGTAATTCCCCCCCAAAACACAGCAAATATCCAAAGAAAAGATGTCAGCATCACTCCTAATAAAATAAATGAAAATGTAACAAAATGCAAGTTTCCTTCATTAGGCTGGGAAAAGTGAAAAAGGAGAAGTGACAGCAATGTCGGTGGGGTGGTGGAGAAGAGCCCCCTTCCCGGCCCAGAGATGGAGTGTCAACTGGTGTTGCCTTCAGAGAGGTCCATTCCCATTCTGTACCAAAAGCACACCTTTCGCCTGGCAACCCAATTTGTCCTCAACAATCCCCTGTCCACTGCAACTTTATTTCTACTAGAGATAAACTGTAAATAACTGAAATATGCATTATTAACAAGGTTATTGGCTAAATAAATAGCAGTGTATGCAAATAATGAAATATGCAGCCCTTTAAAATAGTGATAGATATTATTGTATGTATTCATATTATTGAGTGCATAAATGTTCACAACATATTGTTTGATGGAGAAAGTAATTTCAAGGCAAGTATTTAGTGTGTCTCATAAAATTGTGATTGTGTGTGCACACACGTACACACTGTCAAAAATAATACTCACCTAAATGTTAGCAGTGGTTACTTTGGTGTCATGAAATTATAGATGCCTTTTACTTTCTTTTTTATCGTTTCCATATTATTTAATTTTTATAAGATGCACCCATTTTTATACTCAGAAAAAAAAATACAATACCCCTACTTTTTTTATTTTTTATCTTGAACAACTCCCAAAATCCATTTTGGGAGCTGAATTATCCTGTTGTGCCGTCTACAGTGACCCAGTGAGCCATATGTATGCCTCGGCAGTGCCAACAGCACTGGTCTCTTGGGTCACTGTCACTCACAGAGGCCCTGAAGTCGGATAGGGAGGCCCAGGAGTGGGAGGTGGAGGCAGCTGCCCCAGAGCCCTAGTTCAGTTGCCTAGACAGGAACCTCAGAGCATACTCTGGACAGAGACAGAAACAGGAACAAATCAGTAGGCTGGAGGTAGAAGCCATGTGGGAGCCACTGGACTTTCTCTGTTAGCTCAGGAATTTGAGTTGAGGCAGAAATTAGGAAGTGGAGAAAGACTTACACTCCTAGGATTTTGGAAACTGACTCCTAGAGCCTGAGAATTGCAGATTTGACTTTATCTACACCTGTGGTTCCTAAACATCATATCTACAAATGACTTTTACTCTAATTTCTTTAAAATTCAGCTTTACATCAACTCTCATTGGTTTTTGCTTATTTAAATAAATGTTTTGTAAAGTGAAACTTAATCATTATTATTAATTGGAAACCAATATTTTTCCGTATACAAAAAGTAACCGTATAAACAAAGCTAGGCCGGGCGCGGTGGCTCAAGCCTATAATCCCAGCACTTTGGGAGGCCGAGACAGGCGGATCACGAGGTCAGGAGATCGAGACCATCCTGGCTAATACGGTGAAACCCCGTCTCTACTAAAAAAATACAAAAAAAAAAACTAGCTGGGCGAGGTGGTGGGCGCCTGTAGTCCCAGCTACTCCGGAGGCTGAGGCAGGAGAATGGCGTGAACCCGGGAGGCGGAGCTTGCAGCGAGCTGAGATCTGGCCACTGCACTCCAGCCTGGGCGGCAGAGCGAGACTCCGTCTCAAAAAAAAAAAAAAAAAAAAAAACAAAAAACAAAGCTAAAGCAAAATGGAGTGAAAACAAAAAATACTTTATGTTTTTTGCAACAGAAAGCTGTGAGCTGAGCCTGCATACCCTCTCTCCTTGTTAAAATGGCAAGTTTTAGAAAGGCCTAGCCCAAAACTCAGACTTGATCTTTATTGCGCAGGGAGAGGGGATCACACCATTCATTTGCCTTACTATCCATCTACCATGTAAGGCCATCTCATGGCCTGCCAGTGGCACAGGCCCCGCTTGGAGGGCATTCTCATCTAGTCCAACACTGCCCAGGAGGAACCCTGTCCACAGCATTCCTCACCCCTTCCCCGCTATCCTGGGCAGCAGGAGGTGTTGTCAGAAATGGTGCCTAGGCCAGGTGCAGTGGCTCACGCCTGTAAACCCAACACTTTGGGAGGCCAAGGTGGGTCGATCACAAGGTCAGGAGCTCAAGACCAGCCTGACCAACATGGTGAAACCCCTTCCCTACTAGAAATACAAAAAATTAGCTGGGTGTGGTGGCGGGCATCTGTAATCCCAGCTACTCAGGAGACTGAAGCAGGAGAATTGCTTGAACCTGGGAGGCAGAGGTTGCAGTAAGGCAAGATTGCACCGCTGCACTCCAGCCTGGGCAACAGAGCAAGACTCCGTCTCAAAAAAAAAAAAAAAAAGAAAAGAAAAGAAACGAAACGGTGTCTGGTGCAAGGTGGAATCAGCAGTGGTCCAGACTTCATGTCCGCCTTGTCTGGCCTTGTCTGCAGGCCTTCGAGGACATCTACCTGGAGGAGCGGAAGACCATCAAGGTTCTGCTTGAGTATGCCGACAAGATGTTCACCTATGTCTTCGTGCTGGAGATGCTGCTTAAGTGGGTGGCCTATGGCTTCAAGAAGTACTTCACCAATGCCTGGTGCTGGCTCGACTTTCTAATCGTGGATGTGAGTGTGGGCACCCGAAGGGAACAGGAAGGGGAACCCCATTGCTGGTACGGGAGAAGGAGGTGAGGTAGAGGGCCCAGTGGGAGCCAGCAGGCTGAAGGGGAGGCACGCGGCAGTGTTGCAGGGCAGACAGAGAGGAAGGAGGACGTGAGTCTGAGACTCAGGTCTTGTCCTCAGGTTTCCAGGCTCAGAGGAAGACAAGAAATAGGAGACGGGGTCCTGCCTCTAGAGCCCCCAATTTGGAGCCACAGCAGGCAGAGACCTAGGCCCCTGCTTCTAGGGGAGATCGTTCGAGAGTAGTCAAGGTACGGGTGTGAGCCAGGGCAGGGGCTGGGGGCTCAGAGTCCAGAAAGGGAAGTGAGCAGACAAGCTTGTGCTCTAGCACACACCACAGCAGACTGTAAGTGTCCATCGGGCCCATTAGACAGATGGCCAGTTCAGAGCCTCCATGCACACATGAGGGGGACAGCTTGGAGCCTCCATGCACACATACCAGGGGGAGAAGGCTGCTGAACGGATGCTGGGCAGGTAGGGGAGAGCCTCCAGCTCAGGGAGAAGGTACTGGCTGGGGAGGATGCGAGAGGGGTGGAGTCACCCCAGAGGAGGAGGAAGCCGTGAACACTGGCTCAGGGGCTCTGGGTTGCTGCCCTAGACGATCAGGTAGCTGTGAGGGCTGCCTGCTCAGGCTGTGTCCAAGGAGGGCCTGGGGCAGGAGGTCAGCATGGCTTCTGAACACCCGGTTGGCAGATGGAGTGTAAAGCCCCTGCCCCACAGCTACCCAGGCCCCAAGACACTGCTGGGTGCCAGGCAGCATGAATGCAGGGTTAGAGGGAAAGTAACCAAGCAGGGAGAAACAGGTCGGTGCAGGGCAGCTCTGGGTCCGCACTCACTGAGGACAAAGAAAGAGAAGGCAAAGGGTGCAGGTGGAGGGACCTCTCTGGAGATCAAACAAAACAGAGTGGGGGTCAGGATCTGCAGACTGAAAAGGGCTTTCCAGAAGGCTTTGCTGATGGCTTCCGGCCTTGACATCGGGCTCTGCACACCAGCAGGAGCTATCCTTCCTGTGCTTACAGGACAGGCTCAGGCCTGTGCGATCTCTATACCCCACTCAGAGGCTCAGTCCCCAATAAGCCTGGCCAGAGTCCAGGTTGAGGCTACCAAGGCTGGATGGGAAGTCAAAGTGTGGGTGGCCATGGTGGCAGAGGCACCTTGGGCTAGAGGGATGTGCAGAAATGCAGATCCAAGTCCTTGGACCTGCAGTTCAGGCCTCTTCCTGTCACCCCAGGTGGCCAAGAGGATGCTAATGCTGGGGTGAGGGTGTGCTGTGGGTGGAAGAGGGGCGAGGAGAGCTCTAGACACACTGGACTGCCTGGCCCAGCCCTCAGAGCCTCCCTGAGATGAAGGAGAGGCCCCTGAGGCCTCCCCATTGAGGGACCATGGGAGGGCCTGGGATCCTGGCAGCTCAGCCCTGAGGCTCCCTGACCCATGTTCCTGCAGCATCTTGGGCAGTTGGGTCTGCTGAGGGTCTCCCGCAAGGCAGGCCAGAGGGACTCTGCACAGACATCTGCGGAAGCCCACCCACCAGCCGCTGGCCACCTTGGGGAGCTCAGAGCCAAGGCAGGGGAAAGGGAACTGGCAATGCTTCCCTGCTTAGGTCCAAGAGAGGAGAATAAGCCTGTGGAGAAGGCAACCAAGGCTCACAGCAGGGAGGGGCCTTGCCCAAGGTTGAGCAGAAGGAAGTGGGTATGGAATTCAGCTTTCCTGACGCTGGCCACACTGCTGTGCCTCTACCCCATCCACATGCTTCATGGGAAAGTTTGTCTCCATGACAGAGTCTAGGGAAGGATGTTTCCAAGAAGAATTCTGCATTATTTTTCAGTAAATGCTATTGGGTCTCTACTGTGTGCAAGCACGGTTATGGTGCTGGGGATCTTAGAGAACAAAACAAGAACTCTTCCCCACGTGGAGGAAGGTGGCTGCAAACAATCAGCATCATCAAGAAGCCACTTTTACATTATGTGGAAAAGTGGTATCTATCATGGAGCAAAGAGAACTCGGGAAGGGAAGTGGGTGGAGTGGAGGGGAAGGTGCAGGTTACCACGTTAAATAGGATGATCAGGGTAGGCCCACTTTGGTAACATTTGAGCGGGTTTGAAGTTGGGGTTAGCCAGGCCAGTGTCTGGCAGATGTTCCAAGCAGAGATTGGAAGAGCAGTGCAAGGACGGTGTGTCGGGAGCACACCTGGCATACTGGGGGAAATGCAGGGAGGCTAGAGCCACTAAGCAGAAGGAAGTGCAGGAGATGAGGCCAGATTGCAGGGGATGCAGCCAGATTGCCACCTTTGAAAAAATATGGGCTTTGATTTAGAATGAAATGGCGGTAGGGGGACAGAATTAGAAGGCTCTGAACAGAAGAGTGCCGTGAACTGACTGATTTTCTTTAGGGCTCACTCGGTCATGGAGGCCAGGGTAGACAGGAATGAGTAGAAGCAGGGAGAAGAGTTAGGAGATTCAGGCCATGATCCAGGGAGAGACGATGGAGGCTGGGCCAGGATGGTGGCAGTAGAAGTGGTGAGAAATATTTGGACTTCAGATGTATTTTGAAGGCAGAGCCAACAGGAAATCCTGACGGGTTAGACACAGGGTGTCAGAGATAGAGAGGAGGCAGGGAGGACGCCAAGGATCGTGGCCTGCACAGCTGGAGGGATGGAGTTGCTGTCACCTGAGACGGGAGGCCATCACCGGGGCAGATGGGGCAAGCTTTGCAAAGAACAGACCACAGGGCAGCCTGTTAGGAACTGGGCAGACGGACCAGCTGGACCTGGCACTCTGGAGGTCCTGCCCTCAAGGAGAGGTCCCTGAAAGATGCCCCCCGACTCTCCAGGATTGAGGGCCCATAGCCCAGCATCCTTGAGGGGTGAGTGCGGGCAACACCGAAATCAGTCTGGCGTGTCTTCCTCCCCTCGACCTCTTTGCTCAGCTCCCTCCGACCTGGTGCTGCCAAGCCTGGGAGGAGGCTGTGGGAGTCAGGCCCCTGCCCCCAGCCTCTCCGAACCCCAGGCTGGCCTGAGCACCAGGGCAGTGTGTATAGTGACTGCAGGGGAGCTCAGGCAGGAGGCCATTTTTGGCCTGTAATCACAGGCCAGCAGTGAAGTAAGAAGGGAGTAGATACCCACGGAGCTTTAGAAGGACAAAATCCACAGAGTGGAAGTGCCCTGGGAGGGGTGGGCCAGAGGGAACAGAGAGCTGAGGCTCCTGGTGCCACCAAGTCCCCACCTTTGCTTTCCTCCTTTGAAGATGTTGAAATGCTGCACAGTCTGGCCTTGGGGAAATGCCCCGCGATTGTCTGTTTGCTCCTACTCAACCCAGGACTGTCTCTCCTTCCTCAAAAAAGGCTTCTTTGGTGAAGAAGGAGATAGGTCCAAGAATTGGAATTGAAGGAAAGAATGTGGAGACCAAAAGCCCAGGCTTTGTGTCCCTGCTCTGCCACACCAGCAAAGTGGCTTTGGAATTCAGTTTTCCCATCTGTAGAATAGAGGTGACACATCGCAACATCGCAGGGTTAGTGGGGTTTTTATAGAGTATGTATGTGAAGTACACATAGCAGCCTCTCGGTAAAGGCCCAGAAGCCAGGACACTCTTGGGCTCGCCCCAGCTTGGGCTCTGGGAAGCCTGGCCCAATGCAGAGCTGGCCTGTGATGACAGTCCACCCCAGGACTAATAAAGAGTGGACATGGGAGGCCTGTGGCTCTCTGGCACCCAGCACTATCTTAGCAGGGCCAGGAGCCCTACTGTCTGTCCCCAACAGTGGGGAGCTGTTCCCATCCTCCCCATTTCTACTTTGCCTCCCCCAGGTCTCTCTGGTCAGCCTGGTGGCCAACACCCTGGGCTTTGCCGAGATGGGCCCCATCAAGTCACTGCGGACGCTGCGTGCACTCCGCCCCCTGAGAGCTCTGTCACGATTTGAGGGCATGAGGGTAAGAGAGGCGGCTGCCTTCCCACCCAGGGAGTGGGAGGCGGTCCCACGGAGGGACCCCCAGCCTCAGCTTGCTGACCCACAGGCCCAGCCCACTGCTACCCAGGGTCCCTCCCTGTGCTTCTGATGTCCTGTGGCCGTGGAGACTGTGGCCGAGGCTGACTTGGTAGGAGCATAGCCCAGAACCTCCAAGAGAGGCACAGCTGGACATGGAGGCACCCTGAGGGTAGGCAGCTGTGAGAACCCACCTCCAGGGCTCACCCTCCAGCCCTGTGAGCTCCTGTGAGGGCTGGGAGAGCACTGGACAAAGGAGAGGAAGCAAGACTTGCTGGGCACAGGGGTCTCAGCTATACCCCAGGCCACTGGCACCAGGGCCCCTGTGCTTCTGCTGTCCCGTGGGGCTGCATCTCTGTGTGCCCACTCAGTGTGCCCCTCTGCATGCCCTGCCTCCTGGCAGACACAGGCTGCCAGCCCTCTGTGATGGGCAGTGGGGCTGTGGTCGGGAGGGTGAGGGAAGAGGCATAGAGCAAGCTGCATTCCCAGCATCAGACAGAGGCTGTATAGGAAATGACCACGTGCTTAGTGATCTCCTGTGCACCATTTTCCTAGTGCAGATCCCTATGCATTTTTCAAGTCACCACATTTTACCAAAGAATGAGAGCAGATCAGTCAGATTTGAAAGCCCACCAAGAAAATCATCAGCTGTGATATATAGCAAGAAAACAAATACACACGTGTGTGTTTGTGTGTACTTGTGTGGGGTATTTTTTTTTTTTAACGAAACATACACAGTTCTGTGTGGCTTCAGAAGACATGTTTGTTTGTCTGTCACTGACCCAGCAGGCACCATCACACAGCTCAGGTTGATGGCTTTGAACCTTGCCCACACCCCCAATCCATGGAGACACACATAGCTCATTCCTGGTGGGAAACCATCCACAAGATATTATTCGGAGTTAAATATCTCTTTGGGAGCAAGGACATTTGATTCCAGAGGGACACAAGGAGACACTAGGTGCCAGGGATGCCTCTGAGGTGGCCATTGGCCACAGAGCCAGCCAAGGGCAAACTCCCAGGGCTTCCCTGCCTCACTCTACACCCAGATGTTTGGTGCCCTAAGAGCTTGTTTCTCACCCTGTTCCAGGGTTCAGCGTGCCTTCTGGGGAACAGCATCCCCCAACCTGGCATCTGGGCCATACCACACGGTCCACAGCAGCTTCACCTCCAGTCTGTGTGGCACTCGTGTTCCTGGTGCATGGACAGCTGGGGACTTGGTCCATGAGTGGGGTGGAGGGTCCCAAATGCCTCTACTAGGGAATCTTCTACAGGGTGCTCTGAGTTTATATGCAGAGCATGAGGCTGTGGCTCCATGGGATCTGAGAGCCCCTCACTGGGGAGCGGGTATCACAGTGAGTGCCCATGCCACCTGCTCTCTGGCTCTGCTCTTACAGGAGCACTGGAGAACTGCCACAACACCCTCTGGACACTGCACTGAGGTCCCCTGGGTTACTTCAGGGGAGAACACCCATCCATCCCAATAGCAACAACCTAAAATAAACCAGAATTTAGCTCCAAAAATGTAAGGACTCTTGGGATTGTTAGGAAACCCAATCTTGGGGACATGTTTTGAGAGGTCTTTCCCAGCAAGTTGCTGGCATCCTCAACCAGCACACACCTTGATGAAAAATCAGGTTTTAAAGACCACAGATTCAGGGCAGGGCCAAGAAGGGAAAGCAGATGTTCTGAAGCCACACCAAACTCTAGTGTGCAGTCCCCTCACTCCCCACCAGGGCTTCCAGCCATGGAGCTGGCCTCTCCCATGAGTGTGGGATCCGCACACCCACCTGCACAGGCCTCTGCAGCCAGGGAGTTCATTCTTTCGTGGGGGGGGGTGGTCTTGAAAAGGGCATGTGCTCTGGGCCCCCCCAGGAACTGAGCCACTTCTCTGTCCACTTGAGGTGGTGGTCAATGCCCTGGTGGGCGCCATCCCGTCCATCATGAACGTCCTCCTCGTCTGCCTCATCTTCTGGCTCATCTTCAGCATCATGGGCGTGAACCTCTTCGCGGGGAAGTTTGGGAGGTGCATCAACCAGACAGAGGGAGACTTGCCTTTGAACTACACCATCGTGAACAACAAGAGCCAGTGTGAGTCCTTGAACATGACCGGAGAATTGTACTGGACCAAGGTGAAAGTCAACTTTGACAACGTAGGGGCCGGGTACCTGGCCCTTCTGCAGGTGGTAAGTCCTGGAGAGAAGGGACTTCCTTCCTCCCAATGGCTGTCGAGCAGCATGGCCATCACCCATGATGTGGGCAGGAGTGGGGCAGTGGGGCCATGCTGGATCCTCACAGGAGGATCACAGTGCCCAAAGGAGACTCAGGACTCTCCAGGGATTTGGCTCCTTGGGAAATCCCCAGACTTTCAGTTCTAGAACCAATACCACATTCTCCAAATTGCAGAGTATAGGGATGGCTCCGTGGTGCTGTAGAACCAACTCCCCAGCCAGTAGTCAAGTTGACCTCTTCAGGCTATCAGTTAGGCAGTGTGATGGCACAGGTTAAAAAATGAAAGACCGTAGACTACTGAGGAACTGAACTGTTAGCAAAGTTGTGACTGTGGCCACCCTCTGTTATAAAAGATAGTGTTAGCTCTTGTGTTATTTAAAAGAACATATTTCCATCTTTGATGTGCAATGTTTAAGCACACACAATCCTTCTAGGGTTTCCATTGATTTTGTGAGTATGGTGGCTTCTGTGATTATAACACATTCCATAAAATTAACCTACCATTAGCCTTGACTAATGCAGCAGAACCACAGTGCAAAAAGCTACAACTTGCTTGTCTTGCTATTCCAATCTTAAGCCCAGACACCTGTCTCTGGTTCCCAAAGCAGAGGAAAACTCAGCAGACTCTTACCTGGAAACTTTAGGCATCCACTCACACCTCCACCTATCCCTTAAACCCCAGTGGTAGTCCCACAAAGACTCGCCTGCACTGCCTAGTGGAGAACAGTAGATTAGCGCCAAACCCAAGGAGCTGTCTATTCCTGCAACTGTCCCTCAGAATATCGGAACTTTGGAATAAAAGGCCTCCTTTTGTAGACTAAGACCTGCTCACCTTTCCAGACACAGCTGCTCGGTGTTTGGGAAGAATTCAGTCATAAGTATCTCATACCCTTGGGTGGTCCCCAGCAGTTTCCAAAGTATTTCCGGGCCTATCTTTATAGGCAAGGGCCTGTTGGTACAGGGAGCTGGAGTAACTTGCCTACTATGGGCGACCTCAGTTTCCCCTTCTGCCTTACCTGCCTCATAAGAATTCTTAGACACAGGAAGTTTGTGTTACTGAGCTTGTGCTTAGAAAGGAGGCTTGGGGGCTGGCCGCGGTGGCTCACACTTGTAATCCCAGCACATTGGGAGCCTGAGGTTGGTGAATCATTTGAGGTTAGGAGTTTGAGACTAGCCTGGCCAACATGGTGAAACCCTCGTCTCTACCAAAAACACAAAAATTAGCTGGGCATGGTGGTGTATGCCTGTAATCCCAGCTACTCAGGAGGCTGAGGCAGGAGAATCACTTGAACCCGGGAGGCAGAGGTTGCAGTGAGCTGAGATCACACCATTGTAGTCCAGCCTGTTTGACAGAGTGAGACTCTGTCTCAAAAAAAAAAAAAAAAAAAAAAAGGGAGGCTTGGGGCAGGACAGAACTGGATTTGGCCAAAAACACAAATGAGACTTCACTGGGGAGTCAGTCAGTCTCACCACCAAGCATGTCTCTTGGGCTCTTTCTGCATAGCAGCCCAGACTAGGGCTGGTGCCACCAGCACCAGGGCCCTCTCTGGTTCATCTCGCCTCTTTACTCCCTTGGTGTGGTATGCTGGAGCCAGCTTGTGCCAGCTCACAAGAGCTCATTTTTACATTTTCAGAAATTTTGCAAGCTGTTTATTAAACATAGCCATTAAAAAAATTAATTCTATAAACTTACAAAATTAACTAAATGATATTAAAACAAAGGTAATAAACACTCAAGATTCATCATTACTTTTTAGTGTTATCATCTATGCTTTTGAGGTTTTTTACATCTATTTTGTCTGTATAGTGGGAGTACCATAATGCTAAGCTCTTATGCATCTCTTCTCAACTCCATTGAGTAACTTCACATTGGTAACCTGAAATCAACCATGGTGGGAATATTTACACAAGAGAAATTGGCAAACCAACAATCAGGGTTTTTTCTTTTCTTCTGGGAAGTCAGCTGTTAACTATTTACCAACACACCGTTGACAAAAGAACCCCCTTAAGTACCAGGGAAGGTTGAGATTCTTCGGGAACTTCCCTTGAAAGTCCATGGAGCAGAAGCCGCATGGTTCTCTGAGACATAGGACAAGAGGGACCAGGTCAGCCCTGGAGTCTAGAACACAGAGTCTAAGCTCCACCTCTGTCTCCCTGACAGAATCACTGGCAGGATTCTGTGATGTTTCAGAAATGGAAATGAGTGTGGATCTGAAGGACAGACCTCCTGCAAGCCCCCTCAGACTCTTGGCCTCAATCAAGAAGCTTATTCCCTGCTGCATGGCCTTCTTGGGGCATCCGCTCAGTTGCTTCCCCTCCAGCCCTAGCCCTAAACAAGGTCTTTCTCTGACCACCCGGGCATTTGAATGCTGCTGAAGGGGTGAGGTGGGGTGTCCTGCTTTTCATAAGAAGCTTGCTTCTGGCTTCATCCGTCCAGACCAGAGCCCTAAGTAACTCAAGCAAGGTGCAGAATTAAATGATTGTCCTAATCTTGTCTTTTCCTCCCAGGCAACATTTAAAGGCTGGATGGACATTATGTATGCAGCTGTGGACTCCAGGGGGGTAGGTTGCCACAGTGGCCCCTTCCACCAAGTCAGGCACCTGAGGTTTCTGGTTGCTTGGCCACCAGGGAATCAGTGTCTGCATCTGAAAGCCCAGCCCACAAGGGCAAGATCTCGTGTCACTCTGGAGTTCAACCTCTCTGGAATGCCCAAGCCTGACTCTGGGGCAAGGTTGCTTGGTCTCCTAAAAAGTCCCAAAATTCTCAAATGTCTTTAATTAAACTCACTGTAGTTTACTGACTTTTACCCCAGGAGGATGGGGTGGAAGCAACAGAGATGCAAATCAAGCTTCTTCTTTGTCCAGCACCCCACCCGGTCACACTGACAGCTCAGTGAAGACTGAAAGAGGTCCCCATGTACTCCAGCCTCCCATTGGCCCAGGGCCGGAGCCAGGCACTGATACTCTGCCAGCCCTGAGCCCAGCATGTCTGCTGTCCTCACCTGCCACTATCCACTCCTCTCACCTCTATCCCCACCCACCTCTGGCCCACAGACTCACATAACTGGGCTAGTGACCTTCCTCTAGATACACCCTCTCTCCCACAGAATGGATGCCCCTAGGCAGCCCTCGGCCTCCGCCCCCCACCCCTCCCCATGTGACCCCCGAGACCCCAGCCTGTCTGATCTTCCTGTGTGATTTCTCCCTCACAGTATGAAGAGCAGCCCCAGTGGGAATACAACCTCTACATGTACATCTATTTTGTCATTTTCATCATCTTCGGGTCTTTCTTCACCCTGAACCTCTTTATCGGTGTCATCATTGACAACTTCAACCAACAGAAGAAAAAGATACGTAGAGCACCAGCTCCCCGCTGGGCTGGGCAGGGCAGGGCTGGGTGCCAGGGGACTGAGGGGCCATTCGGACTCCAGGCCCCTTCTCACCTTCCCTGCTGGGGATGGTCCTCTTCTTGCTGCTGCTGGAATGAGGTGGGGAGAAGGGTGTGTCCAGGGATGTAACATGTCTAGGCCTATAAGAACATAAGAAGGGGCTTTGGTGGGAGGCCCTATGTCTGCCCTAATCCACCTGAGAGATGAGACTCCTGGGAGAAGCTGGTGTGAGAGCCGCATCTGTTCACCTGGTCCATGATCAGAGGTCATGGGTAAGGCCTGTGCAGAGGCCCTGGGTCTTCCCAGAGCTTCATCAGAGCGGCTATAACTGGGTTGTAGACAAACCAAGTGAACAGAGAGAACCTGAAGGCTGGTTGAGCTGGGAGGGGGAAAGGGCGGGGGGTGGATACTGGATTTGCAGGTCATAAAACCGGAGAGATCTCAAGGTGAAAGGGGACAGGGCTCCTGGATAAATAGATTTGGGGAAGAATCTGTGGTGCAAAATAGGGATATATTTTGTCCAGGAGAGGAAGCCAGGAGGTGGTTGACCCTGGCATCCTCATCAAGGAGGCAAGATCCTGGTGCCCTCCATGCTGGGGCCTCTGAGAACCCCAGAATGAGGTTGGTGCCTTCTCTCTGCACTTAGGGGGCCAGGACATCTTCATGACAGAGGAACAGAAGAAGTACTACAATGCCATGAAGAAGCTGGGCTCCAAGAAGCCCCAGAAGCCCATCCCACGGCCCTTGGTGAGCTAGGCTCCTGGTTCTGTGGGAGTGGGGAGGATCTTCTGGGGTCCCTGGGAAGCTTTCATGCCGCACGGCCAGCCATCAGGGCCACCTCACAGTCTTTCAGCCCAGCCTGAGGGACGCTATCAGATGTCTGAGCATGAAGAGAGGTCCCAGCCTCATACAGATAGGGAGGAAGGTATGAGAAGGATGTAGCATCCCGGGACACTCTCCACCCACAGGAACCCTCTGTCTCTGAGCAGATTTCCTCCTTCCCCTCAAGGATGCAGGTTTTCCTCAGGAAAAGCAGGGCAGCCTTCACAGCCCCACCCCACCCCACTCAGATCCTCATCCTTGAACCCCCAGAACAGTCAGGGAGCTGGATTCCCGAGTTAGCTGGTGGGGAGAGCCAAGAGCTCTGGAGAGTGGGGTCCTCTCAAAGACTGACTCCCTTGGCCCAGTCAAGCCATTATCCAAAAAAATGTGTGTGTGTGTTATTTATAATCTTTTCTAAGTGGGAGAACAGAAAAGAAATATATATATATATATATATATATATAAAATCTTATTTCTTTCCCCAAATAATCTGGGCTGATTTACAATTAAAGACACATGTAAATATGGTTAGTACAATAAATAAAATAAATTATATTTAAAAAGTAGAGAAAATATATTAATCTAAGCACTGACATAAGTACTAGGGTTGAAGTTGAAATTTACCCTTGAGCCTTCAGACTGTGGCAACTGAAAGGGAAGCACAGTGAACAGTGTGCTAAGGATGCTTAGGGCAGGAAAAATCTCTCCCTGAAGATCCGTCATGGAAGTCCTCATGGAAGATGGAGCCTTGGAGCTGGGTCTTGAAGCCCAGGAAGCATTTCAGCAGGAAAGCCAATAGCTTTAACCTCCAGGACTTTTTCCTCTGCACTCTGTGGCAGTGTGGCAGGGGCTTTGAGCTCACTAGAGGGTAGAGTGGGAGGGTGGGTGGCCTGGGATGAGAGGCAGAAACGGGCATTTGCCAGCCTCCCAAGGGCCCTGCTGAGCGCTTTCCATTTGCCTCTCCTTTCAGAACAAGTACCAGGGCTTCATATTCGACATTGTGACCAAGCAGGCCTTTGATGTCACCATCATGTTTCTGATCTGCTTGAATATGGTAACCATGATGGTGGAGACAGATGACCAAAGTCCTGAGAAAATCAACATCTTGGCCAAGATCAACCTGCTCTTTGTGGCCATCTTCACAGGCGAGTGTATTGTCAAGCTGGCTGCCCTGCGCCACTATTACTTCACCAACAGCTGGAATATCTTCGACTTCGTGGTTGTCATCCTCTCCATCGTGGGTGGGTATACAAGTCAGCTGGACAGAAGCCCTCCCCAGCCACGCCTCTTGTCCGGCCCCTGGGTCTCTGCTGAATGCCACGTACAACCCTAGGTTCTTTCATTCTTTTTTCAGTGGATTTCTCACCCCCCTCCCCTCATACATACATGCACACACACACCTCTCCAGAGAGAACTTATCTGGAAGGGTCCACTTGGGTCAAGGAGACCAACCTGGCAGAGGACCCAGCACTCCCTCCTGGCCCCACCCTCCAGAGGACCTGGGAACACAGTTCTCTAACTGCTTAGATAGCTTCAAGGATGAGTCTGGGAATGGGAGTGGGTGCTGTGGAGGCTAGTTCTGCCCGCACTTAGGTTGAAGGAGAAGGAAGCTCACTAAGGATGAGGTGGGTCCCCAAGGATGGGGGGTAGGTGGCCCTCCAGAGTAGAAGTTATCCCTGAAGATGGAAAATTCTGGAGCTAACCGCCAAGGTGTATGCCAGACTCTTTCAGACATACCTGTCTCATGCAATTCACCAGTCAATTCAGCACTAAAGGAGGGAGATTGTACAGCTAGGGAGAAGCAGAGACCCAATCCTGACCCATGTCTGTTTGACCTCAGAACTCAGATCTTTTTTTTTATATAACAGCTTTACTGCGACATAATTCACATACCATAAAATTCACGGTTAACTTTAAAGTCACTTTAAAGTATACAATTCAGTGTTTTTTAGTATATGCACAGAGCTTTGCAACCATCACCACTATCTAATTTTAGAATATTTTCCTTTCCCCAAAGGAAATTCTACCCATTTAATAGTCACTCCCCATTCATTTCCCCTCTCCCTCAGCCCCTGAAAACCTCTTATCTAAAATTTTGAGGGACCACCAAACTGTTTTTCAATTGGCTGCACCTTTTTACATTCTTACCGTCAATGTATGAGGATTCCGATTATTTTGCCCTCACCAACACTTGTTATTGCCTGTATTCTTTTTATGGGAGCCCTCCTAGTGGGTGTGAAGTGGTATCTCCTTGAGGTTTTGATTTGCAAAACCAAATGACTAACGATGCAGGACATCTTTCCATGTGCGTGTTGGTCATTTATATATCTTCCTTGGAGAAATCTCTATACAGGTCCTTAGCTCATTTTTTAATTGGGTTATTTCTCTTTTTAGTGTTGAGTTGTAAGAGTTCTTTACATATTCTGGATCATAGTCTCTTATCAGATATATGACTTGCAAATATTTTCTCCTAGTCTGTGAGTTTTTTCATTTCCTCGTGGTGTCTATTAAAGGACAAAAGTTTTAAATGTTAATCAAGTCCAGTTTACCTACATTTTTTCTTTTGTCACTTGTGTTCAGAGCCCAAACTCTTAACTCCACCCCCATGGGGCTCTGCCTTGTGGTGACTGTAAGTTTCATCTTTCTGCCATATACAACCTCTGCCTCTGGTAAATATAAAGGATAATGCAGGGGCTAAGGCAGGCACTGCTGCGGCTATAGTGATGGGCAGATGGAAGCACAGAGTAGGGTTAGGAATCTCTGGGGGGTCTCAAGCAGGGTGAGGGTGAGAGCGTGCCTCATGGGACTGGAAAGGAACTTTAGAGAATGCAGGATGTGAGCAACAGGAATGGAACCATTGAGGGACAGTCTCAGAGGCTTTGGAAGGTGCAGCATGTACTTTGGGATCATCTCCTGGCCCGGTGTTTGGGCAGTACCAGAGAGGAGTGGTTAAGAGATGAACTTGGAGCCCGAATGTCTGAGTCAAATCCCAGCTTCTCACTCACTAGGTGGCAACTTGGGTAAGTTACCTCACCTCTGTTTCCTCTTCTGGAAGATGAGAATGATGGCATCTGCTCACTTCCTAGGACAACGGGAAGGAGTAAATGAAATGATGGCTATGAAGTGCTTGGCCGATTGCTCCACTGACCGTAAACACTGGACACATGTCAGTCAGTGACATTTGTATATAAGGAGTCTGGAAAGGGCACTTGGGCCATATAAGACAAGTTTATTTCACTCTTTATTCTATCATTTATATCCATGCCCCTTAAAACTCCAAACCCAGGTAGTCACTGAAGACCCAGGGGTAGTGAAGCCCTCAAAGGTGGCAGAGTTAGGAGGGTGATAAGAACCATCACAGAGAGGCTGAGAGAAGACACTGGCCATGGCGTGGCATCAGGGAGCACTGATTTCTGGGCCAGTGTTTCATGCCCTTTCATAGGCACATAAATCATCTGGGCTTATTAAGATGCAGTGGGCTGCAGTGGAACTGAGATTCTGCATTTCTAATAAGCACCCAGGAGATCCCAAGGCTGCTGGTCCTCACACCACACTTTGAATAGCAAGGAGCTGAAAGGCCTGAGTGCTAGTCCAAGCTGGGCGGGCAGGATGCTAAGCAGAGCCCCTCTGGCCTGAGAACCCAAGATACAGAAGATGGGCCTAGGACAGCTCTATTGTGCAGGTACACACTGAAGATTAAGGAATGAGGGGGCTGAGAAGGAACCCTGCAAAGGACCCATTTTTCTGGGTGACAGATGCAGACACGGAGACTCAGACAGGCAGGAGCAGGCAGAGTCCTAGCATGCCCAGTGGACGCAATCCTCCGGGAAGGGCCACCTCTCCTTGGCTCCTTGCCATACAGAGACTCCCCCACCCCCTGCACAGAGATGCTGGCTAGAGGACCGAGGTGCCACCAGTAGCCACAGTCTCTGTTATTTCCCACAGGCACTGTGCTCTCGGACATCATCCAGAAGTACTTCTTCTCCCCAACGCTCTTCCGAGTCATCCGCCTGGCCCGAATCGGCCGCATCCTCAGACTGATCCGAGGGGCCAAGGGGATCCGCACACTGCTCTTTGCCCTCATGATGTCCCTGCCTGCCCTCTTCAACATCGGGCTGCTGCTCTTCCTCGTCATGTTCATCTACTCCATCTTTGGCATGGCCAACTTCGCTTATGTCAAGTGGGAGGCTGGCATCGACGACATGTTCAACTTCCAGACCTTTGCCAACAGCATGCTCTGCCTCTTTCAGATCACCACGTCAGCCGGCTGGGATGGCCTCCTCAGCCCCATCCTCAACACTGGGCCCCCCTACTGTGACCCCACTCTGCCAAACAGCAATGGCTCTCGGGGGGACTGTGGGAGCCCAGCCGTGGGCATCCTCTTTTTCACCACCTACATCATCATCTCCTTCCTCATCGTGGTCAACATGTACATTGCCATCATCCTGGAGAATTTCAGCGTGGCCACAGAGGAGAGCACCGAGCCCCTGAGTGAGGACGACTTCGACATGTTCTATGAGATCTGGGAGAAGTTTGACCCAGAGGCCACTCAGTTTATTGAGTATTCAGTCCTGTCTGACTTTGCCGATGCCTTGTCTGAGCCACTCCGTATCGCCAAGCCCAACCAGATAAGCCTCATCAACATGGACCTGCCCATGGTGAGTGGGGACCGCATCCATTGCATGGACATCCTCTTTGCCTTCACCAAAAGGGTTCTGGGGGAGTCTGGGGAGATGGACGCCCTGAAGATCCAGATGGAGGAGAAGTTCATGGCAGCCAACCCATCCAAGATCTCCTATGAGCCCATCACCACCACACTCCGGCGCAAGCACGAGGAGGTGTCAGCCATGGTTATCCAGAGGGCCTTCCGCAGGCACCTGCTGCAACGCTCTGTGAAGCATGCCTCCTTCCTCTTCCGTCAGCAGACGGGCAGCGGCCTCTCTGAAGAGGATGCCCCTGAGCGAGAGGGCCTCATCGCCTATGTGATGAATGAGAACTTCTCCCAGCCCCTTGGCCCACCCTCCAGCTCCTCCGTCTCCTCCACTTCCTTCCCCCCCTCCTATGACAGTGTCACTAGAGCCACCAGTGATAATATCCAGGTGCCGGGTTCTGACTACAGCCACAGCGAAGATGTCGCCGACTTTCCCCCATCTCCGGACAGGGACCGTGAGTCCATCGTGTGAGCCTCGGCCTGGACACATCATGTGAGCTGGCCAGGACACACCAAAAAGCAGCCTTTTGCACCGTGGCAAACCCAAATGCAGTCAGTCACAAACCAGCCTGCGGCCTTCCTGGCTTTGGGAGTAAGAAATGGGCCTCGGCCCCGTGGATCAACCAGGCAGAGTTCTGTGGTGCTGCATGGCAGCCGGAGCAGTTGGCCTGTGCCTGGAGGCCTCAGACAGACCTGTGACCTGGTCTGGTCAGGCAATGCCCTGGGGCTCTGGAAAGCAACTTCATCCCAGCTGCTGAGGCGAAATATAAAATTGAGACTGTATATGTTGTGAATGGGCTTTCATAAATTTATTATATTTGATATTTTTTTACTTGAGCAAAGAGCTAAAGATTTTTCCATGGACATGGGCAGCAATTCACGCTGTCTCTTCTTAACCCTGAACAAGACTGTCTGTGGAGCAGCCGGAACTCTGTTCTCAAAACAGAAGTGGAATCCAGTGTGGCTCCCACAGGTCTTCATTGCCCAGGGGTCAAATGAGGTCCCCCTCCCACTTGACCTGAGATGCTGGGAGGGCTGAACCCCCCACTCACACAAGCGCACACACACAGTCCTCACACATGGAGGCCAGACACAGGCCATGGGACCCAGACTCCCAGTCTAAGGGAGACAGGCCTTTCCCTGCCGGCCCTCCAACGATGGGGTTCTTGTCCGCGGGGCTCACCCTGGCTTTCTGTTGTCTCCAAGGTCCCATTCTCCCCCAGCGTTTTCACACAGGTCATATTGTCAGTCCTACAAAAATAAAAGGCTTCCAGAGGAGAGTGGCCTGGGTCCCAGGGCTGGCCCTAGGCACTGATAGTTGCCTTTTCTTCCCCTCCCGTAAGAGTATTAACCATAAAACCAAAGGGCACAGGGTGCCAGCCCCACTCACGGCCTGGCATACAGCTTGTCCTTGCTCCTGGAAGCTGGCAGGCCCTGCCCAACAGGCCAAGGGAAGAGAAGGCTGAGCCATGTGGGTTTGGGGCTAAGAAGTTCACCAGCCCTGAGCCATGGTGGCCCCTCAGCCTGCCTGAAGAGAGGAAACTGGCCATCTCCCAGGGCTCTCTGGACCATGTGCGGAGGAGTTTTCTGTGTGGTCCCCAGCTTCTCTCCAGACACAGAGACATGGGAGTGGGGAGGGGAGCTTGGCCCTGTGCCCTCTGCAGGGAAAGGGATGGTCAGGCCTAGTTCTTGTGCCCTGAGAGGGGAATGAACCATGGCTCCTCTGAGAGAGGGGGCACTGTGGTCAGGCCCAGCCTCTGGCTCAGCCCGGGATCCTGATGGCACCCACACACAGGACCTATTTGGGACAAGGTCCAGGTGGTCCTATAGGTCTTGTGAAAAGGCTTTTTCAGGGAAAAATATTTTACTAGTCCAATCACCCCCAGGACCTCTTCAGCTGCTGACAATCCTATTTAGCATATGCAAATCTTTTAACATAGAGAACACTCACGCTGAGGTAACAGGGTCAATTGGCGGAGCCTGAGCAGGCAAGGGCTTGGCTGCCCTATTCCAGCTCTCCCACAGAGCCCCTCCATCAGGCACATGCCTCCCAGGCCACCTCAGTCTCACCTGCCCGCTCTGGGCTGGCTGCTCCTAACCTACCTCGCCGAGCTGTCGGAGGGCTAGACATTTGTGGCAGTGCTGAAGGGGGGCATTGCTGGCGAGTAAAGTATTATGTTTCTTCTTGTCACCCCAGTTCCCTTGGTGGCAACCCCAGACCCAACCCATGCCCCTGACAGATCTAGTTCTCTTCTCCTGTGTTCCCTTTGAGTCCAGTGTGGGGCATGGTTTAATTGTCCCAGCGACATTTCTCCAAGTGGAAATCCTATTTTTGTAGATCTCTGTGCTTTGCTCTCAAGGTTTGGAGAGGTGTGTGCCCCTGCTGGGCGCTCACCACCCGCTGCACAGGCAAGAATGTGGTTGGGAGGCAGGCCAGGCTGCCAGCCCAGCTGGCCGGAAGGAGACTGTGGTTTTATGTGTGTGGACAGCCCGTGAGCCTTGAGACAGGTGCCTGGGGCTGGCTGCAGATGGTGTGGCTGGGGGCGGGGGTGAGCCGGACCCAACCCTTAGCTTTTAGCCTGGTTGTCACTTTTTTAATTTCCAGAACTGCACAATGATCAGCAGGAGGGGAAAAGAGAGTAGGAAAAAGGAGGGAAGGACAGACATCAAGTGCCAGATATTGTCTGAATTAATCGAGCACTTCTCACCAAACTTCATGTATAAATAAAATACATATTTTTAAAACAAACCAATAAATGGCTTATATGACCTGGTCTAGGCTCTGTCCTTATGATGAGATTTGACAAGAGTGGTAGCAGAGGCCCGAGGGCCTGGGAGATGGCCTCATCCGGAGCAAGTCTGGGGAACTTGCTGAGAGAGCATAATACTGACCATCATAACCATCGTTTAAGCCTACAGTTCTGTGGCAGTAAGCACATGCATACTGTGGTACCACAATCACCACCGTCCATGTCAGGAACATTAGTGTCAGCCTAAATTACAACCCTGCACCCATTAAACACTAACTCCCCACTCCTCCCTTCCCCCAGCCCAGGGAACTGCCATTCTGCTTTCCATCCCTACAAATTCGACTACCCTAAGTGCCTTATGTAAGTGGAATCATACAGTATTTGATGAATTCGACTACTCTAAGTGCCTTATATAAGTGGACTCATGCAATATTTGTCCTCTTGTGACTGGCTTATTTCACTTACCATAATGTTCTCAAGGTTCATCCAGGTTACAATATATTTCCTTCTTTTTTAGGATTTTTTTTTTCAGGATTTTCAGAATTTTTTCTTAGTTTTTTTCATAAATTTTCAGAATGTACATCCTTTTTAAGGCTGAATAAGATTCCATTGTATGTATTTTGCTTACCCTCTCACCCACTGAGGGACACTTGAGTTGCTTCCACATTTTAGTTATTGTAAATAATGTTGCTGTGAACATGAGTGCAAAATATCTGAGACCTTGCCTTCAATTCTTTTGGGTAGGTACCCAGAAGTGGAATTGCTGTTTCATATGGCAATTTTATTTTTAATTTTTTAAGGAACTGCCATACTGTCTCCCACAGCACAAGGGTTCCAGTTTGTCGACATCCTCATCAACTCCTGTTATTTTCTGTTTTGTTGAAATAGCAGTCATCCTAATCTGTCTGAGATGGTATCTCATTGTAGTTTTTTTGTTTGTTTTTTATTTTTTGAGATGGAGTCCCACTCTGTCACCCAGGCTAGAGTGCAATGACACGATCTCAGCTCACTGCAACCTCCGCCTCCTGGATTCAAGTGATTCTCCTGCCTCAGCTTCCCGAGTAGCTGGAACTACAGGCACCAGCCACCACCAGCTAATTTTTGTGTTTTTAGTAGAGATGGGGTTTCACCATGTTGGCCAGGCTGGTCTCGAACTCCTGACCTCAGGTGATCTGCCCGCCTTGGCCTCCCAAAGTGCTGGGATTACAGGCATGAGCCACTGTGCCCGGCCTCATTGTAGTTTTGATTTGCATTTCCCTAATGATCAGTTATGCTGAATATATTTTCATGTGTTTATTGGTCATTTGTATTTCTTCTTTGGAGAAATGTCTATTCAGGTCCTTTGAATGTGGTTGTTTTCTTTGTCACTGTTGACTTTTAGAAGTTCTCTATATATTCTGGATATTAATTCTTTATCAGATATATGATTTGCACATATTTTTCCCCATTCTGTGGGCTGCCTTTTTACTCTGTTGATACTGTCTTTGGATGCACAAAACTTTAATTTTCATGAATTCCATTGTCTATTTTTTCTTTGTTGCCTGTGCCTCCTCCCATCTTATTGACTGTCTTTTCAGCCTCGCTTGGCAGAACATCCTCTGGTGTCTAATGTTCAAGTTCTTTAGGCCCTGTGCTCTCTCCTAGAAAGACTGGAAAACACATTCTTTTCCCTTCCCATGGCTTTGAAGAGTCTTGATCTTTTCCTGAGGCCAGGTCTCTCCCTGGAGCCCCAGGCCAACAGATTCAGCTGCTTACTTTGGACATCTCCAGAGCTTTCAGGCCCAGCCCAGCCAACTCTGAGCTCCTCTGCCTCACCCTGAGCCTATCTGTGAAGGTGCTCCCACAAATCCATCCTCAGCCACATGCAGCCCTCACCTCTCTCCTCTCACCTGGTCCAAGCCCCATTGGCTCCACCTCCTTCGTGTCTTTCAAATCCCACCTTTTGGCTCCATCTTATTGTCCCTTCCTTGGGTGAGGCCAGCATCTCACCTCATGGAGGCCACCAGGGAAGCTCCTTCCTCTAACCTCATCCATTCCAAACTCTTCTCCACTCAGCTACCAGAGTGATATAATTACCCCCTGGATAAGACTGCACAGTGGCTTTCTGTTGCCTTAGGATCAAGGCAACCCCCTCAGAGGTCCCCCCAGCCCTGCCAACCTCTAACAGCATGTCTTCCAACCCCTCAAAGCCTCCAGACTCTTCCTCCTCCCAGCCTCGCCAGAACACTCGTCTTTCCACTTGGCCTTCAGGCCTCCCTGCATGTCCCTTCCTCTGGGAACCTCCCCTGACACAGCCCGGCCCCTCCCCACGATGTGCCCGCTCTCAATGCTTCCCTGCCACAGCCCTCCACGCTCTGTGCAAACCCTGCAAAGCCATTGTGTGAACAAACACGATCCCAGATGTAATAGAACCCAGGCTTGGTCTCTGTCCCTTCCTGTCCCTTTCACTTTATTCAGTGGTGATCATCTTCCCTGACCCTGGGGAAAATCCGGGCAGATCCTGTAGCTTTGCAGCTCAGTCTTAGGTTATTTTACCTAATTAGTCAGTTTGTGTTGTAAATACAGACTCAGCCAGGCCAAGAAAGCATTCGATCCCTTGACTTCTCAGAGACAGGGTGGCTGGTGGCTTCTCCTCCCCAGGCCAGGCAGATGGTTAGGGATGCTGTCACACAAGGCATGTTTGTGGGATCCCTCTTCTGGGTGCCCCCTTATGATCTCTTCCTTTGCCCATGGGAACCATGAGCCTAGCCCTTCCTGGCAAGGCCCCTTGTCCCTCCAGGTGGCCCTGTCATAGTGGTGCACACTGGCTCTCTCTCCATCTGCCCACCTCTGGCCCACAAGAAACACTTGGAGCACTTGCCCACCTACTCTGGGTGGGGGCCATGCCCTGACAGCAGTGCCCTCTGCAGCCAGCCCCAGCACTGCTGGCCCACACAACCCTTCCTCTGGGTTCCCAGGGTGGGAGTCAGGCCACACTCGCTCATCCACTTGAGCTTTCTTGGATCCTGCAGGCCCAGTTCTCTGTGTCTTCAACATCTCAAAGCTCTCTGAGAAGCTCTGGAGGCCCCCTCGGCCTGCCTGGAGTTAGAAGGTGGTGTGTACCTGCCACAAGCCTTGCCAGAACCTCCTGCAAGGGAAGGCTCGGGTCCTGGAAACAGCACAGCAGCAGCTCTCTCCAAAGAAACTGGCTCCCAGGGTCCCGCAGCCCTCCACTCTCTCAGACCCCTTTTTATATCCTTGATGTGCCCAGGGACCCAAGTGAGTGGCACCATTTATTTCCCTTGTAAACCAACTTCATAGGAGAGGCATGTGGTTTGGTGCCCTGAAACCTCCGATATTGGTTCCCTGGTCCAAACTGGGACAGGGATCGTCCGTTCACCACGGGGTTAACCATCTTTCTCTAGCCACATGAGAACTTTTTCAAATGGCAGACTGTGTCCAGTTTTTTGTTTGTTTTTTGTTTTTTAAAGAATATCAGAATTTAAAATAGCGGTGTATCTCACGTGGTAAGAGTGAGTGTTGTTTGGCGAAACTGTTGATTCAGCACTATATAAAAGTTGGGTGAGTGCCCATGTGTGTGTCCTGGTGAGTGACAGAGAATAAACTTTTTACTAGGAATCTCAGTGAAAAGAACTTAAAAGCAGCACAAGAACAGAGTCAATGTCTGCTTTACTCAGCACTGCATCCCGGGACTAGCTCAGTGGCTGGCACATGGTGGTAACTCAATGACTATCGCGTGTGTGAGGAGAGGAGGGAAACTGGAGACTGTGACCCCACCGTGAGGCTGTGGGGGAGTCAGGTCTTTCTCACAAGCTCCAGGGATCCTAACTACCACCTTGGTCTGGGCCAGTGGGAGGCTTCCTGCATTGTTCTTGAAACCATGGCTTGGAGCCCGGGCTTCTCAGCCCCTTAGGTGGGGTCTTCCCTGGCTGCCTGAGGTGGGCCCTCACCTGGCCTGGGATGTGGGCGGGCTCACCTGGAAGGAGGAGTGAGTGAGGCTGGGACGTGGCTGAGGCCGGGAGAGGAGGCCTGTGCTTGCAGCAAGGCTGCAGCTGCCGCTGGGTCACTCTGGGGTGAGGCTGGGGTCCAGGCAGCGGGTGGCTCTGTGAGTGATGGATGCGGCTCCTGTGTCAGCGGGAAAGCATGCAGCCCAAAGATCTCAGCCCTTGGCAGGGAGAGAGATGCTCCTGGACAGACGTCAGCTCTCACCCTGGGGGCCACGGCAGTGTTGGCAGCTTCCCTACCTCCGTGCCAGGAGCTCCTCTGACATCAGCCCTGATGGCCATGAGACTCAAACCCCGGGAGGTTGGGAGGGGCCAGGGAGACAGAAGCCCAGGCATTCCTACAGGCAGAGACAGCAACTGGGGACAGTAACTGAGAGCGAGGCAAGGGTGTGGTGGCAAAGATGCCAAAAGGCAGCCACTGATGGGCTCAGAGAAACAGCAGGGACTAGTGTCTTCTGACCCTGGCTGCTTCTGAGACTCTGTGTGTGCTGGCATGGTGCCTTTGCACGCTACCATTGCTCTAAGCACACTGTTACTGTGCAGCCCACCTGTGAGTCTAAGGGCGGTGCAAGGCCAGGCCAGACCTGTTTGTTCATAACACAGTCTTCAGCCCCTGTCCCAGCACCTGGCACAGATAAGGAGCTGGGAATATTTGCAGAAGAAAAACTGATTGATCAGCCAATTCACTCTCTGCTGAGTTCCCCTGGACCTGCTCCTCTGTTTGAACCCTTCTTGTCCCCTCAAGTTTCCTGCCCCTTTTCTCACCAGCAGTCCCATCTTCCACTCTGTTTTTCTGGAAGGAGGTCAGACACAGGACCATTTGAAATTCTCGCCAGATGGAGAAACACACGTGGATTCACCATGCACTTGTGCACACACAAGTCACAGAGGCTGTAGTCAGTCTGTCAGGGATGAGGAGGGGCACAAGGAGATCCCTGAAATCCCAGGAATGAATGTCAGGCTTCCTGTCCCAAACCTCCTTGGGCCAGGGCCCTCAGGACTTTCCCAGGGACAGAGGCAGGCAGACAGGCCAGAGAACAATCAATCAGAGAGGATGGGTGAGGAACTTAGTTCAAAAATGATACTTAAAGGCTGGCAGTTGCCAAGCTCCATCTGAGGGCATCCCAGAGGGACCCCAGGGTCCCTTCAGGAAGCACCACCCTCATGTGGGTATCCCAAGCCAGCCTGAGTGGCAGGGGTCAGGGCCAGGCCAGCCTGAGCCCAGCACATGTAATGACCATCCTGACAAGCACTTCCTCCCATGCCAGCTCACAGAGCTGGCATCCCCGGGCAGCTGCCAGGCACCTGCTGCCGGAGAGAAAAACCCCATCATCCCGGCCTTTGTGGACAGACAGGCCGGCTCGGATTCCAGAAAGGCGTGCAAGGTCAGAGTGGAGCCCCCTTCCCCGGATGTGGGCTGAGCAGCCAGCAGTATGTCCTGTCCTCTCGCCTGCCCTACTCCGTGCTGGCCTCTGTGCGAGGCAGAGCATCAGGGAGTGTGCACTGGGATCTTTGGTGCAACTGGCCAGGGGGCCGAGCTTGCCTCCAGTATTTGTCCCGGGAGCTGTCTCCCCTTGGGGCCCATGTCTGCCACTCATCCTCCCAGGCATCACTCCCTCCCTGGCAGAACCAGGCCACTTCTGTACGGAAGACTGTAGGACTTGTGGCAAGGAAGGCAGAGGGCAGGGAGGGCTTGCCCAAGAGCCCTCCCTGTTTAAGAGAAGCCGGTTTAAGAGAGATAATTGAGGCTCCTGTATCCTGTATCAATCTGTCACATTTATAGCCATCACTCCAGACAGGAGACAAGGAAATGACAAAAGCCAATAAGGCCAATAAATAAAGGGTAATGGAATAATCAGTATGTGCAGCCTATTCCCTGAGCCCCAGAGCCAGGAGCAGGGCTCAGCCCCTCCCTTCGGTCTCTGTCTCAGCTTCGCCCACAGGCCCCAGGAGACAGTTAAAACCACTCAACAGCCCCCACGGGGGTGCCCGGCTGGATTTCCAGCTGCTCAGGCCAAAACCTTTGACATCATCCTTGCCTCCTCTCTTTTTCTCACACTCCACATCCAATCCGGCAGGAAATCCTGTTGGCTCTGCCTTCGAAATATATCCCAGGTTCAACCACTTCTCAACATCTCCTCTGCCACTGCGTTCGTCTGCACCACCATCATCTCTCTCCTGGATTCTTGCAGCGGCCTCCTCACTGGTCCTTGTCCCCAACTGCTCTCAACACAGCAGCCAGCATGGTCCTATTAAAATCAAGTCAGCTCATGCTCACCGAGAGCCCTCCAGCAGCCTCATCTCACCCAGAGGAAAAGCCTTTCCACAGCCCTCACCCAGACCTGATCCATCCCTTGCCCATTTGCCTGGCTGAGCCCCGCTATGGCCAGCCTCTTGCTCCACTTCAGTGACATCAACTCCTTATGGGTTCCTGAGCAGGCCGAGCATGTCCTGGCCTGGCACTGGAGCACTGGCTGTTCCCTCCCACCTGGAATGCTCTTCCCCCAGGGATCAGCCGTAGCTCCCCTGCTTTCTCTTTCAAGTCTTAGAGGTCACTTTTGCAATAAGGCCGACCATGACCATCCTATTTTCTTCACTTTCCCAGCCCATTGTTTTTATTTTTTATCAGTTTTAAGAAAGTATAACTTATCTACAATAAAAGGCACCCTTCTTAAATGCACAGTTTGATGAGTTTCGACAAATGTTTAAGCAGTACAGCTACCACCATAATTAAGATATGGAATATTTTCATCTCATCAAGAAGTTGTCTCATCTCCTTCATGGTCAGTTGGCTGTTCCTGCCAATTACTGATTGATTTTCTGTTCCTATAGATTTGCCTTTTCTGGAGAGTTCATATAAGTGGAGTAATTTTCATATGTAGCCTTGTGTGCCTGGCTGCTTTCACTTAGCATAATGCATTAGAGATCCATCCACGTCATTGTCTGTATCAGTTGTTCCTTTTTATTGTTGAATAGTATTCCATTATATGGGCGTACCACAGTTTGTTTTCCATTCAGTAGTTGAGGGACATTTGAGTTGTTTACCATTTTTTGCTATTGTGAATAAAGCTGCCATGAACATTTGTATATAGATGTTTTTGTGCGCTTATGTGTTTTGGGCGTTTTTTTGTTTGTTTGTTTGTTTGAGATAGTCTCACTCTGTCACTCAGACTAGAGTGCATTGGCACAACCTCCGCTCACTTCAACCTCATCTTCCCAAGCTCAAGCAACCCCCCCACCTCAGCCTCCCAAGTAGCTGGGACTACAGACATGCACCAACATGCCCAGATAATTTTTTTGTATTTCTGGTAAAGACAGAGTTTTACCATGTTGCGCAGGCTGGTCTCAAACTCCTGAGCCCAAGTGATCTGTCTGCCTCAGACTCCCAGGCATGCTGGGATTACAGTTGTGAGGCACCACACCTGGCTATGTTTTTATCTCTTGGGTAAATACCTAGGAATTGAATTTCAGAGTTACATAAGTGGTGCATGTTTAACTTTATATGAAATTGTCAAAATGTTTTCCAAAGCATTTGCTTGCTTTTCATTCATCAATGAGAGTTCTAGTTGCTGTATATCCATGCCAGCATTTAGTATTGCCAGCCTTATCTTTCCTTTAACTTTAGCCATTTGAGAGTATCTTATAATTTTAATTTGGATTTCCCTGATGACTAATGATGTTGAGCATGTCTTTTTCTTCTTCAAGAGACAGGGTCTCACTCTGTCACCCAGGCTGGAGTGCAGTGGCACAATCATAGCTCACTGTAACCTTGAACTTTCAGACTCAAGCGATCATCCCACCTGAGGCTCCTGAGTAGCTGGGACTACAGGCATGAGTTATTTTTTAAAAAATTTTTGTAGAGATGGGGGGTCTTGCTATGTTGCCCAAGCTGGTCTCAAACTCCTGGGCTCAAGCAGTCCTGCCTAGGCCTCCCAAAGTGCTCGGATTACAGGCATGCGCCACCGTGCCCATAATGTGAGCATCTTTCCATGTGCTTATTGGCTATTCCTCTATCTTCTTTGGTGAAATGTCTGCCACTGTTTTAAAGAGCTCTCAACAATGTTTATATGCTTACATCATCATTGGAAGGAACAAGCCTCCCTGTGCGTGATAAACTCCCACTGCTCTGACACGGGCTTTCTGTGTGATCTGGGGAAACTGACCTCACTGTTCCGGTCTCTGTTCCCTTGTCTGTAAAATGGGGAAAATAACAACAGCTGCTTCCCAGGGTAGTGTGAGGACTATGAAAATTAAGATTTGTAAAGAATTTACAATGATCCCTGAAATACAGTAAGCACTTAATAAATGTCTAGTATGATGACAGTGATGATGATTACTAACCCCTATGTGACTTGTTCATGTCAATCCTATTTCCCTCTTAAAGCCTGATGTTTTCGTCTATAAATGGTTGCAGGAGAGGGTTTCTGGAAAATCTCTAAGTCCTGTCCACAGTAGCATCCTTGAGTTCTAGAATAGCTCTGTTTATGGACACACCCTTACAGGCCCCTTTCCCCTCCCAGGGCATGCCCAGCAGCCACCCACCTACGGGACTCTAGAGTTATACACACAAGGCAACAGGAAGCTCACCTCGAACTACTGCCCTCCAGAAATGGCCTAGGGCCCAGCTCCTTAATCACCCACAAGAAGAACCATGAGAAACTGAAAGGATCAGGAGGAGATGGCTAAGTCAGAGGCAGAGCTGGGAAGGGCAGGTGACACCAGGCAAGACCAATAGACAGTGGGAACCTGGGGAGAGCAGTGTGGCCTTACAGGGCCACATCTCCTGCCCCCGCAGTGGCTCTGCATGCTCTCCCACTCCAGTCCTCTACCTCCCACTAGGCAGCTCCACAGGTCTGCAGGCCGAGGCCTCCAGCTGCCCTGCCTGCATCCCTCCCTGACTCAGGGAGAAAGCTGGGCCCCCCAGGGAAGCATCTCAAGTCCTTGAGCCCCTCCCTTGGGGGCAGTGGGGTGGGGAGGAGGACAGGAATGTTGGGAAATCAGTGCACACAGATCTGGGGCTGGTGTCAGGGTGCCACAGGGAGCGAGGAGGAGGTGATGAGAGAAGGGCACAGCAGCTCAGCAGGGCCCAGGCCGCAGGCAGGGCAGGAGGAGTGGTGGGGATGTGACTGGGGGAGCGGAGAGGGCTGGGAGGCTGAGAGCAAGGGGTTATAGAGTTTAGAGGCTAGAGATTTCTGAAAGACCAGATCAGGGAGAAGAGGAGTTCCCGAACCGCCAGGGTGCAGGAGGGGTGAGGAAGATGAGAGCAAGGAGCAATGGCGCCGTTGCGCCCAAGGAGCAAGGGAGAAGAACCTCTGGTCCTCCCAGCCTCCCAGGCCTTCACTTCCCCTAAGCATACTCTTCACACTTATTGTCACCTCCTTGATCATGGGCAGCCCTACCCAGCCTTCTCAGCTACCAGCCCCCGCCAGGACTCTCTTGGCACCCCAGCCACCCAATGTCCTCCTCCCTTCCAGGCCAGCCTCCACCTCCATGCTGCCCTCACCACCCACCTGCTGCAAGGCCCCCAGCACAGAGCCCCCATAAGCCAATTTCTCTGCTCCCACACCCCAGCTGAAACCCACCCAGCCCCAAGCATAAGCTCACTATAAAGCCATGCATCTGCCCCCTGCCAGCCCTACCTGCCACCTTCTCTCTCCTGTGGACACTCTCACATTTGAAGAATCAATGAATACCGAGCAGCAGGGCCAAATGAGAGGCTCCAGAATCAGAGGGTCCCCTTCCTCACTCACTCACTCCCACCAAGTGAGATCAGCCTACATAGGGACCAGCTGGGGAAACCAAGGCATCTGTCCACTCTTTGTTTAGTAACCACATATTGAGCATCTTTTAGATAAAACCAGACAAGGTCCCTGTCCTCAGGTAGCTCACAGTCAAGTTAGGAAAACAGGTATTCACCTCCAGTCCACAAAGAAGGCTGTTTATAGTTACAAAACTATATGGCGGGGTAGGGGAGTACAAAGTGCAATGAGGGAGAATAACCAGTCAGGTGATCTCTATAGGGAGAGATGAGGGTGGCTTGGACGAGGATGGGGATAGTAGAGAATGAGAAACCTGGGAGCTATTTCGGATGCAAAATTGGTAGAGTGCTCAGAAGTGGGAGAGGAGGTATCTCTGGTCTCTGGCTAGGACAGCCGTGAAAGTGCCACAAGAGGCTTCCTCAGATCACCTCCCAGGCAGCCCCTCCGGCCTCGTACACCTGCCCCACAGAGCCCTTGGCAAGCAGAATGGATGGCTATTTGGGGACCTATTCTAAGAATGAATCCCAGGTCCCATCCACCCAGATCCTGCCTCCTACAGCTACCATGGGGAACCAAGCTGTAAAAAAGAGCAAGTTCCCAAAACCTGTTGAGGCAGCGCCCGTACGTCGCTGGTGATGGTGAAGACACTGGCATCTCTGGTATCTGTGAATGCAGCTGTTTGAACTGTCCCTTGGGCACAGAGCACAAAGGTGGCCTCAATCCACTTTTAATTTTTTCTGTTAACCAATCAAGAATTTACATGACACATCCAGTCCCTCCCTTAAGGGATTTTTACTTTCTGAGTTGTTTTTGTTTTGTTTTGTTTTGTTTAATAGAGATTGGGGGTCTGACCAGCACTGCCACATCACTATTGAGGACACTCATAGCATCCTCACAGGGACAGTATCACTCCTCAAAGTCAACTGGAGCCCAGGGGCTCCCCACTATGACTCATATCTAGGTGGCAGTCCCTGGCCAGGAACACAGGTACAATGTCAGCATGGCAGAGTCTCCAGAGCTCCCAGCAGTTAGCCTCACTCCATGCTAAGGACAGCCTTACCCCAGGAAACACAGGTGGGTCCTTGTTGTAAGCCCCAGTCACCACCCTAGACTCACGTGTTCCTCATATTAATCTCATTTCAGAAGCCCCATGGCCCAACGCCTTTACTGAGACCACTTCACTCCATCTCAACAAATTCCCTTCACTTCAAATCCCAGGAGCAGCAGTTGGATAGCATTTTCTTCCCTCACAGAGGTTCTGGGCTCCCTGTGTCAACTGATGCGCTTCCTCCAGGGAACAGCTTTGCATACCAGAGATCTCAGGGAGAGGAGGCTTTGGATCTAGTCTCAAAACAATAAACTAACTCCAAGTGGGGGACCAAGGCTACTCATTCCTCACCCTATGTTTGCATAACTAAGAAAGCTATTTAAGTGGCTTTCACTAAACTCCAGTTATTTCATTTTAAACTGTCCCTGTGACTTGTGGACACAAAGAGTGGACTTCACCAGGCACGTAAATCCTCCTCATTGGTCCCCAGAGCCTTGAAGAGGCTTATCTGGAGAACAGACCTCCCACAGCACCCCATCCCAGCCTCCACACAGGCTCTGCTCTGAGTGCTTTTCAGGCAGGGAAAAGGAACACGTCCAGGTGGAAATCTTCCAAATGTGTCTTCCCCAATCACCTTGTCACCGGATTGTTCTCAGCAAAAACTTTCTCATAAATTATCTTTGCCTTTGGCTGTTCACACACAAAGGTCACATAGTTGTCTGCCTCTGGTATCACACATGTAGCTGTAGAAATGGTTTCAGAGGTTCCCACAGCTGGAATCTCCAGAGGAATTTTGATCAAGAAAAGGGAAATGAGGTCATGATGAAGAGAGAAAGGGAGGAAAGATAAGGTGGGGAAGGCCTGGAGAGCTAGAGGAGGAGAGGGGAATCTCTACCTAGGTCATCTGGCTTCTTTCCCCCTTTCCATCCCTAAGCCACACTTTCTTCAGCGGCGCCTGCACCATCGCATCCAAATGAATGGATAATAAAAAAGGCCAACTGGAAGCAATAACACACCAGTATGAATGAGCACCCACAGCACCCAAATCTTGGTTTCTAAATATCGTTCCCCATTAAAAGGAACCAGGGCTTCTTGGTGAAATGGCTGATTCAGGGCTAGAGCCAGGAAAACACCAGAAAACCTGGAACATCTTATTGTGCCAGAAAGCAAAAAAGTGCTCAAAGACAGATAAGGATAAATGTCAAAAGACACAGGAGCCAGTATGACTGGGCCAACTAGTAAGTTTAGAAGTAATGATGGTGTAAAAATTATTAGTGGGCAAAAACTAGTGGGTAGAAGTTTGATGAGGAATACAGTCTCAAAGTATCTCCCCACAATTACTTAATAATTAGAAAGAGAAAATAGTAATTCTACAGGAGGGGGAACAGACACCACTTAAACTAAGTGATCAAAGATGATATCACTAACAAATGGAAAAGTTGACATAGTGTGCCTCCCGACGTAAGACTCTGAGACAGACACACCTTCAGTAATCATCCTCAAACATATCACCTGAAAGTCATAATGAGGACACATCCAACAGGATTCGAGCAACATTATTCTTCAAATAACTGGCCTGCACTTTTCAAAATTGTCAAATTCAAGAAACACAAAGGCTGAGGAACTCTGCCAGATTAAAGGAGGCGAAAGAGACATGAAAACTGAATACAATGAGTGGCCCTGGAACATTAAAAAGAAATAGAAATAGGCTGGGCTTGGTGGCTCACGCCTGTAATCCTGGCACTTTGGGAGGCCGAAGTGGGTGAATCATCTGAGGCCAGGAGTTCGAGACCAGCCTGGCCAACATGGTGAAACTATATCTCTACTAAAAATATAAAAATTAGCTGGTTGTCGTGGTGCATGCCTGTAATCCCAGCTACTTGGGAGGTTGAGGCAGGAGAATCACTTGAACCCAGGAGGCAGAGGTTGCAGTGAACCAGGGTCACGCTACTGCGCTCCAGCCTGGGCAACAGTGAGACTCTGACAAAAAAGAAGGAAAGAAGGAAAGAAGGAAAGAAGGAAGGAAGGAGGGAAGGAAGGAAGAAAGGAAGGAGGGAAGGAAGGAAAGAGAGAGAGAGAAAGAAAGAGAGAAAGAAGATATGATGAGACAACTGATGAAATGTACATACGGACTGTGGATTCGATAACAGTATTAATCAATGTTAGATTTTCTAATTTTGAACTGCACTATGGTTTTGTAAGAGAATATCTTTGTCCTTACCAACACACACAAGTATTTAGGGCAAAAAAGGCATGATGTATTCAACTTATTCTCACGTGATTCCAAAAAAATACGTGCGTGCATGTGCGTATGTGTATATATACTATATATAGTAGATATGTAATATAGAGTACATCATAAACACACACATATATATGAGGAAAGAGAGAATAAAATAAATGTGCAAAATATAAACAATTGCTGAATCTGCATAAAGGGCGTATGGGAATTTCTTGCAACTTTTCTGTATCTAAGTTTGAAATTATATTAAAATAAAATTTACAAAAATATTACTAATGGCCAGTGATTACATTGTACCCGATATGGTTTAAAACACTTTACATATTTTAGCTCATTTGGTACTTACAACAGTTCTACAAGGTATGTGGTATTATCTATCATCCATGTCATCATCTTCATTTTACAGATAGGGAAACCAAGGCACGGGGCAGTTACACTACTTGCCCTAGCTCCCCCAGCTGGTTCAGATGGCAGAGCTGAGATGTGACCCCAGGCTAATCGGCCTGGCCCAAGTCTGTGCTCCCAGTATGCTCTGATGCCTCCTAAGCTATGCAGAGGCTGAGAATGGAACCCATAGACAGGAATGCACATAGGGGAGGACAGGCACACCCTTCCCCACAGACACACACACAGTGGGGCTGCCTGGAAAAGTATGGTTACAGCCTGCTAATCAAAATAGTCTTCAGATCTGAACACAGGAGAGAGCCTTTTAGAGCATGGAAGGAAGTTCAGAGTTCAGTGTCATACAGCTTGGGGGCTGGACACCTGGGCCAAGACCCTCCACCCTGAAGGGCTTCCTGTAGCCTCTGGCTTGGTCCTATTTGTCTTCTCCTTCCCCTTCCCTAGAGCTCCAAATTTCTGTCTCTCTTTCTCCAAGACTTTTCTGCTCCCTCCACCCCATCCCAATGAACCCAGAAATAAGAGGTTTCTGGTATGGCCTTCTGGTGAACAGTGGCCTTAGAGGAAAGAGGTGGGCCCAGACAGAGAAATGGCCCAAAAGCCAGGGAGTTGGAGGGGGAAGACTGGAAGCTGATGGTCACTGTGATAGAGGAGATGGGGTAAGGAGAGGAGACAAGAGGATCAGCCATTCAAGTCTGCCCAGGGATAAGAAGCACTGTGTGTGTCAGGACCCGGCATCAGCAGTCACTGCAGGAACAGCTCTGATGGGGGTGGGAGGTGGTCATCCTTCTTGGCACTTTGCCAGAAAGGACTGAGGGAGAGCTGTCTCCTACCATTTCTGAGAAGGCTGAGGCCACATGGAGCAGAAACAAATCTCCAAGCCAGGGGTTCTCAGGGAGGGTGCCTGGTTGCTAGGGCCTGTCTAGTCTGACAGGGCAATGGGGGTTGGGGGAAAAAGATGCTGACATCTGAATTCAGAAGTGGAGTGGACCCCCACCATCACCCTCCCTGCCGAAGGGCCTGTCACAAGGCGGCCGTGGCTCACACCTGCTTATCAGCGCTGGGGTGTGGAGAGGGTGTCGCAGACGGGAGATAGGGCTGGGACAGGGCTGTCCACACCGGCCCTGCTCTACCTCCCTCATTCACACCTCCTCAGAGGCCCTCGGCCCACTTTGCCCCTGCGGCCTCCAGCCCGCCCCACTGTGCCTCTTCTGCAAACCACCCCAGCAGCCTGCCTTGCTCCAAGGATTGCTCTGCCCTGGACAATTAAGAGACACCAAAGAGGAGGGACGCTGGACACTGTCTAGCCCCAACCCCTCACTTTACAGAAGAGGAACTGGAGAGTGAGGTGCAGCCACTTACCTAAAATCCTATCGCAAGTACACCGAGGAGCCAGAACTAGAAGGCAGGCTCTCACCCCCGACCAGAACATGAAAGAGTCTGAGTTTCAGCGGGGGCACCCCCAAGAGCAGGGTTCCAAGGGTCATAGTGAAGGAGGACTGAGGGGCACATTTATCCCTGAGGAGGGTGTCTGTTCATATGTTAGCCTCATGCAGGGAGAGAGAGCACAATCACATCATATCATCGTGAGCTCCACCTGCCTTGGATGAGACCCCCCAGGGCAGGGCTCTTCCATCTCTGCCTCCAGACAAGCTCTCTTCCATCTGAGTGGTGATGGCTGGCAAGGGGTCAAAGACTGTCTCTGAAGTGGTGGGCAGAGTAGGGGCACGGAGCACATCAATCAAGAGGCTAGTGTGAGAAGCCAGGGTCCCTTCACGGTTGTGGTGAGGGAACCCGAACATCATCCCGTCTGGTGGTCTAAGAAGGAGCCAGTTGGGCCCTAGTTGCACCAAGGCCTCAAAGGTGCTAGGGAGGCTCAGCAAATTTAAGGCCACTGCATGCCATTGTCCCCACCCCTTCAGCCTTGGAGGACATTTGGGTAGATCTTTCCGTCCGGGCATCACAAGAGGTAGGACATTTCATCCTGTGCCTGTGGAGTAACTGGGGCTGAAGGAGGGAGACGATGGGAATAATTCTGAGATCCTAGTTGGGGGTAGGTAAGGGGGTGGCGCTTCACACCTGCACACAACTGGAAGACCTAATTTTAGCTCTGCTTCTCCCAGAGTCAAACACACAAAAGCCCTTGCTCAGCACACTCTGACTGCCACCTCCACACTTCCATCTTCACACCAGGGTAACTGCTTCAGACCAGAGACCAGACTGCAGAGCCTAACATAGGGTGCCCAGGGAAAGTGCCCTGGGAGTTAAGGCATGCGTTCAGCAATGCTCAGTACCCAGGTGTTATTCAAGACACAGGCTTGCCCACAGCCACAGAGCAGGACCCAGGTCCCCACCCTTCTGTGTCCCCATGCCCCCGACCCCAAGTAAATGAGCACATTAGCACTCAAGCAGGATAAGCTCCACCTTTCTGACTTGCTATGTAACTCCAAAACATTTCTTGAACACTCACTATTTGCAAAACCCCGCAGGAACCGCAGAAAAGAATCAATTCCATTATGTGCCTGCCTCTAAAGAGTTAGCAGGGCACTGTAGGGCTAAAATGGGTAAATGCACAAATGACCGAATTAGAAAGCAAATGAAAATAACTACACAACAACTTTGAGGGATGAGGAGTTGAGGGCAAACATTAGATTGGAAGCTGGAAGATCTTGGTAAATTCCTAGTTTGTTTCTTTGTTTGTGAAATGCGATGAATCGCGCCAATTCAAATGGTGGACTGCATAAATTCTGACTAGAAAGCGCTTTGCAAACTGTAAAGCATGGATATGCTCAAAGGGCTGGTAGCAACACATCACAGTCTTAGGATTTGGGAAGAGATTAAACCGCTTCCACCACCACAGGTTAACACCATACTGAGGTCTGGCTCTGTCCTTCACTCTCTCAGATCAGGATGACCTTTATCAGTCACCAATAATCATTCTCAAGAATTCACAGTAACTGGCTACTATTTATTAAAAGCTTACCAAACTGCATATGTTATCTTATTCAATCCTCAACCAGTCCTGCGGGTCTTCAACTTGCTTACAGATGAGGAACCTGATACAGAAGGATGAAGTCAGTTGTCCTCAACTGCCCCGCACTGGTAAGTGGAAAAATGATTATGTGGGACCCTAAGTCTCCCCAGCAGCCTCCCCGCCCACTGCTGGTGTCCAAAGCATTGGCACAGCCATGCCATGTGGACCCAGAGATGCGGCAGGCACTCTCCCTGTCCCAGAGTGACTCACAGGCAAATTGTGATGGAGCCCTATTTCTCCATAGTGCAATCAATTCACAGTTTTTCTTTCTAAAGAAACAGAAATGGGTTGAGTGACTTGGCTCAAGTCCATAATCCCAGCACTTAGGGAGGCCAAAGTGAGAGGACTGCTTGAGGCCAGGAGTTCAAGACCAGCCTGGGCAACATGGTGAGAACTCATCTCCAGAAAATTTTTTTTAAAAATTAGCCAGGCATGCTGGTACATGCCTGTAGTCCTAGCTACTCAGAAGGCTGAGGCAGGAGGATTGCTTGAGCCCAGGAGTTCAAGGTTAGAGTGAACTGCAATCGCACCACTGCACTCCAGCCAGGATGAGAAAGTGAGATGCTGTTTCTATAAATAAATAAACAAACAGAAATGAACTTAATAGAAAATATCAGAGCACATTATGAAACTGGGTATGTGAAGTGGGTTGCCATGTAAAGTGAATTTTTTATCAGAGGGATTTTCCATGGCTCTGTCTTGTTCAATGTTTTTAACAAACACATTGAAGGCTTGTTTATCCAATCTGCTATCTCAAAGCTCGGATGCATAGCTAACATGTCAGATGGCCAAATCAGGATCATCAAGAATGTGAACTCACTTGAAGATGGGTAGAAACCGTAAAAAGATGAAATCTCAACAGTTGGGCACACATCAAATCTCACATTTTCATCCAAAACTTGGCTATGTAAGTTCATAATGGGAAAGTGATTTGACAGCAGATTGATCATGTGAAAACGACTTGAGGCAGTTAGTTGGACCGAGTTCCACAGGAAGCAATGGTATATAATGTGAAAAGTGGAGCGTCCCTGAGGAGAGTGGTCAATCCCCTGGACTCAGTTCAGCACTGCTCTCACTGCACCCTGAATGCTTTGCTCAGATGTGGCTGCCACATCATGAAGGCATATAAAATCACGATGGTGAAGGGTCTGAAATTCATGAGCACCGGAGCACGACATGAGATGCCACATGTCTTTATAAGCTGCATATCTCGAAAGGACTATCAGGTGAAAGGAGGTGTCAGTCAGTTTTGTGTGGCCTGGAATGGCAGCTTGGGCCTGTCATTGATGGGTAGGAATCACAAGGGAAGGTTTCAACTTCATCTTATGAAGATCTACTACAAAGAAAATTGCATAGCTGGTAGCTGCGGGCCCAAAGGGATAGGAGAACATACTCCCTTAGAGATATTTGGAAGCTCAAAGGCCATTTATCTGACAAAGGACTCCTGTATTGGGAGAGGGCAGAGGTATAGTAGGGGGCCAGTCTGGCTCCAAACCCTGGTTGATCAGCAGAATCACCAGTGTTGCTTGTTTAGAAAATACAAATTCCAGGCCGGGCGCAGTGGCTCACGCCTGTAGTCCCAGCACTTTGGGAGGCCAAGGTGGGCAGATCACTTGAGGCCAGTTCAAGACCAGCCTGGCCAACATGGTGAAATCTCATCTCTACTAAAAATATATAAATTAGGCAGGTGTGGTAGCACTCGCCTATAGTTCCAGCTACTCAGGAGGCTGAGACAGAAGAATCGCTTGAGCCCAGGTAGCACAAGTGGCAGCATGCTGAGATCACGCCACTGCACTCCAGCCTGGCTGACAGAGCGAGACTCTCCCAAAAAAAAGAAAAGAAAATACTGATTCTAGCCTCACATCAAATCTACAGAATTAAAACCTCAAGAAAAGTTAGAGAATCTATTTTCTGAGGCAGAATATTCTAGATTGAGACTAGTTATAATAATACGAGCTTCAACTGAAACCTATATTTAGGGAAAAAAATGTATAAATGACATTTTGGAATGCCTGGGCCAGTTTTAACAGGAATTGTTTATTAGATGATATTGAATTCTGGTAATTTTCTTAGATGTATATTTCAGAATTATAGGGGAATGTCCTTATTCTTAGGTAATACAAGCTTAAGTATTAAAAAGGTAAGTGTCATGTCTATAATTTACCGTTAAAAAAACAGCAAATTGCTTTTAATAATTTGGAAAAAAAAGAAAGCAAATGAGACAAAATTTGGGGGAGGGGTAATCATCACACTCTTCTTTCAACTTTTCTGTGGGCTTGAAATTTCTCAAAGTTTGGGGGAACATTAAGCTGTGAGGCTATTCTGGTGTGAGCCAAACATGAGACCCACTGGACAAGATAACCTCTGCTATTCCATCCAGCCTGAGTGCCTGGTGCCTGATGTCTGAGGCTGAGTTCTCTGTGGCTTACAGAGCCACACTGGGGTGTGGTAAATTCCATACTGGCTGGGGTGGTGCCACAGCTGAGACTAAGTCTTGCAGTGACACTAGGCCACAGTGACCTCTAGAGGTACTTGGTGCGCTCAGGGGCAGTCCACCCCTTGGCCACAATTGGCATGTTCAGGAGCAGGAAAGAGAAGCCCATGGGCACCCTCACTGTCCTGAATTGCATGGGGCCCGTGTCAATGCAGTCCATCTTGCTTGGTCCTAATGACCTGAGGTTTGCTCCCTGAAGGTGGGGCTAGACTAGAAAAAGGAACACCAGATCCCTGATAGACAGTCTTCAAGAATGATGACATCCAGGAAAGCATGCCAGATGGAGGCTAGGCCTGGAGACAAGCAGGAGCAGGAGTTTCACACCTGATGTGAGCCCAGCCCTGACCAAATCCACCAGAATGAACTATAGTGAGGATACAGGAGGCACATGGAGGTGTGCCAGGATGGGGAAGGATGCACGGGGTGAAGGTATGAAAGGGTAGGCAAGGAACAAACAGCACCCCAGGTGCAGGGTTAGGTTCAGGGATGGGCTGCTAATGGGAAGTTTGCGATTCATGGAGGTGATATCAATGACACTTATGTACTCACGAGGATGAGGCCAGGGGACACAGGTAGGTGACATGGTAACATTCAGAGTCATTCCAAGTATAGAACTCAGCCTAGAGCTCTAATCAAAGGTCTGAAGGAAAGACAGAAGTTTTCCGTTGCTTGAAGGTCAAGGTGCAAGGGGCAGAAATATTCGCAGGTATTTAATTAAGGACTGACATCCATTCTCCTAACCTTTGCAATTTGTTGTATTGCTACCCACAAAAATATTGGTGCAACAGCCTTAATTCAAGACCAAAGAATTTGGAATTTCACAATAAAGATATAACTGAGGGCGGAGAGAAACTTGGGATGTAGGTTTCCAGCAGAAGAGCCTGTCCAGACTGCACTTCCTCCACGGCTGCCTTTCCCTCAGACCAGGGACTATCTGAGGGAAAAGAGAACAGACAGGCAGAATCTCAGACTCAGCCTATGCTGCATCTGAGTCCAGGATGATCAACAGTCACACTGAGGGCTGAAGCAGTATGACAGGAGAAAAATGCTAACCTCTAACCAATTATTTACATTTCAAGTTTGTTTGGGGGAACTCTTAATGAAAGCGTTGAGACAATTCAAACACCATTGTTACACACTAACAAACTTTTCCAAAGGCTGCCAGATTCGTGAATCACATAAATAAATAAATATAAATAAAAATGAGGACTGGCAGACTGCAACTTTGTATTACAAGCTCTTACCTCCATTTGTCACCATGACCAGGCAACATCTTTCAAAATAAATAAAAACCTAAGAAACTGTATTGATCTGTCCTTTTGCAGGTGGCGGCGAGGGTGGAGAGGATGCCATGAAGGCCTCGGGCACACTATGAGAGTACAAGGTGGTGGGTCGCTGCCTGCCCACCCCTAAATGCCACACACCAACCCTCTACCACATGCAAATCTTTGCATCTAATCATGTCATTGCCAAGTCCTGCTTCTGGTACTTGGTATCTCAGTAAAAGATGAAGTCTTCAGGGTAGATTGTTACTGTGGGCAGGTGTTTGAGAAATGCCCCCTGTGGGTGAAGAACTTCGGCATCTGGTTGTGCTATGACACCCTGAGCAGCACCCACAACATGTGCCGGGAATACAGGGACCTGACCACTGCAGGTGCTGTCACCCATTGCTACCGAGACATGGGCCCCCGGCACCGTGCCCAGGCCCACTCCATCCAGATCATGAAGGTGGAGGAGACTGCAGCCAGCAAGTGCCACCGGCCAGCTGTCAAGCAGTTCCATGACTCCAAGATCAAGTTCCTGCTGCCCCACTGGGTTCTACACTATCAGCACAAGCCATGCTTCGCCATCAAGAGACCCAACACCTTCTTCTAGGTGCAAGGCCTTCGCTTGGGTGTGCCCCAAATAAACTCAGGAACGCCCCGGGGGAAAAAAAACTTTATTGATCTAAAACTAGAGATTCTACCATCTAGGTGAAGAGGCAGGAGCAAGAAGAGCATGAGAAGTAACTCCAAGGCTGCTGGCAATGCAGGTCGGCAGAACAGAGCATAGCAACAGGGGAAGGGAGTTGGGGGCCCGCCTCTAGAGATGGGCAGTAGGTACCTAGGACTTATCCCACAGAGCTGCCCACTTATACTCCTGGAGAAACACCCAGGCCACACCATCACCTCTCCATGGAGGAGAAAAAATAACAGATTGTTTGGTCACAGTGACATTTTGGCTCTACATCCCCGAGAAGAGGAGAACTGGCACAAGCTAATGGGGAACAGTGTGATAAAACAGAATGGTACTAATCAGGCTACTGTGTTCTGACCCCTCAACTTTTCTTTTTTACCCAAATAAAAGAGCAGAACAAGGTCAATCATTATTATCTTATCTTTATCTTAAAGCCTTGGCACTTCTCTTAGAACAAACACACCACAATAATCTTTCTTACAATACCACTCGGAAAAGACAGCAGTGGTATGCATGACAGATTCAGACAAGCTTTTATGCCCCAAGACATTTTACTGACAATGCTCAGGACAGTCCATGAAAGAACTCCAGATAAACCCAAATCAAGAGAACTGGCTCCGAAAACCAGCCACAATTTCCCTCAGGAATGCTAAATGCCTTTGGACCTTTGGCCCACTATGCTAGACAAGCAGGCACAGAGGAAGCAAATAATAAGCTGGTGATTTTGTGGACAGATCTTTTTCTTTTTTTTCTTTTTCTTTTTTTTTTTTTTTTTTTGAGACAGGGTCTCCCTCTGCAGCCCAGGCTGGAGTCCAGTAGCATGACCATGTCCCATCGCAGCCTCGACCTGCCAGGCTCAAGCAATCCTCCTATCTCAGTCTCCCAGGTAGCTGGGACTACAAGTGTGCACCATGCCCAGCTAATTTTTGTAGTTTTTTGAAAAGACAGGGTTTCATTATATTGCTCAGGCTAGTCTCAAACTCCTGGGCTCAAGCAATCCACCCACTTTGATTTCCCAAAGTGCTGAGATTACGGGCCTGAGCCACCATGCCTGGCCATAGACCCTTCTTAGGTTTCTTAATCTTAAGAACAAAAAGCTCACCTGGAAAGCAAGAACACATCAACTTGGCAGTATCTGGTCACTAAAAGAACTGCATCTCTGGAAGCAAGCATGGGCTCTAATAAACCCCACAAAATATTGCCCTCTAATTCCCAAATACTCCTGACTGTCTCTTTCCAAAGAGCTAAGGAGGGTTCAGTTCAAAGAACATTAAAGTCCCTTTGGCTTGCATAGCAGATGAGAAACCAGACTCTTCTTACCAAGCATGCCTTGGGCCCACAAATACTCATGGAAATAGGTGTATATTTCTGAGTAAAAAGCCACCATCCATGTCAGAAAAAATCTGAATCTACCTCAGCTGTCTTTCTTCTCTTAGATCTGTCTGCCTCATACTTCGTGGATGACTACTTTGGAAAAGTGAAACTCGGGTAAGACACTAAGCTCTCTAAGCGTCAATTTTCTCTCAGGTAAAATGGGGATAGTGGTATTTACCTCAAAGGGTCATTGTGAGACAACACATGTAAAGCACTGAGCCTAGTAGATAGAACAAATCTAGTCAGCAGAAACTAGTTGCTGAGTACTTCTATGCAGACAGAAGTAGAAAAAAGAGCAGATTCATAAGAGGAGAAAGAAGAAACAAATATACAGTGCCATGTGGACAGGAACTACATAGATGATTTCTAAAAGCCACCTCCAAGACCAATTCAGGTCCTAGGGGGAAAAATGTACAACACTGAGTTCTGAGAAGGCTGGGCAGATACATCAAAGACAATGCATGGTTTGGAGGTATGAAACTGAACAAATGCTTTCCCAATACTCTATATCCAGCGGGATACCAATGCAGTGTCATCTGTGGGCAATGTTCCTGTTAACTTGACACAAGATCAGCCCTCCATCTGCAGGTGTCAAAGCTCCCTTAATAATTAGTTCCTGAGTCAAATATAATACTGACAAAAACATTGTAGATCTTTCATCTTTTGGGAGAATTTTTAGTCGTAAATTTATGATTCCATTTGTTTCTTTAAAGCAAAGCCACTAGTAGCTGAGGGTGATGGTGTGTGCCTATAGTCTCAGCTGCTCAGGAGGCAGAGGCAGGAGGATTGCTTAAGCCCAGAAGTTCGAGTCTATAGTGAGCTATGATTCCACCACTGCACTCCAGCCTGGACGACACAGCGAGACATCTCTTAAAGAGAAAAATTTTTTAAAAAGCAAAAAGCAAAGCCACTAAACTATGTTAGCCTAAAGAGGGCATGCCTGCTTCATTACAGACGCTATGACACATCTTGAGATAAAAACAAGGATGGCTTTCTTGTCTAGGTTCCTGACTGCTCCTTAGCTTTGAGTTCTTCTAGTTTCTTCTCATAGCAACTCATGAAGTAATCATCTGGTTCAATCTCTGCATTCTTCAAGTTTTCCATGATCTTTTCCAGTCTAAGCACTGATCGAGCTCCTTCAATCTTTCTTGTACTCAAGTACAAGGTGAACTCCTGGAAATCCAGAAGCTTACAGGTGTCCACAGAGCAGATATTCCGGATATCTCTAGTTCTATCCAAATGAGGAAAAAACACCAGTCCTGACAACTTCTCTAGGTCCTGGAGGCTCACTTGGAATTCAGTTAACTGGGGCTGGAAGCCGATGGCTTCATTAGGTACCACAAAGGCCCCTAGTGCCAGTGGTTCGGTAGATACTGAGCTTCTGCGGGCCAGGATTACCTTATAAAGGTGTGAGGGGACTGCCACGTTGTCCTCACCAATCACCTAAAAACAAAGCAGCCATATTAGCGATGCCAATTTGTGCTAACAGTTCGCAAATTTTTTCTGAAAAACTTATTTAACGCATTGCTGAAATGTACTTATAAGCCATCCCACTCTGTTCTAATGAATTTACATTCAAATGCCAAAAATAATAAACTGATACAGAGATTCACATAGAAGATAAGTATCTAACAGGTCAATTCTGGTCACATTCTTTAAAATAATATAACCCCAGGTGAGGCACGGTGGCTCATACCTGTAATCCCAGCACTTTGGGAGGCCAAGGCGGGCGGATCACTTGAGGTCAGGAGTTCAAGACCAGCCTGGCCAACATGGTGAAAGCCCATCTCTACTAAAAAGAAACACAAAAATTAGCTGGGCGTGGTGGCAGACACCTGTAATCCCAGCTACTTGGGAGGCTGAAGCAGGAGAATTGCTTGAACCAAGGAGGGGGAGGTTGGAGTGAGCCGAGATTGCACCATTGCACTCCAGCCTGGCTGACGGAGCAAGACTCCATCTCGAAAAATAAAATAATGCCAACCCAAAGATCAGGGGTCACAGTCTCCATTCTGTTTGTAGGACAAAGGACAAAGGAATGCCATGAGTGAGTCCTGGTTTTTTAACAGACAAGAAAAGCTGTCATTTTCTCTTCATCTCATAATCAGAACTTCTGGTGCTCCAAACATTCAAAGGTCAAAACTGCTAGCTTGGGTACTCCCAGCTCTAGAAATAAAAACATAGCCTTAGTTTATGAAATTCACTAGGGAATTAAACAGCCCTCAGAGAAGCAGCCAGGTGTCAAGTCAACATTACCATCACCAGGATCACTTCAATTAGGGCTAATTTTCAAAATTAAATTACATAAATGTAAATGCTATTTGCTCTGAGTTTTGCACATCCTTGGGCTTGTGATCAAAGAACTTCTAAATACGTTGTCATATCAAACACTTTGGAAAGGTATCCACACAGTGAAGAAGCCAGAGCCAGGGTCAGGCCTAGATAAGATAAATTAGTTGTGTGGTTTGGCTGAAATTAATGAAATAACATTATTACTAAACCTTTTCAAATTTCCTTCCAATTGGCATCTCGGCTGGGTGCGGTGGCTCACATCTGTAATCCCAGCACTTTGGGAGGCCAAGGCAGGCAGATCCCCTGAGGTCGGGAGTTTGAGACCAGCCTGACCAACACGGAGACACCCCATCTCTACTAAAAATCCAAAATTAGCTGGGCATGGTGGCGCATACCTGTAATCCCAGCTACTCGGGAGGCTGAGGCAAGAGAATTGCTTGAACCCAGGAGGTGGAGGTTGCAGTGAGCTGCGATTCTAACACTGCACTTCAGCCTGGGCAACAAGAGTGAAACTCCATCTCAAAACAAAACAAAACAAAACAAAAAGCCTTTTTTGAAAAAGAAAATACTCAACATCTATTTACTTAATGGTCCCCAATAACTGACATAAACCAACTAAAATATGCTCATTGGTATTACTGCCCCTCCCGGGCCCTTCCCTGGTAAGAGTCAGTTTTCTTTCCCGATCAGACAGCTCTGCCTGCAGCAAGATTCCTTCTTGGGAGCCCAAATAAGGCAGAGACCTGACAGTTACAAAGGAAGTTTCTTTTCGGCTTTTTTCAAGCTCCTGCCTACATAGCACACAGACTGGGGACTCCATGACCATCTGCTGTCTGTCACACATGAAGGTCCCACTGCCAAGACCAACTGCAGAGCTTCAGGGAAGACCCATGCACGGGAATGATTTCCATAACCAACTGTCTTCAAAGTTACTGAAAGTGGTTGGTCAGGGTGTGGTGTAAAGTCTATGAAACTATACAAACTACATACATAAAATCCCCATTTCACCCCAAAAATTCATTTATGCACCTGGGAAGATAAACATACTCTTCAAAGCAAAAAATATACTGAGGGAGAACCCTATGGAAGTCCACAGTTAACTCACAAATCACCAAAAGATGTGAATTCAACAATGCAACTCAGAGGTCCTGTGCCTGGCACTGCTGGAAATACAGAAAAGAATATGCTTTCAAGTAGATGCAGCTGGTGCCTCCACTCAAGAAATTTACCACCTAGAGTGGGAACCAAGACCTACAGCTTTCACTACAGGTAGAATGTGGTTAGGTGCCAATACAAAGCCCAAATAACAGCACTAAGGGGATTCAGGGGAAGCTGGGGACCAGAATTCAGGGCATAGATGCAGCTGAGCCATAGTTTGCAAAAAGGGAGAAGGTAAAAGGGGCTTCAAGTATTCCAGGTGCTAGCTAGGAATCCAACAGTTAAACAAAGTCTTGGTGCCACCTCATGGACATTCCCCATCACTGCAGTACAGTTCAAGAACATTCACTTGATTTTCTCTCCTCATGGACTCCTTGTCTACAAACGGCAATTTTCAAATATAATTAACATGCCCATTGCTGCCACGCAGAGCTTCTAATCAGGCTTGCGAAATTCCAGCCAAAAGTAAAGACGTTGGACATTTTAAGTTCTACAGCTTTACTTTATGCAAATGTACCATTTCTAAAGATGTTTAAAAACTCTTAGGATTGCTAGAGGACCTCGATTCTACTTTTGAGAAACCTCATGGAAACAGAAATTCCTATTAGGAACCACAGGTGTGATCCTTCTACCCATGACTTTCTCACAATATTTCAAGGGGGTAAAATACTATCCCTAGAACTAAGGAGAAAAATAAAAACTTAGCCACTCACTGATCTCTTTTCTGATTCAGTCTGCTTTGTTCTTAGGAAGCAAACATCTTTAATCTGTCTAACATAGGGACAGGTCCTAGTAGGATATTCAGAAAAACCCACTGTTTCTTCCTTGAATTTAAGACAATTTTTTTAAACAATCAATCTTGAAATATTTTAGAGCTGTCTTCTTTAAAGACAACTCAACCTACATAATAAATTTTTTCTACTTTTGGAAAAATTGGAGATTTCCAAAAATGTTTCTGAACACTACTAGAGCTTCAGTGGACAGGAAGCCCAGAGACCTGGTCAAACCTGGCTTTGCCACTAAGCTGCAAGTCACGTCCACCCATTTCTTTTTTCTTCATTTATAAAATACATAGCAGCCATCCCCATGGGTGGATTGTTATTTATATTTTATAAATGCCTCTCTCATAGAATTGTTATGAAGATACAATGACATGTTAGTTTAAAAAATTTCAAAATCTACAAGATCTTATAAAAAGCTATTTTTGTAGTGGACATAATTCAAAAGATACAACAGCATTTCATACAAAAGATGGTTTTACAGAGGGATGGGCAGGGGGAACGTATAATCAAGCAAGATTAGACCAGTTACAGGTCAGCAATGGGGTTTCAGGAGGAGAAAGCAACTTGGGCACAAATGATGTCCGTAACAAAGGACTCAAAGGCTTAACATAAACCAAGTCTAGTTAATCAGTGAGTCAGCAAACAACCCTTTTCATGTAAGATTTAGGTATAAAAATATCTTGCAAAGGAAACCCTTGCTGCTGTTAAATTCCCAGGAAGCACTGAACTCTACTCAAGACTGTAGCAAAAACTGGAAGTCAACTGGGAGTTAACTAGAAAATACAATACATAAGCTGGCACTCATTTGCAACCTGAAGCTAGTTTTCTTATATGCTGACCTGAGCTTGTTTCCTTCCATCCAAGAGACAGAAATGACAATTTGCCACCACCACCCAGGCCCAGAAGAGACCCAAAACAAACAATACTACATTAAGCCTACCATTTGTAAGGTCATACCTACTGTAACTTTGCCTCCAATAAACTATTAAGCAGCATCAAGAGGAAAAAATATGTACCTGCTAGAATCAGATAGATATATTTGGTTACAGTCCCCTAGTAAGACAAAAAAAGAAACTCCAAAAATAAAACTAGAGGGACAGATCAAGAGACCAAGCCCTTAAAAAGTCATGCCGATCAAGTGAAAGAAAGAAACCATGGGAGTTTAATAAACAACAAATCCGAACCTGAGGGGGAGAAGGAACATGAAAAGTGAGGGAGTCACAAAGTGTGGTAAAGTCAACAAGAATGTGGTCGCCCCCTGTGTCAACTATAAAGCCTCAGCAGATTCTTGTGGCAGCACAAACCCTGGAAGATAGTACTTCTCACACTGGGGTATCTGTTCCAGGCCAAAGGGTAGGAGCCTACTAAGAGTAAAACAAGCACCCTCTTTCTAGGCTGTCAATGGTACTTGAAGATTTAGGGTGAGGGTAGAGAGACAATCAGTAAAATAATTTAACTTTCATTAAAACAAATAGATATGGAAATGAACAAAAGCTTTCCCTAAATATAAACCAAGAGACTTAAAAAAATTATTACTCCCATATCACTTCAAGTGATGTCTCAAGACTCCTGAGGGCATTTTCAATTTCCTCCCCTTTAGGGTTAGTATAGTGAAAGTTTGCAAATCGCTGTTATAAAAGAACACAGATTGTTAAAGATTTCTAACATTACCACCATCACTGAGTTCTAAAATCTGAAGCTCACTTTCTTGTCAGACCATTTATAATGTCCAAAACAGAATCTTCAGGTATGTTTCACTTGTCTGGAATCAACCTCTTCTTGAAACAGGAACATCAGAGAAAGCACAGGGATGACCTCAGCTACAATAAAGGCGGTGATTCTGATTAGAACTGTCAGAAGACTCACTTCTGATAAAATCACTGCTACGAATCTTCCCTTAGGCTCATATTCACTCAAGTTCTATGATGATGTGATCCTTTCCTACATATTCTAACAGACATTTCTGCCTGGCTATAAGGAATCCTCCTCTTGGCCCATTTTCTGTTATTTTTGCACACTAGCAAGTATCACTTGTAACTCCTCTCTCCATCCACACCATCTTTTATTATCTGCTAACCTTAAGCTTTTGTATATGAACAGCACAGCAATTCATCTACTATAAACTTGAGTGCTTCAAAGAGTAACACTGTGAATGACTGGCAATTGTCAGACAGACCCATGTTTGGATACCCTCTTTGACAATTATAAGCTACATATGCCTCAGACTCGATCCTTAAAGTCTTGATTTCCTTGCCTATAAAAGAAAATGGTCACTACTTTTTTTGTAAGGGTGTAGTGAAGATTGAATGAGATGCATATACAAAGCTATTTACATACTGCCTGGTATACCTAGCTCTCAAGAAATGCCAGTTAATGTGCTTTACTTCCTCCAAAGTAAAAACACATATATGCTTCATTGCCTGGATAGAAAACTAAATAAGCCCTTTTATTGGGTACAACCTCCTAAAATAAGGTTCAGAGTATAGTTGTAAGCAAGCAGTAAATATTAAATGGCTAGATCTGAGAAAACAAAACACTTTCCAAGCATTCTGAATTGCTGTACGTAATTGCAAGACCCTGCCTTGGAAGCGGGAATTCATGATTCAAATTATTCATTGCTTGAGAGAAACAGACCAGTCTCTAGCACTGGGCAATGCTGTGTCCCCTTTCCCAGAAGAATAAAAGAACATCATTTTATCCATATTTGTTTTATAATTAATTGCCCGCTTTTCAAAGGCCCTGCTTGCTAGAAAATTATCTTGAAATTCTTGCCTGAACTTTTTAACTGGTCATTTGAAGTTTCTGCCACCAGGCCCCAAACTTTCCTTTTATTTTTGTCTCCTTCCTACATGAATGCTCTAACTTAACTGTTTTCTCAGCACATATCCTATCTTTTCTCATCTCTTCACCTTGCCTAGGAAGACCTCACACGTCTGTATTTCTTAACCAAATTCTCCCAAGTTTATAAATACAAGTGTATGCATATATATAAAAATTTTGGCCCCACTAAATTCTTAAATCGGCAAGAATTTCAAGACAATTTTTCCGATTTATTTTACTAACAAACTATATTTTGCTTTCATCTTATAGATACTCCAAAGATTTTTAGGTTTAAAATTCTACCTGAAATAAAGTTTGATTTGAAATATAATGCCAAATCTAACAAAAGCAGTATTATTATGGAGATATTTGTTAGTGAAAAACGAAAATATATAAAAGTAGACGTCAGTTTGATATGCTTCTGAGAAAACTGAAAAACCATATGCTTCTCCAGAAATATGGATTCCTGGAGTCAATATTCAACTTTACATATACATACACAACACACAAACACAGTGAATTGCTTTCCTAATGAACAGTGTCTGTCAATCCCTGTTTTGAAGTACAAGAACACAGAAAGTAGAGGAGAAAGGCCTTCTCAACAGTGAGCCACTAAAGGCAATAGAATTCATGTACTATGAGCTTTGGGGCTCTCTCCATCTACCACAAAAGATTAAAAACAAATGTGGTGAATATACCTGACAAACCGAACAGCAGAGCGAGCACTCAAGAATCAATCTGAATTGCTGTCCGGATCTTAGTTTCTAAACATCAGTCCCCACCAAAAGGATCCAGTGCTCCTTGGAGAAATGGCCGATGGCCAAGATGAACATGGAACATACATAGCCTTATGCCAGAAAGTAGGAAATGCTAAAAAATGATGAGGATGCATCAAAAGGACACAGGAGACACTTGAAGGAGCTCCCACTAGCTAAATCTGGGGCAATTTGAGCATCAAAATGAACAATCACAGTAAACATTAAAACTCAATAAAAATAAATCTGTGAGTCTATACTGATAACAAGGAGAAGCTCTAACAGTGGAATGTCAACTAATAAATGAAGGAGTAAGAATTAGAAAGTCAACATTTAGCTACTATCATAGTAATAACTAATTCAGGCAAGAAATATCAATGGATACTAAAACTATTGAGTGAAAGTTTGAAGAGGAAAAAGATGCTTACATCACCTCAAAGTATTTCCACAGATTACTTATAAATTCCAAAGGGGGAAATGGTGAAGAAACCTGGTAGACACCACCTTAACCAAGTAAAGTTAAAATCATCAACAACCAGAGAAACTGATATTATGCACCTCCTGATGTGATATACTGAGAAGGACACAAGATCACTGCTGCTACATTCTGCTAAAAACAAAACGAATCATGAGCAAACAACAGACAAACCCAAAGGAGGGACACACTGTAAAACAACTGGCCCATACTCTTCAAAAATATCAAAGTCATTCAAGACAAAATGCTGAGTCAGAAGCTAGTTCAGATTAAAGGAGACTACAGAGACATGATCACTAAATGCAACGCTCAATCCTGGTTGGATACCAAATCAGAAAAAAAAAAAAAAGTATAAAGGATATTATTAGGTAATTTGTAAAATTTGAATATGGACTAAATATTAGATAATATTTCTATATGTTCTTTCATGAATTTGATAATTATTCTGTGGTTACATGACAGAACGCTTAGGAGGAAAGGAACAAGATATTTGCAACTAACTCAAATGGTTCAGAAAATAAAAATAGGTGTATGCCTATGTATGGAAGCAAAATGTTAACAACTAGTAAATCTAGGTGAAAGATACAGGGGAGTTCTTTTTATTGTTCTTACAACCTTTCTATAAATTTGAAATTATTTCCAAATAAAACATTAAGAAATATTAACCTGCTAAAAGCAAAGATTAAAAAAAAATCAACCTGCTTTGCAAAAAACTAATAAACAGAGATTAAAGTAGTGTTTCCAGTTAAAAAAGGCAATCTGAACATGGGTTTTTGGTCCTCTCCTCTGCAAATTAAAAGGAAAATACATATATATATACACACACACACACACACATATATGGATATCCGTATACACATTCCATATAAATATATGGAATGGAAGTAAAAAGGTATAAAAGTTCTGACAAATGACGGAGTGGTGCATTAGTGGACTAAGAACTACCGTGAAGTTATGGAAGATGAAAGATGGATGTGATAACACTGTTAAGATAAAACAAACAGGAAAAAGCCAAAGCTCACATTAATATTTTTGCCACCCCTTAAGTAGTACTCCAGCAAATAAAGGGTATCAAAATCAAAGTGTGTGACTGAAAAAAATTCATCTGCCGAATTATCATGCAACTCACAAAAGTAGCAGGCCTTTGTTTTGCCTTCACGTGAGGATAGAAAATACTCTCTAAAAGAATGGGTCTCTCTCTCTGCAGTTCATGCCCTTCCTAGAGCTAGACACGAACTTGCCTGCCAACCAAGTGCCTGCAGGGCTGCAGAAATGGCTCTGTGCCATGGCCTCCATCCTGGGCAAACCCAAGGATGGGAGCATGGGCCAGGGAGCACAGGAGGAGGGCAGCATGTGAACATGATGGGTGTGGCGGGCCTGACCATGGTGCTGAGTAGGTCCACTGAGCCCTGGGCACAGCTGTTCATCTCCTCCACCAGCGTGATGGACACCACTGAGGAGAACTGCAGCCACAGCACCCACTTCTTCGAGTTCCTCACCGAGGAGCTGGCCCTGGGCCAGGACCAGATAATTTTCCACTTTCCCCACTGGAGCCCTGGCAGACTGGCAAGAAAGGGATGGTCATAACTTTTTAATGACTGGCCTCCAGGGATCCAGGGCATCTGTGAGCTGGCTGCCCCTTCCAGAGAATCCTCCTGGCAGAGCGCCTGGTGTTACCAGCTTTAGGTAATTCCCCATGAGACATTCCTGTGACCTCATAATCCTCTTCTTCTCCATCCTCAAGTCAAATAAAGGGATCATCCTCATTAAAATAAAATAAAAATAAAAGAATGGTGGTATACATAAAACTACCCTAGAGAACTTGTCATACATAAAGATTCCTGAACCCATCTTCAGAGTTTTAGGACATTTTCGGACAAGCAAGGACTCAGAAAGGTTATCATCCATTGACTCTTCCAGAAAAAATTTGAGGATATACTCCACCAAAGCAAAAAAAGTTATCTATAAAAAAGGGTAGCCAGGTGCAGTGACTCATGCCTGTAATCCCAGCACTTTGGGAGGCTAAGGCGGGCAGATCACTTGCAGTGAGGAGTTCAAGACGAGCCTGGTCAACATGGTGAAACCCCGTCTCTACTAAAAATACAAAACATTAGCCAAACATGGTGGCAGGTGCCTGTAATCCCAGTTATTCAGGAGGCTGAGGCAGGAGAATTGCTTAAACCTGGGAGCTGGAGGCTGCAGTGAGCCAAGATCGCACCACTGCACTCCAGCCTGGGTGACAGAGTAAAACTCTGTCTCAAAAAAAAAAAAAAAGAAAAAGAAAAAAAGAAAAAGTGGGGGGTTGGGGGGAGGGTGGAAAAGAGGGAAAAGATATATTAAAATAATATCTTAAAATATTAAGATAATATTTAAGGGGAAAGAGGAATTTAAGGACCCAAGCTAGGAGTATAATAAGAAACAGAAGGACAGATATATAGATAACTTAAAACTAAAAAAGTTTACTGGGATTGCAAATGGTCAGTTCTCAACTGATCATTCCCTCCTTGAAATGCTTTCTTTACTTGGCTTCTGGAACATCACTCTCCCCTAGTTTTTCTCCTACCTTAAAGGCTGCTCCTCTGACTCTTTTGCTGGATCTTCCTCTTCTTGACCTCTAAGTGTCCGAGTGCTCCAGGGTTCAGAATTCAATCGATTGTTCTCTCCTATCTATACTCACTTATATAATCTCATCATAGCTTTCAACATCATTGGTGGGCTGATCACTTCCAAGCACATCCTAAATCAGACCACTTCTCACCATTTCTAACATCACCATCCTACTCAAGTTATTATTTCTCATGTAGACAATTCCATTAGTCTCTTAACTGGCCTTCCAGTTTCCACACTTTCTTCTGTTCTTCACAAGAAGCCAGTGTGTGCTTTAAAAATGTAAACCAGATTATGCTACTAACCTGATCAAAACACTGTAAGTGTCCCATCTCACTTAATACAATCCACATTTCTTGCCATCGCCTCCCTCTATAATTTACTTTCTTCTCCTCCTCGTGCTTACGCTGCTCTAGTCACACTGAGCAGAGCACTTGAATGTGCCAACCTCAGTTTCATCTGTGCATCTGCACTTTCTCTAGCTGAAAAACTTCATATGGCTTGCTCCCTCACTTCACTTAGGCTTCTGTCCTATCTCACTTCCCCTTGTCTTTCTTTCCCACCCTAATACAATCCTTTACCGTGCTTTATTTTTCTACGTGGCATTTTACTTACTATGTAACTCCTCCATTATAATGCATGCTCCATGAGGGTATGCTTTTCTGCCTTGTTTACTGCTGTATCAGAAGCACTCAGAACAGCACCAGGTACCTAGTAAAAGCTTAGTTAAGTCTCTGTTGAATAAAAGGAAGGAAAGAAGGGAATGAAGGAGAAAGGGATGGAGGGAGGAAACAAGTAATCCAAATTAAAACAGAAAGTCAGAGGGCTCCAAGAATTTATCTTCAAGAAAAAACTAACTTATCTTTTTAAAAAATCATATGATGATATGCTTAAACGACCTAAATTATCTGATTTAGAAAGTAAAAACATATTCCATTTTTAAAAAGAGCAATTATAATACACTGCCACCCTTACGTTCCACTTCTCAGTTTTTCCGATGTTTGTGGTAATACTTCTCTCTCAAGTGGCACAGATTTAATGATGTAGAATTACATCTACTTCCTTATAGGTCCAAACATACTACTTACACACTTATAATAATATAAATGTTGGTTAAATATTTTCCAATAGATCTTGGATTACAAACTCAAAGACCAACAAGGGCTAGACAGGAAATGTAAATGAGTAAAATGAGGCAGGTAAAGACTAAAGTGAATTGAAGATGTGTGTTCAATCTAAGGAGAAGGTTGATACTCTTGTCTAGTAAACTGGTTGCCTATCGGAGTATATGCCAATTGTTATGGAGTCATCTGATTTAAGAGAAGCTAAAATCTGGATTTATGTGAAATCTCCCAATTATTAAACATTATCAACTAATTAAAAAATAACATATAGTCAGGTTGGTGCCTCACACCTTTAGTTCCAGCCCTTTGAGGGGTGGAGGTGGGAGGATTACTTGAGGCCAGGAGTTTAAGGCCAGCTGGGGCAACACAGTAAGACCCCCATCTCTACAAAACAAAAACTTAAAAATTAGCTGGGCATGGTGGTGCATGCCTGTAGTCGTAGCTACTTGGTAGGCTGAGGTGGGAGGATCTCTTAAGCCCAGAAGATAAAGGTTATAGTGAGCTACAATCGTGTCACTGCACTCCAGCCTAGGAGACAGAGCAAGACCCTATCTCTACGAAAAACTTAAAAAAAAAAAAAAAAAATATATATATATATATACATATACACACACACCACATGAGCCAAATAAAATGCCTTTATGGGCTGGACTTGCCATAAGAGGCCTCAGTTTACAAACCCTGCTATAGGCAAAACTCAGACTACATTATCATTAGCAAACATAAATGTAAATGCTACAAACCTTGACCAGTATAAATGATAGATCAAGATTAAAGGTTTAAGTATATTATGTAAAGTATATGATGCAAAGTTTACCAACAGAAGAACTACGTATATATGACTAGCAGAGTATGGTGCAGTGCAAGAAGTAAACTTAAAAAATTTCATAATTTTACAGAGATAAATTGTTAATAAGTGACAAGTCACAAGTTAAAAATATATTTTAGTGCTCATTATTCTGAGATATAGTAATAAGCACCAGAACAAATAAAAACTGGACAGTGGGATAAGTAGTATAAGTGAGACTTTACCTTTTCATCCTGCTTTGTACTGTTTAAATTTCATTACAATGTCATATACTTCCACAATCATGTTTAAGATTTAGCACTTTTACCATTATGCACATATAATTGCATAATTTAAAAAATTTTTAAGTTTAAATTCAAGGAAAGACAGTTTGTCAATTATGACTTTAATGCCATGAGCAAAAAAAAAGCATCAAGACTAAACCATGTTTAATATAAAGTATCTAATTTCACAAGTCCTAACATAACATGAACTCATGAACTCAAAAGCATTATCTCTACTCAGAAGACTACAAAGATTGTACTTTAAAATTAATAAAGAGGCACCTGAGCTTTGGGCTTCTGTGGATAAGAAAGGAGAAATAAAAAAGAATCTTAGAAATCATAGGTTTATAAGTACATGCACCAAAGAATACAAAAAGCACTGGTCTTCATTCTTATGTTAGCCTCCAAGGGAGTAATAGTAGCTAACATTTACTGAACATTTCCTATGTGCTAACTACCAAGCTAACAATGATACTAGCAACTCAGTGAGGTAAACACTACTACTATCCAAATATCACAGATAAAACTGAACTTTACAGAAGGTAGGTCATTTTCCCAGGACCACATGCAAGCAAGTATCAAAGCAAAGATACAAGGCCAGATCTGACATGAAACATATAACTATAACCACCCTGCCTTTCCTACTATTGCAAGGTAAAGGGATAAACTCCAAGTTAAACACCAGAAATTTCTTCTGTGGTCTGCTACCCGTAGGTCTGAATTTCCTTACCAATTCTAGTACTCTGTCCCATGCTTTGATAAGAGGAGACATGTCAAATTAACATCCTTTATAATTTGGTCCAAATTTCACTTTATCTTGCAGATATTATTTGAAAAATTCCTTGATACAGGACTGTGAACATTCCCCAATTTCAGTATAAATGAAGTTTCCTTTTCTCTTCTTCTAATGCTACTCTTTTTTATGGTTCTGAGGATTAGGAAAGTACAACATATACTTTCTCTGTCATGGTTTCTGTACTCCACACAGACTGGTAGCCAATGCAATTGGAAGCAGAGAAACTCATTAGAGGCCTCTGCAATACTGCAGGTGTTCAGAGCTTTGGTATGTCTAAGTAAAAGTTATTTTAAAAAAAGAGAACTAATAAAAGTTATCGGTTCAAAGTAATTAAGAGAGATGACTGCCAGGATGTGAAATACAGGAGAGGAAGAAAGTAATCAAGAATATAAGTTTGGGGCATGCCATTTACAATTCTGTATACCTTCCTCCCACATGACAGGTACTTGAAGATTTGCTGAACTGATGATTTACCGAATTAAAGATTTGCCAGTGTGAGCATGGATAGGTCCTATAAATTAACAGACATATGGAAAACTAACGATATGAGCTAAGAAGCCCAGAATCTGAAAGAGAATACCTAATACCAGCAAGCCTTTAAAATAAAAACAAGAAACAAGACTATTACTCAAAGTATACTCTTCAGGAAGCTGATCTTGACTGACCTCACACGACTGATCATTATGACACTAAACAGGGTGAGGAGAGATGAGAGGTCTCTTTTGAAACTCTTCAAGGCTAGCTTGAACATGCTTGAGTATCATTTCACCGATAAACTATTTTAATATATTTTTTAATATTTCATTTAAATATCTGTATAATATTTAATATATAATTTTAAAATTCTGAATTAATTAAAAGCTTAGGATTTGTAAGAACAGCACAAAGAATTCCTTCCTTTATATCCTTCGCTCAGATTTACCAATTGTTAACATTTTGTTCTATTTGTTTTATCACTCTCTTCTATTTTCCCTAAACTTTTTAAAAGTCACAGACACACCCTTTTACTCCTAAACACTTTAGGATATAACTTCCTAAGAGCAAAGATATTTACTTAATCACAGAACAATTTTAAAAATCAGGAAATTTAATACTGAAAATACACAATTATCTAATTTACAGATCTTGAATGTTGCCAATTCTCCCAATAACATCCTTTTTAGCAACTTTTTTCTGGTCTAGGATCTAATCTAAGATCATACTCTGTATTTTGTTTGCATGACTCTTTAATCCATTAATCTAGAACAGATAGTTTCTCAGCCTTTGTCTTTTAAGACACCAACACTTTTGTAAAGTAGAAGTCAGCTGTTTCACAGAATGTCCCTCAATTGGGTTATGCCTGATATTTTATCCTGCTCAGTGCATCACACTAGGAAGTACAGCGTATCACTAAGTACCATCACTAGCAATACTAAACTTGATCACTTGGGTACGGGGATGTTTCTTCACTGTAAAGTTACTTTTTACTTTGTGATTAATAAATAATTTATGAGGAGATACTTTTAGACTATGTAAATACTGTATTCCTCACAAAACATTCACTCACCAGTTTTAGCTAGTGATGATTCTTGCCTGAATCAATTATGGTGATGTGTGCAAAATGATTTGTATAACTCTTCATTCTTGCAAATTTATTAACTGACATTCTATGGTAAGCAGAAGCTTTTCTTTACACCCTATGTATTTACATATTTATTGAGTATGGATTCTTATTTAATTCAATAGGTTTATAATCCATTTTATTTTGATATTCAATAGCACCAGATACGGTAAATGGGAGCTCCTTCAAGCTGATTCACATGTCCTTCTGACATATCCCCACCCACCATTTGTCTGAGCACTTCCTTGGCTTACTCCTCTTCAGGTATACCACTTTGTAAACTACCAATATGGAAGGCTAGCTAAGAATTTCCCAGCAACATTAGATGTCTGAAGCTCTCACACCACTAATTACACTCTCCTATCTTTAATCTCTCTTCAGTCTTAAAAGTGCTCACATATTTTGCATTATTAAAAAAAAAGAAGCTTCTAGAAGAAAAACTTTTCTTCCCATTTATTCAACTCACTGTAACACTGTAATCTGGTTTTTATTTTATTTTTATTTATTTATTTTTTTTGAGACAGAGTCTTGCTCTGTCGCCCAGGCTGGAGTGCAGCGGCGCAATCTCGGCTCACTGCAACCTCCGCCTCCTGGGCTCAAGCGATTCTTCTGCCTCAGACTCCCAAGTAGCTGGGACTACAGGCATGTGCCACCACACTCAGCTAATTTTTGTATTTTTCACAGAGATAGGGTTTCACCATATTGGTAAGGCTGGTCTTGAACTCCTGACCTCGTGATCTGCCCGCCTCAGCCTCCCAAAGTGCTGGGATTACAGGTGAGCCACTGCACCCGGCCTGCAATCTGGTTGTTATCTGGAACTTCTCCCTCTTCCTCACTCAAACAAGTTATTTATTCACGGTTACTCTTTCCTGTGTTCCTCTATTATTCCTCACTCCAACGGCTTGTATGTCTTAACTCATCTCTTTGCCTCTAATCTCTCCTTTAAATGCTCCCTTTTCCCACCTATCTCTTTACATGCTACTGCCAGAATATTTTTTATAAAACCCAAATATCACATTTGTCCCATGCTTAAAACAAATCTATGACTTCTTAGTGCCTAAAAATTAAAAACCAAGTCTTCATCATAGAATAGAAAGTCGCGTATTATCTCACCCGTCCACCTGTTGTTACAGAACTCTTCATCCCCCTTGAGCCACCCACACTGTTTTGCACCATAAGCTCCAACCTTTATGAATGATATATAAATCCCAAAACCCTGATGTTGACCACAAATGTCCTGTGCTCATCCTGCTCCATCCTCTGGAATCCTCAGGGTCCACTCCTGACTCTTAACTGTCAAGGTATAGCCCAATATCACTTCCTCTTTTAAGCATTCCTGACCCATATGAGTAGAGCCCATCAGTTCTTTCACAAGAACACACTGTGTTTATCTCTATTACAGCGTGTCACACTTTAATGTAATTGTTAACATCTGTCTTCCACTCTAAACTGTGAGTTCCTTGAAGTCAATAGTTGCTTTTATTCATCACTATATTCTCTATGCCTATCACGCCTAATAGGTGTTCAATAAATATTGTTGAATAAGTGAAATTAAAAAGTAGAATGCAAAATTTTTTAAATGATAAAAACAAAAATAAAAAGCAGAATGCAAAGTGAGATTATAATATCATACAGATAACATCAACCTGACTATTAAACATCCTTACCTGGTAACTAACTATTTTTTTTCCATCGCTTCTAGTCTGAGGTAACGTCAAAGGCCCAGATACCACCCAAACATCTTCAAACCTTTCTGTCAGCTCTCGACAGTACATTTCTATTCTGAAAAACAAATCAAAAAAAGTATGATATTCTCACATATATACGTGTAAGATAGCAGCAAATCATATCAATCCCTACGAAAGATACCAAGAAAAACTGCATTTGAGAAATTAACAAGAACATAGCACAAAATATTATAAGCATACAAACAATTATTTTCCCAGTTTGCTTACTGCACAGAAAAACCTTAAAAATCACATACACTAACAAAACTATCTACATTTTTCTTTATGTGCACTCAGAGTACATTCTGGAATTCAAATTTCATGAACTTAAAACTTTTTTTATGCCATAATTCCCAACCAGCTTTCAAGAATTATATATCATTCCAACAAGATGATATACTTTATTTAACCATTCCTCTTGCAGGACAATTGGGCTTATGTTAACATTTCTTAAATAATGCAACACTATCAATTCCTTCAGATAAATTTCAAGGACCAGAAATACTGAATGTATTTATTTTAACTCGTCATCATATGTAAAACTAACATTTTTAATAGGGCTATATCAATTTACTCTATAAGCTCCAAAATACAACAGCAGTTTCACAACAATCTTTATAATGCTGGGATTTATCATTTAAAAACTGTTTTTGTCAATTTACCAGATAAAAATGGCAAGTATGCCGGGCGCGGTGGCTCAAGCCTGTAATCCCAGCACTTTGGGAGGCCGAGACGGGCGGATCACGAGGTCAGAAGATCGAGACCATCCTGGCTAACACGGTGAAACCCTGTCTCTACTAAAAATACAAAAACTAGCTAGGCGAGGTGGCGGGCGCCTGTAGTCCCAGCTACTCGGGAGGCTGAGGCAGGAGAATGGCGTAAACCCGGGAGGCGGAGCTTGCAGTGAGCTGAGATCTGGCCACTGCACTCCAGTCGGGGCCACAGAGCGAGACTCCGCCTCAAAAAAAAAAAAAAAAAAAAAAAAATGGCAAGTATTTTTTTTTTCTTTTTTCTTTTTTCTTTTTTTGAGATGGAGTCTCACTCTGCCACTCAGGCTGGAGTCCAATGGTGCAATCTCAGCTCACTGCAACCTCAGCCTCCCGGGTCCAAGAGATTCTCCTGCCTCAATCTCCCGAGTAGCTGGGATTACAGGCGCCCAAATGGCAAGTAGTTTTAATATGTACTTTCTTACACTGCAGTTGGAAGATTTTTTTTTTTTTTTTTTTTTTTGAGACGGGGTCTCACTCACTCTGTCACTAAGGCTCAGCTCACTGCAACCTCCGTCTCCTGGGTTTAAGTGATTCTCCTGCCTCAGCCTCCTGAGTAGCCGGGATTTTAGGTGTGTGCCACCACACCTGGCTAATTTTTTTTTATTTTTAGTAGACACATGGTTTCGCCACGTTGCCTAGACTGGTCTCTAACTCCTGACCTCAAGCGATCTGCCCACCTCGGCTTCCCAAAGTGCTGGCATTACAGGCATGAGCCACTGCGCCCGGCCCAGTTGGAAGAGATTTCTAAATGAGAGATAACAATGCATTTCCTCATTCCTCAGTTTCTTATCTAAAAAGTAAAATCCAATTATTTTTATAGGCTGGTATAAGTGCAGTGGTTTACAACTAATTGTTCACAACCGGTTACACACTTCCTTGTTCCTTCTCTACTCCCACTGCTTCACTTGACTGACCTTAAAATTTTTTTTTAAATTATTTTTAATAGCATATATATATACCCAATCACAAGGTAAAGTTTTCCTCCCAGAAATTTATCTCTTGGGAAAAGAAAATGTTAAATGCTTCCACAGGTATGCAATCAGCAAATCCAGAATATGGAAAGGAAATTCTAGGACAAACATCCTAGATCTTCAACAGATAATTTGAATGGGGGAAAAAAAAAGGAAAGGGAAACCTACAGATTAATAGGAACTAAAGAGATATATCAACCAAATTTTTGTGTCTATCTTGTTTGAATCCTGATTCAAACCAACCAACAACAACAAGAAATCAAAGACAACCAAGAAAATTTGAACTGACTATAAAATTGGTAACAAAGAATTATTGTTAAATTCTTTAAGGGCATTAATAATACTGTGGTTATATTTTAAAAGAATCCTTATATTCTAAATATATATAACGAAACATTTATGGATAAAATATCTGCAATCTGCTAAAAATAATCTGAGTGTGTCAAAGTGATGGTATGTAGATGAAACAAATGTCGCCATGACTAATAACTGCTGAAGTCTCTCGTTGGTGCAGGGTGCTCTCTTCATTATTTTAAACCACAAAGTACTATATGGGGAAAAACACAATAGCCTGAAAGAACCTCAAACTGTTAGTTTTAGATGCATAAAGAAACCACCTGACAGTGTCAGAAATATGTAGAAGGCCCAGATTATTTTATAGTTAGGTTCTATCAAAAACTGGTTAATAGTGGTCAGGCGTGGTGGCTCATGCCTGTAATCCCAGCACTTTGGAAGGCCAAGGTGGGCAAATCATGAGGTCAGGAGTTCGAGACTAGTGTGGCCAACATAGTGAAACCCCATGTCTACTAAAAATACAAAAATTAGCCGGGTGTGGTGGTGTGTGCCTGTAATCCCAGCTACTCGGGAGACTGAGGCAGGAGAATCGCTTGAACCCGGGAGGCAGAGGTTATAGCGAGCTGAGATCATGCCATTGCATACCAGCCTAGGCAACAAAGTGAGACTTTGCCTCAGGGGGAGTAAAAAAACCAAAAAAAAACTGGTTAATAGTTATATTAAACTATGCTCCAACTTTTTTTCAAGTTCAGGAACTTTTTTTTTTTTTGAGATAGGGTCTTGCTCTGTTGTCTAGGCTGGAGTGCAGAGGCACAATTACCACTCACTATAGCCTCAATCTCCTGGGCTCAAGTGATTGTCCCACCTCAGCCTCCTGAGTAGCTGGGATTACAGGCATGGACCAACACACTTGGTTAATTTTTTAAATTTTTAGTAGAGACAAGGCTTCAGTATGTTCCAGGTCAGTCTCAACTCCTGCTCAAGCAATCCTCCTGCCTCGGCCTCTCAAAATGCTGAGACTATAAACAAGAACCACAGACCCTGGCCTAAAGCTCAGGAGCTCTTGAAATACAAAACTGTTTTTTTTAAAAAGCTAAGAAATATTGGAATACAAGAGAAAATAACAGTGTTCACTGAACATACTCAAAAAAGATGCTGCCTCAATTACTAAGATTATTATTTTGAGTCATTTCGTTTGAAACTTGACTTTTGAATAGTGGCAAACATGATCAAAAAGGCAGGCTATGTTTTGAAGTCTGATCTTCTGTAGAAGATTGTACTCCCAAAATACAGCAGAGAAAACTGGCCCAATGTACTTACCTTCAGAGGCTTAGCTTTTGAAAAACAAAGACAGAAACAGCTAATAGGCACATCAGTACATTCTCCTGTCACTTCATTTATCTTCCACAGAATCATGTTTTTAAAACTCTCATCCCTCACCTGTTCCAATATCCAGAATTATTATCAAAATCCTGAGGCACAATGTTAGAAAGGTAAAAGGTTTCAGCCATGGCTTTCTGTAAAGAAAGAAACATAGTAACTTGCACTGAAATGTTTCCTCTTTAAAATACATTTTATTAAAAAGACACAGAAAAACAGTTTCTTATTTATACATTAGTGCTAGGCAATTATTGACTATTTGTTTCAATAAATGAAAGCCATAATTATTCCAGGACAGAAAGCTCTTATAATAATTATTCAAAATGAGGACTACAAAGTAAGTAGTTAGCTATGCTTATCAATTATAAAATCCAAACCTATAATGTGAATTCTAAGAACTAAATATTTCCAACACAAAGCTTAAGGGCAAATTCTGGTTTTAAGCCTCTGGCAAAGAGTTTCTCAATAGAGACCAATTTTCACAAAAGTTATTTTAGTACAGTACAAACATACTAGTTCAAAAGTGGCAGAGAAAACGTTCTTGTTCTTCTGAATATCTGGCCACTATGTGTTCATTCACTTCACATTTCTGACCCAAATACCCAAGGCTCTGCCTCACTGTAATTTCTTCACTGATCTATACTAACTGTCAATGCTATAAGTACCTTCTCTTCAAGCAGTCGCTCTCAATCTTGGGTGCACACTGGAATAATCTAGGGAGCTTTAAAAATATTGACATTGATGCCTGGGTCTCATCCCTGAGATATTCCAATTTTATAAGTATGAGGTTAAGATCTGGGCATCAGGATTGTGAAAACTTCTCCAGGTGACTATAATGAGTGTCCAAGGTAGAGAATTACTATCTTAATGACATAATCACCAATAGTTCACGTAACAAACGTCAATATCATGAAAGACACTCCTCCACTTTTTGGCAGGAAAAGCATTCTAGATTAAAGAAGACTAAAGAAATATGATAACTAAATGTAATGCGTGATTCATGATTGAATACTAAATCAAAAAAGCTATAAAGGACATAATTAGGACCATGTGGGAAAGCTGACTATACACTGTATTTTAGATAATATTACTGCACAAATATATAAAAATGTATTCGTATACATTTCTTGATATACTTGTATTTACATTATATTCATATATACAAACATCCTTATTCTTAGATGATGCATACTCCTGAGCAATCTATTTAGAAATAAAACATTATGTCTGCAACTTTGTCAATGGTTGCAGAATTTACATATGTATATGTAAATGTATCAGTATGTTTGTTGTACTATTTTTTCACCTTTTCTATGAATTTCTACATATTTTCTGCAAATTAAAAACATTTTTCAAAATAAATTAGCCATGCATGGTGGCACATGACTGTAGTCCTAGTTACTCGGGAAGATGAGGAAAGAGAACCATATAAGCCTAGGAGTTCAAGACTACAGTGAGCTATGATTCCACCACTGTACTCCAGCCTGGGCATTAAAGCGAGACTCTGTCTCTAATTAACTAATTAAAAATAAGTGAGTAGCCGAGCACAGTGGCTCATGCCTGTAATCCCAGCACTTTGGGAGGCCGAGGCGGGTGGATCACCTGAGGTCTGGAGTTTGAGACCAGCCTGGCCAACATGGCGAAACCCCCCGTCTCTACTAAAAATACAAAAATTAGCTGGGTGTGGTGTGGGCCTGTAATCCCAGCTACTTGGGAGGCTGAGGCAGAAGAATCACTTGAACCCGGGAGGCAGAGGTTGCAGTAAGCTGAGATCGTGCCATTGCACTCCAGTCTGGGTGAGAGAGAGAAAGACTCCATCTCAAAAAATAAACAAACAAACAAACAAAAATTAGCTGAGCATGGTGACGCACACCTGTAATCCCAGCTACTCAGGAGGCTGAGGCACAAGAATTGCTTGAACCTGGGAGGCAGAGGTTGCAGTGCACTGAGATCAAGCCACTGTGTTCCGACATGGGCAACAGAGTGAGTGAAACTCCGTCTCAAAAAAAAAAAAAAAAAAAAAGTGAGTAGTTTCAGTTGCCAGTGGCTTTCTAGTTCCCTTCATATAGCACTTAGTTTTCCTCATTCAACCTGTTTAAAAATGTCTCGGCATGTGATTGAAAGAAGAGAAATAAAGTCAGGAAGAAAAGTAAGAGTATGGAAATTCTCAAGTTTTAAGGTTTAGCTCCTAGGTTTTTAATCTCTAATTCCTGTTGTATGTATAACATCAGCCCCATATTCCCATCCCTCCCCCAAAGTATGCCTACACTTGAAAATTTGTTATTTCCTGCTGGAGCCATGTGTCCTCGTGACCACCCACTTCCAACATAATCTTCATTGAAGGCACTGAAGGTTGGAGGGATATTGGGATCAGGCTTAAATTTACAATGCTTTCTGTCTGCATCACCTGAAGAAAAACACACAACATGGGTATGTTATCAGTAGACAAATGTCCCTCAAGATTCTCTAAGCAAGGCAAGCTGGCTGCTACTGCCTGGTATCTCTTCAAGCAATTAGTATTAGGGACTGCATGCATGTCTCAAGTTCCTGGGATAGTTCAGATACTTCATCTGAATTTAGAAAGTACTAGTCCAGGAAAGAATGCTTTTCATACAGTGTAGCTATCTCCTGTAATTTTGACTCTGGCCTTTCCAGTTAAAGAAAAATTCCTCTGAATAGTATTTAAGTTAAAACAATCAACAATCAAAACGCTAAACTATATAAAAAGCTTGGCTACTAAATAAATGCTTGTTTTTCAAAAAAGACACCCATGGATTGTATTTTGTATGATTGTATTTGACAAGTTTATGTGTACTAAAATAATGGATATATATAGACACAAAACAATTTGTTCTAGGCAGGCACAGCCTTGGGTAGAAGAGAGTGTCTCTGATATCTTGCTTACTGCCTCTTGAACCGTGACAAAATAAACATTTAAGTTATGAGCTCCACCCAGAAATTTCTAAAACAGAGTATCTGAGTACCACATAGGAAAGAAGAAATCTCAGATTTTATTTATTTTCTGACACCTCCAGAATGGTTTGTCACAGAGAACATTAGCAAATCCTAACACTACCTACTGCACTATTGTGAGGTGAGACCTTCTTAAATTACAAAAGTTATGACAACAAATGAAACATACTCAGACTGTTATTCAAAGAAGTGTAAAATGGAGAACAGTGAAGTCACTGATTCCAAGGTGATTTCATTCAGCCAAGAGAAATTTAGTATCAGATCCCAAAGTTCACAGTAAAGTATCATATACGTAAACTTTTTAGAATCACTTTATAAAGAATACAGGAAAATTATCATTAGTAAATTTCTAAGTGTCATTACCATTGGAATCACTTCCTTCTACACCTAGTTATTTTTGGCTGGTGCTCACTGTCACACAGAAGCAATCTGTAGGAATTTCCAAAGGCCTAAAAAGATATCTTCCTTGAGAAAAGACGTAAATTTACTGCTGTAAGGTGTCTAGCAACATTACCAGTGGAGAACCATATTAAACCATGCTCAGGGATTAAGGTTCCCTGATCTCCTCTCGATGCACAGATTTGGGCTGTAAGTCTGCATGATAGCCAGTTTTTGACCTTACCTTCTCTGGAACAAACCTTTTATCTTTCTTTTGACCTTTCTCTGTTCAATGCCAAGACAACCTTCCATGTAGTCCCCAAGAGTGGGCACGAAGTTAGTTCTAGTTCACTCTTGCCTGAGGATGTAGCCCTTTGGAGTTCCAGGGTAACACAGGAAGGGTCTCCTACACTGCAGGACCTACAGGACAACCTACCTTGGGTGAGCCTTAGGTCTTTCCTTCAATCCTCCTCACCCCATAATGCTGTGAATTCAAAGGCAAATGTGGTTTCAGTTTGCCAAGACTGCGCTTACCTCTTTGGATTCTGGCTTTCTCCCATGAACACTAGCCTGGCAATTCTCCACTATGCTGCTGGCTCTTCATTTTTCGTAAGTGATTTTTTAAAAGATACGCTTTTAGTTGGGCATAGTGGCACATACCTGTAATCCCAGCTACTCAGGAGGCTGAGAGAGGAGGGTCACTTGAACCCAGAAATTGAAGACTAGCCTAGGCAGCATAGCAAAACCTCATCTCAAAAAAAAAGTAAAAAAATATAAATATGTATATACACTTTTTATATACTAACATTTTTGGTTTTCAGCAGGAAGATGCTATCTGAATAACTCAGTCCATCATTACTGAAAATAGAAGTCCTTTTACATTAAAATCAAGTAAAACACAGGTACATTGCTCCCTAATTTCAAATATTAATTGGCTCTATTTTATTGCCTCAAAAGTATACAGCTCACAAGATTTATTATACAATATAAAATGCCCAGGTTTTCTTATATGCTGGATAAAGTTTTCACTTACATCAGTTTCTCTCTAACAGCAAGTACATTCCAAGCCTCTTGTTATTCTGCTGGTTGCTATGCACTCTAGAATGGCACACACTTACTTTTAATATCACCATTTTAATATGCATAGCCATAGCACACATTTTAAAGCAAAGGAGAATATGTGGAACACACAGCAAATTAAAAAGCAAATAACAAAAGGGAACAAAACAACTGTGACAAAAGGTAATATCCTTAATAAATAAAAGAACTTCTACAAATAAATTCAAAAGAGAATGCCCCAACTGAAATGGGTAAAGAATAACTTACCAAAAAAGACTAATTCACAACATGTTAACTCTCACTAATAATCAATAAACACAAGTAAAATCAGCATTAAATTGGTAAAGCTGAGTAATGCTCACCATGGGTGAGGGTTGAGAGAGAGAATAAACAATGATGGTAGGAGGGTAAACTTGAAGAATCTACCTAGAAGCCAATTTGACATTAATTATCAAGATCTGGTAATTCTACAGGACCCTATCAAGACATAAGGACACGTGAATAAAGTGACACACCTGCCTATTTCTCCATCCTCATTTCACATCACCTTCTCCCTCATTCACCTACTGGCACTCGATTTCAGTTCCCTAAAAGAACAAAACCCCTCTCCATATTGGGGGCCTCCAAAGATGCAAGTGTTCCTTTCTTTCTAGAATGCTCTTCTCCACATCCCATGGCACATTCAACCCCCTGCCTAAGTAATTTCCATTCACTCTTCAGTCCACTTTTTCAGAGAAGCCTTACTAATCAAAATCAGGTTCTCCTGTTATAATCTCTCATCACACTTTTTTTTTTTTTTTTTTTTTTTGGAGACATGGTCTCCCTCTGTTGCCTAGGCTGGAGTGTGGTGCTGCACGCTTGGCTCACTGCAATCCCCACCTCCTGGGCTCAAGAGATCCTCCCATCTCAGTCCCCCAAGTAGCTGGGACCACAGAGGTGCACCACCACGCCCAGCTAATTTTTGTATTTTTTGTACAAACGGGGTTTTGCCATGTTGGCCAGGCTCATCTCAAACTCCTGAGCTCAAATGCCTCAGCCTCCCAAAGTACTGGGATTACAGGTGTGAGCCACCACGCCCAGCCTCTCATCAAACTTTTTACTGTTCCTAATTATACTACACTAACTTGCAATCACTTCCTTTGGAAAAATTATAATTATACATTCATAATTATTTGTTTGATAGGTCAACTTACTCTCCCAACTCAAAGTGTCATGGGGGTAGAGATCCTCTACTCTGGTCACACATAGGTCCCCAAGTGTTATCACAGTGCCAGACACATAAATATTTGTTAAGGTAAAACTGAATGGTGCTCATTGCTGTAATATTTATGACAGAGCCTCCCAACTAGTGTGTCAAGATATGGATATTTTCCGCCCTGAAACAGCTGGAAAGGGTCCGGCTTTCTGGCTGCCAGGCAGGGTTGATTTAACCAGTAAGTTATACAAATATAATTTTCTACATGTGCTATGATATGAAAAAGGTTGAGAATATTAATAATCATCCTGTTTTAAATTTGGAGACATCTTTCATAAATACTGTTACTTCAATTTTTTTGTCCAACCACCTACCCATTATCTTGCTTTTGGATATATGTTCAAGAACCCATCTAGGCACCCGCTTTGCCTGATCATAAGACAAAGCGTGATTAGTGTAACACCTTGTCTCTGTTCCAGTTAAAGGGAATCCAAATTGTTCTAAGACAGCCTTTCCCGCAGATCCTAAAAATGAAAACAAAACAAAACAAAAACACAAACACACAATTAGTGGCTCTTAAGAATGAAAGAGTATAAGGAAAAGGAGAGCGGTGTGATTTACAAAGGACTGGCTCAAAAGTCTAATCAACGAGAAAATCTCATTTTTGCAATTACTTACGAGATGAAGAAAATAGTAGACAAAGTACAGATTTGCCTATAATCAACAAATAAACTGCAGCTACTGCGTTAACTTTTGAATAAAGACTTGATCTTGTTAGTCTTTCACATCAAATTTCCAAATCATCTCTGAAGCACTGATATGTGTGCTGTTGCAAGATGACAGTAAAACTGGTACTGTTTTTCCGAGTGGGAGAAACCAAGCACACAATCAATAGTGAGTCGGTTTCGAGATAATCCTCCCCTGATGCCTTCTCAAATCCTCAACCCACCAAGGGGGTAGTTCTCTTGCTAGATGCCAAGTATCCAAAGGAGCAAGTTAAATTGGCACATCCACAAAGTGTAAGAAATGAGCACGTCTTAATTTTTTTTTTTTTTGTCAAATGTAAGGTACTCATTGCAACATGAGTTTTTATACACTTTGGAGAGATAACAGGTATTCTTCAACTGAACAATGACGAAAGAAGGGCAGTTAACTAATCTACTAAAACTATGTATTAATTTATTCCTTCATTCATACTTACTGAATGCCAATTATGTACCAGGTACCGTGCTGGTTAGATGATGGAGACCAAAACAGACATAGTCTCAAGTCTTACGGAGCTAACAATCTTAGTGGAGGGCACAGACTTCTATTAAAACATAGATATCGCGATGAGTAATTTGGGGGAAGAAAGTCGGGCGGGGGGGGGGGTTGGTTCTGTGAAGAAAACTAAGATGCCCGGGGTAAGGAAGGACATGAGGGAAGCTGGCCAGACGCGAGGTGAGGAGGGGAGGCCAAGCCGGGAGAATAAAGGTCAGAAACCAAGGGCCAGGCTCGGGGCCCAGCAAACGGTGAAGGCTGTCCGTCAGGCACTGCCATTCACATCCCAGGTAGGAGACGGAGCCCGAAACCTGGGCCAGGGAAGGGAGGACGGGCCCACAGACTTACCATCCGGCTGCTTCCCTGTCAACGATCCCTCAGCGCCCTGACTCCGGAAGAACTGCAGGGCCGTGAGCCCAGCTCCCGCAGCGCCCACTACAGCCCCGGCCACGAAGCCACTCAGAAAACGCCGGGAGCCCCGGAGGCGGGAAGCGATACTCTTGGTAGCCATCTTGCCCGGGGTATCGGCCTTTTATCACGGCGCATGCGCGCGCAGGCCGGGCCCCTGTCTCGCCGCCCGCCAAACTGAGGGCCTTGTACGTCCCCTGGTGACAAACCTGGATGCCCTGGCGCATCTCCGCTTCATCCCTGGTCCACTGGGCGGGGCGATGGATGGGGAATAGGATGTCTAGAGGATTTAGTGGTGTGCTATGTATATTCTTGAGAAGAAAATGCTTTTAGTCCCATTTAATAGCTGAGTAAACACTTGCATATGGTTACACTAAGGTCTCCAGAGCCGATATTCCAACTCAGGTCTATTTATTTATTTATTTAGCGACAGGGTCTCTGCTACCCAGGCTGCAGTACAGTAGAATGATCATAGCTCACTGCGATCTCGAACTCCTGGGCTCAAGCGATCCTCCTGCCTCAGCCTCCTGAGTAGCTGGGACTACAGGCTACTTACCAGGCAGTGCCACACTGCCTGGCTAATTTTTTTTGGCAGGAGTGGGGGAGTAGAGAAGGGAATCTCCTTATGCTGCCCAGGCTGGTATCCAACTTCTGGCCTCAAGCAATCTTCCCGCCTCGGCCTCCCAAAGTGCTGTAAGTCCAGGTGTGAGTCACTGTCCCCAACCTTCTCTTTTATATTGGAATAATAATACTTAGACCATAGCGTTCTTGTGAGGATTAAAGGAGATGACACATGTAAAATGTTTAGGGAAGTACCAGGGGCATGTCGTTAGGCGCTCTGTAAATGTTAGAAATATTTGAGTCATCTCTACTCTTTGTCTTGATAGAATATAAAATCCAGATTGCTGAATGCCTGCTGGCAAAGGAAGGATAGATAGATTTCATGGACTACCACTCACAAATAAATGAGTTCATTTTGCAGCACAATCTCCAGCATTCCGTGTGGACTTAGTTCTTAGCAGAACTTTCAAGTTTCCTATTTCTTGGAAAACTGGTAGGAATAACTTTTATCTGATCCCACTGACGATTCACTGACCAGGAGGCCACTTCTAACAACCTACTGAAGTATGCACATTATTTTGACAGCCTCAAATGGGAGGTTACCCCCTTGCCAGGAATACCTGTTGTGAAGGACCCTGACTGGTTAAGCTACATCAACCAGAGTCCTTCCTAGGGATTTTGGATCTAGTACCCTCTCTGGGTAGCAAAGCTGTGATGTGAAACTCTGGCACTGGGCCAGGCACAGTGGCTCATGCCTGTAATCCCAGCACTTTGAGAGGCCGAGACTAGAGGATCACCTGAGGTCAGGAATTTGAGACCAGCCTGGCCAACATAGTGAAACCACATCTCTACTAACAATACAAAAATTAGCCGGGCGTGGTGGTGCATGCCTGTAATCCCAGCTACTCGAAAGGCTGAGGCAGAATTGCTTGAACCCAGGAGAGGAAGGTTGCAGTGAGCTGAGATTGTGCCACTGCACTCCAATCTGGGCAACAGAGCAAGACTCTGTTTCAAAAAACAAAACAAAAAAAAAACCTCTGGCACTATCTACAGCCTTGTTTCCTGCTAAGAAGTCAAAGGAGCAGATGCATCTGGTCTTGCTCTGAGCAATAATGGAAGAAATACCAGGACACAGGTGGAGAAGGCCTGCAATGCTGTGACCCCAACTCGCAAGGCTCCTGAAACCCACATACATCCTGCCTTTCTGAAGGCTTGGCTAGTCATTTCCCCCAGAATCCTTTCAGTGAAACCCCCTTTTTTGTCTAATGGTTTCTGTCACCTGCAACCAAGGATCCTGACAAATACAACCAGACAACACTGGTATCTGTAGACTTCAAGGCTACTTCAGCAGCTTTCCCCAGAATTTACTAAATACACAATCACTGAGGTACTGTATTTCTTAAGGCTCTTCTAAGTGCCAGACACTGCTAAATACTAGAGAAATAAATAGTAGATGGCTTTTCCTAATCCAGATCCTCTACTTCTAAACAGTGTAACCCCACATTTGGTCCCAAGAGGTCAAGAACTGGAAGGGCTGCCTGCCTCTGGGTAGGAAAACTCCCTCTGGGCCTGTATGCCCACCTCTAAAATTGGCACTGGGCCAGTGATTTGTAAACTTTAATCAAGGTTCCTAGGTGTTCCATAGGGATGCCTGAGACTTAAAGGAAGGGATGAGAGGGTAAGTGAAATGGTCCCTTGGCCCTCTTCTACTTGCTCATTCAGACAAGCCTGGTTAATATAAACCAACTTCTATGTCAAATTTCTTTTGGTGAAAGAATTCCTTTGCTAAAGGGAAAGTTTGACCAGATAACTCCTAAGGTCCAACCTTTCAGCTTTTCCAGCTCCAAGATCCTGTGTCAAAAATGTCAGCCCTTTGCCCTCCTTCCTTCATTAGGGGCACTCACTAATAAAAGGTGAACTTTCTAAATGTGAAAGAGCAAAAACAGCCAAATATTGGGCAACTGGTCCCTGAATAAAGGGTCCTTTCATCAAAAACTTTCTCCAAAAGTATCAACAGTTGCTTAATTCTCATAATAAAGAGTGAATTAAAAAGGTGTTTCTCCACTTAGGCAAATAAGAGTCATGGACCAAAAAAACTTGTTAGTGCAGAAAGCAGTGAGATGATTTCTGGGCCCTTCCTGTTTTGTTAGGTATTAAAGACTATCATTATTTTATTGTTGGGGAACCATGAGTTCCTTTGGTGAGATTAAGTCCAGATCTCTGAAACCGGAGACCTGCTTTGCTAATTCCAGGTTGGGGACAAGGACCCGTAATTGTATTTTTTAATCGCTCAGCAAATGACTCCAGTACTCAGCAACGTTTGGGAATGGCAGTTTGTCATCTGCAGTAGTCCTGAATACAACTATTTTCAAGGCTTCTCTGCTCCACTTACAACAGTATTGCTCAGGGTTGTCTGCAAAGTACAAGACTGGCGGCAGAGGATGGGGGAATGGGGGAGTGTCTTGGACATCTGGAAAATATGCTACCCTGCAGAAACTTACCCAAAATCCCAGAACAGTTCATTCAGGAGAACGGTCCCCATTCATAGTGTCCCCAACTAGACCCTGTACTTCTGAATGGCAGAAATGGAGACCTGTGCTTAGCTCCAGCCCCACAGGACCATGGCAGACTAGGCATTCAGCCATTAACATCTGTTAATATTACACATACCAAACAGAAACTGACTTGAGTCAGCCCTCTAAGCAAGGGAACGCCATTTTACTTCCAATCCTCATGAAAGGAAACTCCAATCCCCTGCCACGTAATTAAGAGAGACAAGATTGTTTTATTATTATTTTATTTTCATATACAAAAAGATAAAACTTGAAATAGTTCTAGATTTTTCCTCCTATTGTTGGGGTGTAACTGCTTCTTCACACAGGGGGAAAAAACTACATTCACATCGGTTTGAGGACCCAGTGCAGAGTTCAAGCAGCAAAACCCCAACTTAGCAGATCTAATTTCAAACTTGACACTCATTTCTAAAATTACCACAGTAAAAAGGAACAAAGATCCACTGCAAATGAATGAACTATGATACAATGTTCTTTCCAAAATGTTTTCATTTTGCAACTGTAATTACATGGATGTCTGCTTTAGGCCATTTTAGGGGTGTGTGTGTGTGTGTGTGTGTGTGTGTGTGTGTAATATATATATATAAATCAGCACACTTTTCAAATCCAGACAGGGTAACAGCAACAAGCTTAACTCTGTATATATATATATTTTTTTTTAAAAACATGATACTTTAGTATAACTTTTGTTAATTCAGTAGTACAAGCTATTTCTGTTCTACAAAATTTTTATTTTATAGCTACAAGGGTGAAAAGTGACCTACTACATTTACATCTCACATATCCTGGCATACAAACAGTACTTATTGAATTTGAGCCAAAAACTAGAAGTCTTTAGTTTTAGCACTTGAAAGAGCTTCCTTGCTTCTATAGCCTTAAATCATATACTGTCACATTTCCAGAATTTGCAATTACTCATCATTTTAAACTGTGAGAAACAGGTGAACCCAAACTTTTAATTACAATTTTTATATACAAGTTAGGTAACACAGCTCAATAAGACTTAGCTATCCATCCTAAGCCCAACACACACATTCTCCACTAAGTTAGACAAGTCTTAGGGTTTTCCTTCTTTCCCTTACAAATAATGTACAAATTTAGAAGTAGCTGGTAAAACTGATATATATATATAAGATGGCAAATAAAAGGTGACATTTTCTGTTGGTTCCAAAACTGTTCCTGCAAATTTTGTTCTTTGCTGTATTCTTTAACTGTATGTGTTACATGCAGAAAGCTCTTTTCATAAGAATTGACATCAAACTCGATGTAAGTTAAATTTACAGTACTGTATAAAGTTATTCAGATTCAAGGACAAATGTGGAAAAATATTAACAGGTGAAAAACTTGGCCTTTGACACTACCATTTAAGATCATGTCAAGTTCATAAGCAGATTTTTGTACAGTTGAAAAATGGCATTGTTGTGGATTTGTGGTTTGGAACTGAAATCTAGAAATATATTTCTACTCTGCGGTAACCCTCTCCCTCAATTCTGAAGTACCACTCAACTTTCTCTGCATTTTTACAGAATTATAGAAAAAAAAGAGAAAAAAAAAAAAAAAAGCCACTGGCATTTTAACAATTCCTTCCCTCACTGGCAGTCTTAACATTTTCAGATGAGGTCTCCTAAAGAATCGCTAATCATCACTTGCTCCCAGTCGGCCTTTCATGATGACTTGGACACTTTTCCAAATAAAACTCAGATGTTGCCTAATCTTTCCTACTCTCATCTCTGTCGTTGGTAAAATTTGGGCGACTGCATTTTTCCCTTATGGAGAAATTATTTGGCTAAACACACACTTAACTTGTGGCAGTGCTCTGAGAAAACCCCACTCGGGCTAAAGCACTTGCAGGGACTGAAGTCAACAGTCCACTGAATGGGGCAGAGACCAAACACTTAAGATGACTGACTTGGGACCCTCACTGGGAACACACTGACCTTGTGTCCCATGGTCTGCGGAACAGCAGGTCTGCAGGACAGCAGGACAGCCCAGGAAGGTAGACCATGCTCATATGGCTGAGTTACCACTTTTAATCTTGGTCTGCCATCTACGCCCCAGAGACAAAAATTCAGATGTGGTGACTGCTGGTTAATTAAACTTTTTGAACTGGTAAAAAAGGCTCTTTAAAAAATATATATATTTATTTAAAATACATCAAAATGACAAACAGCCATATCCCACAAGGCCTGATTTCACAGCAACATATGCTACAGACATCTTCCCAAAATGCACTATGGTGGATAGTGGGTTTTTTATCCTGCCATTTAAAGGAATGTTCTACATTGAGCATTAGCAACTGGAAATGTGTTACAAAGAGCTTATCTTTGGAACTAATTTGCGTGCAAGACCAGCCAATTAAATCGCTTTGCCTATTCAGATACACGAGAATACTGAAAATGGCAGAATTCAAAGAGGAACACAGGAAGCACCATTCAGATGACACTCTAGACCCATCCCACCACAGTGCCAGGACGAGCTTGCCAGAAGCCCTTTCTTCACTCCCTGGGAAGAGTTTTGCTTTAAAACAAGTGCCCACGCTCAGCAGGGTTCCTGCATGTGTACATTAAAAGTCTGCAGTATCAAGAGGACCCAGATGGTGACACTGTTCAACATGAGGTCTGAGGTAACTGGTTCTTAAAATATCTGGATCACAGAAGTGCATCCAGAAATTAGAGCTGGGAAAAAGGAAAAAGGTAGAGGTGGGGGACTAGAAAAGACAAGTAGAAAAAAGCTTACAGCAGTTGCTTTTGGGGGGAAGAGAGTGACAAAAACAAAGGCACAACAGAATTACATTCCAAGACACGTGGCTGCAGAGCAGAGAAGTGTTCTTTTTATGGGGAACAGATGGGGTTGGTTTCTGGAGTGCTACTAGATCTGCTGGAACTAAATTTATTCCAAGTATAAAAAGGGTAAAGTGTAAACCTATACGCTTAACCAGAATGAATAATAAGCACAGCTGGTTTAAAATGACACATTAGGGATTCTCTTGATAAAACTATCCAGTCCAGTGCACCTCTGTCTGGAAGCAGCTGCTTGAAGCCAGCGGGCAGAGTCTGGGGGACAGGTCTTTAGCTGGGCCTCAGGACTGGCCATTATGCATACCAGAAATTAACTTAATTATTCCTTATATATCGCCATCAAAAGTCCCACACAAATAACCATCCACTCTGCCTAAAAATAAACAGGCTAAAATGAAGACCACTTTCCATATTGTGGCAGTGATGCTAAGCTTCCTAAGAACAGCAGGAAAACTCTGGAGCTATTTGAAAGATGCTCTGCTGTTACTGGGGTTCTGAGCTTCCTCACTGGGCTCCTGGCTGACTCCACAGATTGAAGCAGCGAGCCAACCCAACCATTCTCACCTCCAAAAGAGCCCTGACCAAAGAGGACAAAATGTGCCTGGCAGCTCTCCATTGAATTGGATCACTCCATCCACATGCCACCCTCCCCACTTTTCCGAACAATTACTTAACTGGGTAATTCTGTCCCCCAACCTGGATAATGTGATCTTAGGTAATTCAGTTTGGTGGATTACTCAAACCACCAGATTCTCATTTCAAAGTTTTTGTACCTGAATCTTATTCGAGTCCCATCCCACCCCAATCTGCACCCCTATACAATTTCTGTTCCCCCGAACACTCTCACATGACTATGTCGTATGGCAAAAGCTTACAAACCAATTTTTGACCTCAGAACCCCTTTGTTCAACAGAAATCTCAGGAGGAAGCACCAATGTAAAACACACTGCAGGCCCTCTCTCCTCCCAATCCACAAGAAGCTGAGCTGAAGTATCACTGTCCTACACAAACACAAGTGGAGTTTTGGCCAAAAAAGACCCGCAAATTGACTCCAGTCTGCCAGTGTATCACAAGAATCCATATAAGCGCTAAGTAAAAGTTCCACACCACTCATGCTCCAGTGTACGTTTCTCTTGAAAGGTAAAGCTCATTAGCTCTGATTACAAAATCATTCAAATTCACTAACTTTATAAAAATAATCTGTGGTACAAAACAATCTCCACACTGTGTAGAAGAAATCTGTCAAGTGATATAACTAAATATATATGTAGAACTATCGATTTTTTTAAAGTAAAGTTTCAAGTGTTGTGTATCTATTATACAATCTATTCTTTTATTTACAATGCTAACATTCTGATGCAAACGTGATTAGGAGAGTCGGGGAATGAGCCCACACCCAACCAACAGAGAAGTTCCCAGGACTCAAGACAGAACTCATGCATTTGCAAGAAGACCCATCCTCACCTACCTGAAAAACTCGCGGGTCATATTTTTTCATAACTGTGAGCTCAAAAATGTAAACTTTGCAAGTGAATGTAATACTCTTCTGTAGATGTCCAGCATAGCCCAGGTTTATATAACCCATTCCATACACACAGAGAGTGGTGTGTACATTGCTTTAGTGTCCTGTGGTTGGTTTACAGTAGTTCTCAGAATTACCTAGGCCCTAGACAATCCAAAGACACTGCCCTAGAGAAGTAAAGGCAGTGCAGGGCCCATCACCACACATTGGCATTTAGAGAATATGTGTTTCAATTACTGAGGAAAAATCACGTCAGTTATCTCTATGAGCTGCCACAGGAACAAATAAAGTATCACTGGTTTTGGCACTACAGGGGATACAGGAAGTACCACAATACAAAAGTCTTGTTTCATTCATAACTGGAAGATACCGTAATGAAAATGTAAAAACTTGGTAATAATTTAAATAATGATAAATTCTTTAAATTCAAATTCTTGTTCGAACCAAAGTTTACAGTGGACCCAAAATAAACATAAAACATTCAAAGTGTCCCACTAGATAATTTGGACTTTTGTTTGCTGGCAGGCCTTTTGGAGCCACCAATTGTTTTAAAAAATGTTATTGGGTCAACTGAATTAATTTCCAAAGGGGTGTTTTTTCTACAAAACTAAATCATTATTTCAAAAATCTTTTCCAACCTTCTAAAGGTTTGGGATACATTCATAGGTAGACTGCTGGTTACAAATCAACTACCTGGAATCTTAAAGAACTACGCGTATAACCCTGAATTCATTAAACATTTACAAAACTAAACTGAGAAGATGTATATACAGTTCATCAACTGAATTACTGGGCCTGTTTATCTAAAACATTACTGTCAATTGAGATTTAAACTAATCATTACTAGATTGAACATGTTAGCTGCTGAGTATTTCATTAGTTTAGAATTTGCAAACAGCCATTAACTAAAAGAATTCATGTCACCCCAGTGAAAAGGAGAAAAAGACACCTTGTCCCTTCTCATTCTGGCTGTTTGCCCAGGATGCAGGGTAGATAACTAGATTCACGGAGCTTCTTAAAAAAGTATGGTCTGATGCCCCTGAAATGGGAATCAGGCCTGGTCATCTCTCCAAAGGTGTGCCATCAAAAACTCAACAGGCTAAAATAACTGAGACTGAAAATCAAACTGAGTTAACTCCTGGAAACTGCTTTCCAATTAGTTTATTTTTCTAGTGAAATCAAGTTCTCGAGAATAATAACTAGCTGTCCAACTTCTAGTACCAATTCTAAAAACTTACATACTTATGCTTATTAGATTATTTTAAAAAACCAGCAAGTCTTTGTGTTACCAATAGGTGCTGGAAACTTTATACTACATACTAAAAAAGGCCAAATTCTAGTTTCAAGAGGGCCATCCAATACTCCCACTTTAATGGAACAGCCACCTCCCCACCCTCACGGCTCAGAGCACAGGGGCCAAGTGACAGGCTTTCTGAGTCACACACAACACACGAAGGATGTTCAATACATAGCTGGGCCTCCTTCCACCAGGGAAAAACCCCACACACAGCCAGAGCACACAGGGCATAGCAGCAGGATGGAGGAAACGAGAATATGGCCAACTAAAGAGAAAGGTGACAGAGCCCAACTACAGGACGAAGTGCTTTGCTGTCTAAGTCATGTCAAGAGCGTTAGCCTAGCCTCTTAAGGCAATCGAAGAACTATCTCTGTGGCCTGGAGAAGAGAGACCCTTCCCTTTACTAAGAATATGTAAGAGTTTCTATCCTCCTGAAGATGTTCAAGGCTGGAAAACAACCTCTTTGTTCTGCAGAAACACCCCCAAGTCCAGACAGGATGTATTCAGAGTCAGAATCAGCCGGCACGTGTGGATATGCCCTCCCCACTCCCCAGGCAGGACTGGTCCCACAGGCTCCTCTCCAGAGCAGACAGGACAAGAAGGCCATGCTGGACACAAAAGCTAATAATGCTCACCATCTTCCCTCACAGGCTGGTGTCACTTTCTCCTAAGAACAGCCCATTTGCAGCCCTTGCCCACAAGCAACTCATGCAAGGAACTCCTGCTGAGGACCAATGGTCCCAGGAGAAAACCCAGCTTATGCCAGGCCAGGATGTTCTGATGACTATGTGTACAGCCTTCCCCAATGCCCCATCATTGAGGGCCCTCTGCATGACACTGTAACACAATGGCCTCTGTCCTCACTTCCTTCCTCCTTCTGCTCATTACTGGATTTCTCCAGCTAGGGATGACTTCTCAGTTATCACAGATGCTTTCAAAGAAGATTCTTCCCCAAGACCCATCCCTAAAGCCAGGAGCCTGCTTGGATGACAGCACACTAGAAACGAAGAAGCAAGGATCCTTGGCTACTCTCTGCTAACTTGGTCCCCTCCCACCCTGCATGGAACAGCCCCTCCCATTGACAGGGAAAACGATGCCAGGCCCCATTTTCCCCAATCCGTCAAAGAGCCTGAGGTCAAAAACAAAAAGAAAGCAATTATCTGAGCCCCCAAAAAGTGCATGTTGCATGAAGTTATTATGGAAAACAGCACAGGCAGAGGCTGTATGACCCAGTAAATTCAAAGTAGGACTCTAGATGGCTCACTCCTCAAAGAACACATGACAGCAAACAGACAAACATTTTACCTGGGGCAAAAGGCCCACCTGTGCTCCTAGACCCATACCCTATAAGGAGATCCCCCACTTTTTTCTTGCCATCAGAACCAGATATACCACCTGATGGGTGAGCTTTACACCACAACATGAGGGGAAGAGCGGCCTGAAGCCCAAAGAACTGGCATGGACCACCCTCCTCCCCAGCCCCACCAAAAAGGTACCATCTCCTGACACACCATCTGATGGCGAGGCTCCACGGGGACACTATAGTGGCTGAGCGCACGGTGGGCCGAAGGGGAAGGCCACCCAGAGAAAAGTCAGGCAGGCCTGACCTGTCTGTACTGTGTCATGACTGCAAAGTCCCACACCAGAACCATGGCTCAATCCTCCCTTGGCCAGGTCAAAACTTCTCACAAGAATCAAGCCAGCACACAAAAGAAAAACCACCCAGAGGAACTAAAACCAAACAAAGAGGCTGGGGTTTAGTGTTCAGGTAGTATCATGATCTAACTATTCCTGCAGTAAATTTGCTACATTTGTTAGTGGTTTGTTTCTTCTGAGGATGAAAAGTAAAGATGCCTGCCCTGCCTGAGGAGAAAGCTAAAAAAATTAGATATGGCACTTTTCAATAAATATTTTAAAGCTTCTTAAAGAAATAAATGGTAAAGAAAAGCAACTGCTGTAAGGCCTGTTTTGCCATTAAAAATTATTCCAAGGGAAGAAAAATACCACAGCACAAAATCAAACCATTTAAAAATAAAAATTAAAAAAAGACAACATAGCTTACCAAAACCCTGTTCCTGTAACCACTTGGCCAGCCGACATTTTGACCCCTGAAGCAAAAACTGAGCTCTGAGAGGGAAGCAAACGGGCCTCCCATAGCACCCTGTGCCTCCACACCCAGAGGAAAAGACCCCCGGGCAGCAAGCCCCAGACACTGAACATAGCACGCCAGGTAGATGGCCAGGCATGTGCAGTGGCCCCCCACACTGTGGACTCCAAGACCAGCAAGAGCGAAACCCTTCCCTCCCAGACACGCTACACTAGAAGACTAGCCTGCGTCACGGTGTGCTTCACAGAGGCGCCACACATCTCTTCCAAGGTTGCTGCTAATTTGCTGAAGAAGTTAAATCTCAAGTAAAATCACCCCATTCAGGTCTAAGGGCCATCCTTCTACCAAGTTTAAGTGGGGCTGTCATTCTGAACATCGACGGATCAAGTTACATGTTACATGTGAATTCCATGTGAAGCTCCAAACAACCCAAGAGGAGGCGGCCTCTTCAGTTCTCACCCAGGTCAACCTCTCCCCACAGCCCCCGCCTTGCCTACCCTCATGATGAAGAGATGCACTGTTTTTAAATAAAATGATCTAAAGAAACCAGAAGGAAAAGCCTTCACAAACAAGACTGATGAATGCCCAGACTTGGCCCAGACAGCCAACCTACAGCTGATGACAATTATTTATAAGGGGGCGTTATCAAACAAAATGGTAGCACTCCCCAGAAGATGCAAACTTTTTTCTTTTTCTCTATTTCTTTTAAACTTCCTTGTCATAAAAGCCAACTTACATTAAAATATACTTACTACAAGACAACACAACTAACAAAATATATAATAAACCTTACACAAGTAGAAAATTCTGAGGTATTTCTGGTTTGAGGTGATCTGTGGTCGTGAAGTTTTAATTCTTTTACTTTTCAAAATTTAAACCTTGGAAGCCACATAGCAAAGCATGTGTATATGTGGATGTGTTTTGTTTGAAAAAAAAATTTAGCATGTTTCATAAATTAAAAAGAATTCAAATGTTGAAACAGCAGCATTAGGAACATTCACTGACTACAGCAAGGTTATGGCATAATAGAAAAACAGTTTTTTAGAATATGTACCACTTTAAGGGGTCTGGAGAAAGTCTTGTCCACGAGCCACAGAAAGGGGACAGTATTGTTACCACCTGGGGCAGAACCAGAGCTGCAGGACTCTGGGGTCCCCAGCGAGGCAGGCCTTGGCAGACTCCACCCAGGAAATCCTCTTGCCCTATCTGTGCAAGACAACCCCCTGTGGGCATTTCCCTGAACTGCTCCAAGAGGAAACAAAAGTATTTCAACTTTTCGTCCATTAAGGGTATTTACAGCATCGTGTCTTATGAAGAATGTATTCACTAACCTGTGATTCTACCCTCACCTAATTTTAAAATTAGGGAAGAAAAAATGTTTCACCCTATGCCCAAGGCCAAGTTAGTGAAAAGAAACTGGTCAGGGACAGCAGGTAAGTCAGGGCTGTACCCAATCTCAGACTTTCTCCAAACCCCACTCTTGCTATTAATGCTCGGCCTCCAGAAGGTCCTTCCCCTCGATTCCTGGTTACCTGAGAAGTAGCCTCCATAGTAAAGGATGCTGCTCCGAATGTGCCCGAGTCCAGTGTAGCTCTGTTCCAAATCCTACCCCCAGTACTGTCCTCCCCTTCCAACTCCAGTCCAAACCATTCTCATCCCAGTTTTTTTCTCGGTCAGGACAACACCCGTTAGGTCCATGAAAGATGTATCTGCTGTTTCTTAAGCTCACTAAAACAAAATAAAAGGAGGGGTGGGAGGGAGGGAGGGAGGGGAGAAGGGCAGAGGGCAGAGGAAACTCCTCTTCTGAGGAAGGTATGTTCTTATGTAACAGTCTTCAAAGGTTCCTCTAGGTAGAGTTTGCAGCATTAGGTTTCCTAAGACAGGAGATGGGTTTCTTTGTGTCACAGATTCTGAGACGACGAACAAAGAGAAAGCGGGAAAAATGAATCCCAAAGGACAGGAGGTGGCTGAGGCTCTTCAGCATGGCGCTGGTTCTGCATTCACAGCTCAGCACCTCAACGCCTGCTGACGTGTCCGCTGTTTGTGATACAGTAGAGCAATATGCTGGTAAAAAATGATCCAATCCAAAAAATAATATTAATAATAATAATTATAATAATTATAATAATAATAATAAGTCAAGGTAAAATAGCAGCTGCATTTTATGTGTTTGTTGGTTTTATGGGATTTCCAAAACAAAACACAACTTTTTTTCCTTTTTTCTTCAGATCCACTGAGTCTGGACAGACACTCATGTCCTGGGCTTAGATGCTTGACTCTTTAGGGGGCAGGTCCACATTGGTGACAGAGGTCACCAGGGAAACGAGACAGTCCGAGGTAGTGCCGTTGACTGACCTCCGAATCAGGGACACCCGCTCCTCCACACAGCCCGCAGACAAGCGAGCCTCTGCATCATGGTCCCAGCACTCCTCGATGGTCACACAAAGCTGGGCCAGGCCCTGAGCAGCATAGGAGAGATGGGAAAGACACCTTTGTTAGGGCCCTTCAATGAGGAAAAGCTTTGGGGGACAGTAAACTTGATGTTCCCAAGGATCAGGCAGAGCCCACCAGCCCCAACCACAGCAGCAGGTCCACCAGCAGAGGCCTGGGGGAAACTTCAGGAATCAGCATGCCTGCCTTTGTGGCAGTCATCTTTCTGAGCTTACTGGCCTCACTCCACAGCCCTAGGAAAGGTTCATTGAACCTCAACATACATAGGAGGGAGAAGGAGACAACCAGGCCCCTACTAGGACAGACATGACTACTTGCCTTGAAGAACTGATACTCAAATAAAATCGTATTCAAAGCCCAAACCATACAAGGGCCCAAAATGTAGCAGTTCAGTCAAAGTGGGGATGGGGATCAGGAGAAGGACATCATCCTACCTTACTCCCCATAACCCCTGGAACCCATTCCTAAAGTCCAGGGAACGTAGCAGACTTTCTCTTTGCTCATTCCCCCTTGATTTCAGCTTACCTGCTACACATGAAGGGTTTTCCCTTCTCCACCCTCTTGCAAAGTTGCCTGCACCAGGCCCCTTACCGGGTGTTTCAACCAGTGATCCTTAATGGTGGGCCTCATCTTCTTGTGCACCACCACCTCCTGCAGCTCTTCCAACGAAGGGTGCTGGCCAATCTCTTCCTCGAAGGGCAGCATGTACTCATCCACGGGTCCTAGGATTAAGAGAGAACCTGGCAGGATCACTCCAAGGTCCCACTGCTCCTTATCCCTCAACCTAGGATGCCCAGGGCTGCCATCCTACTTACCGTCTGCAGCCTTGCAGCGAGACACAAGCTCCCACAGCACCAGCCCCATGGCATACATGTCAATGCGCAGGAAGGCATCTCTCTGGAAGTTGATGGCTCCCTCGAGCACCTCAGGAGCCATGTACCGTCTCGTGCCTACCTATGTGAGGACAGAGGAGGACAGGGTTTACAGTGACTGGCCTTACACACACAGCTGGGACATGGGAGTTACAGCCTCTGTACACCAGATGGAGGCAAGACAGAGCAATTCAGATGGGTTATCAATGATGGCAAACCTCGATTCACCACATTCACAGCAGTTACGAGAGGTCACAGCATCAATTATACTTGGATAATAATTTTTTAAATACTATATCCTGGAGATAATAGTAATCTAAAATGGAATTGTTACCAAATTAATACAAGGAACTACAGATGATGTGTATTTTACTGAGATTAAGACCAAAAACAAAGGGAGAAGGAGAACACTTAAAAATAATAACAGTGACTGTTTTAGAAATTATTTCCTAAGTTTAATTTTTAGTTAATTTTTCCAGGTTCTTTGTTTGGATCCTTAGTACATTTCTTTCTGTTTTATCTTAGGAATTAAAACTAAAAAAGTGAGAGACAGACAACGAGGACTAGTGGTCAAAACCCCAATGGGGAATCTCTACATTTCCCAGCTGACTGTCAGCTACACTGCCTTCCTGGCCTTGGTTTCTCCACTGGTCAAATAAGAGCACTGTTCTGAGTTCTCAGACAGCTCTGAACACATGCAGTCACCCTCATCTGTGCACCTCGCCAGCTAAGCACGAAAAGGGCAAAGTATCTACCCTGGGCCTGCCCCTGTCTTGCTGCCCTGTGAGGCTTGTTACCTGTCCGTGGGTGTCCCCTGGAGGTTTCCCTGGCTCAAATCGAACAGCCAAGCCAAAGTCAGCCAGCACGGCTGTGAGGTCGCTCTTCAGCAATACATTCTTACTTTTAAAGTCCCTGTGGAAACAAGTGGGCAGAGATAAAGCTTAACATCATGATCCAACTCCCACTTTGGTTCCCAAGATACTAGAGTCTGTGCCCTAGAGTCAGTCCCCAGACCAGGCCATCCCCCCTACCTGGGGTGCAGAGGTGAAGCAGCACAGGCAGGCAGCTGCAGGAGCCCACATAGGTGTGAGAATCCCTCAGTGCACTTCAGATGGAAGGCTTCCCCCAGGATTGGCAAAGCAACACCTACCCTAATGGCTGGGCAGACCCTGTCCCAGTCCCCACACTATCAAAGGCCAGCCCATATATTCTCAGAGGGGTTGTGGACAGGCACACTGGCCTGGGATGCAAGTTTTCTGAGAAGAATTTACAGCATTTGGAATGTGAATGAGAATAGGAATTTAATATTAGCTTTCCTAGGATCCTGCAGATATCCCTTAGGGCCTCGAGCTCACCATGAAGGCCGGGTGGAGCAAGGGTGCTGTTGCATGCGCCCAGCTCCACCTCTAACTAAGCAAAGCTATTTGTGGTACTCAATTTCCCCATGCCTGTCTCAGCCCTGTGAAGATTCGACTGAGTGGTAAGTACAAATGCTTAGGGCCACACCAGGAATACTTACTAGGTGTTCCTATTAAGTTGAGCCATATAGTGGAGACAACATTCAAGCTTTTGGCCTGTAAGAATAGCACTTTCATACAGTCAACCTTCTATGTCATTACTGTTATTACCATCAGGGACCCTTCAGCTGGGAACGCTGGAATTTGAGGATCATTCCCCTCCCTCACAGTCACAGAACCAGACTCAACTAGCTACAGGACCTTGGCTAAGTCATTCAACTTCTCTGTACTACTGTTCCTCATCTGCAAGACAGAGCTGAAAAATACAGTACTTGTCTCAATGGGCAGTAATGAAGGTTAAATGAATTGACACTTCTCAAGTGTTTAGAGCACTGCCTGCCATTTAGTAAGCAGGACAGTGATGAGCTCATCCAGAGTTTCTTAAAGTGTGGTTTGAGGACCCCAGAAGATCTCTAAGACTGTTCCAAGGGAATCTATAAAGTCAAAATTATTTTCATTTATTTGCTTTTTGAAGGCTCATTCTCTTAGGAGCATAACTCTATGCTCCTAAGAGCTACATGAGATGTGATGTCATCACTCTGACAGCAAATGGGATGTGTGGGTGTGCTCAAATACAGCAAATATCAATAGTCATAATCCACTTACACAAAAGTCCTTTTAAGAGTATAGAGAGGTCCTAAACTAGACAATTTGAGAACTACTGAGCCAACTCTCCAACCAAAGTAATGGAGTCAGCACTTCATGTGGCCATTAGAGGGCACCACAAACCAGCTTGGGAGGCCACACCATCCCCAGGACACAGTGGGAAGGCCAGGTTTTGTGCCCAGCTGCCTCAGACACACAGCAAGCAGAATAAGTATGTTTAGGAAGTTGAAACATCTCCAGACACTGCTCTCACCCACCAACCCTTCCTACAGCTCCAAGCCAAGTGCAGGAAAGGCATGTGCTGACCCTAGTACCTGTGGGCAATAGACGGCTTGTGGCCCTCGCCACGGCACCAGGGCACGTCCTCATGCAGGTATGAGAGGCCTCGCGACATCGTCTCTGCTACGTGACACAGTTCATTCCATGTGATGATGTTCCCCTTGAGGTAATCTGTGAGGGAGCCCTGAGAGAAGACAGCACAGAACTTGAGCACAGATTCTGGGTACAGGACAGAACCCAGCCCAGCCCTGGCAGAGAAGTCTCAGTGGGCCAATGACTAGGCTGCCCTCCTGGGAGGCTACTACAATTGATATGGAAGATAGATGAGGCCAGGAGGCAGGGAGGGCTGGGGGTGGGAATCATGCAGTCACTACTCTTATCACAAAAACTTATCCCAGGGTGAGAGGTTCCTATCATAGGGGCACCTATGTCCACTCCTATGGCAGGGGTAACCTCATTGTGGATAGTGCTACTGGGGCAGAGTACCTCATGGTGGACACCTCCACAGGGAAGGGGTCATCATATTATGGAGAGCTACCAAGGGGGCATTCTATCTCCTCTCAGAGTCCATTCTGATGGGTGTGGCTCACCTTGTCGTGGAAGGCCGTGATGAGCCACAGCTCTACTTCGAGGTTGGAGCCTCGCTTCTCGGCAGCAATGAACTGTAGCAGGTTCTCGTGCTTCATGCCAGGTGTGCTGAAGATCTCCCGTTCACTCTGCCACGACTGCTTGTCCTGAGGCCGGGGGTGAGGGGTTGGGGGGACAACTGGCTGGTTTAGCCCTGCTACAGTCACATTGCCCTACAGGAGAACAACCATTCCCCATTCCCCACTCCTGAGCCTCCCAGCTGATTCCCCACCCCCCAGCCTCGCAGCTTCAGCCATTTGTAACAGGACCAAGAGAAGATCTGTATTAAGCTAGGTCCTGGAGCATGAGGCCAACAGTGATCCCTGAGATCACTTAAGGCTAGCACTTTGATTTACAAACGGGGCCTTCCTGTCTGTGGACAGACAGGAAGTGAGTGACCCTGCATCACCCAACAAATGAGGCAGGGCGAGACCTGGTGTCCAGGGCCGCTGGAAAGACCTCAGTGTCAAAAACAAAACCTTGGAAACCGGGGCAAATCAAGGTTTTGCAAAGCCCTACCCTAGTCCTATGATAAAATTCCACAGTTGCATGAAATCTACAGACCAGCCAAGTGTAACATGAGTAACTAGGCCCAATAAGGCTCACTTTTCTCTAATACCACAATGTATTTGGGGTTTGGATTGCCTCAGGGCAGGAGAGCCTCCAGTTCAAGCTGCAGTGGAGGCAGAGGACCTGGTTGGAGCCCCTCAAATACTCACCTGGAGTGGGAAGATCTTGACAGCTACAAAGTCATTCATGAGCTGGGCCTTCCAGACACAGCCAAAGCGCCCCCGAGCCTTGATCTCCAGCAGCTGCAGTGGCTTCAGGCCCACCAGAGGGGATGGGGGTGGAGGCCCAGGGTCCTGGGGGAGAGCAAGGCTTAATAAGGTCTGGCCTGTCCTCCCGACCTCTACCCTGCCCTGCCCCAAGCTAGCACTGTCTCACCTCATGGATGTCCACATGACCGTACGGGGGCTTGCGATGCCGGTACATCCAAAAGGCCAGCAGGACGATGAGGGAAAGGCCCCCGATGGGCAGCAGTGAGTAGGCCAGCACCGTGAGCAGGGTGGGGGCTGTCGGAGGTGGCTCATACGTGACTGGGGGACACACAGAGCCCTGTGTCAAACAGTCTGCCCACCCTCACACCTCCAGAGCCAGACTACAGGGCCCTGTAGCCACACCCCACCCAACTGAGGAGCTAAGAGCTCCAAGCCAAAGAGGCCCAGGTCAGCTGACTCAAGGCCCCACTTCCACACTGCCCCCTCACCTTCTGGGCCCCCAGCCTCTGGCAAATGAGTGAAGCGCTCGTTGCAGAAGTTGCCTTCACAGCAGCAGAAGTACACCTGGGGGTTCTCCTCAGTGGCCACACACTCCTGCCTGGAGGCACAGAATTTTCCATACACCCCTCACCTGGGGGATGCAAGACTCCCCCAGGCCTGCCCCGCCAACCCCTCCTCACAGACAGAGCACCTCATGAGCAGCATCAGGGGGATGGTGTGAACTCACCTCCCCTACAGGAGACCCAAAGCCAAGGAGGAACAGCCAGGGGTTGACACTCACTGAGACCCCTCCTCAGGGTTGAGGTAGGACAAATAGCGTGTGGAAGGGCGTGGGGCCCTGGCAACCATCTCAAGAGCCCCTTCTCGGTCCTTTGTCTCCCGCTCAGACATCCTGAGACCCAAATGGCCCAGTGGGCAGTATAAGTGCAGGTGGGTCCAAGAGGAAAGGAGGGCGAGTCGTGGAGTACCTATCATAGCAGTTGAAGTCATCTAGCCAGCAGCCCTTCTTCACGAGCTCGATGGTGCCAGAGCTGTTGCGCCAGGAGGCGTAGCAGTGCAGCCGCTTGTCCTGCTCGCCCTCGCAGCGCTCCAGGCCACTCTGGTTGGTGCGCTCCAGCTCCCAGTTGGCGTTGTAGTAGATGCACTCCCGTGTCTCAGCCTCCCCACGCCCAGAGCCTGTGCCCCAGAGAAAAGAGAACCACTGAGCATGCCCCTGGGACCACCACCCAAACCCCTACTCCCAGTCCTGGGTGCCAGGCCACCCTGAGGGAGGGAGGCCGGGTGGTAGGTTGGGGTCACCAACCCCCTGCACTCACCCCTGGACGCAGGCCACCCATCCATCCAACACCTCTTAATTTACATGTGCCAGTTGGCACCAGCCCCCACCTTATTCTGCAGCCAATCACAGCTGCCCCTAGGCCTAAGCAAAAGAGAGGAGGCAGGAAACCTAATGCCCCAGAAGGATGGATAAACAGCCAGCCAGACAGAGGCCAGATGCACAGAAAGGGCACCAATACCTGAGGCTCCTGGGTGGGGGTGGGGGCTACTTCCCTGCTGCAGCAGAAACTGATGAAGGCGCACCCTTAAAACCCCAGGGCACATTGGAATCACCGTATGTTGGAGGTGTGGGAGAGAGGAGCAGTGTTCACTCAAACATATATTTCCAGGCCCAATCCAGACCCATCCCAATGGGAATGGGTGCAGAGTATGTGCTTTTAACCACCCCTGTCTGTCTCAGGTAATTGTGACAAAGATCTCAAGGACCACTTGGGAAAACTGCAAAGGGGAGTGGCTTCCTGCTGCTCCTGTCTCTGCCCCCAAACCCCCTTCTCACAACAGTTCCCCAGGGAGACCATGCCAGTGGGTCCCCCACGACTCCCTGCCCATACGTAAAGGGAAGCAAGGACCCTGTAAGCGTCCTTTCTACACCCAGCAACCACGCCTGGTACTGAAGAACATAAGGAATGTTCTCCACGCAGGGCTGGAGAACATAAGGAATGAGGCCTGCGTGTACAGGGTAAGCCTCTCAAAGTCACCAAGGGGAATACGTGCCTCAGGCAGAGGAGGGCTAGATGGTGGCTTAACCTGCAATCACAGATCATTCTCCTGGCTAGGCTTCTGATGACCCCAGGGCACTCCCCATCACTTCTGAACCCCCTTCCACCTGCTGCAGGAAGTGCCATCCAGGGGGACAACCACTTCAACCCCCACCATTCAAACACTTTCCTTCAAACTTGATTTCAAACATTCCCCAAATCCATCTTCCTCACCATCCCCTACAAAACAACCTCCAGTCCCAGCCCCAGTCTACTCCCACTACCCCCAGGAACCACATAGCCCTGAGATAGGAAAGAGTATGGAGATGCCAAAGGATGTTCGGTTCTGTCTGAAAGCTCTGCCAACACCCCATTATAGGCCGCCCACAATGGAGGGAGGTGGTGGCATTTACAACCTCATTGCTAGAACCCCATGCAGACACCCGAGAGGATAGTTGCACCAAGCATCCCGCCATCCTGTCCACACTTCTTGGGCCCAAGTAGGCCAGTGACCTGGCACCACTCCTGGCTGGTCTTCTCCTACCACTATTCCCGTCCCAGGAAGGAGGGAGGGGTCAGAGTCAATCCCACCAGACAGCCAGCCCATCAGCAGCCAAGAGCCCTACTTCGCCATCAGCCTCAACAGCTGACTGGAGTAGCAAGGAACACAAACCCTGCCCTGACCCTGGGGAAGGGCAAAGTACCCTGAACGCTAGTGTAGCCTAAGGACATCCTCACTCTCCTCTCCACCCCCATTGGTGGCCTTCATGAGGAAAGAGCTTGATTTCCCAGGGTATACCCCGGAGAGAAGGATACTGACTGGCTGTCAGGTGAAAGAAGCCCCCCACCACTGGAGCAGCCATTCCCCTGTCAAACCCAACCCCTTTCTGCATCTCCCTGAAGTGATAGGATGCTTCTTCCAGGGGCAGCAGCAAGCAACAAAACTCAAGGATCCAGGTAGCGCCCAACGGTCCGAAATGTCACCCAATCAGAATGGCAGTGCCCAGCCACAGCTCTGGTCATTCTACACCAGGTAGCCTAGGCTCTGACACTTGTGAAAGGCAAACGCATGGGCTCCTGACCAGCCAGTCAGCTGGGACTCAGCCTCTTCAAAACGAAGGGCCTCAGGGTCCACAGAAAGGCTTACAAGGGTACACACCGGCTTCCCCAGTCAGGCCCTTCATCAAGCATGTGGCTTTAAGGTTTAGAGGGAGAACCTGAGAGGGTGGGGTGGCAGTAGTAGACCAAAGGCTGAGCAAGCACCCCAGTCTGCCTGTAGCAGCACCCAATGACTGGGTTATTCGAAGCACCCTGCCCAGAGGCCACAGGGCCTCCTCTCGCCAGGCTGGGCCCCACTGCATCCACGGCAGCAGTTCTAGTGGGGGTCCGTGGAGACCTGAGACTTGTGGGGCCAGCCATGAAGCTGCACTGCAGACAGGGAAGCTGGGCACTCCCCTACCTTCCTTCCCTCACTGCAGCCACACCATAATGTCACACCCTTGAATGTGATCGGCTTCTAGGCTTAGTAAGTCGGAAGTTACCACCTCTGACCGTAAGGTTCCCCACCTTCCTCTGATTTCAGCTCTTCCTTCTCCCTCAGCTAAGACCAGGCAAACTTTCTACTTCCACTGGCCCTTGTGCTTCCCCTGCGACTTAACTTAACCACCCTTGACTAATGGCCTGTTGTTGCTTAAAGGAGTATCTCAGACATCTGAAAAGTGTACCAATAACATAACCACAAATAATCTCCAAGATGAAATAACAATGAACACTTGTATGAGAAATAAAACATTACACACGTACTCGACAACTACTTCCTAAATGTCAGGCTTTCCCCACAAGACTGGAAAGCCAACGAAGGCAGAGCCCTTGCTGTCCTGAGTGGTAGAATCATTCCAAACACATCATGGACGGATGGGTGGACAGACAGATGGACAGAAGGGTGTAGGTATCATGGCTAGAGCAAGATTTCGAAAGGAGGGGACAACAAGGAAGGATGGCCTCAGCCTGCAGCCCAAGCCCTAGGTCCTCGGAGTTTCCATCTCCATTGAGACAAGCAACAAGCCTCTGTGCTGAGGTAGGAGTTCAAACAAGGGAGACCAACAGAGTAACCTCCTCTCTCCGGGCCACTGATAAGTCAGGGACCACCCTCTAGCCACTACCATGGGCAGGACCCAAGTGAAGAGGCTGGGAGTTCCAAATCTCTGAGGACCCAAGGGTTCCAGATGTCACCTGGGCCAGGCACAGTGGCTCACGCCTGTAATCCCAGCACTCTGGGAGGCCGAGACAGGCAGATCACCTGAGGTCAAGAGTTCGAGACCAGCCTGGCCAATGTGGTGAAACCTCGTCTCTACTAAAAATACAAAAATGGGCCAGGTGTGGCAGTAGGCACCTGTAATCCCAGCTACTCAGGAGGCTGAGGCAGAAGAATCACTTGAACCCGGGAGGCAGAGGTTGCAGTGAGCTGAGGTCGTGCCATTGCACTCCATCCTGGGCGACAAGAGCGAGACTCCATTTCAAAAAGATGTCACCTGACCCCCATCTGACCAGATCCTCCTACTGGCAACCCAGCGAAACATGGCAGCCATGAGTGGGCCAGACTTCAAGTCCTACTCCAATACTTCACAGCTAGGGAAGTTGTAGCAACTAATTGAATTAAGGCACTTTAAGAGTGGTTAGAACACTGCCTGGCACATTGGCTGTATTAGAGCCACACCTACCCCCTACTGCCTATGACAATCCCTTACAACACAAGTACCCTGTATGACTTCCAGCCCATCAAGTCACACTATGCCTACAAGAGCTTTATGTTCAGAGCCCTATGTAACATTCTATGCCCCTCCCTCACCACAGGGCTCTGCTGCCAGCTGGAGACCCAGGGGCCTCCCCCATTCCTCTCTCTTCCCCAGACTCTCCTTCTTCACACACTCAGCTATTTATAGCCTCTGGCAATACTCCAACCACAGGCCACCTCTGCCTTTTGATAGAGATTCCCACCCACACCCAGGAAGCCAGGGCATCCATTCACAGGTGGCTCCCCTTGACCCCCAACCCACTCATCTAACCTGGCAGGAGGAGAAGCCATGCTCCCAAGATGGGGGTGCTTATGGTACTCCCTTAGGCCTGATGCCTCATAGTCCTGAGGTAAATGAGCATGGCTCCCAGACACCAGGACAAGGGGCTTGCTGCATCCCTAAGTCACAGCCAAACCAACTGCTGGCCTCCAAAGGAAGCTGAAATACAAGTGGCAATGTCCCCAAGGGGCAGTCCCTATGCTCCAAGAGGCCTAATACCAGTGGAAAGAAAGTACCCAGGGCTCCCCAAACCTTCCCTCCTGGCAGGACACCACTCCCAGATACACCACTCCCGACCCCCACACAAACACACAGTACATGCACACACACACAGTACATGCGCACACACACAGTACAAGCAGACTGCACTCTGAACCAACATTTCTGGTAGCAGAACCTAAGCCAGCTAGTTTTGATGCTCGAAGACATGCACTGGGAGGTCAAACACTGGGAGGTTCGCTCCTATGAAGCTGCTCCTATGAAGCAGCTCAGCCCACTAGACTTTGGACATACCCACTATGCCCTGAGGAAGAAAGGGAGAAATCTCACCAAGGTCTTGCCTGTGAGGGGCTCAAAGTGCAATGGGGAGAGAAAGGAGATGGTTCAGAGGTGGAGTGCCCATGCCCACCTCCCCTGGAGTCCCTGAGCTTTGCACTTGGGTGTCCCCAGTCCAGCCAGTGTCTCCTAGAGGAACTGTGACCCCAGCAGCCAGCAGAACCACTGCTCGGTTGGCTCCTGGAGGCCCCTTGGCAGCCACCTACCCCAGGGAGCAGGTGCCCAGTCCCACCTTTGTGGGCACTGTAGTGGTGAGAAGGAGTGCCACTCACCACTACATCTATCTAGGTCTGCTTCTGCCAGCACACTGGGGCACACCCTCCCAGAAGCCTCCATGGACAGGAGGAGGACAAGAAGGAACGTCTCAGGAGGGCCAGTGTTCTCCCTCTGGTGTCCGGCCTTCACATCTGCCCAGAGAGAAGAGGCAGCTCTCCCCACAGACAGCACCCCTCGAAAGGCAGCCCTGAGTCTGCCCAGCTGCCTTTATTGCCCTAGCAGGTCCCTCCATAAGAGCCAAGGAGGGCCAAGAGCAGTGACTTATCCATGTTATGATTCCACACCCCTAGCTCCACAAAGCAGCATCTCTACCACCTCCCCAGGACCAGAGTAAGGGCAACCGGGTGTAGAGATGGAGGGAACCTGAAGAGACAGATGGGGCCAGGAAGGAAGGCTAGAGTGTATAACAAAGACACTGACACACGCACACACGTGTATGCACATTGTGGAATGGTATGTATAATAGGGGAGAAAAAAATCCCCAAATATTCCAACATTGTGTCTTTGCATTTCTTTTACCTGAGAGAGTAACTCTTGACTGTTTCTGGCAACCAAATACAATCGCTGATACATATGCTTTTTCTCCTTCATCCATGTATTTATAAGCCATCCAGGTTGACACACATTTATTTAATACTTAAACAGCTCACACTACATCCCAGGTCCTATACTAAGCATTCTGCAAAGAGTAACTTACTTAATCCTCATGATAAACCTGTGCAGGTCCTCATTTTATAAAAACTGAGGCACAAAGAGGCTAAGTAACTTACCAAGTTATTTATTAAGTGTCAAAATCAGGCTTCAAACCCAGGCAGCCTGTCTCTAGAGTGCATGTTCTTTATATACTGCTGCCTCTCCTACAGCTCTTAAGTGCATTTATTTCAGAAGCTTAAAACCTCACATAACTTTAAGCATCCACTCACCTACTGGACTCAGGTTATTTATGTTTGCTGATCTCAGCAATGCCATCATGAATTCTTTTTTACATTTTTGTGTGTGTGTGTGCTCATGTGTGGGCATTTCTTGGCTAGGTCATAGGGTCTAAACATCATCAACTGACTAAATACCGTTAAACTGTTCTCCAAAGTGGATGTGCCAATCTAAGTTCCCAACAGATGACAGCCCCACCTGGGGTTCACCTGGTGAGTGTGAAATGGTACACAATTTGGATCTGCATTTCCCTGATTACTTGTGAGACTGATCATCTTCTCATGATTATTAACATTTCCTTCTGAGAACTGCTTGTTTGTATCTTTTCTCATTTTTCTACTGGATTGCTTTTCCTTTGAGTTATAGAAATTATTTTATATATTCTTGGTAATAAAACTTTTCTTACTATATAGTAACCCTCTTCATTTGCAATGAATGCTCTTTGCCAAAAGTCCATTTTATCTGATGTTAACATAGCTATATGACATTTCGTGTGTGTTAGTATTAAAGAAAATTATCTTTTCTAACTTAAAGAAATCTTTCTCTCTTCCCTCCCCCCAAATCAATCTAACACCATCTTTTAATTAGAGTTCAGTCTCATTACATTTATGATTACTGGGTATGTTTACATATATGATTACTGGGTATGTTTAAATTTGTTTCTTCTCTACTGTTACCTCTGTTTGGATTATCTTTTAAAATTTCCTATTTTAGCCACTTTTGAAGTTATACATCTCATTCCTATTCCGTTGTAAGCTAGGCCTATAAACTTTAATGGGTACACTTATACTAAAAGGGTAAATCAACATCTCTACCATCCCTCATTGGAACTTAAATATTTGAAACTCTAACGACTCTTCCAATGTACATCTAATTTAACATATTGCTTGTGTTCAGTATTTAGTGTCATTGTTCTTACTACCCAGCTCCCAAATCAGACATTATTTGTGTCTGTATTTTGTAAGTGTCCACACAGTCATCTTTCCCTGCATCTCTGCCTTTCTGAGACCACTGTCCTTACTGAAAAAAAATCTTTCAATAGAGATATCTTGGCAGGGGAGTCTTTGTTGTTTTTCTCAAAATATTTTGTCTTTCTTCCTGAATGGCAATTTAGATGAACATAAAATTTTAGATTGTTATTTTATCTCAGCTCTCTGAAAATATTATTCTACTATTTTCTAGCTTCCACTACTATTGCTGAAAAGTCTGCTATTAATTTAACTTTGTAGATATTCTGTTTTTTTCTCTGGCTGCTTTCTCTCTTTGCAGTTTCACTACAAGGTACATGTCTAAGTATATATTTAAAGTTATACTACTTGGGGTTCACTATGCCGTTAGATTCTAATGACTTGTGTTTTTTGTCAATTCTGACAAATTCTTGGCTATTATCAACTTGAATATTGCATCTCCATATTCTATGATTCTGAAATTCCTATTATAACCGTATTAGGCCTTCTCATTCTGTCCAGTCTCTTAACTCTCCTTTCCTATTTTCCAATTCTGTGTCTAAACACCATTACAGGTAATTCCTGAAGATCAACTTCCAATTCACGAATTCTCTCTTAAGCTATGTCTAATCTGTTGTTTAGTCCTTCTACTCAATTTATAAATTCAATTATTCTATTTTTTCATTTCTATAAGCCCTATTAAAAAAAAAACTTCCTGGTCAATTTTGATACTTCTGTACTTTGGCCGACTTCCAAATCTCTCTTAGAATTCTATAATTTAACTTCTTGAAAGTTTGCTTCTGACATTTGTTATTTCTGACTTTACTCATGGTACTGTTTCCTCATGGGGCTTTAGAATTTTGAATACTGAGCTTATGTTCATTGGGGCCTTTTCTGTTGGACTACTTTGAGGCCAAGTTTGAAGGGGCAACCTTTCAAAGGTAACTTATATTTTTGGCTTCTGCCAGTCCCCCTAGGACATTAACTATTTGGAACCACTTTAATTTCTCAACTTAGTTTACCAGAGAACAGGATGGTACAAATGCCAAGCTCACATGTGCATAGGCCTATGGTTACAAATTCTCAGGGAAACTTCCCCAACCCCAACCCCGACCCAGACTCAGACAATTTCATTATTTAGTCTCTTTGTCAACAAAGACATGTTTCCTCTAGCCCACATTTTTACTGAAGGTATAACACAACAGAAGTCTGAGGCCATGCAAAGGCCTCAGTCTCAATTCCACATCTTGTCTCCTCTTATCCACACTGCTACTAAACCCCATCTCTAAATTACAAAGACAGGCAAAGTCTCCAAGGAATCAGCAGTTTCAGCCAGTGAAGGCATACAGCTCTAGTTTCCAGCCCCTTCTTATACATGCAGCAATGTATATGCATTTTTAAAAGGGTGTTTATTATACTTTTTCCAGCGTTTCTATGTATTTTGCATGAGGATTTTCCACTGTTTTGTTCACTACAAATGCCAGAAATGTAAATACAAGAGCACCTTCCAAGGTGACAGGAGGAATTCCATCTGCCTTCAGAAGTCCCGCCTAGGAACAAGGAACCAAGCCAGGTGACCTCAAGTCACTTCCAACTTGGACTTTGTAAACAAGGACCTGGCACCATCCTCCCACAGCTCTGAAATACACGCCTTTTCCCAGGTCCCATCACTCCTGGACAACACTGGAAGGACAGCTTCCAAGTAAAGGCCAAGGATCATACACAAACATTTCCTTTTGCTCCCTCCTGTAGTCCCACTAGAACCACAGTAAAGTATTTCAAGGCATAAACCTGTAAGAACAAAGAGAACAGGAGAGAACCACAGAAATGACATTTCAAGGCTGGAAAGCATTTATACACATGGTAACTGATCATGCAGATTCCTAAGTTGGCTCTGGATAAAGTAGAAAAGCGATGTGACTTCCCCCACAGAACCCTTCAAAACTCAGGAATTTGTGGCACCAGATGTCTCTGAAAGAATAGGGTAAAGATGAGTCTAAAGACAGAAGAGTTGGTTAGTAAGGTACAGTCAGATCCTCAGATCCTACCACCACTCATCATGGTTGACCCTCTCCAACCCAGCGGAGATTATGTTTATTTTCCAAAGCAAATGAACAGAGAGCCTCTTCGACAAAGAGAAGCAGGCAAACCTGAGGGCACAGGTATCACACTAAAACAGGAGGAATACAGAACAATGTACCAAATACAGGAACCCCTAGTTCTCATCCCCCGTGACTTCCAGGATGTTAATATCCAGGCTTGGCCCTCCAGACAGAAAACAGAAGATATTTCTCAGGGAAATCCAATTAATTCCCAAAACAGCCCAATCACATCACCCTAGATTAAGCCAACTCCACCCACGGACTCAGAGCTTTTAATAAGTATTCAGGTCATATTTGTTAAGAATTTTTACATCAGGCCCAGCATGGTGGCTCATACCCATAATCCCAGCACTTTGGGAGGCTGAGGCAGGCAGACTGCTTGAGCTCAGGAGCTCGAGACAAGCCTGGGCAACAGGATGAGACCTCATCTCTTCCAAAAATACAAAAATTAGCCAGGCATGGTGGTTTGCACCTGTGGTCCCAGCTACTTCAAAGGCTGAGGTGGAAAGATCGCTTAAGCCTGGAGGAGCAGTGGTTGCAGTGAGCCGAGACTGCGCTGCTGCACTCCAGCCTGGGTGACAGAGTGAGACCCTGTCTTAAAAATAATAATTTTTACATCATATATTTATTAGAAATATTAGCTGTATTTATCTCATCTGGTCTATGTTCCCTTATCTCTTATTGCTTTCTTCTCAACTGAAGAATCCTCTATTATTCCATGCCTCCTTTTTTTTGGACACAGGGTCTTGCTCTGTGACCTAGGCTAGAGTACAGTGACTCAATCACAGCTCACTGCAGCCTCAAACTCCTGAGCTCAAACGATCCTCCCACCTCAGCCTCCCAAGTAGCTCAGACTTACAGGTGCATGCCACCACACTCGGCTGATTTTTTTTATTTTTTGTAGAGATGGGGTCTCACTACATTGCCTAGGATGGTCTCAGACTCTGGGCTCCAGTGATCCTCCCCACTTGAACTCCCAAAGTGCTGGGATTACAGGCATGAGCCACTCACTCGGCCCATTTGTCTGCCTTTTTTTTTTTGTTTTCTATTTTGAGATGGAGTTTCGCTCTTGTTGCCCAGGCCAGAGAAAAATGGTGCAATCTCAGCTCACCGAAACCTCCGCCTCCCATGTTCAAGCGATTCTCCTGCCTCAGCCTCCCGAGTAGCTGGAATTACAGGCATGCGCCACCACGCCTGGCTAATTTTGTATTTTTAGTAGAGATGGGATTTCTCCGTGTTGGTCAGGCTGGTCTTCAACAACCCACCTTAGGTGATCCGCCCACCTCAGCCTCCCAAAGTGCTTGGATTACTGGCGTGAGCCACTGCACCCAGGCCATTTGTCTCTTTTTTAGCTTAAAAGTTATAATTTATCCTTTAAGTCACCCTAGAGATGACAGCATGCCTTATCAAAATTTAGTATTACTTGGTAGTTCCACTCTCTTCCTGGCCATTGTAAGAATCTTTAGAACAATTTAAATTCATTTTCAACCCACTCTCACATACAGCATTGTTGCCAAGCGTTTTCTTTTGTGGTATTTGAAACTCAGTAACACATTCTCACAATAAATGCCTGAATATTTATTATTTTCATTGCTCTTCATTCTCCTCTTCATCTCTGACATTCCATCTGGATTTATTTTCCTTCTGCCTAAAGAACACATTCCTTGACACGTTCCTTCTTTTTTAAGAAGTTTTGTAGGCCGGACATGGTGGCTCATGCCTATAATCCCAGCACTTTGGGAGGCTGATGGGGGTGGATCACGAGGTCAGGAGTTCAAGACCAGTCTGATCAACATGGTGAAACCCTCTCTCTACTAAAAAATACAAAAATTAGCCAGGCATGGTGGCGTGTGCCTGAGTCCCAGCTACTCGGGAGGCTGAGGCAGGAGAATTGCTTGAACCTGGGAGGCGGAGGTTGTAGTGAGTCGACATCGCCCCACTGCACTCCAGCCTGGGTGATAGAGCAAGACTCCATCTCAAAACAAAAAAAAAAGGAGTTTTGTTTAAAAATTGACACGTAATAACTGTACATATTTATGGGATAGAATATGTTTTGATACATGTATACACTGCGTAATGATCAAATTAGGGTAATTAGCAAATCCATTACCATTTATCATTTCTTTGTGGTAGGAACATTCAAAATCCTCTCTTCTAGCTATTTTGAAATATACCATACATTCTTGCAAACTACAATCACTCTACGGTGCAAGAGACCAGAACTTATTCCCTTAAATGTAATTTTGTACCCTTTGACCACTCTCTCCCCATCTGACCTCCTACCTACATCCTTAGCCTCTGGTAACCACTATTTTATGCACTATTTCTATGAGATCAACCTTTTTAGATTCCAAATATAAGTGAGATAATATGGTATTTGTCTTTCCATGTCTGGCTTATTTTACTTAACATCATGCCTTCTTTCCGGAACGACAGTTTCACTTGATACAGAATTTCAGGCTGACAACTACTACTTTCAGCACTTAAAGCTATCATTCTATTGTCTTCTGGCTTCCACTGTTTCTATTGAGAAGTTAGCTGTCACTATAACTACAGCTCTTTTGATAATAATGCCTTTTTTCTCTAGCTGCTTTCAACATTCTCTGTCTTTGGTTTCCAGAATTTTTACTGTGATGGAAATAGATGTGGATTTTTAAAATTTATTGTCTTACCTGGGATTCACAGGACTTCCTGAACCTGTGGCTTGGTATCTTTAATTTTAGAAAGTTCTCAGCTATTATCTTTTCTGTCTCATTCTCTCTCCTTTACTTCTGTGGCTGTGAGTTCATGAATCTTAGACCTTCTCATTTCTTCCTCTATGGGTTTCTCTTTATTCTGTTGTTATCCATTTTCTGCCTGTCCATGGTTCAGTTTATACTTTCTTCTGATCTATCATCCAGTTCACTAATTCTCTATCCAGTTTCACCTAATCCCCTGATAAAAGCATTCACTGATTTATTACTTTCTGTTACTATGCAGAACAAGTCTTTAAGACATTTTTCCTTTTCATAGTTTTCAGCTATCTGCTGAAATTCTCACTCTCATTTCCTTGACCACAGTGAACACTGATTTTTTCTTCTCCTTCTCCTTCTTCTTCTTTTTAGATGAAATCTCGTTCTGTCACCCAGGCTGGAGGGCAGTGGTGCAATTTTGGGTCACTGCAACCTCTGCCTCCCAGGTTCAAGCAATTCCCTGCCTCAGCCTCCCTAGTAGCTGGGATTACAGGGCGCCTGCCACCACATTCTGCTAATTTTTTTGTATTTTTAGTAGAGATAGGGTTTCACCATGTTGGCCAGGTTGGTCTTGAACTAGTGTCTTCGTGATCCACCCACCTCGGCCTCCCAAAGTGCTGGGATTACAGGCATGAGCCACTGCGCCCGGCTGAACAGTTCTATTTTAAAATATGTACATGGCAACTCCAACCTGGAGGTCATTCAGGTTGGCTTCAACTGTGATGTTTCTGCTGGTTGTTTACTTAAAATTACCAGTCATTGTATTTGAAAAATTATAGAGATAATTTGAGGCCTAGGATGACATAAATCCTCTAGAAAGAATTAACATGTCTAAAGCTACCATTACCCAGAACATATTTTCTGTTTTTGAGATGAGTCTTACTATATCGTTCAGGCTGGTCTTGAACTCCTGAGCTCAACTGATCCTCCCCACCTCAGTCTCCCAGCTACCACACCCAGCAGCCCAGAATATTTCAATCTAACTTTAGTGTTTGTCTACATGTGGGTCCCCCTAACTTCTATATCTTTGGGATCTCAATCCCAAGTAAGTGATTGACTCTGCCCACCCTTTGCTTAGAACCCCAATTCCTGTCTTTCCAGCCCCACAAAGCTATCAAATGCAGCCTCTCAGTTGACCCTATGACTAAAAACAGACCCAAATACCAAAATCATCACCCTAGGCCTTTGTTCTCATGCAGATACTGGCCTGGTAGGTCTTTAGTATCTTCTTAGATATACAATGCCTTCAACCAGAGAAGTTTTATTTTTTCCAGTTTCTCTAGTTACCTTTAGAAAGAGATTTGGTCCTGATTATCAGAAAAGGACATCTCTATATCTACTTTTTACCCAGCTTTTAGACATTATTTTCAGGATCATAACATGCCCAAAGGCAAGGGAATGTCACAAACAGAAATTAAGCCCACCAGTGTAGATAAGATTGTCCATGGACAGTATTAAGCAAGAACAAAAGAGACACAAGGGCAAAGCCCTGAAAAAAGTAACTTCCATTCCAAAATGTCACTCAAGAGGAAAACAGAATTCACTTTCAACCAAACTTTATTGTTTCAGACAGTCATAGACTGAAGTGAGTCCCACCAAAATTCATAGGTTGAGGCCCTAACCTCCAATGTGACTACTGAGTTGGTGCAAAAGTAATTGCGGGTTTTGCCATTAATATATTTACAGATAGGGCCTTTAAGATGGTAATTAAGCCTAATGAGGTGATAACGGTGGGCCTCCAGTACAACAGGACTGGCATCCTTACAAGAAGAGACACCTGGAGTGGATACACACAGCAAAAAGGACATAGCGGAGGCGGAGCAAGATGGCCGAATAGGAACAGCTCCAGTCTCCAGCTCCCAGCGCAAGCGACACAGAAGACAGGTGATTTCTGCATTTTCAACTGAGGTACTGGGTACATCTCACTAGGGAGTGCCAGACAATTGGTGCTGGTCAGCTGCTGCAGCCCGACCAGCAAGAGCTGAAGAAGGGCGAGGCATCGCCTCACCTGGGAAGCGCAAGGAGGAAGGGAATCCCTTTTCCTAGCCAGGGGAACTGAGACACAAAACACCTAGAAAATCCGGTAACTCACACCCCAATACTGCGCTTTACCAGGGGTCTTAGCAAACGGGCACACCAGGAGATTATATCCCACAATTGGCCGGGAGGGTCCCATGCCCAGGGAGCCTCCCTCATTGCTAGCACAGCAGTCTGCGATCTAAGGGCAAGACAGCGGTGAGGCTGGGGTAGGGGCGCCTGCCATTGCTGAGGCTTAAGTAGGTAAACAAAGCCACTGGGAAGCTCGAACTGGGTGGAGCTCACAGCAGCTCAAAGAGGCCTGCCTGTCTCTGTAGACTCCACCTCTGGGGACAGGGCACAGCTAAACAACAACAACAACAACAAAAGCAGCAGAAACCTCTGCAGACGCAAACGACTGTCTGACAGCTTTGAAGAGAGCAGTGGATCTCCCAACACGGAGGTTGAGATCTGAGAACGGACAGACTGCCTGCTTAAGTGGGTCCCTGATCCCTGAGTAGCCTAACTGGGAGACATCCCCCACTAGGGGCAGACCTACACCCCACACCTCACACGGTGGAGTACACCCCTGAGAGGAAGCTTCCAAAGCAAGAATCAGACAGGTACACTCGCTGTTCAGCAATATTCTATCTTAGGCAGCCTCTGCTGCTGACACCCAGGGAAACAGGGTCTGGAGTGGACCTCAAGCAATCTCCAACAGACCTGCAGCTGAGAGTCCCGACTGTTAGAAGGAAAACTAACAAACAGGAAGGACACTCACACCAAAACCCCATCAGTACGTCACCATCATCAAAGACCAGAGGCAGATAAAACCACAAAGATGGAGAAAAAGTAGGGCAGGAAAGCTGGAAATTCAAAAAATAAGAGCGCATCTCCCCCTGAAAAGGAACGCAGCTCATTGCCAGCAACAGATCAAAGCTGGACGGAGAATGACTTTGACGAGATGAGAGAAGAAGGCTTCAGTCCATCAAACTTCTCAGAGCTAAAGGAGGAATTACGTACCCAGCGCAAAGAAACGAAAAAACTTGAAAAAAGAGTGGAAGAATTGATAACTAGAATAATTAATGCAAAGAAGGCCATAAATGAAATGACAGAGATGAAAACAATGACACGAGAAATACGTGACAAAGGCACAAGCTTCAGTAACCGACTCGATCAACTATAAGAAAGAGTATCAGCAATTGAGGATCAAATGAATGAAATGAAGCGAGAAGAGAAGTCTAAAGAAAAAAGAAGAAAAAGAAATGAACAAAGCCTGAAAGAAGTATGGGATTATGTAAAAAGACCAAATCTACGTCTGATTGGGGTGCCTGAAAGTGACGGGGAAAATGGAACCAAGTTGGAAAACACGCTTCAGGATATCATCCAGGAGAACTTCCCCAACCTAGTAGGGCAGGACAACATTCAAATTCAGGAAATACAGAGACCACCACAAAGATACTCCTCGAGAAGAGCAACTCCAAGACACATAATTGCCAGATTCACCAAAGTTGAAATGAAGGAAAAAATCTTAAGGGCAGCCAGAGAGAAAGGTCGGGTTACCCACAAAGGGAAACAGCAGATCTTTCAGCAGAAAATCCACAAGCCAGAAGAGAGTGAGGGCCAATATTCAACATTCTTAAAGAAAAGAATTTTCAACCCAGAATTTCATATCCAGCCAAACTAAGTTTCATCAGTGAAGGAGAAATAAAATCCTTTACAGAAAAGCAAATGCTTAGAGATTTTGTCACCACCAGGCCTGCCTTACAAGAGACCCTGAAGGAAGCACTAAACATGGAAAGGAACAACCGGTACCAGCCATTGTAAAAACATGCCAAAATGTAAAGATCATCGAGGCTAGGAAGAAACCGCATCATCTAACGAGCAAAATAACCAGTTAATATTATAATGGCAGGATCAAGTTCACACATAACAATATTAACCTTAAATGTAAATGGACTAAATGCTCCAATTAAAAGACACAGACTGGCAAACTGGATCAAGAGTCAAGACCCATCAGTGTGCTGTATTCAGGAGACCCATCTCACATGCAGAGACATACATAGGCTCAAAATAAAGGGATGGAGGAAGATCTACCAAGAAAATGGAGAACAAAAAAAAGCAGGGGTTGCAATACTAGTCTCTGATAAAACAGACTTTAAACCATCAAAGATCAAAAGAGACAAAGAAGGACATTACATAATGGTAAGGGATCAATTCAACAGGAAGAGCTAACTCTCCTAAATATATATGCACCCAATACAGGAGCACCCAGATTCATAAGGCAAGTCCTTAGAGACTTACAAAGAGACTTAGACTCCCATACAATAATAATGGGAGACTTCAACACTCCACTGTCAACATTAGACAGATCAACGAGACAGAAAGTTAACAAGGATATCCAGGAATTGAACTCATCTCTGCACCAAGCAGACCTAATAGACATCTACAGAACTCTCCACCCCAAATCAACAGAATATACATTCTTCTCAGCACCACATCGCACTTATTCCAAAATTGACCACATAATTGGAAGTAAAGCACTCCTCAGCAAATGTACAAGAACAGAAATTATAACAAACTGTCTCTCAGACCACAGTGCAGTCAAACTAGAACTCAGGACTAAGAAACTCAATTGAAACCACTCAACTACATGGAAACTGAATAACCTGCTCCTGAATGACTACTGGGTTCATAACGAAATAAAGGCAGAAATAAAGATGTTCTTTGAAACCAATGAGAACAAAGATACAACATACCAGAATCTCTGGGACACATTTAAAGCAGTGTGTAGAGGGAAATTTATAGCACTAAATGCCCACAAAGAAAACTGGAAAGATCTAAAATTGACACTCTAACCTCACAATTAAAAGAACTAGAGAAGCAAGAGCAAACACATTCAAAAGCTAGCAGAAGGCAAGAAATAACTAAGATCAGAGCAGAACTGAAGGAGATAGAGATACAAAAAACCCTCCAAAAAAATCAATGAATCTAGGAGTTGGTTTTTTGAAAAGATCAACAAAATTGATAAACCGCTAGCAAGACTAATAAAGAAGAAAAGAGAGAAGAATCAAATAGACGCAATAAAAAATGATAAAGGGGATATCACCACCGACCCCACAGAAATACAAACTACCATCAGAGAATACTATAAACACCTCTACGCAAATCAACTAGAAAATCTAGAAGAAATGGATAATTTCCTGGACACTTACACTCTCCCAAGACTAAACCAGGAAGAAGTTGAATCCCCGAATAGACCAATAGCAGGCTCTGAAATTGAGGCAACAATTAATAGCCTACCCACCAAAAAAAGTCCAGGACCAGATGGATTCACAGCTGAATTCTACCAGAGGGATAAGGAGGAGCTGGTACCATTCCTTCTGCAACTATTCCAATCAATAGAAAATGAGGGAATCCTCCTTAACTCATTTTATGAGGCCAACATCATCCTGATACCAAAGCCTGGCAGAGACATAACAAAAAAAGAGAATTTTAGACCAATATCCCTGATGAACATCGATGCAAAAATCCTCAATAAAATACTGGCAAACCGGATCCAGCAGCACATCAAAAAGCTTATTCACCATGATCAAGGGGGCTTCATCCCTGGGATGCAAGGCTGGTTCAACATTCGCAAATCAATAAACGTAATCCAGCATATAAACAGAACCAAAGACAAAAGCCACATGATTATCTCAATACATGCAGAAAAGGCCTTTGACAAAATTCAACAGCCCTTCATGCTAAAAACTCTCAATAAATTCGGTATTGATGGAACGTATCTCAAAATAATAAGAGCTATTTATGACAAACCCACAGCCAATATCATACTGAATGGGCAAAAACTGGAAAAATTCCCTTTGAAAACTGGCACAAGACAGGGATGCCCTCTCTCACCACTCCTATTCAACATAGTGTTGGAAGTTCTGGCTAGGGCAATCAGGCAAGAGAAAGAAATCAAGGGTATTCAATTAGGAAAAGAAGAAGTCAAACTGTCCCTGTTTGCAGATGACATGATTGTATATTTAGAAAACCCCACTGCCTCAGCCCAATATCTCCTTCAGCTGATAAGAAACTTCAGCAAAGTCTCAGAATACAAAATTAATGTGCAAAAATCACAAGCATTCTTATACACCAGTAACAGTCAAACAGAGAGCCAAATCAGGAATGAACTTCCATTCACAATTCCTTCAAAGAGAATAAAATACCTAAGAATCCAACTTACAAGGGATGTAAAGGACCTCTTCAAGGAGAACTACAAACCACTGCTCAGTGAAATCAAAGAGGACACAAACAAATGGAAGAACATACCATGCTCATGGATAGGAAGAATCAATATCGTGAATATGGCCATACTGCCCAAGGTAATTTATAGATTCAATGCCATCCCCATCAAGCTACCAATGAGTTTCTTCACAGAATTGGAAAAAACTGCTTTAAAGTTCATATGGAACCAAAAAAGAGCCCGCATTGCCAAGACAATCCTAAGTCAAAAGAACAAAGCTGGAGGCATCATGCTACCTGACTTCAAACTATACTACAAGGCTACAGTAACCAAAACAGCATGGTACTGGTACCAAAACAGAGATATAGACCAATGGAACAGAACAGAGCCCTCAGAAATAATACCACACTTCTACAGCCATCTGATCTTTGACAAACCTGAGAGAAACAAGAAATGGGGAAAGGATTCCCTATTTAATAAATGGTGCTGGGAAAATTGGCTAGCCATAAGCAGAAAGCTGAAACTGGATCCTTTCCTTACTCCTTATACGAAAATTAATTCAAGATGGATTAGAGACTTAAATGTTACACCTAATACCATAAAAATCCTAGAAGAAAACCTAGATAATACCATTCAGGACATAGGCATGGGCAAGGACTTCATGTCTAAAACACCAAAAGCAATGGCAACAAAAGCCAAAATTGACAAATGGGATCTCATTAAACTAAAGAGCTTCTGCACAGCAAAAGAAACTACCATCAGAGTGAACAGGCAACCCACAGAATGGGAGAAAATTTTTGCAATCTACTCATCAGACAAAGGGCTAATATCCAAAACCTACAAAGAACTCAAACAAATTTACAAGAAAAAAACAAACAACCCCATCAAAAAGTGGGCAAAGGATATGAACAGACATTTCTCAAAAGAAGACATTCATACAGCCAACAGACACATGAAAAAATGCTCATCATTACTGGCCATCAGAGAAATGCAAATCAAAACCACAATGAGATACCATCTCACACCAGTTAGAATGGCAATCATTAAAAAGTCAGGAAACAACAGGTGCTGGAGAGGATGTGGAGAAATAGGAACACTTTTACACTGTTGGTGGGATTGTAAACTAGTTCAATCATTATGGAAAACAGTATGGCGATTCCTCAAGGATCTAGAACTAGATGTACCATATGACCCAGCCATCCCACTACTGGGTATATACCCAAAGGATTATAAATCATGCTGCTATAAAGACAAATGCACATATATGTTTATTGCGGCACTATTCACAATAGCAAAGACTTGGAATCAACCCAAATGTCCATCTGTGACAGACTGGATTAAGAAAATGTGGCGGCCGGGCGCGGTGGCTCAAGCCTGTAATCCCAGCACTTTGGGAGGCCGAGACGGGCAGATCACGAGGTCAGGAGATCGAGACCATCCTGGCTAACACGGTGAAACCCCGTCTCTAATAAAAAATACAAAAAACTAGCCGGGCGAGGTGGCGGGCGCCTGTAGTCCCAGCTACTCGGGAGGCTGAGACAGGAGAATGGCGGGAACCCGGGAGGCGGAGCTTGCAGTGAGCTGAGATCCAGCCACTGCACTCCAGCCTGGGCAACAGGGCAAGTCTCCGTCTCAAAAAAAAAAAGAAAATGTGGCCCATATACACCATGGAATACTATGCAGCCATAAAAAAGGATGAGTTCGTGTCCTTTGTAGGGACATGGATGCAGCTGGAAACCATCATTCTCAGCAAACTATTACAAGAACGGAAAACCAAACACCGCATGTTCTCACTCATACGTGGGAACTGAACAATGAGATCACTTGGACTCGGGAAGGGGAACATCACACACCGGGGCCTATCATGGGGAGGGGGGAAGGGGGAGGGGGTTGCATTGGGAGTTATACCTGATGTAAATGACGAGTTGATGGGTGCTGACGAGTTGATGGGTGCAGCACACCAACATGGCACAAGTATACAAATGTAACAAACCTGCACGTTATGCACATGTACCCTAGAACTTAAAGTATAATAATAATAAAATTAAAAAAAAAAAAAAAGAAAGCAAGCCCAGGGGAAAAAGTAATAATAATAGACAGTTGTACTTGATTGTTTCCATGGTCAAGGCATCCTCCTGAGTGACAGACAATTCATCTTCTGTCAGTTTCCATTGCCTAGAGATCATTCTGAGCATTGTTATCAGCAAAAACCTCCACAAAATGAAGGATTTTCAAACAGGAAACCAGATGTGATGGGGTTAGGCCCTGCATGTGATGGGGATATTTGGGTTAATGATGATTGATGCCATATCACATTTCATAAAGTACACACTTGCCAAATCAGGTATTTTTCCTGTCACATAGGAGCAGTTGCTAAATTCCTTTACAGGAAAGCACCAAGGTCAAAGAGGAAGGAGTGAACACAAAAGAAAGGTGGCATAATAAAACAAAGATAATCATGTTGCATATTGTATAAGATTGGCATGATAATCCGTCCTAAATGTCTGTTATTTATCTGGGAAATCTAAAACATTTCAATTTTTCTATACCTACAACATACACAATGTTTTTGTTTTTTGTTTGTTTGGGGTCTACTTTTAACTTTGTTCCTCTAAATTAATATATTAATTACATTAGCTGTGTCCTTATTGTAATTACTTTATCAAAATCAACAATTGAAGTGGTGAACTCTTAACTTTTTCATCACATATGTCATGATTTGGGGGACAAAAGTCACTCAAAATACAAATGTATTATCAAACAACACTGCCTTCTATTTGATGCTACATGCAAAGGTAGTGATTTAATTATCAATCTTGCTTTAGTAACAAGTAGGCTTTCTTTAATTTGTGTGATATTTTAATATGGGCATATATTTAGATTCTCTAAGAGGAAAATTTCCAAAAATGCTCAAGGGAAGAAGAGCCCTCATTATTTAATCTTAGAAATAAATCTTTGCAAAACCATTAAAAAAAAAAAAAAAAAAAAGGACATAGCAAGAAGGCTACCATATGCCAACCCAGGAGAGAGGAATCACTGGAAACCAATCCTGATAGCACCTTCATCTTTAACTTTCAGCCCCCAGAAGTGTAAGTAAAGAAATTTCTGTTGTTTAAGCCACCCAATCTATGGTATTCCATTATGGCAACCTGAGCAGACTAAGACACAAACAGTGCACATCATATGTATAAGGTGGGAAAGCTGATTGGAGTATCATTGTACTAGAAACAGTTCCACAAACTTGAGTGTCACGTAAATTCATTAGCAGGGCCTGACAAGTGGACTTACATAAAGAATCCCAACATAACAGTAAAGAGTAGGCAGCAAGCTGAAGAACAAGACTGGGAAGCAAGAGCTTTGGAGAACAAGTCATCCCAAACTATCTTCCTTAAGTCTTCTGCCAACTGTGTTAGAGAGTTATACAGGGAACAAGGCATACACTCAGCCAGGAACAGAAACTCACCAGAGCTCCTTCTGTCATGAAAAGCTTCTCACCATACTCTAAAATAGTTTTTCTACAGGTTTCTCCAATACCCCCACCATCATTATCACCACATATGAAATTAGAATTTGTCACACTCAGATTTTGTCAAATGCAGTGGGTTCGCCAGTAGTGCCGTTACCCAGAGCTCTTCAGCAACCTTCAGCAAGTGCCTTAGTCTTTTCAGAGTCTGCAGGCAGCATGGAGCCTGGTAAGTGAACACACATATGCACTTCCATCCCAAACCCAGACCAGCACATCCTGGCTAGTCCACTGCTACTTCCCTCATCAGCAAAGTACCCAGGAGACTCAGGCACAAGGTAGGAGACGCAGGCACGAGAAGTTATCTCCAGGTCTCCTCATACATTAAGCCAGTGGAAATGAGCCCTTCCCATGTCCCAGCACCCTTCTTGAAGCCAGGCTATTTCTAACCTCTGTAATCTAGCATGTCAGCAGGGGTTGGGGTGTGGGGGTGGGAAGGATGCTCACAGATTACTGCAGAGAGCCAACTGCCAAATCATCCAGCTTCTACCCCCACTGCCATCACTTGGGTAGCCTAAAAAAATAAATAAATAAATAAAATAGTATAACCATTTTTCAGTATCTATTAAAACCAGTAATACACGCCTTAAAATCCAGAAGTTATTTTCTCATCTACCCTTGAGAAACAGTCTGCATACATTCTATACAATCATAAAGTCCATCAATAAAAAACTAGGTAAAATGTAGTCTATATTTAAACTTTAGAATATTACATAGTTATTAAAAAGATCAAAGTAGATCCATATTTATCAGACAGTTTTCCAAAGCAAATCTCCGTGTTTAAAAAGCCATGATATTCAACATAGGTTCAAGTCACAAACATGGTGAGGAAAAGATGGACACAAAGCAGTTTATTCTGTAAGGTTCTATTCATATGAAACACAGAAACAGACAAAACTATTTTATGCTGTTAGAAGTCAGAATAGTAGTTAACCTTAGTGGGTGTTGGTAGAGACTGAAATGGAACAAAACAGGGCTTGCTGGGGATGGGGGGCTGGAAAATTTTTGATTCTTGACTTGGATGCTGACTACACCAGTGTATTCAGTTTGTGAAGATGCTTCTCAGCTGTCACTTATGTTAATTACTTATACATTCTTCTGTATATGTTTATACTTCAATTAAATGTTTGAATACCATTTTAGGTGGAAAAAAGGCCTATGTCTTTTTTTTTTTTTTTTTTTTTTTTGAGACGGAGTCTCACTCTGTTGTCCAGGCTGGACTGCAGTGGCGCTATCTTGGCTCACTGCAAGCTCTGCCTCCCGGGTTCATGCCATTCTCCTGCCTCAGCCTCCCGAGTAGCTGGGACTATAGGCACCCACCACCACGTCTGGCTAATTTTTTGTATTTTTAGTAGAGATGGGGTTTCACTGTGTTAGCCAGGATAGTCTCGATCTCCTGACCTCATGATTTGCCTGCCTCAGCCTCCCAAAGTGCTGGGATTACAGGTGTGAGCCACGGCGCCCGGCCAAAAGCCTATTTCTATAAGTATTTCTATAGATACACAGCTAAAAACGTCTGGAAGAATATACCTCAACCTTCAAAGGATTACGTTTGGAGGGGGCCTCAGATAGGGAACAGAGATGATAAAAGGAGACCCTAGTTTTATCTGTAACATCTAAATTTCTGCGATACAAGGTAGGTATATTACTTGTTTAAAAAGTAATAATTTTTTTTAAGAAATGGAAAAATTAGGGCTGAAGTGACTTCTACTCCCCCAGCTATACCCCAGGGTGGCTAAACTTTCAGTGATGGGAGGTTTGGATGGGAGGTTTCAGGGCAGGGGAGGTAGGACTGCATTGCCCTGGCCCTCCTTCTACTCCCACACAGCCTTGCAGGTCTCACCCTCAGCCAGAAGGTTCACAGAAGGAGCCAGCCAGGTGGGAAGAGAAACCAGAATTCATCTCTCTAACCCTTCTGCTCCTCTAGTTTCTAAGCCCCAGAGCAGATGAGCCTTTACTCACTATGCCCTCACTACACAGAGAAGCTGGACCTCCTGTGTGAGCTCTGGGCCATAGGACTCCCCTCTAACCCAATATCAAACTTCAGTGAGAAGGAAATTCCCAAAAAGTGCATAAAATAAGAGTTCTTAAACCATGGTTGCCAGCCCAGGCTGGGAAAACTCATGTGTGCTTTCTAAATCAACGGACACATAATAATCCAGTTGGAGGGGAAGGGGAGGAGGGTTATCAATGACACTGGACATTCATTAAAAGGCATTGTCCTCATACCTGAAAACACTGTGCACCACTGCACAAGCCAGAAGGAAAAAACATCCTGGCATCAACACTTGAGAGAGTCAGCTTCCAAGTCAGTCTCCTGTTTTAATTGGTTCAGGTCTGGGAGGCCACAGGGACCACTCCCTCTCCTCAGATGGACAGATAACAGCTGGTCTGGTCCCATCCTCTGAAATGCTCAGGCATAAACCTGGGAAGCAGCCTCCCCCATTCTCCAGCCAAGGGCTTGGGTTTCCAACTAGCCTTCCTTTTCCTTCTCCAAAACTAATTTTAGCCTCCTTGGTTGTCAGAGTGGAACTGAAATAGTCGGCAGAGGAACACATGCAAAGAGCATGAGCTTGCCTCACAAAACACCTCAGCCCAGAAACTGGCCAGGGAGAAGCCCCATTGTCCAGCAGGTCAGACCCGTCCAGACAACATTCCCCTAGGAAGAAGGCCTCACATTTGCCCAGTGGGACAGGCTTCCTTTCCACACCCGCTTCCAGAGGTCATGTGTCCATGAATGAAAACACCCAGTTGGAGCTGCCAGTCCCAGAAAGAATCTGAAAAAGGCACATGCATGTGTACAGCAAGCCTAGAATAACCAGAGGAAAGCATGGGGCTATCCGAAGGCAGACAGCCATTATTGGTCCTGGGCCAGGAAGAGGCATGGCTGACCCCTGAACAATCCCAGTCTGCTTTATCCATTGATTTCCAGTACCTACCATTGTCTTAGTCAGAGACATCACTGACCAATGTAATAAACAAAGAGTCAGAAGAAGGCAGCAGCATTTCCACCCCGGGAAAACCTGGGCATTCAGGAGTGGTACCCCCAGGACCACAAGGAATAGGCACCTCTAGGGCTAGGATGGACCCCTAAATCCGGTGCAGAATGAGAGACCAAAAAAGGAAGCCCAGAACAAGGGGGTGGGTCTCTGTTTTGGAACACAGAATTAGTGACAGAATGGGAGGGAAGGAAGAGAAAGAATTCTGAGAAGGAAATAAAGTCCCCTTTGTAAAGACCCCAAAAACAGATGGAACTAAAGTCTGAACCTCAGCAAGCACTTCACATACCAGTGATGTGGAGCACTTGGAAACTGGGGCTTTGAAAAATGCTTCCGCCATCCTAACAGTCCAGTTTGTAATCACTTCCCAGTGCAGCAAACTGTGTCTCACTGAGTTCAAGATGAGAGAGAGTCCCACAGAAGCATTCCCTAGCCAAGCTCGAAGCAGGCCAGGGTAGGAGTAGAAAATAAACATGGGAGCAGCCACAGGGGGCTGCCAGCCTGCCAAGCCCAACAGACAAGCCTTCCACAAATACGAACCGCTCCACCGGGGCCTCCAGTGCTGGCTGCCGCATGTCTAAGGCAGCGCTGCCCACACCTCCCCAGGTCCACAGCAGGAAGCCTGGCCCTGCCCTCAGATTCCCATCTGGCCACCACACCCTGAGGAGAGGGGAGAGACTTGCACCCATACCTTTGGGGAGAGGCTGCCCACCTGCCCTGGTGTCCCCGGCCTGGGGGCTCCAGGCCCACAGCCTCTGCGGCTCCCCGGAGCGCCACACAGCAGATCTGCTCAGGGGAAGGGGCATGCCCATGGCCTGCTACAACCCCAGTGCTCCGCTTGGCAGACAGGGCTAGCCTCAGCTCCTGAGGCCCCCAGGTGAGCAGAGAGGGGGTGCTGGGCAGGCAGAGAGTCCCCAGCAACAGGCACTTCCTGACATTCTGCGTGTACGGGAGGAAGAGGCTGAGTGCCAGCCTTAAGGCAAGGGTCAGAGGCGAGTGGGCGGGTGCGGGCAGGCAGGCTGCCCAGCTACCCACAGCCTCCGCCTCCCTGAAACCTAAACCACTTCTGGGAAAACTCAAGGACACCAGGATTCTCCTCGGTGGCAAGCTGTACACCAGAACCACTAATTTTGAACCAAACTCTCACGTGCTGATGAGCAGATTTCACTAAGCAGTAATCTCCTAAGCTTTGAGGAGAACCTCACCTTCAACCCTGCATCCAGAGTGGGGGGATGGATATGCACTCATAAGCCGTTACCCCTACCTACTTCTTACAACTGTGTGCCTCTTTGAAAGCATGAGAACATTCTAGATCAGTGGTTCCCAACAGGAGATGATCTTGCTCTCACCTCTGCCAGGGACATTTTATCAAGATCTGGAAACATTTTTGGTTGACATGATCTACTGGAATTTGTGGGTAGAGGTAGGGATACTGCTGAATATCCTACAATGCACAGAACAGCTCAACCCACCACTACCCACACACAACAGAGTATCATCAGGCCTAAAATGTAAATAGGGTCAAGGCTGAGAAACCCTGTTCTAGAGTGAGGCCCACGCAACCAGGACCCTACCTCAGGACTATCTAGAGTCTATCTGGAGTTACCCACAAAAAGATTATCCAGACCCAGTCCTCAACCCTCCAGATCCCAATCCATGGTGACAGGTTAGTATCTGTGAGTGGATCTAAACTCCTGAACCGATACTCCTTGGTTCTCATTTGCACTACCCTGAGCTCCCAAGCAGAGGGACTGAATGCATAGTCAGGCACTCAGGAGGGCAGCTTTCTGGAAAGAGACCAGGGCTAGAATCTAAACATCCAGCGGAATCACAAAAGGCAAAGTAAGTGAGGTACCAAGGTGGAACAAGCACCCCTCCCACCCCAGAACAAGCTGCCCCTTAGGACTGCTACAGTGGATATGTGCAGGGCAGCCAGGACTTCAAGGAGTTTAATCAGGGGGCAGCAGGTTCCCAGTATCTACAAAACAGAATGGGTGCATACAATGTACAGCCACATGCACACATATACTGATTTACATTTTCCTGGGGGAAGGGTCCATAGCTTTCATCAGATTCTGGTGAGGAAGTGGCCAAGAAACATCTTTGGGTCAAAGAACGGTCAGCCTATCAGAGCAATCAGGGCCTGCACTTCCTGATGGGAGAGACAGGAGGCAGGTCCCTCTCCAAGAGCTCTGGACACTTCACCTAGAATACTGCTCACCCCACCCCCATAGGCCCTTTGATCTGAACCACAAGTACAGAGTAAAGAGACAGGTGTTAGGAGTTCTTGTAGGATATAGCGTTGAGTGTCGAGGATGTCCACTGAAATGCAAGAGCCAAATGGCTTGTTTCCCAAGGACACTCGGCCAGGCACAGACCACAAAAGACTTACAGAATTATTAAAGAACTAACTGACCACTGACTGATCTTGTGACAAGCACCATGTGCCATTTATTACACCAAAAATTCTGCCTTCCCTTCTGAGACTCCATTGTCCAATATGGTAGCCACTAGCCAAATGTTCTGCAGAGCACTGGAAACGTGGAAAGTTGGAGTTGAGGACGTTCTGTAAGGCACATACAGGATTTTGATGACAGTACAAAAATGGAACACAAAATGTCTCATTTTAATACTGATTTCAGGCTGAGATGATTACTTTGTATACATCAAATTAAGTGAAATACACTTTTTTTTTTTGAGATGGAGCCTCACTCTGTCACTAGGCTGGAGTGCAGTGACACAATCTTGGCTCACTGCAACCTCCACCTCCCAGGTCATGCGATTCTCCTGCCTCAGCCTCCGGAGTAGCTGGGACTACAGGCATTTGTCACCACACCCAGCTAATTTTTGTATTTTTAGTAGAGATGGGGTTTCACCATGTTGGCCGGGATGGTCTCGATCTCTTGACCTCATGATCCTCCCACCTCGGTCTCCCAAAGTGCAGGGAATACAGGCATCAGCCACTGTGCCAGGCCAGTAAAATATACTATTAAAGTTCATTCCATCTCATGGAAAGAATGTGTTCCCCCAAAATTCATATGATGAAGCTCTGACCCCCAGCGTAATGGTATTTGGAAATGGAACCTTTGGGAGGTAGTGAGGGTTAGATTAAGTCAGAAGGGTGGGGCCCTCAGGTAATGGGGACAGGATTCACAGTCTTATAAACAGAGGAAAACACCCCCTAGTCCCACCCCACCCATCATGTGAGAATGCAGTAAGAAGGCAGATGTCTGCAAGCCAGGAAGAGGGTCTTCACCAGAACCCAACCATGCCAGCACCCTGCACCCTGGGCTCAGACTTACAGCTTCCAGAACTTTGACGATAAAAATTTCTGCTGTTTAAGCCACCAGTCTACAGTATTTTGTTATGGCAGTCCCAACTAAGACACAGCTGTTTCTTCTTCCTTTTATTAACATGACTACTAGAAAACATTGTTTTATATGTATACACAGTTCATATACTATTTCTGTCGCCAGGACAGCATTCTTCTAGATGTTCCTTCTAGCAGGCCATTGTGTGCTGCACAGGGTGGGGGTTATTCCAAACAGCAAGCCAGAAGCTTGAAATAAAACGGCATCCCTGAAGCCAAAACAACGGAGGGTCAGGTCTGCTCCAAACTGGGCCTGGGGCAGCTCTTTTCACAGTTCCTCACAGGTCAGGGACTGGCTGATGTGACTACACGAAATATCCAGTGACCCCTGACCTTCTTCCCAGGGCAGGATACACTGCTCAGCACTGCCTAAGCTAGGTGGCTGAAACGGAGGAAAAAGAAAGAAAATACAGTCCTTCCAGGGGTCTGATGCCACCCTGCCCTGCCTAATGAGGGAGGTGTGAGACTGGTGTGGTCCCCAGATCCCAGGTTTGAAGCTGTCCTGTCTTGGGAGGAAGCTCTCCTAAAAGCCTGGGCTTGGAAGAGCCCCAGCACTTCCAGGGATCAGGCAACCAGCGGGTCTGGAGGCAGCCCGGTGGGCTGTTGTGTGCCTATGAAGTCAGCTTGCTGCCGCCCTCCTTCTGGCAGACCAATGCCTCCCCTGTCACTTTCGAGCCCTCCTTGGGGAAAATGCATCCCAAGGGAGCGGGGCAAAAAAGAGGAGCACAAAGTCCAACACGACCACCACTTTGCCTCCAGCACACAGGAAGCAGCTCCAGGAGAGCTGCAACACTCTCTTCCATATAGTTCTCAGGTGCCAACTGGTCGTTGCCCTCCCGTCTCCGCACTCAGGCTGTGTGCGCGCTACTACCCTACAGAACTCACTCGCTTTCAGTGTAAACTAAGCCTCACGACGACGCAAAGGAGGTAGAACTAGGGTGGGAACGGGACGGAGATGCCAAATCCCCAAATCCCCAAATCCCCACCCCCGCAGCAGCCTGGGGACTCCGGCCCCGCCCCTGCAGCCCGGCCCCGCCCCTCGAGGGTTTCCCAGACTCCAGGCTGCTGCCACCGTGGGCGGCTGGGGACCCGCGCTGCATGTGTAATGGGGGCTGGGAACAAAGACGCGCAGGACCCGACGGCCGGGTACCAGCCGCCCCGACCTTCTCGCCAGAGCTTCAATGCCCAGCTCCCCACGTTTCCCAGGACTGGCCAGGGGACGTCCCGGCGCGCCCGCCGGGGTTAGGCGTACCCGGGCACCACTGGGACAGGGAAATTGGTGCTTGGGCCGCAGGAGAAGAAAGCTTTACAGGCGGAACTCCGCTTGTTTACGCCCGCACCCACATACCTCCAAACACAAGTGCGCTGGCCGAACACCTCCAACCACACGCCCGCAGCCGCTGGGGAGCTGAGCGCGGGTCACCCACCCCGCCACGTGCCTCCCGGAGGCCCGAGCGAACGGGGACCTGTTGGTTTTCCATCTTACCCATCCCCTCCCCTCCCAAGTGCCCAAAGCGGTCCCGCGAAGCGACCACACTCCGCATCCCGTGGCCAACGGCAGGGAAAGAGGGAGCAGGCGGGAGCCAGCACCAACAGCCCGCTGGGCCGGTAACGCGACGCAGACTGGTGGCAAGAGATGCAAGGGACTTTGGTCTGCGTGAAGCCGCCCCCTTCGCTTCGCTACACTTAGTGACTCTGAGGGACGTGCAACCCTCCCCGCATGCTGCCGCTGCTGCACCTACAATCCTGCCACCCCTAATGAGATCTGCCCACCCCTCTTGGCCGCCTTCCCCACGCTCAGGTTTTCCTCACTCTTTCCCTGGGTTCCACGCGCCCGCGTAGCCCGAACTCCGACCCTGAGGCTCCGGGTCCCGGCCCCCATCGCAGGGGCACCTCTGGGAACCAGAACTCTGCAGACGACTGCACAAACAAGATCGTGACCCCAAGATCGGCGAGCTGGGCGCCCACCGCGCCCCCAGCCCCCGCCCCGGGAGATGCGAGCTGAATACAGGTGGCCGGGCGACGAGGCCGCGGGCCCGCCCTTTGTTGGTAAACACCGCGCGGCGCCAGGGGCCAGCCCTGCGCGCCCACTCGGCGTACCCGCGCCGCGCCCAGTTCTTACCGGCGCACAGCGATCCCCAGAGGAGGGCGAGGGCCGCCCAGGGCGCCGTCATGTTCCGCTGCGCCGCCCCGCGCACACCCGGAGCCCGCGGGCAGGGCCGCACGGCGCTCCCGGGGCGCGCAGGGCCCAGCGGCGGCTGCGCTCTCCTTCCCGCTCCTTCCTTCGGTCTCGTTCAGTGCGCGCTTCCTGCGCCTTCGTCCCCGAGCAGCGTTCGGGCTCCAAGGGCCGGTCGGCGGGGCCGGGCTCAGGGCCGCTGCGGGCGGCGCAGGCTGCGGCCCGTGCTCCGGGGCGACGCGGGGGCCGGGGGTCGGCGGCGGGGCACGGGCCGGGGCGCGCCCGACTCAGGCATAGCGCGGCGGGGCTGGGCCCGGGCCCCGGGCGCAGGGACCGAGTCCGGAGGGGCCATGAACGGGGGGAGGGGTGGGGGGGAGGGGAGCTGAACCGAGTCCAAAATGGCTCCTGAGCGGCGGCCACGGAGCCGAGCCAGCGGGGAAACCCGGATGTTGGATACAAAGAGGCGGGCGGGCTGGGCGGGGAGGGGGAGGGGAGGCGGGCCCTCCGGCCGCGTGGTCCGCGCCCCCCTGAGGGGCGGGGCCCCGGAGAAATAACAACACTGAGGCCCCGCCCCCATCCCGCGCCCTGTGGGAGGACGCGCATGCACCACCCTGCGCACGGGGTGGTGGACGGAGGTGGCGGGAGTGGGCTCCTGACCACTTTGCCCGGGAGCCTGTGGCCACTGCGCTGGCAATTAGTGCCCCGCACACTCGAGCCCACGCTCCTGATACATGCTACACTGCAACCCCGGAATGAGTGGATAGCCCCGGGACTCTGGCGGAGACCCCTTCGCGCCTTGGATTCCCCACCTGTGCAACGGGGGTGACGGTGAACCGTGGGAAAATCGGATCTCTTCTGATGGGCGAATTAAGTGGCAGAAAGAGGCTGACTTCCCTGAATTGACAAGCAGTCCCCTGTCTGCAATCCCTTGCCACACACTCAAAGTCACGGGTAGGGATCCTGGGGAGTGGTGATTTAAACCCAAGCAAGTGAGGGAGGGGACAGAGTCCCGCCCCTCCAAGCCCAGCAGGTGGAAAAGGGCCTCTGGCAGCCTGCTTGCCCTCCCTAACCCCATCCTGTCTTCAGCATTTCCTGCGCCGCCCGCAGCGGCCCTGAGCTTCAATCTGCACCTTCAAAACTTCTCAATTGCTTCCAGAGCCCTGCAGTTGAAGATCTTGTCTAGCACATGGTTTTGCTGTTTTCCTCACCCCCAACTCCCTCCTTGGAGGGCCATCGTTCTCTGTCTCGAATTCCACCCTCCTTATCACACAACTAGAGCTTCGGAGGAACGTGATGGGGCTCCCAACTAAAGAGGGAAAGACCATCATAGCTCAGGGATGAGGCTCCGAGATCCTCAGATAATCTCGACTTGACATCCTTGTTTGGAGCAGGGCAGGAGCAGCTGAAAGGGAGGTGGCACCTTGGAGGTCTGGGTCATTTCACTTTTCTGAGCCTCAGTTTTCCCATATGCAAAGTGAAGAGGTTAGACTCCCTCAGGGTCTTGCACCTTCTTAATGGCAGAAACCTATTCAAACAAAATCTTATGTAAATATTCACTATAGGTGGAGTGAGGTGGCTCACACCTGTAATTCCAGCACTTTTAGAGGCCCAGAAGGCACTTGAGGTCAGCAGTTCAAGACCAGCCTGACTAACACGGCGAAAACCTATCTCTACTAAATAATACAAAAATTAGCTGGGCATGGTGACACACACCTGTAATTCCAACTACTCGGTAGGAGGCTGAGGCAGGAGAATCACTTGACCCCAGGAGGGCGGCGGAGGTTACAGTGAGCTGAGATTGCACCACTGCACTCCATCCTGGGTGACAGAGTGAGACTATCTCTCAAAAAAAAAAAAAAAAAGGTTACAAAGAAATGTATATTGTTCTGATTGACACTGATACAGGGTCAACTACCCCTGGTCATCAGAGCACCAGGAACACCTCAGGGACTACACTTTGGAGGCACTGCCCAGAAAGATTTCTGTGTCTTTAAAAGTCCCTTCCAGTTCTGGGAAATCCTATGTGAAAAATGATGGCCTCTGCTTGCTGCAATCCCTACAGGTGACCTATTATCTAAGCGCTTTAACAGGATTGAATACTATGCAGCTATGTGCCAAGCAAGAAGCAGTGTTGTATGGTACACCCTAGCTGTATATAAGGTATCTGGTAATACCACAGGAGGCCACAGTGATAGACTGTGATAACGGAAGTAAGTCCATATCCAGTTTAAGTGTCTTTTCTAGGGAGTATAAATTGTTATCTCCATTCCAGTATGGACTGAAAGGTATCAACTTATCCATGTGCCAAAAATTAGATTGGCTGGTTCCTCTCTTCTACTCCATAACAGGTCAGATATCATAATAAGGGCTCAGAGTAGTTCAAGCTGCCCAAATATCTGTGCCTTCCACTCTGACCTGTCTGGAAACTCCAAATTTATATCCAACTGCTTACTTGACAACTGGAGTTGGTAGCCTATCAGGCATCTCAAGTTTGACCTAGCCAAAGCAGAAGTCCTCATTTTCCCCATAAATCTCCTTCCCAGTTTTCCCTGTCTGAACCAATGGCATAAGCAACTACACCATTGCTCAAATCAGAACCTTATGAGTCCTACTGAAACCAGCCAAAGAGTCCCATAGACAGTTGTTTTTGTTTTTGTTTTTGCTTTTGAGACGGAGATTCACTCTTATTGCCCTCATTGGAGTGCTGTGGCATGATCTCGGCTCACTGCAACCTCCACTTCCTGGGTTCAAGTGATTCTCCTGCCTCAGCCTCCCAAGTAGCTGGGATCCCAGGCACGCCACCATGCCCAGCTAAGTTTTGTATTTTTAGTAGAGGCCGGGTTTCATCATGTTGGCCAGGCTGGTCTTGAACTCCCAATTTCAGGTGATCTGCTTGCCTAGGCCTCCCAGTGTGCTGGGATTATAGAAAGTGATCCTTTTGCTGTTAAAGCTTGAAACTTATTTGTTTTATCTGAGTTCCTTCCTCAGGAAAGGACCTTCAGGCCTCTCACAAAAAGTATCAAAAAATCTGAAACCAGATCACTGCACTAGATGGTGGGCCCCTCAGTCACCATGATCGCTTCCTTGCCCCTCCCATGTTCCTGTTTTCTGACATATTGTTACATTTCTTTCCTGCTGTATAAACCCTTGGTTTTGGTCAGTCAAGGAGATGGATTTGGGATTGCACTCCCAATTCCTCGGCTGCAGCACCTGATTAAAGCCTTCTTCCTTGGCAATACTTGTCATCTCAGTGATTGGCTTTCTGTGCACTGAGCAGCAGGATCTAGACTAAACCCCTGATGTTTCGGTAACAATACTTGATTCCTCCCATATATGGTCCATCAGCAAAATGGCCTCAAAAGCGTTTCCATCACCCGAATTTTTTCATGTACACTACTGCAACATTGTCACTGTTGCAAAAGCAGTGAACTAGAAGGGATCTTACCTGGTCCTCTGAATTCATTCTTGCCTTAAATAAATCTTCCGTATAGTAACCAAAGTGGATTCCCTGCCACCATTTTGATCATGAGCTCATCAAGCAAATACTAGGCTGGTTGAGAAAGGTGATAATGGATATTTGAAAAAGGAGTTCTTTTTGGGTTTTCTGTTCTTTTGAATGACTACAGGATTGCTAAATACCACATTTGATGTCAGACATGGGGTGACCGAAAACTGAAAGGCAAAAAAATCCAAAACCCCAAATGTCTGCTGTAGAATTTATGGCAGTGAGTTCTGCCATTAAGGCATTCAATGTGTTAGGACCACTCTTCCCTGGCTTACCCACTCTTCAACAATCAAGACCAGAAACCAAGGAAATGAGAAGAATCAGTTGAACATGACATTCTTTAGTATCAAGCTCATGGAAGAAGATGGAAAACTATAGAATTGTAATAAGACTTAGTATCTATACAATTATAATGAATTCTATTAAGGGATTAAATACATTTGTTTAGCAAGATAAACTTTGAAAGTAACCACAGTTTTTATAATGTTATTTGGGGATTTCTTCATTTGAGAAAATATAAGTGGCCTCATCCTCTCTCAGCTTCTGAGAGGCCCTGGTTAGACATACCCTGTAGAGGGTAATTTAGGCACAGCAACATGAAATTAGACAATTTTATGAGAGTACCATTCACAGTGTATAATTGTGGGGGGAGAGGTGGGCAGTGCATGCTTTCTTTGATAGTACAATTCCCCCGAGACTTAATAAGCTATCTGTTATTTCCTAGACATAGTTCTCAAAGTGCTTTATTTCTTTGCCTTATTTGTTTTCTTCCTGGACCTTGTACTTCTCCCTGCCTCCTTCTCTTAACTTAATGGTAGTTACTTGAGGTCAACTAAATGAATTGGCCTGGGTAGAAAGCTAACACTATCTCTCAAGAGAGATTAGATTATGCTATACTAATGGAAAAATCCCAAAACCTTAATGACTTAAAACAACAAAATTTATATCTTTCTCGTAATATATGTTCACTGGAGGTCAATAAACAAGCTCTACTCATTATAGTAACTCAGGGACACAGACTAAGAGGGCTACCTTTTGATACATGCTTCTACTATTGGAGAGACAAGGGAAAGAGAGCATGTTAAATGCTGGCTCTTTAAACTTCTACCAGACTGGGAGGATGATGGTTAGGTTGTTGGTTGCATTGTTTTTCAATCTTTCAAAATCTTCACATGAAAACACAGAGTAAGCTGGGCATGGTGGCTTATGCCTGTAATCCCAGCACATTGGGAGGCTGAGGCAAGAGCATCACTTGAGCCCAGGCATTCAAGCCTAGTCTGAGCGACATAGTGAGACCCCCATTTGTTAAAAATAAATAAAAATAAGGCTGGGCATGGTGGCTCATGCCTGTAATCCCAGCACTTTGGGAGGCCAAGGTGGGCAGATCACAAGGTCAAGAGATGGAGACCATTCTGACCAACGTGGTGAAACCCCATCTCTACTAAAAATACAAAAATTTGCTGAGCGTGGTGGCACATGCCTGTAGTCCCAGCTACTCAGGAGGCTGAGGCATGAACCCAGGAGGTGGAGCTTGCAGCGAGCCGAAATCATGCCACTGCACTCCAGCCTGGCGACAGAGCGAGACTCGGATGGCTCAAAAAATAATAATAATAATAATAAATTAATTTAAATAAATAAAAATAAAAAACACAGAGCAATTGTATGGAAAAAACCAGACCATCCAAGTGCACTCACCAAAAAACTAGGTGACAAGATTTCCCTCAAAACATCAAAATACAAGCAAATAGAGACAAACTACTAACAGCAACAAAAGCTGTGTGGGCCAGCCTCTGCGCAAGAGGGAGCAGGATATAACGGGGTATGTGACATACCTGAGAACCTCCAAGAATTCCCACAGGATGGGGAAATGTTTAGCTCCACCCAGCAAAACTGGAGTCTTCATGGAAAACTCAGAACATTCAGTAGAGACCTAGACAGTCACTCCATAGTAGTGGAGCTAAACCAGCCCTAGATAATAAAGACTATTGTAAACCACAATACTAAGCTAAAGGAACAAGCCTTGACATGATCAACCTGATCTATAAGTTAATTTACCCACCAGAGAAACCATCACTTTTTAAAGAAATTCTATCAATCTGGCATTCAGTAAAAAAATATTTTAAATGCCCAACAGCTAATAAAAGAATTACTAAGCATAGGAAGAAGCAGGAAAATGTGACCCAAAATAAGCAGAAAAATCATTCAATAGAAATAGATACAGAAGTGACAGAGATAATGGAATTATGAGGCAAGAATTTTACTTCGATTTGATTTTTACAGGTATTTTTGTACAAATTCATGGAGGACATGAGAAATTTTGTTGCATGCATATAATGTGTATTGTTCAAGTAATGGCATTTACGTATCCATCACCCAAGATCAATACACTTTTGTTAAATATAGTCACCCTACTCAGCTATCAGATATTGAGTTTATTCTATCTGTATGTTTGTAGCCTTTAGCCCAGTTCTCTTCACCCACCCACCCCAGCTCCCTACTCACCGTTCCCAGTCTCTGTTATCTATCTCTCTACCACCATAAAATCAAATATTTTAGTTTCCACATATAAGTAAGAATATATATTTGTCTGTTGTGCCTGGCTTAGTTCACTCAAGATATATCCAGATCCATCCATGATGCTGCCAATGACAGGATTTCTTTTTTTTTTAATTAAAATTTATGAGACAAGGTCTCACTATGTTGCCCAGGCTAGTCTCAAACTCGTGGACTCAAGCAATCCTCCCTCCTCAGCCTCTCAAAGTGCTAGGATTACAGTCATGAGCCACCATGGCTGGCCAATTTCATTCTTTTTAATGGTTGAATAGTATTTCATTCTGTATATATACTACATTTTCTTTATCTATTCATCCGTTAATGAGTGCTTAGATTGATTCTTTATCTTCTCTTTTGAGAATAGTACAGTCATAAACATGAATGGAGGTATTCATTTAGTATAGTGATTCCTTTTCCTTTGGGTAGCTATCCAGTACTGGGATTGCAGGATCACATGGTAATTCTACTTTTAGTTTTTAGAGAAATCTCTATACTGTTGTTTTCCATAATGACTGTGCTAGTTTACATTCCCACCAACAGTGTATAAGAATTCCCTTTTCGGCCAGATGTGG